>NC_042618.1:61068103-61668103 GCF_901001135.1 Rhinatrema bivittatum
GAAACGATTTATACAACTGAGGCAGAGTGCATGTGAATCTCTCTTGTGCATATTCGTTAGGGATATCCTGAAAACCCGACCGGTTTGCGGCCCTCGAGGACCGGAATTGCCCACCCCTGATCTAAAGGAAGTAATTCCGATTTATCATAGTTGACTTTATACCCAGAAGGTGTCCATACTCACTAAGCATAGAGAGCAATGCTGGCCCAGATAGTCTTGGCTTGGTTATGTAAAGCAGCATATCATCAGCATATAGGGAAATCTTATGTAGGTGTCCTCCCAGGTGCATACCATGAATTAACTGATTTTGTCGAATTGCCCTGGCAAGCGGCTCAATAGCTAGATTAAAAAGAAACGGGGACAAGGGGCAACCCTGTCTAGTACCTCTGCCAATCGAAAAAAAAGGTGAAAGATGGACATTAACCAACAACCAAGCCCTGGGTGATTTATACATAGCTTGAACCCAGGCTACGAATCAAGTGGGAATGCCCACTTGGGTCAGAACTTTAAAAAGGAAAGGCCATGACAGCCTATCAAAGGCCTTTTCCGCATCTAAAGAGAGCATTACTCCAGAGATACCCTTCTCTTTAGCCAGGTGAAGCATATTAAATAAACGCCTCGTATTGGAGGTGGAAATCTCCAATACGAGGTGGAAACTCTCTCTAAACGCAGTTGTAATATTTTTGCCAATATTTTTATATTTGAATTTAAGAGGGAGCTAGGGCGATAGGAGCTGCACAATACCACATCTTTTCCGGGTTTGGGTATTAAAACAATAGTAGCGTCAGCCATTTCATGCAGGGAGCCCTCTATACCAGCATTATTGTAGATGGGGTGTAAAAACTGCACAACGTCTGGGAGAAATTTTTTATAAAATTCAATAGGGTATCCATCCGGACCAGGACTCTTTCCTTTAGGTAATTCAGAGATTGCCAGTTGAATTTCCTATACTGTGATGGGCTTCATCAGCCCCTCAATCTGAGGCTCAGAAAGTGCAGGCAGATCTAAACCATTAAGAAAGCACTGTCCATCTTCCCTGGATGCAGTAGTTGAGTCAGTATATATTTCAGTAAAAAATTGAACAAAAGCTTGTTCAATTTCCTGAAGGGTAGCCATGACTGAGCCATCAGCTTTGTTAATCTTAGAGATGTAGGATTTTCCCATCTTCCATTTAACAGCCCTTGCCATGAGGGCTCCTGCCTTGTCCCCATGTTCATAAAACTTAACCTTAGTGAACTTTATAGCTTGTGGCGTGGTTGGGTCTGTCAAGTTTTCTCAAGCTCGTGTAGCGTACATAGAGAGCAAATTTGTTTATGAAGGGTTTCTAAAGTAGGATCTGAGCCAGAAGGTCTTTAATTTTTTTCCATTTGTCTTTCTGTAAGAAACTAGCATAACTAATAATGTTCCCTCTCAAAAAGACTTTAAAGGCCTCCCACCGCAATGTAGGTTCATAGTCACTGTCTGGATTATGTTCATTGCATTCAGCGACTACTTTTGCAACCAAGTCCATAAAAAGTTTGTTGCCTAACAACTTAGAGTTAAGGTGCCATGAGAATGTGGGAGGGTTGTTGTCTTTAAAGGAGAACTGCAATTGAACTGGATGATGATCAGAGAGAGTACAAGGTAATATATCACAGCTGTTCAAATATGACAAAATATTCTTAGTATAAAGAAAATAGTCTAGGTGACTATATGTACCATGTGTAGGGGAGAAGAAAGTATAGTTTCAGACCCTAGCATGAAGATCCTGCCATACATCTGTTAAATGTAAGGTTTCATTGAGAACCTTAAGGGGGGACAATTGAGAGGTAGACAAATTAAGTGTAGAAGACTTCTCTTACTGAGGGTCAGGACATATATTCCAGTCTCCACCAAATCATAATAAGTGTTACGCCCATATTTATTAGCCAATGTGAAATTGAACAAAACTAGAGTGCAATCAAGAAAAACATATCTCCCTTCTGGGTCATTGAGAGATCTGTTGATTATCGGGGGCAAATTTTTGTCTATTAGAATACAGATTCCCCAACTTCGCGAGTTATACATAGAAACAGAGAAATGATGGCAGAAGAAGACCAAACGGCCCATCCAGTCTGCCCAGCAAGTTTCGCACTTTTTTATTTTCTCATACTTATCTGTTACTCTTGGCTCTTAGTAACCTTTTGGTTCTCTTTCCCTTCCACCCCCACCATTAATGTAGAGAGCAGTGTTGGAACTGCATCTAAGTGAAATATCTAGCTTATTTAGTTAGGGGTAGTAACCGCCACAATAAGCAAGCTATACCCATGCTTATTTGTTTACCCAGACTATGTAATTCAGTCCTTGTTGGTGGTTGTCTGTATATAGATCCACTTTTCTTGATTCCCCCTGCCATTGAAGCAGAAAGCTATGCTGGATATTATGCATTGAAAGTGAAGTATCAGACTTTCTCCCCTGCCGTTGAAGCAGAGAGCTATGCTGGATATGCGTGAAGTATCAGTCTTTCTCCCCTGCCGTTGAAGCAGAGAGCTATGCTGGATATGCGTGAAGTATCAGTCTTTCTCCCCTGCTGTTGAAGCAGAGAGCTATGCTGGATATGCATTGAAAGTGAAGTATCAGGCTTATTGAGTAATAAACGGAGCCCATCCAACCGCACTGAAGCTTAACATGTTCGGCATCTGTAAGGTGGGTTTCTTGTAAGAAAAGAAGTTGTGCTCGTTGCCGCCTGGTCAGCTGTAAAATTTGTTTTCGCTTTATAGGTGAGGAGATACCCCTCACATTTAAAGAGAGACAATTCAGAGGAACTGTCAATTAAAGTGGTAAACAATCATGCCTGTAGAAATGGCAGCATCTCACCAAACTGAAACTACAGCGTGCAAGATCCCACAAGCAAAATCCCAACCCATGAGGGAACAGCCATTGTTTGAACAGGAAATATAAAAAAAGGAAATTTAAGGTCAAATAATCCGAAGCCACAGATTCTGTCAAGACAGTTAAATGCCTTTTCTCCATTCCAACTTATACATGTATAATGAACAAACCCCCAAACTTGCAAAACCACAATCCCGTATCTAAACCTAAAACCCCCCAGCTCCAATCCCAAGCCCTAAGAGAAACTCAACCCCCCCCCCCAAGTGGGAAAATCTTCAAGACTCAAGGGGGGGGGTGGAATTCCAAGAACCCTTTAAATTATCAGCTTAACCCTGCAGAACAGCAGAGAAGCAGGTCAAGACTTCCTAAACACTACCCAGCTTTTCTGGATCAACTCCCTTCCATGAGGCCACCCACCAAGTTGCAAGCCATTCCAACATAGGACCAATTTCTGCCCCCAAGCAAAAACCCCCATCCAGTACAACATTATAAATGTATAAGAACATGCCATACTGGGTCAGACCAAGGATCCATCAAGCCCAGCATCCTGTTTCCAACAGTGGCCAATCCAGGCCATAAGAACCTGGCAAGTACACAAAAACTAAGTCTATTTCATGTTACCGTTGCTAGTAATAGCAGTGGCTATTTTCTAAGTCAAAAACAAAAAGACACAATATACAAGACTTAAAGAGAGGAGCATACGCAAGGAATCCTAACCATAAGTCTCAAAAAGGAAATTTAAAAATACAGTCGATGTCAGAAGTCAATTTCAGGAGATCCGATGGAGTGATGTGAAAAGAAGTCAATCTGTATAAAGCAAAAATCGACAAAAAAGACCACCAAATATAGCAAAGAAAAAAAGAAAAATTATGATCAGATAACACTGCAAGAGCATAAACATAACGTTAAGATAGAAAAGTCTACCAGGAAGACGCCACCACAGCGGCTTTAAATGCTGCAAGTTTAAACTCAATGCATGGGCATGAGAACACAAAATAGTGTCCGCCATATAGTATTTCCAATGTGGTACAGTCAAAAAACATAATCTGAAGTAGAAAAGAAAAAATTATAGTACTAAAACATAAAGTAAGTTGGGGCTTGAAACCTTTAGGGGAGATGTGATATACCCCATGGAGTATCCTCCGTTGAGGATCGGTATGAAGAGAGTTCATAGCATATTCTCCTAGCCGCATCATCCTCTAGATAGGCACGTAAGGAGAAGAAAAAAAAGAACAGAACATTAACAAAACAGAACACTGAATGCATCCACGACCCCCAGGCATGTTTATCATGTGCCCTGCTGGTGCTTCTCACGGTAGTCCTTGATCCACTGAACAACTGCAGGCCCTTTCAGTGTGCTCTGAAACACTTTGAACCAGATTAGTCACTTTCTCAACCTTAATGTTCAGGTGGGAGTCTAATTTACTAGATATCTTCTCCACAAAGGTTTCCAATAGGTCTTGAAGTTGTTCTGAACCCACCTGCAACCCCAAAGGGATAGTGGTAAATTCGTCCTCTGAGCAGTTTGCCTCTGTCAGCATGTCGTCACTCTGCTGCACATTGAGTGAACAGGCCACAGGATTGTCGCCCTCTAATTTAGATTTTAAATCCTTTTTGGCCCAAAGTGCAGGAATAGATTGCTTCCCTTTCCCTTTGATTGGAGGCATAGCTGAAAGTGGTAGGAGGATTGTGTAATAAAAATAGACAAAAAATGAAAATTGTAAGTGGGAGCGTGGCTAGCATGCATCTATCCAGCTCATGGCATAACCCAGAAGTCCTGCTGTTCTCCCAGGACAAGCAGGATGGTAGTCCTCACAGATGGGTGACATCAACAGATGGAGCCCTGTCACGGAACACTTTTTTTCAAGGTTTCTAGAACTTTGACTGGCACACTGAGCATGCCCAGCATTCCATTAACCCTGTGTCACATGGGGTCCCCCTTCAGTCTCTCTTTTTCCGCTCAGCAGTTGCTTCACAGTTATTGGAGCTCTGTGTGATTTCTCCTCACACTTTTTTTCCTCACGGAAAGATTTTGAAGTTTTCTTCATTCTTCACCCCGTTCACCGGGGGTCCTCCATTGCGCTTAGACTCCTCCGATGTTCGGTGAGTTTTTCGCGATAAATGGTCAATTCACATTTTTTCACCTCACGGTGACCAACGACCACCAACCGTATGCTGCCTATTTTTTACAATGGCGAAGGGTTTCAGAAGTGTCCTGAGTGCCCACAGACAATGTCCATAACGGACTCGCACACCGTGTGTGTCTTATGCCTCTGGCCTTCCCACGACGTACATCGGTGTCAGAGCTGTGCCCAGATGACCCACAAAGGCCGGCACTCCCGCTTAGAGAAGATGGAACATTTGTTGGGTCCAAACAAACTACTCCATCGACTTCGGACTGCAATGAGTCGAGGGGGTTATCTGAGCCACATCCCTCTCCATCGCAGCCCCCACCGGGAGGAAAGAGGAGCAGGAGATCGACCTTCGCCGGCATCAATTCACTCTAAGTCTCCCGCATCATCATCCTCATTATCATCATCCTCCCGGTCCGGGCCGAAGCACCGTGGCAAGCACAGACACCGGCCCTGACGTGTATCACCGTCCAGTACCGACACCGGAACGGTATTGACCTCGGCTGAGCCGCCTCTGAAGAGGGCTTGGGGAGAGGAGCCTCACTCCTCCTCTGGACCCGGGTCCCCCAGGGATCCGCACCGATATCGGTGCCGGGCATTGAGCCATCCACGTACCCCACATGGAGGCTCCAGGTGGATGCCTAGCCTGCCTTCCACCCCGGGCGCCATGTTATCCACGCCAGCCTTTAGGGAGGAGTTGGACCGTGTATAGTCCAATAGGCAGTGTTGAACGCCCTTCGGGGCTCCAGTCACCACCGGTGCCGGCTCCCATACCGGCACCGGAACCAAGCGCCCTCAATGTTGGCACCACATCTAGCGCGCCTGGACATCCTCATCGGTGCACTGACACCCGTACCATTGGGTCCCTTGGTACCGAGCCAAACACCAGTTACCTCCCCCGGTATCAATACCGATCCCAGGTTCTTTGGAGGAAGAAGATGCACCGTTTGATGCTGGAACCCTTTCCGGGGACCATCGGTTTGCCTCGGCGCCCTTCCCTGACCTTGGTGCCATCGGTGCCGGCACCGCCTACCTTGGTGCCGCTCCCTCTCTCGGTTGCCGCCCTTCCCATCCCCTCGGATCTGGAGGTCACTAGGTAAAGGAGAGCCCCCCCTATGATCCATGGGAAGATGCCTCCTCTGACCATTCTTCACAAGCTTCGGAAGACCTTCTCTCAGAGCCTTCGCCCCTGGAAGAAAGGCAATGCTCACCTCCAGAAGACTTCTCCTTTGCCAGTTTTGTCAGAGAGATGCTGAAAACCATTCCATTTAAACTGTTAACAGAGAAAGACGCTAGACACAAAATGCTTAAAAGTTCCCTGCAGTTGTGGATGCCCAAAAGAACCCTCATGCAATCCCAGTGCAGAGGTTCTCCTCGACCTCTGTACCGCCTCTGGGAACACCCAGGTACGGTGCCTCTTGGTCAACAAAAGACCGACGCAACTTACCTGGCACCAGCAAGCCTTGGGGTTTCAAAAGAGCCAATTACCCCACCCAACTGTGTAGTTGTGGAATCAGCCCAGAGGAAAGCTAGAATGACCCATCCTCACTCCTCCGCCCCTCCTGGGAAAAGATCAGAAGACATATAGACGCCTTAGGCTGCAGGGTCTTTTCAAGGGTCGGATGTAATCGCTCGCATAGGCAGCATACCAAACTTTACATGACCCAATATTTATTTATTTAAACATTTTTTTATATTACCGTCGCTCAAAAATCTATGAAACGGTTTACAACAGATAAAATCAATAAAACATCATAAATTATAAAATTAACATTTTTATTTCTTAAAATTTCTTAAAACTTAAAACGGTATGTCTGCTACATAAAATATTAATAGTCCTAAAATATTCCTAAAAACATAGGGGGTAATTTTCAAAAGGAGTTACATGCGTAAATGTAGCTACTATTGTAGCAATTTTTCAAAAGCCATTTACTCAAGTAAAGTGCACTTATGTGAGTAAATCCTATAGACAAGTCAATGGCATATATTGTAGCAATTTTCAAAACCCACTTACTCAAGTAAAGTGAATTTACTCCAGTAAACCTGGTTTTTTACTCGAGTAAATGCTTTTTAAAATCTTACCCCATAGTTCCTATCATGTCCTACATCACTCCAGGATCTCCTTCAGTGTGTAAAACCTATAAATTCTTAAAAAAGAAAAAACTCCCATCCTTCCAGTCTACTGCTTCAATACCTCAAACATATCTAAAACTGTTAACCACTATAGGTTTTTTTAAAATACTCAACAACTTTTCAAAGACTAAAATCGGTCCCCAATATTTACATCAGTATATTACATTATACTGTATAGGCTTTATTGAAGAATCAGGTCTTGAGTTCCCGCTTCTTAAACTTCTTAAAGTTTGATTCTAGCCTCAGTGGAGTTGGAAGTGAGTTCCAAATTCCCGGGCCCATCAAGGATAGCGCTTCTTTCTCTAACTTGATTAAGATGTGCTGACTGGCCTGTTTGGTAAAGAAAGCAAGCAGCCCTTATTTGCGAGCACAAATTCCTTTGAGGGACGTGTAGTAAGTCCAGGAATTTTCAGAAACCCTGCCACAGCAGTTTCCAGGAGGCCTTAGCTCCATCCTTCAGAAAGGTTTGGAAGCTGGAAATCATGAAGTCAGAGTGGCCTATGACTCTTTCAAGACAGCATCCAGCGTCTCGGCAGCAGGCATTAGTGCCAGATGTTGGGCCTGGCTCAAGGCCTTGGACCTGCACCCAAAGTTGGCTGATCTCCCCTGTACAGGAGAAAAATCTGGGGACCAAATACAGGATGCAGTGGCCCAGCTTAAGGACTATGGCGAAACCTTACGTCGGACTGTCCACTGCCACCTCGGATGCCCCTTCCGCAACCCGTAAGGGCCCCCGTAGGGACACCAGGAACAATTTTTACCGGCCACAGAAGTATTACCCTCCCTACATCCCGCCCTCGCATGACCCAGCACTCTCAGAGAGCTCAGCCTCGTCAACCAGCTCCCCAAGCGGGACCTACAGTGGGTTTTTGACTCGCATCCACCGAGCAGCAGCCACGCCCCCCTTGATCATCAATTCGCCGGTGGGAGGCCACCTAAGTCACTTTGTAGTCAATTGGCACCTGATTACCACCGACCATTGGGTGTTGTCCATAATCACCCATGGTTACCACCCTAATTTCCTCACTGTGCCCTCAGACTTCCTGCCTGCCCTGGCATGGAGCCTGAACGAACCCACAGCACTCCTCAAGTCAGAACTCTCGGCCCCTACTGACAGCCAGAGCCGTTGAACCGGTTCCCAAGTCTCAGTGGGGACAGGGGTTCTACCTCTCGTTATTTTCTTATCCCAAAGAAAACCGGAGGCCTCCACCCTATCCTCGATCTTCTGGCTTTAAAACAGATTCCTCCGCAAGGAAGGATCACCATGCTCCCACTTCTTCATCAAGGGGATTGGCTTTGCTCGCTGGATCTACAAGATGCTTACGCCCACATCACAATCTTTCCTCTCCACCGAAAATATCTGCGATTTGTGGTAGGACACCGGCATTTCCAATACAGAGTACTACCATTCAACCTTGCCTCGGAGCCCCGAGTGTTCACCAAGTGTTTGGTAGTTGTAGCAGCTCAGTTGAGACGCAAGGGCGTCCATGTCTTCCCATATCTGATCTCTCAAAAACTCTGCTTGGAAAATGACCATTCTGCTAGTTTGTCTCCACTGGAGTCCTCAGCCTATGTGCTTTAAGGGTGGCCACAGATATGATAAGGGTTTGTAACTGCTACTAGCAATCAGAACAAACAAATACTCTGCAGATTTTCTAAGTACCTATGTAAAGTAGGACAACATGACTAATCATGAGCTGGCCAGGCAAGGGCATTGCTGTGCCTGACATCTCAATGTTTCCCAATGACTACCTGTGACATGTCAGTCTTGGTTAATAGCTTCTAACATAGCTTTGCCTTGGGTTCATTGAGATGAACCTTTTGTTATGTGACATGTTACTATTATTGTAATCACTAAATAAACTCTGACCTATATATTTCAGAGTTGACTTTCAACAACATGTGAAGGCATGGACACCATCCTATTCCCAATCCAACATCCTCATATAGCTTCCCTGAGCACTAACATAACCAACGTGACAGCCCAAAAGCCATCTGTACATGAGAGTTGACTGTTTGTATTATTTAGGTGTAACAGGGCCCAGCTGTGCATAGTTGTGTGCTAGCTTGCAATGACTTGTGAGAAGTTTAGAATGGCCACGATATTTGGCATGTGCTTCCAAAAGGCTGTAAGTGAAGATCTGCTATTTAAGCACTTTGATGTCAGCACTGTCTCAGAAACAGCTGAGACAGTGCTGACCCTGGTGTCTGCAAGCCCATGTAACACTATGTATCTAAAGTACCTGTGGATGTATTCAGATGCATACAGATGTCAGCTAGGGATTCTGGCTGTAACATGTCGAGTCTGTGATTAATGATGTTAACTGTTAACTTGTAGTGTAAGGCTGTGCTTTTAAGCAGCTAAGCTACTTGTGATTTCTATGACTTTTAGAGCACTTGACTCCATGTCCTAGGTCCTGCTGGAGTTCCATTATACTTATGCAACTATCTTGCCAACATGTGAGAGCGAGAACAGGGTCCAAGGTATAGCCGAGGCAGACAAGAAGGGGCAAGCTATGTACACTGTGTTGGCAGTCCTACAAGACCTTTTGGACTGACAATCACTATCAATACATTAGACCAGCCACATCTATTTGATGTAGATTTATTTGTGTCTACTTTGTCTACTACTGTCTATTGCACCTATTGCTCCATCTATCATGATGTTGCCTAACTAGGTCGAAGTTGTTTTGTTACACCCTGGCCCAGTCAGAAGACCTGTGAGTAAAAGAACGATAGAGATGAGACTAGCTCTTGAACCAATCTGCGGGCACTCTTCTGTGGAAGGGGAAGGAAATAGATGGGGACTAAACAGGCAAAGTAGTGTTGTATGGACACTTTGCTGAAGCTGGCTGCCAGTCTGTGCAGTCTCTCCAGCTTCTGCAGGGGACATGGGAGATCCTTAGGTAGTTCTGAACGTTGTCTACTGGGATGCCATACCGTAATAAAGCCAGATTATGGAACACACAGGAAGTAGCACTATCTCAATAACTCTGGGTGGGCCATACATTATGGCTCCCCTTGTTTTGTCCAAACAGTGAAATCTACTTTTGAGAACTACAAAGGTGCATTCTATGACACAGCGGGGTAAGAACCACAGAATGCTTTGTTGTTCCTAGTCTCTGCTGGCATATTAGGAATCGTAATAGGTGTGAGATGGCCAGGTCCTGAACCATATCCCAAACCTCCTGCGGCAAAGAGAAAATGGCTGCATCATTCACACCACCATAACTGTGTTATCGCTGCCAACCCGCAGCATGCTGTTATACACTAGAAGCTAAGCTCTAGCTTGACATGAGTCTTAAAAGGTTATTTCCAAACCCAAAATCCATGCCACCTTTTATTGGGACACTATATGTATGCTATAGCACTTGCTTATGCTGTGGTAGATGTTCCTGAATGAAAACTGCATTTGCGATTCCTACACAATGTGTCCATGTCACTCACAACCAAGCAATCTCTAACTGTTTCTAGCACACCTCTAACAATGAAGCTATACATCACAGCTGCTACACATGTCATTTCAGAAAGACATCACCCTTGTGGTATGATTGTGCATGTCCCTGGCTGTCATGCAGTATGTTCTCCAGAGATACATATTTGTCTGACATGACACAGTGACTAGTAGAGATGTGAATCGTTGTCTTCGATCGTCTTAACGATCGATTTCGGCTGGAGGGGGAGGGAATCGTATTGTTGCCGTTTGGGTGTGTAAACTATCGTGAAAAATCGTTAAAAATCGTGAGCCGGCACACTAAACCCCCCTAAAACCCACCCCGACCCTTTAAATTAAATCCCCCCCCCCTCCCGAACCCCCCCAAATGCTTTAAATTACCTGGGGATCCGGCGGTGGTCCAGAACGGCGGCGGTCCGGAACGGCCCCCTCAATAGAATCGTGTTGTCTTCAGCCGGCGCCATTTTTCAAAATGGCCGCCGCCAAATGGCGGCGGCCATAGACAAAAACGATTCGACGGAGGAGGTCGTTCCGGACCCCGCTGGACTTTTGGCAAGTCTTGTGGGGTCAGGAGGCCCCCCCAAGCTGGCCAAAAGTTTCCTGGGAGTCCAGCGGGGTTCCGGGAGCGATTTCTTGCCGCGAATCGTTTTCGTACGGAAAATGGCGCCGGCAGGAGATCGAGTGCAGGAGGTCGTTCAGCGGCGGTCCGGAACCCCCGCTGAACGACCCTCCTGCAGTCGATCTCCTGCCGGCGCCATTTTCCGTACGAAAACGATTCGCGGCAAGAAATCGCTCCCGGAAACCCCGCTGGACTCCCAGGAAACTTTTGGCCAGCTTGGGGGGCCTCCTGACCCCCACAAGACTTGCCAAAAGTCCAGCGGGGGTCCGGAACGACCTCCTCCGTCAAATCGTTTTTGTCTATGGCCGCCGCCATTTTGCGGCGGCCATTTTGAAAAATGGCGCCGGCTGAAGACAACACGATTCTATTGAGGGGGCCGTTCCGGACCGCCGCCGTTCTGGACCACCGCCGGATCCCCAGGTAATTTAAAGCATTGGGGGGGGGTTCGGGAGGGTGGGGGATTTAATTTAAAGGGTCGGGTGGGTTTTAGGGGGTTTTAGTGTGCCGGTTTTCCTGCCCTCCCCCTTCCCCCGATTTACGATTTTTTAACGATAAATCGGGGGAATTGGTATTGTATCGTGGCCCTAACGATTTTTTGACGATTTTTAAAATATATCGGACGATATTTTAAATCGTCAAAAACGATTCACATCCCTAGTGACTAGAATTGTGCCAAAATGCACAGCCCCCAGCTTCAATTGAATCCATATACCCCTGTGATGTCAAGACAAACTGTGGCTGACATCCTAGCTGATACCCAGCACACCTTCCTGGGTGTCTCTGCATTGTGTACATAAAATAGTTTTGATTGACAGGAGACATTTTCAACAGCTCCAAGAGGGAGGATTTGATTAGCCACTTGCTTAAAGTTAACTAGTTGAAAGTCTGTAGTGCTCGGTCACAACATGGAGCTTAGTGGCAATGCATTGTTTGGGCATGCAACATTAGCAGGCCCAAAGGCACAGAGAGTCAAAGCTGGGCCCTGGCACTATGACTTGTCAACATAACTGTGCAAGCCACTTCTCTTATAACTAATGCAGTCACGTCCCTGACAGCCCTTCGTGTAGTGCCATTTGCTGTAAACACTAGGATGTGAATCGTTTTTGAACGATTAAAATTATCGTCAGATTAATTTTAAAATCGTCCAAAATCGTTAGAGTGCATGATACAATACAATGCCCCCGATTTATCATCAGGGGCATTTGTATTGTATCGTTAAATAGGGCGCGGGAAAACCGGCACACCAAAAAAACCCTAACCTTTAAAACAAATCCCCCACACTCCCGAACCCCCCAAACTGTTTTAAATTACCTGGGGTCCAGTGGGGGGGTCCCGACGCGATCTCCAGCTCTCTGGCCCGGCTGCGTTGAGAAATGGCGCGGTGGCCCTTTGCCCTTATCATGTGACAGGGCAAGGTAGCGCCGGCGCCATTTTGGTTCCTGGCTCCCGACGTCACGCGGGCAGGAGATCACTCCCGGACCCCCGCTGGACCCCCAGGGACTTTTGGCCAGCTTGGGGGGCCTCCTGACCCCCACAAGACTTGCCAAAAGTCCAGCGGGGTCTGGGAGCGACCTCCTGCACGCAGGGAGATCGAGTCGGGACCCCCCCCCACTGGACCCCAGGTAATTTAAAACATTTTGGGGGGGTTCGGGAGGGTGGGGGATTTGTTTTAAAGGTTCGGGGTGGGTTTTAGGGTTTTTTTTGGTGCCGGTTTCCCGCCCTCCCCCGATTTACGATTTTTAACGATTTAAAAAAAAAAACAAACCACGATCAGATTTCCCTCCCCCCCCCCAGCCAAAATCGATCGTTAAGACGATCGATCACACGATTCACACCCCTAGTAAACACATAGCTGGAGAGAGACCATAGAAAGAAGCAGCACTCTTACCTACGAGCCAACTGTCACCTTAGAGGCCATCTTCAAAATTTTCAAACAGGCTACATTCCCTAAGTATAAAGAAATTGTGCGCAGCTCCCATGTACCTGGCAACCACATCAAGGATGTGCAGTCGAGCATCACAGATCACTTGCACATTGATGGACTGGTAGAGTTTTTGTTGCGGTAGATCTCCCACCCCATTAAGCTATTACAAATAATTTTTGGCATCCATTTATGCCTATTGCCCTACCTCAAGCTCATCATGGCACCCCTATCCCCATCCTCTAAAAGGTCCTGAAATGGCATCTAATGCCCCACTCCCATCCTGTCCCCTAATATTCCTTACCTCCACCCCCAACCACCTGCTCCAGAAAAAGCATACATGTGAACAGTGAGTTTACATATACGCAAACATTTGCATAAATAGCAAACTTATACACGTTTTGTATAATATATTCTATAATCTACGCAATGTATGTACTCAAATTATAAAATACCAGCTTACTTATGTGTGGCCCCATTATACACATGCATATGGGGCCATGTGCAGTTTTTTTTTTTTTACAGTTATCCTCTTAATGTAAAGCACTCTATTGATTGTTCATGCTAAGCTTTGGTGCATAGGCCTCTTTATGTTCACTATTGCAACAGGTTTTAACTCTTTCAACCAATCAGAAAGCTTATTTTTCTTAATTAATTAATTACCTTGGATTTATTACCCACCTTTTGTTTAACAATCACTCACCCTAAAAAATTAACAAATGAAGAGGGTGAAGCATGCAAGGCCTCCCTTAAGGTCTGAACATGTTGTCACATCAGGACCCTGCTGGCTCTGTCAAATACGGGATCCAATCGCTGATTAACTGATTGTTTACTAATAGGAAGAAAATGCAGCTCAACTGAAAGATTGTCGTGCAGATGTTCTGAAACAAGTGCAAACACATAGAGGAGAATTGATGGGCACAGAGAAAAACATCTATGAAGTAAACAGAAGACTTGAACTTGCTGTAACGGAAAATTCCAGATTAAAACTAGTGAGTAATAATATACGTATTAATTTCTAATGCAGAATATGATTTTTTTTTCTTCAGACAAATGAATATAAATTGAATTAGAAGTGTGTCGTGAATGTATGCACTAATAGGGAGATTTACTAAGCTGCAATAGTTCATCGCAGGAGGGGACAAATATTGCGGGGCTGGGGCCGTCCTCTTCTTGACAAACTATTGCAGCACTACTGCGGCACAGTTTTTTTTACCTCGGCACAAACATGCACAAACAATCACACCGTAGTATGGGGCCTAACTGCGCGTTGGCAGCTCACCTCAGCTGGGGTCACCATCACTTAAAGGGCCCAAGGCCTAACCTCCCCCTAAATTAACCAAAATCCCCCTGGGGGTCAATGGTGACACCAACCCGCTCCTTCCCCACCCCCCACTGCCTTTTGAGGCAGTTCTAGCCCAAAAATAAAAGGAAAAAAAATGTTACAGGGAAAAAAAAAACGGTGACAGCCCACTCCATTGCCCAACCTCCCCCCTTAATCAAAAAAAAGTGCCCCTAAGCCTTACCGCCTGCCTCCATCAGCCCCATCCCTTTTCTCCCTATCTAAATCATGAAATATCCTTGAGGTCTGATGGTCTAGGAAGCACTGCCGAACTCGCAACCTCACCTTACCACCCACCCCCATGCCTCTAATTGAAATCTTTGATCTTCAGAGGAGGCCCTGAGTGCCCCCTAGCTCTGGGCCCAGCAATGCCAGTTTTCAAAATGGTGTCGACCTGACCTTGTACCTGGCATAGTCTGAGGACAGGACCCAAGCGACATGGCTTCGATCCGGTCCTAGACTTTGCCCCTGTCATGTGATAGGGGCAAGGTCATGTCAATACCATTTTGAAAAATGACATTGAGAGGCCTAGAGCTAGAGGAAGCTTCAGGCCCCCACTGAAAACCAATGATTTCAATTAAAGGTGCTGGGTGGTTTGAGGAATGGAAGTGGGAGTACGGCTGCCCCCCTTCCTGACTACTAGGCCCTTCATTTTTAGTTGGAGGTGTGGGGCATTGGGAGATCACTAGACCCCAGGGAGATTTCATTATTTGGATGGAAGGGTGGGGTGGCAGTATAAGGCTAAGGGGGCACTTTTTTGGATTATGGGGAGGGGTTGGTAAAGGAAGCAGGCCGGCGCCATACAGTTTCCCTTTAACATTTTTTTCATCTTTTGAGGGGCCAGAGACAACTCAGTTGGTGGTGGGGATCTCCAAAGGCTCTGGGGTGATTTGTTTTTATCTTGGGGGCGTTTCAGGTCCCTGAGCCCGTTAAATCTTTCCATGGGACCATTGATGATCCACATTAGCGTCCCGATGCTCGCTCAGGAATATAACTACATCTCCCTCATACATGCTAAGATAATGGGGCTGACGTTTATCTAAGTCCGTCGCATTACTTTCTCCAAACACAACATGGGTAACATCATCCGATGGAGCCAGGCAGGGATCTTTGATCTCAAAGCTTGAGAACTTTCAGCATGCTCTACTGAGCATGTGCAACTGTAGCCTCCTCCCCATCTCTCAGGCAGAGTCCCTCAATCTTTCTTTTTCCTCAAAGCCATGTGGTCACGGTTTCAGCTTTGCTCTTCTCACAGCCAAGGCTGTGACAGTTCTGGAACTGCTAACAGCTGTTTTTCAGGCAGAGCCTTGGTGTTTTTTATTTACCCTCGCTTCCCTTGCAGTAGTTTAGGTTTAATTTGTTTTTTTCTCTCTCTTTCTAGCCCAGATTGGGAATCCTCATAGGGTTGGGGATTCTCTTTCCTGGAAATCTGCTCCCTTGTAGCAGATAAGGATTCCCCTCACATAGAGAGAGTGGCTCTTTGGATATCTGCTGGGCTCATCGGTGTTGAGTTGGGTGGCACTCTACCTCTGAGGGAAGGTTTCTCTTCCCTCTATTTCTTCCCTGGCATGTTTGCCTTCCAACAGCTCTCCTATCTAGGGTGACTTGGATCTGGGGTTGAGGATCACATGAAAGCAGCTCTCCACCCATATTGCAGTCACTTATGGTTTCTTTTCTCCTCTTTCAGAGGTAATGCTGTTGGTAGTTGAGTTTGTGGGCAGACACAGCAGACTCTCTCTTAGGAGCATAGGGCCCCTTCATGCTTAACTTTACCTGCACTGTGTAGAAGTGTTCCTGAGGTAGGGGTTAGGAAGAGGCTTGCACTTATGTACATACTTTTGAATTTTCAAAAGTATGCATCTAATTTTTCTCGCAAAAACTACCCATAAAAATTAGTAGGTGTAAATATGTGTGGATAGTTTAAGAACATAAGACTTGTCATACTGAGTCAGACCAAAGGTCCATCAAACCCAGGATCCTGTTTCCAACAGTGGCCAATCCAGGTCACAAGTACCTAGCAGGATCCCAAGGGGTAGATAGATTTCAAGTTGCTGATCCCAGGGAGAAGAAGTGGATTATCCCAAGTCCACCTTAATAATGATTTATGAGCTTTCTTCCAGGAACTTGTCTAAATCTTTTAAAACCCAGCTACACTAACAGATTTTATCATGTTCTCTGGCAACGAATTCCAGAGTTTAATTATGTGTTGGGTAAAAAAAATATTTTCTTCTATTTCTCTTAAATGTATCACCTAGTAACTTCACTGAATGTTTCCTAGTCTCTGTTTTATTCTCCATTCCTTGCCTAATAATCCCTAGCATATTATTTGCTTTCTTGGCTGCTGCTGCTGCACTATGAGCAGAGGATTTCAATGTATTATCAATGATGATGCCTAGATCCATTTTCTGAATAAGAACATGCCATACTAGGTCAGACCAAGGGTCCATCAACCCAGCATCCTGTTTCCAACAGTGGCCAATCCAGGTCACAAGAACCTGGCAAGTACCCAAAAACTAAGTCTATTCCATGTTACTGTTGCTAGTAATAGCAGTGGCTATTTCTAAGTCAACTTAATTAATAGCAGGTAATGGTCTTCTCCTCCAAGAACTTATCCAATCCTTTTTTAAACACAGCTACACTAACTGCACTAACCACATCCTGTTGCGGCCGGGTTCTGCGGCTGAATAGTGGACCCTTGGGCCAACCCACCCCGAGGGGCGGAGTAGGTCGGGAGGCGGAGCCAAGACTCAGAGGGCAGGATGTCAGTAGCAATAGAGTCTGATACAGGATCTTCACCCGGGTACACAGAACCCCCAGGAGGAACCCGTAGGGTTCCGGCACCTTGGGACTTGGGCCCCCGAGGGAGAGTCCAGCAACAAAGAACCAGGGAGTCCACAGATGACAGGGGCTGGCACAAGCTCTTCACCCGGGCACCCGGAACCCGCCGGGAGGAGCCCGTAGGGTTCTGGCACCTTGGGACTTAGACCCCAGAGAGAGAGAGAGAGTCCAGCAACAGAGAAGCAGGTACAACCAGTGGTAACAGGGCTAGCACAAGCTCTTCACCCGGGCACCAGCAACCCCCCAGGAGGGGCCCGTAGGGTTCTGACGCCTTGGGACTTGGGTGCTAGTGAGAGAGGCTGCAGCAAGGAACTAGACAGTTCGGAGAGAATAGAGTTCAAGACAAGAGCTTCACCCGGGCACCTGGAACCCCCCAGGAGGGGCCCTTAGGGTTCCAGCACCGTGGGACTTAGGGAACAGCAGAGACAACTCTATCTCACAGGCGTAGTTGCAAGAGGCACCTGACGTGGAGTCCGGGGTCGTGGCGAAGCAAGGCGTAATCGGGACGAACCGAGTCAAGGCAGGCAGCAGGCAAGGCGTAGTCAGGATGAACCAAAGTCAAGGCAGGCAGCAGGCAAGGCTTAGTCAGGATGAACCGAAGTCAAGGCAGGCAGCAGGCAAGGCGTGGTCAGGACGAACCGAAGTCAAGGCAGGCAGGGAACACAGCAAGGAACGCAACTCAGAGCTACAGGACAGTAGTGAACCTCGTTGCAAGGCGAAGAGGAATAGTCTGAGCGCCGGTTACATCTGGGTGGCGGGTGACGTCATCACTGCGGGAGGAGCTAGGCTTCCGGGTTCTGGGCGCACAAAGAGTCCGTCCTCGCGGAGCAAGGAAATGGCGGAGGCCACATGGGCCTATGTGCGTCCCTGGGAGCCGGAGGATGGTGAGCGCGGCGTTCCCTGGCCCGAAAGTAAGCGCCGGTCAAGGCGAAGAGAGGGGAGGCGGAGCAGACCGCAACAGTACCCCCCCCCCTTTACGGCCCCTCTTGAGGGGTCCAGGCTTCTCAGGATGGTCCTGGTGAAACTGGCGCAGAAGGTCCTTGTCAAGGATGTTACGACTGGGCTCCCATGTATTATCCTCGTCGCTACAACCCTCCCAGGCCAGGAGGTATTCCCACCTGCGGTTATGGAAACGAACATCCACTACGTCTCGTACTTGATAAGTACGAGCCGTAGTGGAGACAGGAGCCATGCTCTCTAACATTTAGGAAAAGACTAAAGACTTGGCTTTTCAAAAAAGCTTTTCCAAGCCTTGAATAAAACCACCACTCAATAGCACAAACTCTTCTCCAATAACTGGACCTAAATACGATTCAACCAACCTTAAATTGACACTCATTAATACCTGCTGAGCTTTTATCATACCATTGCAATATTTATGCATTTGGTTATTTATGTACCGTTTCATAGTGATGTACCGCCACAGTTACTCACATATTTTATTTACTCACTCTGCTACTCTATTACATTAATAGGCTGAAATGTAAATATTGCTCTGTTCAATCTCTCCCCTCTTCCAGTTCCAAGTTAATTTCCCTATTTTATTGTAACTTTCTCACATCCTTTATCTGATTCACTGTATTTAAAGTTCAAGGTTCTTATTGAGAACATTGTTTTACGTACGTTATGCTTTACACACTCTGTTAATTGTAAACCGGGTTGATGTGATGCATGTCAAGAAACTCGGTATAACAAAAACAATTCAATAAATAAATAAGTAAGTAAGTAAGTAAGTAAGTAGGATCCTCATCTATGGGTGTGACCACAGGATCCGGAGGAGTGCGATGGAAACGGGAAAGGACCACAGGTTTCAGGAGGGATACATGGAACACATCATGGATCCGGAATGTAGACGGCAGTCTCAGACGATAGGACACCAAGCCCACTCTCTCGGCCACACGAAACGGGCCGCAGAACCGGGGTGCAAACTTCCGAGAAGGGAGGCGAAGACTGATATTCTTGGCGTTAAGCCACACCCGGTCTCCCGGTTGATAGGCAGGGGCTGGTCGTCGATGACGGTCTGCCGCCTGTTTGGCGGAGGCAGCTGCCGGCGTAGTTTGCTCTGGGTTCCTCGCCAGAGAACCTGAAGCTGGCGAGCGGGTAGCCTGGGCAGCGGGCGAAGTGCTTGAGGCATCGAGAGGGAGTGGTGGTCTTAGGGGCTTCCCGTACACCACCTGGAAAGGAGACATGCCCGTGGCTGCGTGGACCTGATTATTATAAGCAAATTCCGCCCACGGCAGTAACTCGGACCAATTATCCTGACGCTCATTTATGAAAGAGCGGATATAGGATTTTAAGGTGCGGTTCATCCGCTCTGTCTGTCCATTGCTTTGCGGATGGAATGCCGTGGAGAAATTGAGTTTTACCTTAAAACATTTACAAAGAGCTCGCCAGTAACGAGCCACGAACTGGGGTCCTCGATCCGACACAATGTCCTGAGGGAGACCATGCAGGCAAAAGATGTGTTGAGCAAACAGAAGGGCCAGTTCCGGAGCCGCTGGGAGCTTGGGAAGAGGAACCAAGTGCACCATTTTAGAAAAGCGGTCTACTGTTACCCAGATCACCGTATGGCCGCTAGATGGTGGGAAGTTCTACCACAAAGTCTGTGGCTAAGTGAGTCCAGGGTTCTGTGGGGATAGGTAGAGGTTGAAGAAGTCCGCAGGGAAAACCCGGGCTGGATTCTGACGAGCGCAGGTAGGGCAGGATTGCACATACGTGGCGATGTCGCATCGGAGATTGGGCCACCAATAGTATCGGTTAAGTAGTTCTAATGTCCTTTCACGGCCAGCATGGCCGCCGATGAGGGAGTCGTGGGCCCATTGAAGTACGGTTAGGCGATCCTTGCGGGGAACTATAGTTCTGTCCTGGGTGATTACCGTCAAGGCTGAGAGACGGACCTTACTAGGATCCAAGATGAATTAGAAACATAGAAACATAGAAATGACGGCAGAAGAAGACCGAATGGCCCATCCAGTCTGCCCAGCAAGCCTCACACATTTTTTTCTCTCATTCTTATCTGTTTCTCTTAGCTCTTGGTTCTATTCACCCTTCCACCCCCACCATTAATGTAGAGAGCAGTGATGGAGCTGCATCCAAGTGAAATATCTAGCTTGATTAGTTAGGGGTAGTAGGGGCAGTAACCGCCGCGATAAGCAAGCTACACCCATGCTTATTTGTTTTACCTAGACTATGTTGTACAGCCCTTGTTGGTTTTTTTTCTTCTCCCCTGCCGTTGAAGCAGAGAGCCATGCTGGATATGCATTGAAAGTGAAGTATCAGGCACATTTGGTTTGGGGTAGTAACCGCCGTAACAAGCCAGCTACTCCTCGCTTTGTGATTGCGAATCCTTTTTTTCTTCACCCCTGTCGTTGAAGCTATGCAGGATATGCGTGAAGCATCAGTTTTTTGTTTTTGTTTTTTTTTTCCCCTGCTGTTGAAGCAGAGAGCTATGCTGGAAATGCGTGATGTATCACTCTTTCTCCCATGCCGATGAAGCAGAGAACCATGCTGGATATGCATGGAAAGTGAAGTATCAGGCACATTTGGTTTGGGGTAGTAACCGCCGTAACAAGCCAGCTACTACTCCCGCTTTTTGAGTGCGAACCCTTTTTCTTCTCCCTTGCCGTTGTAGCAGAGAGCTCTGCTGGATGTGTGAAGTATCAGTTATTCTTCTCCCCTGTCATTGAAGCAGAGAGCTATGCTGTATATGCATTGAAAGTGAAGTATCAGGCATATTTGGTTTGGGGTAGTAACCGCCGTAACAAGCCAGCTACTCCCCTCATTGTAAGTGCAAATCCTTTTTTCACATTTCCTCTTGCTGTTGAAGCTTAGAGCGATGTTGGAGTCACAGTAAGCATGTGTATGTTTATTGAATAAGGGTATTGTGTCCAAGCAGTAGCCATCATTCTGGCGAGTCACCCACTCTTCATTGGCGGCCTCTTGACTTTATGGATCCACAGTGTTTATCCCACGCCCCTTTGAAGTCCTTCACAGTTCTGGTCTTCACCACTTCCTCCGGAAGGGCATTCCAGGCATCCACCACCCTCTCCGTGAAGAAATACTTCCTGACATTGGTTCTGAATCTTCCTCCCTGGAGCCTCAAATCGTGACCCCTGTTCTGCTGATTTTTTTCCTACGGAAAAGGTTTGTCGTTGTCTTTGGATCATTAAAACCTTTCAAGTATCTGAAAGTCTGTATCATATCACCTCTGCCTCCTCCTTTCCTCCAGGGTGTACATATTTAGATTCTTCAATCTCTCCTCGTACGTCATCCGATGAAGATCCTCCACCTTCCTGGTCGCCCTTCTCTGTACCGCTTCCATCTTGTCTTTGTCTTTTTGTAGATACGGTCTCCAGAACTGAACACAGTACTCCAGGTGAGGCCTCACCAAGGACCTGTACAAGGGAATAATCACTTCCCTTTTCTTACTCGATATTCCTCTCTCTATGCAGCCCCAGCATTCTTCTGGCTTTTGCTATCGCCTTGTCGCATTGTTTCGCTGTCTTCACATCATTAGACACTATCACCCCAATGGTCCTTCTCCTGCTCCGTGCACATCCAAGCCTTTCCCCCCCATCGAGTACAGTTCATTCGATTTCCACTCCCCATATGCATGACTTTGCCACTTCTTGGCATTGAATCTCAGCTGCCAATATCTTCGACCACTCTTCCAGTTTCCTTAGATCCCGTCTCATTCTCTCCACTCCTTCCGGCGTGGTTCCACTCTGTTGCAGATCTTAGTGTCATCCGCAAAAAGACAAAACTTACCTTCTATCCCGTCCGCAATGTCGCTCACAAGATATTGAACAGGACCGGTCCCAACACCGATCCTTGCGGTACACCACTTAAAACCGCTCTCTTCAGAGAAGGCTCCATTTACCATCACACATGTCTTCTGTCCAGAGCCGTCTTCTGGGCGGCTCTGGATCTCCCTCAATACATGGTGGTCCTGGAGAGGGCATCCGCCGGACATTCTTGGCCACCGGTCGATATTGTAAGACAAAGTTGAATCGCTAAAAACTAGGGCCAACGGGCCTGACGGGGATTCAGGCGCTGGGCTTGTGACAAGAACTCGAGGTTTTTATGGTCTGTAAAAACCGTGACGGTGTGCAAAGCTCCCTCCAGCCACTGCCTCCACTCTTCCAGTGCCAACTTAATGGCCAGTAACTCCTTGTCCCCGATGGAGTAGTTGCTCTCAGCAGGAGAAAACCTTCTCGAAAAGTATGAGCAGGGTAGAAGTTTTCCTGAGTCTGAGTGCTGACTCAGCACTGCACCTACTGCGACGTTGGAGGCATCGACCTCCACTATGAAAGGGCCTGGAGGGGTCCGGGTGCCGGAGGCAGACATCCGATAGGAAGGCCTTCTTAAGATCGGTAACGCAGCGACTGCGTCCTCCGGCCAGTTCCTAGCGTCAGCGCCTTTGCGGGTCAGAGCCGTGAGTGGAGCCACCCGATGGGAGTAAGCGGGAATGAAGTGCCTGTAAAATTTGCAAAACCCAAAAAACGCTGGAGTGCCTTAAGCCCTTTCGGCTGGGGCCATTGGGTAATGGCTGCTACCTTCTCTGGGTCCATTGTGGAAACGGTCGAGGAAATAATATAGCCCAGGAAAGGCAGGGATTCTGCCTCAAAGGTACATTTCTCCATTTTGGCATACAGATGATTCTCTCGGAGAACCTGAAGTACCTGTCTCACGTGCCGTCGATGAGATGCCAAATCTTTGGAGAATATGAGAACGTCATCCAGGTATACTATCACGAAGGAATTCAGGAAGTCTCGTAAACCTCATTCATAAGTGTTGGAAGACGGCTGGGGCGTTGCAGAGACCAAAGGCATTACGAGATATTCATAGTGCCCGTCCGGGTGTTGAACGCCGTCTTCCACTCATCCCTGGGACGGATGCGCACCAGATTGTAAGCCCCCTCAGGTCCAATTTGGTGAATACCTGAGCACCTTGGAGGCGATCCAGTAGTTCCGGGATCAACGGTAGGGGGGTATCGATCCCGCTTGGTAATTGCATTTAATCCCCGATAATCGATACAGGGCCGAAGTGTCCCATCCTTCTTGGCCACAAAAAGAAGCCAGCCCCTGCTGGCGAACGAGATGCCGGATGAACCCCTTGGCCAAATTCTCCGTCACGATTCAGACATGGCCTGGTCTCAGGTAAAGACAGGGGTATACTCGGCCGCGGGGTGGAGTGGTCCCCGGGAGTAAGTCAATAGAACAATCAAATGGCCGATGCTGTGGAAGAATCTCCGCCATCTCTTTAGAAAAGACATCCTCATAAGACCGGTATGGTTCAGGTAACAGCTGGGATGAGCAAACGCTCAGAGGTCTGGATGGAGACGGAGGTTGTAGGCAATGGCCAAAACAGGCTGGACCCCACCGAACCAGCTGAAAGTCGTCCCATTGGATGGAAGGCGAGTGCAGACGGAGCCATGGGAGGCCCAGGACCAAAGGATGCACTGCCCGCTCCAGGACGAGGAACAAAGTCTGCTCGGAGTGTAATAATCCGGTCTGTAGCGTAATGGGTACGGTGGAGCTGGTAATGACTCCGGGGAGCAAAGTGCCTCAGATAGAAGAGATCCGTAGAGGAGGAATCCTTTGTACTGTGGGAAGGGCTAGCTGGGCCACCAAGTCGGCCACTATAAAATTCCCTTCCGCACCAGAGTCGATGAATGCTCCAAGCTGGATTTCTCCACCGGGGTACTTCAAGGTGACTGGTAAGGTGCAGGGAGGAGCGGTTCCAGAAATGCCTAGGTGTAGCTCCTCCGTATAGCCTAGGCAGTGGCTTTTCCTGGACGTTCCGGGCAAGTTGAAAGGAAATGCCCCTTGCTTCCACAGTAGAGGCAGAGGCCCAGTGTACGGCGTCTCCTCTTCTCCTCAGGGGTTAATGGGGACCGGCCCAGTTGCATGGGCTCCCCTCAGGATATTGGCGTGGGAGGTATACCAGTACTCCTGGGTCTATGAACGGTATGTGGCTTGCGGATGGAGCGAGTTTCTTTAGCTCGCTGTTGAAGACGACCGTCCACTCTACCGGCTAGTTCGATGAGATCATTGAGGTCTCCTGGGAGATCTCGGCCTGCTAATTCGTCCTTGATACGGCTGGATAGACCCTCCAGGAAGATGCCCTTCAAGCAATCATCCTGCCAACCGACCTCAATGGCCAGTGTACGAAACTCAATGACGTAGTCTGCCACGGAACGAGCTCCTCGCCTGAGGGTAAGGAGTTCTGAGGCTGCTGTACTGAGGTGGGCAGGATCGTCAAAGGCGAGCCGGAAGTTGGTGAGAAACTCTTCCAAATTCTGGAGCATGGAGTCCCGTCGCTCCCATAAGGGAGAGGCCCAGTTAAGAGCTGTACCGTCTAATAGAGAGAATATGAAGGCCACCTTCTCTGTGTCTGAAGGAAACTGAGCTGGAAGGAGGGTAAACCGTACCTGACATTGGTTTAAAAACCCTCGGCAGGACTTGCTATCCCCGGCATATCGGGGAGGCGTGGGTAGTTGCGTCGCTGGGACTCTAGAGACTGTAGATGCCTGACGAGATTCCCGAGCCGAGATTTCCAGTTGGGCGGCCAACTGTTCCACCGTAGCTGCTAGTGTATCTATACACCGTTGTTGCTGCTGGGCTCCAGCAGCAACAACGGTGTATAGATACATTCCCGGAATGGCCTGCGGGCTCGGGACCTCCGCCGAGTCCATGGCCTTGCAAACTGTTGCGGCCGGGTTCTGCGGCTGAATAGTGGACCCTTGGGCCAACCCACCCCGAGGGGCGGAGTAGGTCGGGAGGCGGAGCCAAGACTCAGAGGGCAGGATGTCAGTAGCAATAGAGTCTGATACAGGATCTTCACCCGGGGTACACAGAACCCCCAGGAGGAACCCGTAGGGTTCCGGCACCTTGGGACTTGGGCCCCCGAGGGAGAGTCCAGCAACAAAGAACCAGGGAGTCCACAGATGACAGGGGCTGGCACAAGCTCTTCACACCGGGCACCCGGACCCGCCGGGAGGAGCCCGTAGGGTTCTGGCACCTTGGGACTTAGACCCCAGAGAGAGAGAGAGAGTCCAGCAACAGAGAAGCAGGTACAACCAGTGGTAACAGGGCTAGCACAAGCTCTTCACCACCCGGGCACCTGGAACCACCCCCAGGAGGGGCCCGTAGGGTTCCAGCACCGTGGGACTTAGGGAACAGCAGAGACAACTCTATCTCACAGGCGTAGTTGCAAGAGGCACCTGACGTGGAGTCCGGGGTCGTGGCGAAGCAAGGCGTAATCGGGACGAACCGAGTCAAGGCAGGCAGCAGGCAAGGCGTAGTCAGGAATGAAACCAAAGTCAAGGCAGGCAGCAGGCAAGGCTTAGGATGAACCGAAGTCAAGGCAGGCAGCAGGCAAGGCGTAGTCAGGACGAACCGAAGTCAAGGCAGGCAGGGAACACAGCAAGGAACGCAACTCAGAGCTACAGGACAGTAGTGAACCATCGTTGCAAGGCGAAGAGGAATAGTCTGAGCGCCGGTTATATCTGGGTGGCCGGGTGACTGTCATCACTAGCGGGCGGAGCCAGGCTTCCGAGTTCTGGGCCGCACAAAGAGTCCGTCCTCAGCGGAGCAAAGGAAATGGCGGAGGCCACATGGGCCTATGTGCGTCCCTGGAGCCGGAGGATGGTGAGCGCGGCGTTCCCTGGCCCGAAGGTAAGCGCCGGTCAAGGCGGAGAGAGGGGAGGCGGAGCAGACCGCAACACATCGTCTGGCAACAAATTCCAGAGTTAATTGTGCGATGAGTGAAAAAGAACTTTCTCTGATTAGTTTTAAATGTGCCACATGCTAACTTCATGGAGTGCCCCCTAGTCCTTTCTATTATCCA
Source organism: Rhinatrema bivittatum (assembly GCF_901001135.1). Lineage (NCBI taxonomy): Eukaryota > Metazoa > Chordata > Amphibia > Gymnophiona > Rhinatrematidae > Rhinatrema > Rhinatrema bivittatum. The sequence goes on from NC_042618.1 coordinate 61,094,243, forward strand.
AAAGAGTAAATAACTGATTCACACCTTTACCCATTCTATACCTCTCATGATTTAAAACAACCTCTATCATATCCCCCACCCCCCCTCAGCCGTCTCTTCTCCAAGCTGAAAAGTCCTAACCCTTTTTAGTCTTTCCTCATAGGGGAGCTGTTCCATCTTCTTTAATATTTTGGTCATCCTCTCTCTTACCTTTTCCATCGCAACTATATCTTTTTTTGAGATGCGGCGAGCAGAATTGAACTCAGTATTCAAGGTGCATTCTCACTATGGAGCGATACAGAGGCATTAAATTTCCGTTGTATTCACCATTCCCTTTCTAATAATTCCAACATTCTGTTTGCTTTTTTGACTGCTGCAGCACACTGAACCGATGATTTCAATGTGTTATCCACTATGATGCTAGAATCTCTTTCTGGGTGGTAGCTCCTAATATGGAACCTAACATTGTGTAACTATAGCATGGGTTATTTTTCCCTATATGCATCAACCTTGCACTTATCCACATTAAAATTTCATCTGCCATTTGGATGCCCAATTTTCTAGTCTCTACAATCTGCTTGTGATTTAATTACTCTGAACAATTTTGTATCATCTGCAAATCTGATCACCTCACTTGTTGTATTTCTTTCCAGATCATTTATAAATATATTGAAAAGTACGGGTCCCAATACAGATCCCTGAGGCACTCCACTGCCCATTCCCTTCCACTGAGAAAATTGTCCATTTAATCCTACTCTCTGTTTCCTGTCTTTTAAACCAGTTTGTAATCCATGAAAGGACATCGCCACCTATGCCATGACTTTTTACTTTTTGTAGAAGCCTCCCATGAGGAACTTTATCAAACGCCTTCTGAAAATCCAAATACACATCTACCAGTTCACCTTTATCTACATGTTTAACTCCTTCAAAAAGTGAAGCAGATTTGTGAGGCACGACTTGCCTTGGGTAAAAGCCATGCTGACTCTGTTCCATTAACCATGTCTTTTCTATATGTTCTGTGATTTTGATATTAGAACACTTTCGACTATTTTTCCTGCACTGAAGTCAGACTAACTGGTCTGTAGTTTCCCAGATCACCCCTGGAAGCCCTTTTTAAATATTGAGTTACATTAGCCACCCTTCAGTCTTCAGGTACAATGGATGATTTTAATGATAGGTTACAAATTTTTACTAAATGGTCTGAAATTTCATTTTTCATTTTTTAGTTCCTTCAGAACCCTAGGGTGTATACCATCCGGACAAGGTGATTTACTACTCTTCAGTTGTCAATCAGGCATACCACATCTTCTAGGTTCAATGTGATTTGGGTTCAGTTGATCTGAATCATTACCCATGAAAACCTTCTCCAGGACGGTATCTTCCCAACATCCTCTTCAGTAAACACCAAAGCAAAGAAATCATTTAATTTTTCCGAGATGGCCTTATCTTCTCTAAGTGCCCCCTTTAACCCCTCGATCATCTAACGGTCCAACTGACTCCTCACAGGCTTTTTGCTTCGGATATATTTTTTAAAGTTTTACTGTGATTTTGAGCCTCCTACGGCCAACTTCTTTTCAAATTCTCTCTTAGCCTGTCTTATCAATGTCTTACATTTAACTTGCCAATGCTTATGCATTATCCTATTTTCTCTGTTGGATCCTTCTTCCAATTTTTGAATGAAGATCTTTTGGCTAAAATAGCTTCTTTCATCTCCCTTTAACCTGCTGGTAATCGTTTTGCATTCCTTCCACCTTTCATAATGTGTGGAATACATCTGGACTGTGCTTCAAGGATGGTATTTTTAACAATGACCACGCCTCTTGCACACTTTTTACCTTTGTGGCTGTTCCTTTCAGTTTTTTTTCTATTTTTCTTGTTTTATCAAAGTTTCCCTTTTGAAAGTTTAGCACGAGAGCCTTGGATTTGCTCACTGTCCCCCTTCCAGTCATTAATTCAGATTTGATCATATTATGATCACTATTGCCAAGCGGCCCCACCACCTTTACCCCTCTAACCAAATCCTGTGCTCCACTGAAAATTAGATCTAAAATTGCTCCCTCTCTCGTCGGTTCCTGAACCAATTGCTCCATAAAACTGTCATTTATTCCATCCAGGAACTTTATCTCTCTAGCATGTCCTGATGTTACATTTACCCAGTCAATATTGGGTAATTGTAATCTCCCAATTTATACTGCACTACCACTTTGGTTAGCTTCCCTAATTTCCTTTAGCATTTCACTGTCCGTCTCACCATCTTGACTAGGTGGTCGGTAGTATACTCCTATCACTATAGTCTTCCCCAACACACAAGGGATTTCTACTCATAAAGATTTGATTGTGCATTTTGTCTCATGCAGGATGTTTATCCTGTTGGACTCTATGCCATCCCGGACATAAAGCGCTACATCGCCTCCCGGGTGCTCCTCTCTGTCATTGCAATATAATTTGTACCCCAGTAGAGCACTGTCCCTTTGGTTATCCTCCTTCCTCCATGTCTCTGAGATGCCAATTAAGGGCCGGATTTTCAAAAGGCCCGGCGATGCGCGTAAGTCTCGGGGCTTGCAAAAAAGGGGCGGTATGGGGTGGGGCTAGAGGCCTCCAACACAGCGGCCATTTGCTTTGGTACTGTATCAGATGTCATCAGAAACTATATAACGTCTATCTCTCATGTAGAAAATATAACATTCAAAATAATTAACTGAGATAATGAGGAAGTGGAAAACTTTTGCATATTTCACTGCTGGGCAAATTTAAAGCTTGTAAAAATAAATATGAGCAATTTAAAGTGATATGTCATCGGTTCAGCAGATTGTCCAAACTTTTACAAACACATTTTTCAAGTTTTACATAAGTAAATGTCCTTTGCTAAATCTGTGCTGGTTCCCTGCCTCTTTTGTTTTATTGTCTCTCCAATTGAGCACCTATCCTGCATTCCAGTTAAGATATGCCAGTTTTGTACAAGTTCCACAGTGAAATATATTGTTTTATTTTCCTGTTAAATTATGTTGGATGGACCTTAATCAGAATTCCTAGGCAGAGCTGTCACTGTTACATATCTAACACATTTTTAAAGATGCTAGCTTTGAGGACTACAAAGTTCCTTTTTCAAACAAAGGAAAGAAACTTGGAAACGGTAAAATAGAATATTGGGAAACAGCTCATGAATTCCTTGACTTTAATTAAATGTGTAAGATTCAATTGTGTCTTTAAAACAAACTTTAAAAGATATGCAAGAAGTTCCATCCAGAATTAAAGGAGCCTACTTTCTGAGACGCACTTGCATCCGTGTGGCACGCATAGGCGTGGATCTGAAACAAATTCTTTATGTGACTTCCATGCAACATGCTTAAAAGTGGTTTAAGTACTAACAATGATTATGTTGACAGTGCAGTGCACAGATAAGGAAGAACATTGCTGAAGGATTCAAGGAAGCTAAAAACCATATGTTGGCAATTACAAAAATTCAGAAGGACCTGAAAATCTTTAGTGGTGAGTGTCAAGTAATATGGCATATTTTTTTGAAAATTAGTATAATACTTTTCCAGTCCAAGAAAACAATCGCATTGTGTTTGGGGATAAAAAGAGAATTGACATAAAAATTATGGTGTTTTAAAGTACTGGTTTTATTCATATTTAATGATTTCTCAAAATAAAAAACATTTTGAGATCCATATTCAAATACCATTTAGACAGATAACATAAAAGTTATCCTTCCTTCTAAATGGCACACCTGGCTATATTTCAGTCCTTATCTGGCTAAATTCTAGCAGGGTAACTAATTACCAGAGTAGAATGTATCCGGATAAGTTGGGGGCGGGCAAGAAGCATTCTGGGGAGGAGCGGAGTTAGCTGGATAAATTAACCGGCCAATTCCAATATTCAGTTAGCTTATCCAGCTAAATCTAGTCGGGCTCTAGAGTTAACTTTAAATTATCTGGGTATATTTAGTGCAGCAGCTGCGCTGCAGAATATACACCACTAGTAAGCTAACTAGCACAGCGGCTAAAAAAGGACCCCTTTGCATACAATTTATATGGCACTTTATTATCAAGTAGATAATGTTTAGACTTCATATGAGTCAAACCTTTAATCCAACCATGTAACAGGTTTTATGCATTGAGAGATTCTGAACTGGTCAATTTATTTGAGAAATTCATTTTTCTAGTTTAAAGTCTCACTATGCAATAAAACATAACTGTACAAAAGGGCTTAATGCAGTCCACTGCTTATTATTTTTTTTTTTTACCATAATTTAATGATGCTGAATTGTTTTAGAACATCTCCTAAAAGGCTGGGAAGAAGATAGCATCAATCAAAAGGTAAGCTATATTAACTGTTTTCAATAGGTTATCTTCATTAAAGAATATATGATGAAATATAAGCATGAAATTATAAAATATTTTTATCCAATTGCTGTTTGTAGAATTTTTCAGAGCATGACCAAAAGACACTGGATGCAATGACAGAACTAATAAACAAAATACAGGAACGAGAAGAGAATATTGGGTATTTTAGTGGCAAAGTGCTTGAAAAATGTGATGGACTTACCTCAGTTTTAGAAAGAAAAGCACAGATTGACCTTGGTATGTTACAATGCTTTCTCTTATTTTGCATTTCAGTCTGTTTATGATGTTGCTCAAATCATAACTGAACGTTCTACCTCATTGCAGCTGAAGCACATTCCAGAACAGGACTCCATCAGGTTTTTGGCAATCATTTTCAGGAATAAAAGAAAATTAGGTCTTACCTTTGATAATTTTCGTTCCTGTAGTACCACGGATCAGTCCAAACTCCTGGGTTTTGCCCCCCCCTCTAGCAGATGGAGACAGAAGTTTACAAACCAAACTCCGCCTTATCTAGGCTGGTGCCACCTACAGTCTGGCAGTATTACTTAATGTCAAAGCAGATTGGAACCCAACACACATGACCAAATTGATTAAACACAGTAACCTAATAACAATAACCGGCTCAACAACCCCCGAATGGGAACAGAACCTGAGCCACTGACAATAGCTCCTACCAGAATGAGCTGAGAATAATAGAAGAAAAACAAACAGTACAGACTCTCCCTTCGCATGGTAGAACAGACGGGCGGGACTCTGGACTGATCCGTGGTACTACAGGAATGAAAATTATCAAAGGTAAGACCTAATTTTCTTTTCCCTGTACGTACCCGGATCAGTCCAGACTCCTGGGATGTACCAGAGCTTACCTTAAATGGAATGGGAACCAGAGAGGCCAGCCCTGAGCACCCCACGACCAGAACTCCCGCTGTCTGAAGCCTGGTCAACTAGGCGATAATGACGGGCGAAAGTATGTAAAGACTTTCACGTTGCTGCCCTGCGCGTAGAATGCGCGCGCAGACCCACTGGTAGAGACCTACCCTGCAACAGGTACGCCGAACTTATAGCCTCCTTCAACCAGTGAGCAATAATAGTCTTTGAAGCTGCATTCCCACGTCGAGGACCACTCCAAAGTACAAAGAGATGGTCCGATACTCGGAAAGCGTTGGTAATCTCCAAGTAACTCAACAGTGTCCGTCGAACATCCAACCGGCGCAAATCTTTATACAAAGGATCTGCCCTGTCCAATTCGGAAAAGAAAGGAAGTTCCACCGTCTGATTTAAATGAAAGGCGGACACCACCTTAGGAAGAAAAGAAGGAACCGTACGAAGCAACACGCCTGAGTCTGAGATTCGTAAAAAGGGCTCCCGACAAGACAGAGCTTGCAATTCCGAAATCCGCCTCGCCGAGACAATAGCCACCAAAAATGTCACCTTCAAAGTCAAATCCTTTAGAGTGGACCGGCGAAGGGGCTCAAATGGAGCGCCGCATAACGCTCTCAGGACCAGGTTCAAATTCCAGGAAGGACATGGCCGTCGTAATGGCGGACGCAGATGCCGCACACCTTTAAGAAAACAAACCACATCAGGATGAGACGCCAACGGTATGCCCTGAACCTGGCCACGCAAGGACGCCAAAGCCGCCACCTGAACACGCAAAGAACTACACGATAGTCCCTTTGCCAACCCCTCCTGAAGGAAAAGCAAAACTTCGGGGACGGATGCACAAGTAGGTACCACCTGTCGAGCAAGACACCATGTCTCGAAGACTTTCCAGACCCGCACATAAGATAGTGAAGTAGAAACTTTGCGAGAGCACAAGAGGGTGGTTACTACTGCATCTGAATATCCTCTGGCCTTTAACCTACGCCTCTCAAAAGCCATGCCGCTAGACAAAAGCGCTCGACCTGGTCGAAATAAATGGGACCCTGATGAAGAAGGTCCGGCAGACATGGAAAATCGCAGAGGCTCCCCCAAGGCCATGTTCCGAAGGTCCGCAAACCAAGGACATCGCGGCCATTCTGGGGCTACGAGAACTACCTACATTGGATGCAACTCTATGTGCCGCAGAATTCTGCCGATGAGAGGCCACGGAGGGAAGACATAAAGGAGAACATCCGTCGGCCAAGGCAACACCAAGGCGTCCACGCCCTCCGTTCCCATTTCCCTGCGACGAGTGAAGAAACGTGGAGCCTTGGCATTCCTGAACGTCGCCATCAGATCCAGGGCGGGCGTCCCCCATCGTGCGCAAATGAGGTGAAATGCGTCATCCGCGAGTTCCCATTCCCTGGGATCTAGGCGATTTCGACTGAGAAAGTCTGCCTGTACATGTTCTACCCCGGCAATATGCAATGCTGCACAGGTGTCGTTCCGCCCACGACATCAGTTGTCGAGCTTCGGATGCCACTGGCCGACTCCTGGTTCCCCCCTGCCGATTGATGTAGGCCACTGCCGTCGCATTGTCGGACAGTAACCTGACTGCCTTGCCTCGAACCAGTGGCAGGAAGGCCTGCAGAGCCAGCCAAATTGCCCAGGTTTCTAAGCGGTTGATGGACCAAACCGCCTCCCGTGGGGACCATATTCCCTAAACTGACTTTCGAAGGCAAACCGCCCCCCAACCGGACAAACTGGCATCCGTAGTGACTACCATCCAAGAGGGAACTGCTAACGGTACTCCTTGGCTCAAATTGGCTGGGCACAACCACCAATCCATGCTGGACCGAGCCGACTGCGTTAGCGGTAAAGGCAGGCGAAACTGCTCCGACACCGGATTCCATCGGGAAAGCAACGCTGATTGTAAAGGTCGCATATGAGCGAAAGCCCAGGGCACCAATTCCAGCGAAGTCATTGATCCCAACATCTGAAGATAATCCCAGACTATTGTCATGGGCTTGGATAGCAAGCATAGAGCTTGAGCCTGCAATTTGAGCATGCGCTCCCTCGTAAGAGATACCATTCCCTGACGAGTGTCGAACAAGGCTCCCAAAAATTTCAGAGATTGAGAGGGAATCAGTCGACTCTTGGCCGTATTGATCACCCATCCGAGTCTCTCTAACAACTGAATCACCCGTTGAACCGCTTCCTGACACAGCCATTTCGACTTTGCTCGAATCAGCCAATCGTCTAGATACGGATGAACAAGGAGACCCTCTCTGCGAAGATGCGCCGCTACCACCACCATAACTTTGGTGAACGTCCGTGGAGCGGTCGCGAGCCCGAACGGTAATGCTTGAAACTGGTAATGCCTCCCCATTACTGCGAAGCGTAGGAACCTTTGATATTCCGCTTGGATTCCAATGTGAAGATACACTTCTGTGAGATCCAAGGAAGCTAGAAACTTCCCCGTCTCACAGACGCGATCACAGAACGCAGTCTCCATACAAAAGCGAGGTATTCGTAGACACCGGTTGACGCTTTTGAGATCGAGAATCGGACGAAAGGTCCCTTCCTTTTTTGGGACCACGAAATAAATGGAATACCGACCTCTGCGCTGCTCGGGACGAGGAACTGGCACTATTGCGCAGAGACTGCAAAGGTGTTTCAGCGTCTCCCGTATCGCTCGGCGCTTGTCTGAAAAACCGCAAGGGGATACCATGAAACAAGGATGGGGCCGCCGTACAAAATCTAACGCGTAACCTTGACTTATCACCTCCAGGACCCACTGATCCGACGTGATTCTGGTCCACTCCTCGTAGCACCGGGCTAGCCGGCCCCTGACCACCGGTACAGAGGCGTGGACCGGTTGGACATCATTGCGAAGGTTTCCCGCTCTGCGCACCCTGAATGGCCCCTGGCCAGCCGTAACGGCGCCCGTGAAAGGACTGCGAGTACGTCTGCTGCCTGTTTGCACTATGGCGAAAGGAGGAAACCGATCCTCTCGAAGTCCGCGGTCTCCGGCCTCCACGAAACCTCAAATGAGACAAGGGAACACCTCTAGACTGTGGTCGATCCTCCGGCAGACAATATACCTTGTTTTCGCCTAGGGACTCAATCAGATCTTCCAGCTCTTTGCCAAATAGCAACTTGCCCTTAAATGGCAACGAGCCCAACCTGGCTTTAGAGGACACATCCGCAGCCCAATGTCTAAGCCACAACAGGTGATGCGCGGAAATCGACGAGACCATGGACCTAGCCGAGGTCCGAAGATCATAAAGAGCATCGGCACTATAGGCAATCACCGCTTCCAGACGTCCCGCCTGAAGCGCTTCCTCGGAAGACAGAGACTCGTTGGCTAACAACTGTTGTACCCAACGCAGCCCCGCCCATAAGGAAAAATTACTGCAAATAGCCGCACGAACCCCCAGTGCGGAGACCTCAAATATCTTCTTGAGCTGTATCTCCAGCTTCCTATCTTGTAAATCCTTAAGTGTCGTGCCCCCTGTAACCGGAATGGTAGTCTTTTTGGTAACCGCCGCCACAGCTGAATCTAACTTAGGGATCTTCAGCAGCTCCAATGCCTTAGCGACCTTGAGCCCAAGATCTGGGATATCCCATTCCTTGAACAGCAAATCAGATGCTGAAAAATGCAAAGGAAAGGCGGACGAAGGCCCCCTCAAGCCCAACACTACTGGATCCGTAACCCCCAATCTGGATTCTTCCTGAGGTAACTGAATCCCTAACTCACCAAGAATTGCCGGCATGAGGGGCCCCAGCTCGTCCCGTCGAAAAAGGCACACAACCTTGGGATCATCTCCGTTTGTCCCATGGGAACTGCGTGGACCCCCTGATGACCTGTCGCCATCCCCCTCGACCCCCCTCGGGGGTGGGGGTGACGTGTCTTGGTCCCCCTGCTGCTCCTCTGGGTCATCGGTGTCCATCGTATCTGGATCACGCCGCGGGGCACTTACTCTAAAAGGCCAGTGACCCTCAGGATGCCCCGTTGCTCTCGCTGGCTTAGCCCGCTTCCCTGACCCTGGGTCAGGAACAGGATCCTGTAGCCTTTTCCTTGCCAGTCTACGTGCTTTAAAGGCTTTGTGCATCAATAAAACAAAGTCTGAAGAAAATGAAGAATCAGAGAACCAGTCAGTGTCATCGCCCTCCTGACCCTCAAGGTCACTTGTACAAAGCGGTCTTGCAGCTTTGTCCCCCTTCGGGGACCCTGCGTTGGGGCGACAAACGCGGTGGAGAGTCCTCCTCCCCCCACTCCGAACGAGACATGGACGTCGTGGATCCCCGAGGCACCAAAATGGCGGACTTTCCCGCCGAAGTCAAATCCCTGATGCCCAAAATGGTGCCCGTTCCCGCGCTCCATGGGACTGGGCCCTCCCCCAAACCGGAGCTGCTTTCCAGAACTGCTGCTGTGCGATTTGCCCAACCCCGGGATCGTTCCAGGATAGAAGAAGCCCCTTCACCCCCCGAAACGCAGTCCGAGCAGACACTGTCTTAAGAGAGGCGCCCTCGTGCTGAGCCGCAGGCTCGGCAAGCCGCCGGACGCGGCATGCTGTAACTCGCAGCGAGAAGGGAAACAGAAAAAAAAATCAAAGGAAGAAAAACAAACCTACTGCCCACCCCTGCCGCCACGATCGGAAAGTAACCGAACCAAATCTCAGGCGCACAAACTCACAACAAAGGAAGAAAAACAAATACAAACTTTTTTTTTTTTTGTTTAAATAATTACCAGTCGTGCCGGTTCCAGTACCACCTGGGGGGAGTGAACCAGGCTCCCAGGTGTCACCCCCAGGGCAGGATGCTACACTGGTGAGACCAGTCCCACACATCAGTGGCCTTTGTAACCAGGCGGGATGGCCCTCTCAGGGCCTCACACCCCCTGGGAGGCACAGGACTAGACCAGCAGGCAAGCAACTGCGGTCCCCCTACGAACTACACACTACCTGCCTCAGTCTAGTTCCCTTTCTTTTTTTTTTTTTCTTTTTTTCTTAATACACCAACTAGGCCTAAGCTCAGACTGTAGGTTTTGCACCCTCTCCACCTGCTAGGAGACAGAAGAATACTGCCAGACTGTAGGTGGCACCAGCCTAGATAAGGCGGAGTTTGGTTTGTAAACTTCTGTCTCCACCTGCTGGAGGGGGGACAAAACCCAGGAGTCTGGACTGATCCAGGTACGTACAGGGAACAAGGACCAAACTCTCAACTGTCATGTAATTCCCACGTTTCCCCTCCCTTAGTACTCCCATCAGCTTGTAACTTATTTGTAAAAATTATTAAAAAGAAAAGCAACTAAGGTGCCAAATCACTAAGGACTGCTAATGGCATTGCTAAATAGCACCCTTAATACTAATGATTTAGCACAGGTGAGAACATGTGCTAAAATGGCCATGAGCATGCATGCAAAATATGCAAATGGGGTGATTATGAGCGCATTAGTTAATATCACCCTGTTCACATAGAATTTCAAAACCTACTGAGATGGTCAGGATCTAGTAAATGTAGCACCTGCTAACTTTCAAGACATGGAGGAGTTCTTTCTAAAAAAAAAAAAAAATCTAACCCTGTGGACCTAACCCTATCCCCAGACACAAACCATAGAGGCTATAGGCCCCCACTCCCTCCCATGGATATCCAAAATAATAGCTTCAGGCCCATGATTCATCCCTCCCTCCCACTTCTGGCAAAAACCAGTGGGGCTGCAACCCCCGATCCATTCTTTTCCCTTAACGTCCAAAAATAGGGATTTCAGCATCCCCCTCCCCTTTCCCAGAATACCATGGCATGACACTCTATGATAATAAGTAATAATAAGCAGTGCCATTTTGAAGCAAGCTGTGATGCTAGTAGCAGATATTTGCTTTTCTACCTGCCAGTGAAGAATTCCAGAGCTACAGGAGAGTGAATGGGAATTCTGGGGCTGAGGAGAAAGAGCATCTAAGCCTATTTTTGGATGCTGGGATTTCAGGGAGCAAAAGCTCCTACGTACTCTGAGAGAAAAGTGTTGAGGTAGGGGAAGGGAGAGGGAAAGGAAAGGTAATGTGGAAGCCAGAGGCCCTAGAGCAGAGCTTTCCAAAGTGTGTGTCGCGACACTTTGGTGTGTCGCCTGAGGTGTGCCAGTGTGTCGCGCAAGCCCGGTGCACGTGACACACCGGCAAGTGGGAGCCAATGCGGCCGCCGGTGGAGCTCATCCCACTGGCGGCTGAGCAGCGAAGAATCGTTGTGCTGTGTGCCGCGGACACACAGCCGGAAGATCGGTAAGGCCGTGGTGAGTTCACGTCACCACGGCCCGAAGAAAAAGGGCATGTCTAAACGTGCAGGTGCTCCGCCTCCTTCCTGCCCACGCGGCCCCGGAAGAAAAATGTTGTCTGAGCCGCACGGGCAGGAAGGAGATGAAGCAGCTGCGTGCAGAAGAGGAGCCGCGTTGTTGCAGCGAGCGAGAAGAGGCCCGGTAGCAGGGCCCCCACCGCGGATCGGATCGGCCCGAGAAGATCAGGGCCGCTGCAGAGCCGATCCTGCAGCGACCCGTGAAGAGGAGGCCCAGAGGTAAGAGAGAGGCTGAGGGCCCGTAGAGTGCGTGTATTAGCTGAGTTGAGAGATTGGGTGCCTGTATGAGCTGAGCTGAGTTGAGAGATTGGGTGCCTGTGTGAGTTGAGAGATTGGGTGTGGGAGTGAGGATCTCAATGTTTGCAGAGACAGCATGTGAGAGCCTGTGTGTGTGTGAGAGAGAGATAGCATGTGACAGTGAGAGCCTGTGCATGAGCAAGACAGCATGTGGGAGTGAGAGAGAGCCTGGGTGTGTGAGAGTCAGACAGCATGTGCAAGAGAGAGACTGTGTATGAATGATTGTATGAGAGAGAGAGCATGTGTGTGTGTGTGAGAGAGAGAGAAAGCATGTGAGAATGAGAACCTGACTGTATGTTTGAGGGAAGAAGATAGATGGAGAGAAAAGAAATAGAAAAAAAGACAATATGAAATGAATTGGCAAAAAAATAAGAAAGGGGAGATGGAACAAAAAAGCCTGGGACCAACCAATTAGAAAACTAAGATCAGACAGCAAAGGTAAAAAAAAAAAAAAGAAATAAATTACTTTTTACTGATTGGCACATGTAATCTTTGTTAATGTCAAGAGTAGCACTTTCTCTATGCGGATCTCACAATGTACGAGATCAACATGGAGGAACTGGAAACCCACAGGGCCTGCACAGAGGAGGCAGCAGAATGGGCTTCAGTGCCAATAGCAGCAATCAGCGCCTCCCCAATAGCCATGCGGCATCAGTGGCAGCAGAGGAATGAGAGAGGCTCCGAGGTTGCTGGCAAAAGAAAGAGAGGGGGTCTGCCTTTAGTAGGGATGTGAATCGTTTTTTGACGATTTAAAATATCGTCCGATATATTTTAAATCGTCAAAAAATCGTTAGGGCCACGATACAATACCAATTCCCCCGATTTATCGTTAAAAAATCGTAAATCAGGGGAAGGGGGAGGGCAGGAAAACCGGCACACTAAACCCCCCTAAAACCCACCCCCGACCCTTTAAATTAAATCCCCCACCCTCCCGAACCCCCCCCCCCCCAATGCTTTAAATTACCTGGGGATCCGGCAGGAGGTTGTTCAGCGGCGGAACCGCCACTGAACGACCTCCTGCAGTCGATCTCCTGCCGGCGCCATTTTCCGTACGAAAACGATTCGCGGCGAGAAATCGCTCCCGGAACCCCGCTGGACTCCCAGGAAACTTTTGGCCAGCTTGGGGGGGCCTCCTGACCCCCACAAGACTTGCCAAAAGTCCAGCGGGGGTCCGGAACGACCTCCTCTGTCGAATCGTTTTTGTCTATGGCCGCCGCCATTTTGCGGCGGCCATTTTGAAAAATGGCGCCGGCTGAAGATAACACGATTCTATTGAGGGGGCCGTTCCGGACCGCCGCCGTTCTGGACCACCGCCGGATCCCCAGGTAATTTAAAGCATTTGGGGGGGGTTCGGGAGGGTGGGGGATTTAATTTAAAGGGTCGGGGTGAGTTTTAGGGGGGTTTAGTGTGCCGGCTCACGATTTTAACGATTTTTCACGATAGTTTACACACCCAAACGGCAACAATACGATTCCCTCCCCCTCCCAGCCGAAATAGATCGTTAAGACGATAGAGGACACGATTCACATCTCTAGCCTTTAGTGTGTGCATGTGTATGAATGGGTGCCTGCCTGGGGGTGTATGTGTGTGAATGGATGGGTGCCTGCCTGGGGGATGGTGAGGGAGTGGTGTGAAAATGAATGGGAGCCTGCCTGGGGGTCAGTTTTAGTGTGTGAGAATGACTGGGAGCTTGCCTGGGTGTGTGTGTTTGTGTGTATGTGAGGGAGCAAGAGAGAGTGTGTATGAGAAAATCCAGGGGAGTAAGAGTTTGTGTGTGGGGTGTGTGTGGAGGGGGAGAGAGTGTCTTAGAGCCTGAGAGTGTGTCAGTGTCTGTGAGAGCGAGAGGTTATGGTGGGTATAAGAGCATGAATGTGACAGTGTATGTGTGAGAGAGAATGGACATGTGAGTCTGTGTGAGAGAGGATAACCTCTGGGAAATTGTAAAAAATGTATATGATTTTAATTAATAGAAATTCTATTTATCAGTAGTTTTAAAATATTCTTTTATTAGTATGGTTTTACTATTATAACTGATGCTTTATGTTTCTTGATTTTGTTTGTTTTATGAGAAATGGTGGTTCTGTTTTTCCATTGTTAATACACAGAGTCTGGCTTCTTGGAGTTTCCATTTCAGTTTTTGTCTAATTTGTGCTCCTTTATTTTGTATTCTGTATTTGGTGAGGGTCTGTCTCTGCTCTGTGTGTGTGTCCATGATGAGAGATTCTGCTAGCATAGGGATCTATAGCAATCGGGTTTGTTTTGTTTCCTCAATAGGTGGTGTATTGGTATTCTAGGACCCAGTGTAATATTTACCCATGCTTTTTCACAGGTAGGGTTATTGTTGTTTGAGTCCTTGGTGTTATTACTGTTATGTTACAATGGGATTGCAGTATAGATTTTGAGTGTCATTTTTGCGAGGTTTTATTTTAGTTCACAATGTGCCTGGCAGTGGAAGGTGTTTGTGCTGCTGTTACTGTGAGGTGACACCAGCATTTGAAAATATCTTTTAGTATGATGAGCTGTAAGGGAACCATCCAAGCTTCATTGTTTGGGGGAATTTCAGTGGATGCACAGAGTTACAGAACTGGAGGTGCAGGATTTATATTGACATTCTGTCCCTTCCTATATATTCCAGATTTCACTCTCATAGCCATATAGAATTAGTTGAATGAGGCTATCAAATAATTATATAGTGTGAAACTGGCCAGCTTTTTAAAATTATGCAGACGACCCTTTGGACTTTTTTATTAACACCAAATATTCAAAAGCTGTGTTCATCCCATCAAGCTCATATATCTCATTAAAGAGGTAAATTGAATAACACAATAACTTTGTTTTATTATTGTTACTCATAAATTATAACAATAACATTAATCTTTTTAATATAAAAAAAAGGTTTTCACAAGATATGTTGTGTTGTGAAACATTTTATTATGTATATATTTAAGGAAACATACATAAATTGTCGAAATACATTTCGTTCATTTAACCTTTAACCTCCGGTTTGCTTGTAGACTAATTAATGTGTCCCGAAATTATGTTTGTCTAAAAAGTGTGTCACCAACATGAAAAGTTTGGAAAGCTCTGCCCTAGAGGTTTTATGTATTTATTTTATTTTAAATGCTTTTATTCCGCAACCTCCAAGTGCGAGCCCCCAGGGAGCAGCAAGAGGCTATCTCCATTCTAGAAAACACAACTGTTCTCCCTCTTGCTGCTAGATCCAGGAGATACAACCCTAGCAAGGCTCACCCGCCTTTAAAATTAGCTTCCGGAACATCCTATCCAAGGTAATCAAGTGTTGAATAGCACCCATAATGGGGAAGTAATTTATTTGGTTCAGAAATGAAATCAACACCTGGCACTCCCAACATATTCTATGTCAGGGTGAGAAGAGCTGGCAACTTATTTCTATTACAAACACTCTGTAAGGATTGCTTTCATCATCCGTGCTAACTGGGTCCCCAGAGTGACCCGCAACAGCCAGAGGTGTACTCAAGATGCTCACCCACGGCACGAGACTTGCGGGATTCCACAGCCTGCAAGCCTAAAGTTTTTGTTTTCTTTATTTTGGCTGACTCTGTCAAACATACCTGTAGAAAAGACTGCCACCCGTGAAACAATTCCACCCAAGGAAGGGCAGAAGGATCCATAACAAAACCAGGGGGCATCAGACTGATGCCCAATAAGTTGCCCTCCCCTGCTGAAATCCAATTAGGGGGGCCTCACAACCAAGCGAAAATTCTGACAGATCCCCTTCCGGACCCATTCCCACATCTTGCTGGGAAGGGCTGGGCTCAGAAAAACAGTGGGAGACAACTCTCTCCGAGCCTCTGAACAGCGCTGACACGATTAGAGGGAACCCCAGGCAGAGTAAATCGCATATATGCCAGCAGTATTTGGCATAATCGCATATATGGCAGCATTGTAAATCGAAAGGCTCTTAGGCTTCTTAACTACTGGCGCCATGGTTAAAAATGTTTACTAGCAGCACACTTCCAACAAGCATAGAAACATAGAAGTGACGGCAGAAGAAGACCAACGGCCCATCCAGTCTGCCCAGCAAGCTACGCAGTTTATCCATTTTTTTTCCCCCTTTTTTCAAACTGTGCAGCTATACAAGACAAACCCATACAGTACGCCAAAATTTAGCATATCCACATTTTTTTTTAGGACATCCAAGCATAGAACATTCAAGTATGGGAAGTCCAAGTTCAGGACATTTACACGTATAAGCGCACAGTACAGACGCTCAACACTTGTACACCCAACCACGCGGCCTAGACAGATACCCAGCCTGGACGCAAAGGCACAAACTGGTCAGACACTTTCAAAGCAGACCTGCGCAGAAAAAAGCGCAAGAATGCCACCATGGCCCACCACACGGCAACTTAGCCTGAGAGCGGGACCTAGCACAAAATCCTGCTCAGCCTGCCAAAACTGCCACGACGCCCCATCCCCTCATGGAGGCAGAGGCAAACATCAGATCGGCCTGCCAGAATAGAAGAGAGGTTAAGAGGAATCCCTAACATTCTCTCTCTCTCATTTCTTTCTACTTTTTTTTTTTTTTTTTATATAAACTCTTTACCTGAACTCAGCTCATTCTGGCTGAGTACAGAGTCGCTCTCCAGCTGTGGGGTAAGAGCGCTAATGCTTTCACCGCCACACATCTGCTAGCCTTTCAGCTGTTCTCTCCTGGCAGCTAAGTCCATGCCAGAAAACCGGCTACTGGACTAAGGCACTCGACTGAGGGAGGGATCTTGAGATATCACCTCAGGAGAAGGGGTGCGTAATTCTCCTTTTTTTTTTTTTTTTTTTTAAACAAGCAATCCGCTGTAGGGAAATGCATGTCCACCCTCTGTTGGAGACAGAGAATGCTGGCGGGCTGATGTCAGTGCAGGGGTGCCTATACTGTGACATCAGCTTTGCACAGTCTCCATCTGTTGGTAGAGGTGCATAACCCACTGGTGTGGATTAACCTGTCTGAATGCTAGAAAACATGGAATAGCAGCACTAGGTAAAGAACCATACAGAATGAAATATTATAGCAGTGTTCCCCAACTCCCTCCTGGAGGCACACCTATCCAGTCAGGATTATCACAATGAATATGCATGAGATAGATTTGCACACATTGGAGACCCAGTGTATGGAAATCTCTCTCATGCATATTTATTATGGAGAAGGTTGGGAAACACTTATTATAGGGAAGGGCTAAGAACTTAATATAGTGTGTACAGATATATATATATGCTTACAAATTCTTCATTTTTTTTTTCACATACAGAAACATCAGGTGATGTTCAATGAAGTCAGCGCCTCTTACTAAAAAGGCTACAAATACATTTTTACTATTATAGTGTTCATGTAAATGTGTAAAATTACTTACGAAAAATGTTAAGTGCATTTTATTTGAGATTATACTGTAACAGAGAATGGAAAAATGTATAAAATTGTTACCATATTTTGGGCTATATAGAGCTTAAAACATAATAAAGTGCAAATTTTTACACAATAAACCACATTGTCATGGATGTGATTGAACTTTAAAAAGTCTTTTGTAAACTTAAAGAATAAAACAGTACAACATAAAATAATGAGTTCATTGTTAAATATTAATACAACTGAATAACGCAAATATACTGTGAATGCAACTACGTGTAAGATATGTACATAAAATTATACAAAGTTTTGGGTTTTTTTTTTTTATTAAATTAAACCTCAGAATTTTAAAATACTGTGCAATCATTTTCTCCACCCTTAAAGACGGTTTTACACCTACTAGAATTCTGTAAGTTTCTTGAAATGTTTGTGAATTTTGGATTGTGTATTAAGAGGTTTGATGGACCTTGTTACCATACACACACATATATACATACATACACACAATCCCACAATTTTGAAACAATTGTTGTGATCAATCAAAAGATGTCATGCTAGTTAATATTTTTCTTGGAACCCCATTCATCCCTTTCTCACTAATTTTCTACTATTTTTTTTTAAGTAAAACTAAATTTCATATGCATTCTCAAATTGATAAGAGCTGATTTTGATATTCATTATTCCAACAATATGCTGAATTGTAATATCTAGTAATACAGATCCAAGGCAAGCAATCAGTGAGCACTGCCATGTAGTATCTACCCAAAAACCTTTCTACATGAAAATGAAAACAAATGAGGTAAAAGAAAGAATATCAGGGTTAGTTTCATGTAATAAATCTTTTAAAGCATTACAGATTTACATTTAGATTTATCTTATGTACCTTTTAACCTTTCAGCTGACATTTTTTAAAACATTTTTAATGAAATGTAAGTTTTAGAGCTACAGTGTAACAGCTGAAACATTTCCATTTAATATCTAGTACATAAACATGATCAAATACGCCCAAAGTCAAATAAGAATGGCATCGTAAAAAGTGCTGCCAAATCAAAGAACTGAAAAACTTGCAAGGTGTCAAATACAAGTAACAGTTATGTCTTAATAGGCACTGGTTTAATCATATTCTAAGAAAATGCCATTTTTTGTTGGCATATGATTATAACCAGTGCCTATTAAGTCATGAAGGAAAACTGGTTCTTACCTGCTAATTTTCGTTCCTGGAATACCACACATCAGTCCAGACACATGGAGTTTGCCTCCCAAACAGCAGATGGAGACAGAGAAAAAAACCTTTAATGACACTGCTACTTAAGCTAGTGTGCCACCTGCAGACCTTCAGTATGAACTGTACCCAAGCCAAGATGAGATTAACTGTAAACACTAACTTCAACCCCTCTCTTAAAGTGAGCATGAGGAAGGCAGAGCCCTTTGAACTGGCACTCTTCCGATAAGTATGGGTATTAGAACTTTTCAACCAGCAACCAACTTTATACTGTTTACACACTGAAAACAAGAGTGGGCTTTCCAGAACAGGCAGGGCTCTGGACTGATCTGTAGTAGTCCAGGAATGAAAATTAGCAGTTAAGAACCACATTTTCCTTTCCTGTTCATACCTCAGATCAGTCTAGATGCATGGGATGTACCCAAGCTCCTCTAAACTGGGTGGAATCATGACAGACCCGCTCGCTGTACACACTCACCAAAACCAGCGGATTTCGATGCCCATACCTCCAGCCAGTAATGAAGTGTGTAGTGAAGCTCAAGTAGCTGCCCAACAGATCTGATAGAAAACTAGCTAACACTCGGCCTACGAGGTTCCCTAGTAACATGAGCCCGCAGTTCCTCAGAAACTGGTCAACCCCTGCAAATGCATGCCATCCAATTGCCTCCTTCAGCCACCATGCAATAGTAGCCTTGGAAGCCAAACTCCCTTTTTCTGTCTATACCAGGGGTCAGGAACCTTTTTGGCTGAGAGAGCCATAAACGCCACATATTTTAAAATGTAATTCCATGAGAGCCATACAATATGTTTAAAACTAAATACAAGTAAATGTGTGCATTTTATGTAAGATCACACTTTTAAAGTACAATAAGTCTCTGAAAATATTACACCAGGCCTTAAGACACCAATACATCTCCTATTAGGAAAACGGACCAAGTCAGGCTGCTATAGAGTCCTACACAGAAACTACACGCCAGCAGAAAACCTCACCTGAATCACGTGCTGTCCCTCACCTAACATAGAATAAAGAGACCAAAACGCATAACTAGAAGCATGCTGAAAAAACTGAATTGGAAACTGCAACAAGCCAGAGTCTCTGTATGCAGTGTAACAAAGGAAAAAAGAAACATCACCCATCCTTATAAAACAAATCAAGAAATATAAAATCATCAGCAGTAAAACTGTACTAACAAAAAGAACATATTTTGAAACAGCTGATGAGTGGAATATCCAATAATTAAAAACTCATATAAAACATTTCCAGATACCAACAAAATATTTCAAAATAGCAGACATAAAGACCCAGTAATGAAAAATAATAAGGATACAAAAATTTTTTTGCTCTGCATACCTGGGAACGTTTGATATCCAGGTGTCCTGAGATTGTTCTGAATTAGCAGGAGGCGGGGTGGTTTGCTTGGAACTTTCTCCTCTCTCAGTCACATACCAGCGCTCTCTCTCATACTGGCTCTCAATGACACACCTATACACACATGCTCTCAGTCACTCACATATACACATGCTTTTTCTCTCACTTATATAGGCTCTTAATTACACATTTACACACATGCTGTCTATCTTTTCACGCTTACACACACACACAGGCTTTCAATCACATAAATACATGCTGTCTTTTTCTCTAACACACAGACTCTCATTCACATGCTTACAAACATGTCCTCTCTTTCTCTCATTTACACACTCACATGCTCCCTCACCTAAATCAGCTCTCAATCACACAGACACACATGATCTCTCTCTTACTTATACACACAGGCTCTTAATCATACATACACATGATTTCTCTCACACACAAAGGATCTCAATCATACACACATACTCTTTCACACAAACAGGTTTTCAATCACAAACTTACACATACAGGTTCCCAATCGTAAACTTACATTCATGCTCTCTCTCTCACAGGCAGGCTCTCAATCACAGACATATTCTCTTTCACATGTACAGGCTCTCAATCATTCACATACATGCATCTCTCTCACACACACACACACACACAGGGCCCCCCCCCCCGCGGCCCGGAAGAGGAAGTGGAGAGCATTGGGTGCGTGTGCGGCAAGAAGAGGCCACGCTAGTGCGCTCGGCATCGGCCCGAAGAAAAGAAGACTGCAGTGAATGAGCTCATTCACTCTCTCTCTCCCCCACCCCAGGAACTCGCGGCAGCAGCAGCCTCCTCCCAACGCTAACCTCTTCATTTTCAGCCCTCACGGAGGCGGAGTCCCATCGGCCGCGGTTGAACCTCTTCATTTTCCTCCGAGCCGCGCTGCAGTCTTCTTTTCTTCGGGCCGATGCCGAGCGCACGCACCCGATGTTCACCACTTCCTCTTCCGGGCCGCGGGGGGGGGGGGGGGGGCGGGAAGAAGAGAGCACGCCGGTGCCGCTGACTCCAGCTGTCCTGCCGCGTTCCGCCCGGGCTGACAGCATTTTAAGCCCGGGCGGAGGAGGACCGGGGAGCAGCTGGGTCAGCAGGAAAGTGTGGCGACACTTGTCTGCGAGCCAGATGCAGCCCTCAAAAGAGCCATATCTGGCTCGCGAGCCATGGGTTCCCGACCCCTGGTCTATACCATAGAACAACCAGGAGATCAGACCTCTAAAAACTGTTTGCAAGGTACCTCAACAATGCCTAACGTACGTCTAACAGATGAAGTTCCCCTGCATGTCACAGACTCCAAATTTGGAATAGCGGAAAGCTCCACCATCTGACTGTGGTGAAAGACAGAGATGAAAGACTACCTTCGGCAGAAAGGAAGGTAGCATGTGCAATGACATACCTGCCTCCGAAATTTAAAGAAAAAGGGTCCCTACATGATAAGGCCTGAAACTCTGAAATCCTTCTGGGCGAACAAATAACCACCAAAATGACTGCTTTCAAGATGAGATCTTTCAGAGATGCCCTCTTCATCAGTTCGAACGGAGCTCCACAAAGCACCCACAGCACCAGATTCCATGAAGGACCCACCTTTCTCACTGGGGGACGCAAATGCTTCACCCCACAAAGAAAACAAACCACATCCGGATGCGAAACCAGGGACACGCTCTGCACCTTACCACGAAAACAGCCTAAGGCCGCCACTTGCACTCAGAGGGAATTAAAGGCCAGTCCCTTCACCAGACCCCATTGCAAAAAAATGCCAAAATATGTTAAACTGAAGCTTGAGTAGGCTTAATGCTCTCCTCAAGAAACCATCTCTCGAACACTCTCCATACCTTAATATAAGCCATCTAGCTTGCAGGAAGGTGGTAATGACCTCCTCGGAATAACCCTTCCATTTCAAACAATTCCTTTCAAAAGCCAGACCACAAGACAGAAGCGATCCGCCTGATCCAAGAAGACTAGATCCACCTAACCTGTTGAAGCAACCTTTGAAGATGCTCAACCCATAGCGATCCGTCCACTGCCAAATTTACCATATCTGCAAACCAAGGCAGATGTGGCATTCTGAAGCCATGAGAATCACCTTGCCCAGGTGTCTCATTATCTGTCATAGCAGTCTTCCTACCGGGGCCATGGATGGAAAACGTATAGAAGGATCCCTAGCTGCCTCAGGAGAACCAGAGCATCGATTCCCTCTGCTCTGTCATCTGCAACTGACAAAATGGTATGTCTTGGTGTTCTGCCTCGACACCATCAATTCCATCTGGGGAATACCCCACCTGGCATGAATGAAGCATCGCTTCCTCTATCAGCTCCCATTCCCCATTGTCCAACCGAGAAAATCCACCTGAATGTTGTCCACCCCAGCAATGTGAGACACTGCCAGAGCTGTCAGGTGTTGCTCCGCCCAGTGCCACTACATTGTCCAAAAGGATTCTCAATACCCACTCACACAATAGAGGAAGTAAACACCTCACAAATCACTAGAATCTCCCATCATGTGATAGACCCCAAATTTTTCTCCACTAACCATCAGCCTTTTGCAGTCTGCCCCGACAGAGGGCTCCCTATCCTGTCAAACCAGCATTGGTGATCACTACCACTTAATTCAGAATCTCTGATTCCTCGCCCAGCTCCAAATAGGCCTGAGAAAGCCACTGGAAGAAACTGGTCTGGGACTCTTCCTGCAAGGAAAACTGAAGAGAAAAATCCTCTGACAGAGGGTTCCCTAAGACCTACAGATAATTCCAGCTTTTGGGTATGGATAGCCATAACAACCTCGACTTGTCTGCAATTTTAACATTCTATCCATGAGAAATTCCTTGTCTCTAGCGGTGTCGAAGTGTGCTTCTAGGTATTTCCATGACCAGGTGGGGACCAAATCGCCCTTTAACAGATTCACCACCTATTTAGCCCAGAAATTACAGCCTCTGCATGACCTGCTTAACCGAGTTCTGACACAGTTACTTCCACTTCACTCTAAGGAGCCAGTTGTCCAAATATGGATGCACCCATATGCCTTCTCTCTGAACAGCAAAGGCCACCATTACCATCACCTTGGTGAATGTATATGGGGCTATTGCTAGGCCAAATGGAAGCACAAAGAATAGAAACTGTTCTTCCAACCACCACGAATCTCAGAAATCTCACCATCTTTAGGTCTAGAATGGGATAGGTTCTCTCCTTCTTTGGAACTACAAAATAGATTGAGTACCAGTTGCGACTGTGCTCTCCTCAGGGAACTACGGTAGGCTTAATGCTTAGTTTTCAAAACCTAGCCACCATGGACTAGACTGCTTCTTGCTTAGTACTGAAGGCGCAAGGGAAGGCTAGGCAGGCTTCGCATATTGGATGAGCCAATTCTAAGGAGTAGCCCTCTTTTATGACTGTTAGGATTCACTGGTCCATTATAATGTTGATCCACTCCTCATAAAAGATAGCAAACCACACTCCTCTTACTTCTGGAGAGGAGTGGACCAGCCCCATTCCAGTGTGCCTTTACCTCCTCCAACCCTTTGGCCAGTGCTCTCCTGGGCAGGCACACACAATGCCCAAAAGGACTCTGATCTGTCCACCCCCTGGCTCTGAGACGAGCCCTTCTACTGGGGCGGTATTGCCTCACATTTCTGACTTTTGCCTGCTTGGAAAATTGTATTTCTTTCCCTTTGGGCATACCTTCAGGCAACTTATGCCCCTAGGCCTCACCCAAGTACTTTACCAACTGTTCCAGGTCCTCGCCAAGCAACAGTTTGCCTTTAAAGGGAAGATTTTCCAAGTGTGACTTGGAGCAGATATTGCCTGACCAAGTGCACAACCCCTGGAGCCGCCTTGTTGACCCCGCTGACCTCACATTCTGGGAAGACGTGCGTAGCAAGTCATCAAAGGCACTGCAACAGTGACTACCCATCCCAGCTTTCAGTCTCTCCACCTTCTTGGCTGGAAGATAGAGGTGAAGGGGTCAGGGATCTATCTATTGAATGCAGAACAAGCATGCCAGTGCTACGAAACCACTGCATGTATGCACAGCACCGAGACCTCTAAAATCTCCTTAAAATGTGTCCATCTTCTGGTCTTGTGTGTCCTTCAGCACCGCTGAACCCACCACCAGAATGATAGCATTGCTCTACCAAGTTTCAGCTTGACTTCTAGAGTATCCCACTTCCGAACCACTAATTTCTTAACACTGCGATGGAAGGAAAAGGCCTTCACCAGGCCCCAGAGCCCATGCAGAATAAGATCAACTCCCACATGTTCAGACTGCTCCCGGACTTTGTACAACACCTGGGGAATCAGTGGGGACATCACCTCCTCCCAGAAAGACGAACCATTCGCCGGAGCTTCTGCAGGAGCAATTTCCCTTCCCCCAGCCTGAGCACACTGAATCCTCTGACTGATCCACAGTCCTGCTAATACGGCTGGGAGAATGCAGGGATCCTTTATGTCCCCTCCCCTCAAGGCGATACTCTGCATGCCTGACTCAGACACAAGAGGCTCTTAGAGTGGGGGCAACCAAATAGGCTGTGTGCCTTACAAGCACAACATTCGCTGAAAAAGCCTTCCCTGAATCCGAGAAGAGTCCCCCCAACTTTGTCTGAATACTCCAGAGCACTATCGAGGACCTCCACAGCAGGAATAAAGGCCGCAGAAACAAAGGCCCCTTCCCTGTCCTTTCCTGCACGTGGGAGATGGCTCTAAAATGGCCATTGTTCCTGTGCTGCCAGGCAGAACTGTCTTAGCAGAGGCTGACAAACGTGTGGATTTCCTGCCATCCTGGTTGACTTTGAGCTAACGTCCTCTCAATGTGCGCAACTCCTAGCAGCCCCATTTCGTTTAAATGCATCCTTTTGGTCCGAACAGCCTCAGCAGCATTTCCCATGCTCAGTGGTCACTGACGTGCAACTAAGGTAACTCGCTACTTAGTCTTAGAGGGATTCAATCCTGT
Source organism: Rhinatrema bivittatum (assembly GCF_901001135.1). Classification (NCBI taxonomy): domain Eukaryota; kingdom Metazoa; phylum Chordata; class Amphibia; order Gymnophiona; family Rhinatrematidae; genus Rhinatrema; species Rhinatrema bivittatum. The sequence continues at coordinate 61,119,011 of NC_042618.1, forward strand.
GGAGGTAAACGCAGGCCCTAGCCTGTGCATACTAAATAGATGAGCCCCAGCCTATGCGTCCAAGTCAAACGCACTACCCAGCCTCAGAGGGATAATCGCCAACCCCAGCTGAGTGGTATTCCCCTGAAACAGCTCGCGGTAGTAACAACTGGACCCTGGCCTTCCTTGCAGCCAATACTTCAAGCTTCTACCCACAGCCCTAGCCACATCTGGTCTATGCATCCATGCTACCCAGGCTGAGCAGGATTCCCTCGAAACGGCTTGCAGTGGTAAAAACCAGACCCCATCCTTCAAAGCAGCAGATTCCTCCAGATTCTCCCCACAGCCCTAGCTGCATCGTTCTCCTCCTCAGCCACTTTTTTTTTTTATTTTTAAACAAGAAATAAAGCAGGAATACTTCCCTGCTCTGTCGTCAGCTGTTGGAGCAGGAGTGAGTGCAATCTCCATGGGGAAAATGAGGGAACCAGACCACTGGCTTTCAGTCTCCTCACTGTCCACAGGCTGAGACAAAGACAGGGTCACCAACCCCTCTGCTTGCCCTGCTCTACAGGGGAGATGGTCCTCCATGGCACCTAATATCCACAGGAGCAAACATCTCTTCTTTCTTTCTTTTCTTTTTTTTTAATCTCCAGACTGCATGTTTTGCACCTCTACCATCTGCTAGAGACTGAAAAATAGAGGGACTGCAGGTCACACACTAGGTTATGCAGCAGTGTCAGTAAAGTTTTCCTTCTCTGTCTCCATCTGCTAGTTGGGAAACAAAACCCATGCATTGAGACTGATCTGGTATATAAACAGGAACTATTTATTGGTATCTGACACCTTGCAAGTTTTCAGTTCTTTGGCTAACAGCACGTTTTACAATAAAACTCATTTGAGTTTGGGCTTCTTTGATTGTGCTTATATATCAAATACCCTCACTCCTTTGTTGGCCATTTTGATCTATTGTGACTGGTTTTCATTTTTGCTTCTTAGTTGTGACATTAGTTTGATATTTGTTTTTACCATAGTGCAACAAGAATGATACTGGAGCAAAACTGAAGGGTGTGGCTGAGAATCGGGAGACCCACATTCAAAGTCTCTATTCTCAGATTAACAGTTGCTGAGACCTTAGGCAGGTCTCCATTTCCTCTTGCCTCGGGTTTCCACTTAGATTATAAACTGTTTAGGTCAAGGATAAATTGCATGTGTGTGTAATTTGTGGAATGATGCCTTGATTTAGGCACCATATAGATGTCTTAAATAAATTATTAAAATAAACTCAGCAGCAGCCCATAAGGAACTCACTCAACAGAATGGGCTTATCCAATTCACAATTTCCTTACTAGTTTGAAACAAATATCATTGATTTGCAGATTCCCATCTTACTAGTCCTAAAAAAATCTGTTTTAATAAGAAGAAAAAAAATGAAAGGTTTATATGGCAGCTTATAAAGTTATCCAGATCATTTTACTGGCTGAGCACGGAAACATTGACGACATTGTATTTAATGTCCATTTGCTCCTTCCGAAAGAATCCTTGAAGGTTCAGTAAACTTGGCAGTAAGCAAGTAAAATAGTGCAGGTGTAGGTACTAAGGCTAGAAGAGGTAAATCCCGTTCCAGTTTTTCCACTCGGGAAATAGAGATAATCCCATAGGCATGAAGCAACCAGTGGCTGAAGAGAACAATGAGCCTTTTCTTCCTCACAAGAAGATCCTTGAATGACTTGTAAGAAAAACAAATTAGCATTGTATTAAATTGTAGAATTCAAAAAATCTATATATAGAAATGATTTACAGTACAATAAAAGCAAACACTTTTACATCTGCATTACAAATGTAAAAAGTAGTGCTTTGCAGTATCTGTGCACATGAGCAGAGGAAAATGTCATTAAAAATGAATTAAAGTTCTTCCTACCTCTATTTCAGAAGCAGACATGTAAACAGCCAAAGTAACCAAAGATAACACCAGTATAATATACGGGAAGGCATAATCTAAAATAAAAACAAGTCAAGATCTAAATTTGCATCCTTTGGTCTATGAAAGATTCTCCATGAAGTAATTAGACACATGGTGGGAGAAAACAGTGTATGTATCCTGGAGGCAATTCTGAAACTGGCCACAGAGGGTGAAGGTCTATGGGTAGACCTGCAAACTAATTTTGAAAGGAAAACTCCATGTGGCGTTTCCCTTTGAAAAAGTGAGCTGGCAGGGACTACAAGTAAAAAAAAAAAAAAAAAAAGTGCCAGTGAATGGAGCCCCTGTTTCCTGCAGTGCAAGGTTTGTGTGGGTGAGAACCTGTAGGGAGTTCAACATTACCTCCCTGCATGTCCTTTCCCTGTTCTGTGCCCACCCCTTTCAGGTGCAGCTAAAAACAATGTGCTGACTTTTAGGCACATAGAGGGGGTGCAATTTTAAAATAGGCAATCTAGCCACGTTAACATGTCCTCATTTTATTTTTTAATATGAGTGAGAAGACAGGGACTGTCTCCTGTGAAGGATCCACAGAGTTCACACTTTTTTTTTTTTTTTTTTTTTTAAAACAATAACTCAGAAATACTTGCTTGATCCAAACACGATAGACACACAGAAGGAAAAAATGCCCAGAAGGGACAAGCAGAAGTTAACAGGGAACCACAGGGTGAGCTGTTCCACCTACTGGAGACAGACAAATACTGAAGGGCTACAGGGTAGGCTCTGTCCTGATATAGGATACCCTTTCAGTTTTGGTCTGTCTCCACCTGCTGGAAAGGAGGCTTAACCCATGGTCTGGACTGATCCGGGTACGTACAAGGAAATATTGCTTTTCTGTATTTGCTTCTTGTTGTAACACACTAAAAACATACATTTTATTTTAGACGTTCTGTGCCATTTTAAGCCTACAGGACAAATGCAAGCTATTACTGAAGGCTGCTACACAACCAGAGAAAAACTAGAATGGGATAGCCCATAAGAACACATAGTCCATCCCATAAAGCGCTTGAAATCCCAGACAGATGTTTATCTAATCCGCTCTTAAAATCCCCCAGTGATCAGATTCCACTTCCCTCAATAATTTATATCATTTCTTAACTCCCAAGACAATTAAAATGTTCTTCCTGTCAAATCTGCTGCTATTTAGGCTTATTACTTATTCTTATCCTACAATATGGTGACTCCTAATGTCCACACTCAAGATGTACATATGTGCTCTGAGGGAGCTTCAACTTGTAAAATCTAACTGAGAACTACTGCCGCAATGATGATGCTACATGGAGGAGAAACAAAGAAAAATGGAGAAAAAAAATTATAGGTTTTGTGAATGAAGGTTCATATTGCTATAACCTAGTAGAGGCAGATTCCACCTGAGCTGGGAGCCCAAAAGGAGCAGGAGAATATTACCAGAGCCAAAAAAAAGTAAAAACATATATATGGAGAAAATACTACTTACCTGAATTTCATTTTCCTTAGTGTAGACAGATGGACGCAAGTCCAGTGGGTTATGCACCTCTGCCAGCAGATGGAGACAGAACAAACTGATGTCACAGTATATATACTCCTGCAGTGACCCTAGCCTGCCAGTATGCTCTTCAAAAGCAACTGTGGACAGACTAGAAAAAAAAACTTGACTAACTTGACTAAAAACAGTCAACCAAAAGAAAACACTGAACTCAGACAATGAACGTATGTACCCCAATCTAGGGAGGGAATGAACACTTAACAGTAATCCCCAGAACACGTAGCCCCACAGGAGGACCATTAACACAATCAAGCCAAGGACGGGAAGCTGAGTCCATCTGTGTACACTAAGGAAAATGAAATTATCAGGTAAGCAGTAATTTCTCCTTTCCTAGCATGTAGACAGATGGACTCAGGACCAGTTTGATGTATCCAAGCTACTCCGGAATAGGCTGGGAGGCTGCCTGCGGTCCAATCAACACCACATGTGCAAAGGCTGCGTCCTGCTGGGTCTGCACAAGTATATAAGAAGGACCATGTAGCAGCTCGGCAAACTTCAACAGGAGACAACAATCTAACCTCCACCCATGACACTGCCTGAGCCCTAGTGGAATAAGCCCCAACATGAGTAAGTAACGGCTTATCAGCATCCACATACACAGTTGAGACTACCTCCTTAATCCAGCAAGCTATTGTAGCCCACAAAGCTGGTTCAACCCTCTTTCCTCCACCATGAAGGACAAACAGACGATCCATCTTTCAGAAAGGTTTAGAAACTTCCAGAACTGCACGACATGTCTCTTGACATCCAAGGGACACAACAGGTGATACTCTTCTGCATCTCTTATCCAAGAATGGCAAGGAAATGGACTGATTCAAGTGAAAATCTGAGACCACTTTAAGCAACAAAGGGGGAACACTACACAGCTGGAGTCACCTGAAGGAACAGCTCCTGGCAAGACAAGGCCTGCAGCTCGGAAATCCGATGCACAGAACATATCGCCACCACAAATACTGTTTTCAAGGTCAATAACCACAAGGAAAGGCTACGCAGCGGTCAAAACATAGAGCCTGCCAAGAAATCTAACACCAGGTTAAGATGTTTCACTCCCTTCAAGAAACAGGCCACATCAGGATGAGACGATAAAGATTCACCATTCACCTGGCCCCTGAAACAGGCAAGAGCCTCAACCTCTACTTTCAAGGAATTAAGGGCCAACCCTTTATTTAACCCATCCTGCAAAAATTCCAAAATGAGCGGGATCTTAACTGAACAAGGAAGAACATCTCGATCCTCACACCAAGTCTCAAACACTCACCAAACCCACACATAGGCTAAGGAGGTGGAGAACTTTCAAGTTCTTAGCAAGGTGGCAAATCACCGCAGAAGAATATCCATGCTTCAACAAGTGAGCCCTCTCAAGGCCCATACTGTAAGACGAATCAAGTCATATCTTCATGAAGGACAGGCCCCTGAGCGGCAGAAGATGAAGGGGAGTCTCAACCAGGAGTCTTTGCAGATCTGCATACCATGGTCTTCTGGGCCAATCCAGTGCCACCAGGAGTACCATCCCCCTGACCTTCGGTCCTGCGAACTATCCTGCCCAACACAGGCCACAGGGGAAAGATAGACAGCAGCTTGTCTTCCAGCTAGACCTGCATGAGAGCATAGATACCCAAGAACCTCGGGTCTCTCCTGCGACTGAAGAATCGAGGAAACTTCGCATTACGAGAAGTCGCCAGCAGGTCTAGGAATAGAAAGCCCCAGCAATCCACTATCAGCTGAAATGCCTCGTCTGACATTACCCATTCTCCTGGGTCCAGACTCTCCCTGCTGAGAAAATTTGCTCTTACTTTGTCTTTTCCTGCAAAATGAGAGGCCAAGATCACCTGGAGACGCCCTTCCGTCCATTCCATAAGTTGGTCTATTTCCTGCAACACTTGTTGGCTCTTGATTCTTCCCTGCTGATTGATGTAAGCCATTGTCATTGCATTGTCCGACATTACTCTGACCGCTTGACCTTGCAGACTGTCGTTGAACTGCAAGCATGCCAACCGAAGCACCTGGGCTTCCAGGCGATTGATGCTCCAGAGGAAAAAACCTAATAACGGGGCCTAGCCCACCTGGGCTGCTCAACCCGGCAAGCTGCCCAATTCCCTTAACCCAAACAGGAGCGGGAACGAACGTTGGAACGGCATGCTGAGCACAGAGGAAGTCCTACACATCCCATCTCTGACTTTCCTTTTTTTTTTCTTTTATATCTTACCTGAGCTCAGCCCTTCCCAGCTGAGTACAGAGACAGTCTCCAGCTACAGGGGGAGAGGGCATCTGCCATCATCGCTGTGCTCTGCTTTCTGCACCCGTTGCCTTTAAGCTATCAATCAGCTAAGTCCACACCGGCTGAAAAACCAGCAATCAGACTGAGACACACATCTGAGGGACCACGGAAATCACTTCAGGAATTCTCAACTGGGGGAGGGACCATTTGGTATCATTAAAGGAGAGCGGGATTTTTTCTTTTCTTTATAAAATTCTCCTTCTAAAATCTGAAGCAATCCCCAGTAGGGAGATGCACATTCACCATTTGCTGGAGATGGAGAATACTGGCAGGCTGATGTCACTGCAGGAGTAAATGGAGACAGAGCAAACGTTAGTTTGCTCTGTCTCCATCTGCTGGCAGATGTGCATAACCCACTGGTCCTGAGTCCATCTGTCTATATGCTAGGAAAAACTACATTTACAGGAGAAATAAAAGACAAAAAAGAAAATTACAATGTTTAGAGTGGATGAGGCTACCTTACTGCAGTAATAACACATTAACTGAAGTGGAAATTAACATTCATAGTAGTTTTCAGACTTACACAAGAGGCCGCCTCCAACTGCCTGAAGCAAAGTTAGAATAGGGAAAAAATAAAGTGCTGCATAGATGCTTTTAAATCGATCTGACTTTCCCAAGCCACAGGCAATCTTCTTCACCAGAAGTGGTCGAAGGAGCATCATTAATATCAAACAGAATGCATAATATATAAATACAATGGTGTATCTGTGGGAGAAAACATTAGCAAGAGTTAATGACATGTCTGACTGTGCCCTTCTAATCTTAGTCAAATTTGCTTTTGTTTCCCAGTTCAGTAGAAAGAGTTCATTTGCATTTTAGAAAAAAAGTGAAAGCATTTTTATTTGAACAAGCTTACAAGGTCTTGAACGAGTAGATGTGAATCGGTTATTTATACTTTCGGATAATAGAAGAACTAGGGGGGCACTCCATGAAGTTAGCAAATAGCACATTTAAGATTAATCGGAGAAAATTATTTTTCACTCAATTCACAATTAAGTACTGGAATGTGTTGCCAGAGGATGTAGTTAGTGCAGTTAGTGTAGCTGTGTTTAAAAAAGGTTTGGATAAATTCCTGGAGAAGTCCATTAACGGCTATTAATCAAGTTTACTTAGGGAATAGCCACTGCTATTAATTGCATCAGTAGCATGGGATCTTCTTGGTGTTTGGGTAATTGCCAGGTTCTTGTGGCCTGGTTTGACTTCTGTTGGAAACAGGATGCTGGGCTTGATGGACCCTTGGTCTGATCCAGCATGGCAATTTCTTATGTTATTTGTGGTTTAATCTGCTAAGTAATCTGTGCAGCCAAATGCTATTAGCACTGTAATGTAAATTGAGTTGGTATCAGGTTTTTCAGTTGACACAGCCTTATCAACACATTTCCAAAACAAATACTATGGTTCTTTTTTTCCCCATTGTTGCACTGCGTATAGGATCTGGCTTCTTGTGGTTTCCAACCAAACATTTTAGGAGCCAAATAAATTATTTTTCTTATAAATGTACTCTTTTTTGCATTTGTTTTTATTCAGTTTATTTCACCTCATTTTTTGTTTCTCTTTGCATATTTTTTTTTGAGTGGGGGGGGGTTTTAAGGTGTTTCTCCTAGCTTATTTTGCTTTTTTTTTTCCTATCTCCTCTTCCTTCCCTTCATAAGCCTCTGAAAGGGGGGCTGCCCCAGACTGTAGGTCATATTTGGTGTGGCCCAGTACTGTCCTGGGCTGTTGCAATGAGTGCTAGATGCCCAGGACGTTTCCATCCCTGAGATTTTTATTTATTTATTTTATTTAAAGCTTTTCTATGCCGGCATTCATGATACAATCATATCATGCCGGTTTACAAATAACAGGGGGGTGCAATAACTTTGTTCTTTTTAACCAGTGCAGAGGAAGCAAAAAGTTACAATATAACAAGGTTGTTGAAACTGGGGGAGGAAGACGACAAGAATAAATATAAATCTTTACAGAGGTAGATTATTTACATTGTGCAGTAAGGTCTCTCAATGGATAATAGACTCTGGAGTGCTTGATTGCTGTAGGATCTCTCCTTGGATATTAGTTTCGGGAAAAGCTTGTTTAAATAGCCAAGTCTTAAGCCTTTTTCTGAATGTTAATAGGTAAGGTTCAAGTCTGAGATCAGGTGGTAAGGTATTCCAAAGAGCGGGTCCCGCTGTAGAGAAGGTCCGGTCTCTGAGTGTAATATGGTGAGTAGATTTAATTGGGGGAACAGTCAGTGATCCTTTGTAGGCTTCTCTGATGGGTCTGGATGATGTGTGTAGTCTGAGGGGGATTTGGAGGTTGAGGGGGGCTAGGGCGTGGATGGATTTATGGATGATGGTGAAGGACTTGTGTAGGATTCTGTAGTGTATTGGCAGCCAGTGTAGATTTATTAGAATGGGAGAGATGTGGTCTCTTCTTCTGGAATTTGTCAGGATTCTGGCTGCCGCATTCTGGAGCATCTGAAGTGGTTTAATGGAGGAGGACGGGAGGCCCAGTAAGATAGAGTTGCAATAATCTATCTTGGAGAATATTACGGATTGTAGGACTGTTCTGAAGTCCTGAAAGTGTAGGAGTGGTTTCATTCTTTTGATTACCTGCAGCTTGTAGAAGCAGTTCTTGGTTGTATTGTTGATAAATGTTTTTAGATTCAAGTGTTTGTCCATTACTACCCCTAGGTCTCTTGCTTGTGTAACAATGGTGTTCATTGGAACAGTTTGTGGGGAGTTGCTGTTTTTGGGTGTGATGAGGAGGAGTTCCGTTTTGGCCGAGTTTAGAATCAGATTTAGGTTTGCGAGGAGTCTGTTGATCTCTTGGAGGCAGTATTCCCAGTGTTTAAGAGTTTTTGTGATACATTCTTTGATGGGTATCAGAATTTGAACGTCGTCAGCGTATAAGAAATGTTTTAGTTGTAGGTTAGATACCAGTTGGCATAGGGGAAGAAGGTATATGTTGAATAGTGTTGGGGATAGTGAGGAGCCTTGAGGGACTCCTTGTCAGGAATTGTAGTGGGGGGGATTCATTATTATTGATTTTAACTTTGTAACCTCTGTTACCAAGGAATGATTTCAAACAAATTTTGCAAGTACTACTACTTTAGTACAGAATTAGTATGAGATTTTTTTCTATCTTCCTTTTAAGGACATACTGCCTGTTTCAAAAAGATATTTTACCTTAAGTTGCTGATAATTTTGTATTTTGACAGCAAATGAACTCCATTCTTTAGGCTACTGCTAAATCCTAATTTCCTACGTTACTCTATGGTACAGAACATGAAAATTCAGGTCCAGTTGCAGTAAAATATGTACACTCAGACTTACTTAATCTGAGATGCTTTTATCAGTGAGGATCAAGGTAGGATGACATGCGATCATTAATTTCTCATGCACATGATCATGCCAGAAACAGCATTATTGGCACCGATTCACCTTTCCTGCAGGTTAATGCTATCCTTCTACTTAATTTGTTGGTGGCACCTTCCTGCTGGGAAGATGCAGCAGCACCTACACATTAATTACGGACATATCATTTGTACCAGAAGATGGTGAGTGAATGTTATACTCCCAATCTCATTTCCCCCACTACAAGTAAAACCCAGATGCTTCCACAGATGCCCAGCTCCTCTTCCCCTTCCCTCCCCACTTTGTCCTCCACCTCTTTGCTTTGTCTCTCATTCTCCACCATCCATTTTCTCTCTGGCACTGCATCGCCACAGCAGGAGGGAGGCATGAAGCACTTCTGCTTCCTTCACCAACATATTGGTTATTAGCATTATTGCAGATAACCAGTAGGCCATGGGAAGAGGCAGGAGCGTTAGTACTGGAGAGAAGCGCTTCCTGCCTCCTGATCCACTCGTGCTGGAGCGGCAGTACAGGCATTAGTAAATCAGGGCCAGTACTGAGCTGTTACTCTAAAGTGTGTGCCCTAATTACAACTCAATAGCTAACTAAGGGCCAGATACATCAAGGTATTTTCCTATAGGCATAGAATGGGAGAAAAGCCTTAGTGAATCAGGCAGTAAACGAGTTGCAAAACTTAGTACATCAGCTACCCATGCCCCAGCCTAAATGACAGGTCAAACGTCTAGTGCATTCAGACCATTACTTACAGAGGATACACTGCTTCCTGGGTACAGTGTAGGGTGGTGACATAATCTGGACTTGGATTATAAAGCATTGTGTACCAATCTGAGAGCATCTCAACCCCGCAGGACTGGATGTGCAGTACACCCACTGGCTCACTTACAAGTAAAGTAACGATTGCAGCAACACTGCATTCAAACAAGGCAGTGGCATGCTGGAACAATGCACTGGAACTGAAAGGAAAGAAAAATGTTAAGTCAGAAAATTCACTTTTTCTAATTTCAGTTAATATAATATAACATGCAGGCCAAACCAAACTACTGAGAAGATGACATTCAGTTATTGATCCCACTAGGTGCAAATCCAAATCATCCTCTAGAAAATTTAACTCTGTGTCTTCCTGCTGTTGCTTTGTGGATGCACAATTACATACTAAAACTGAATCCTAATAAAACCAAAGTTCTGTGCATTAGAAAGCACATGCTTTCTTTCCCTTGTCCTTTAAAGTTTGGATGGGGAACCCTTAGGCTGATTTTGGATTTAGAATTCCCTTTTGAATCTCATGTTTCTTTGTTAAAGAAAAATTGTTTTTTTTCCACCTGTGGCAATTGTGTTGTATTTGTCCTTTTTTGATCACAATAATTTTGAGACCATTTTGCAAGCAGTTATCTCTGCCCATTTAGACTACTGCAACAACCTATGTTTAGAATTGAAAAAAACAAAACAAAACAAAAAAAAATGTTGGGCAATTTGCAGTTAATCCAATATAGAGCAGTGCGGTTGCTGACTGGTTATGGATTTTACTATAGCATCATTGGAATGATCAGAGATCTATACTAGCTACCAATAGCTTCACAGATGCAGTTTAAGGCCTTGACCCTTGCCTACAAAGTGGGCCATGGGCTGGGCTCAGAATATTTGAAGAAGAGGCGGCTAGTGAGATATGTGCCTAACTGCACTCTGCAATCCCAAGGTGGAGGCTCTCTTTGTATCCAAAATGTGAAAATAGCTAGGCTTTCAAGAACTAGAGATCAATCCTTTTCAATGGCAGTTCCTTGCCTTTGGAATTCTCTTCCTGGATATTTGTGTATGTGCACTAGGTTGTTAGCTTTTAAAGGTTTGTTAAAAACTTAGCTGTTTTAGTGTTTTTAGTTTCAAGTTCATAATCAGATTATATCCAAGTGACATCCTGGTTGGCTGGGGTTAATTTTATATGTCTAAGGTTTGTTATTTAATTATATTGTGTTTTTTTAAGGTCATTTATTTAAGTGTTTTATTTGTACTCCATTCTGAGCTGGTTGTAAGGATGGACTATAAAAGTGATCTAATAAATAAGATTTAATGAAAGGCAATAAACTGGCACCTTTTATATAAGGGCTGACAAACTTTTGTTTCTTTTAATTACATCTATAGAACTCTTAATTATATACCATCTGTACATCTTATCTCACTATTCATAATATTGATGCTTCTCATCTTTCAATTTCAAAAGCAGCATGTCAAACTAGTGAGCTTCCAATGATGGAGTAGCTCTCTTTGGCTGCTAACTCCATGAACATGAGGTTGCAGAAACACAACTACAGTAGTCAGAGGAGTTTCTACAATCCTACTAGGCATACTCCAGGAAGATAATTTCATGCATCCTGAAACATCACAATTTGTTTGAGGACATGCAGTGCAATATCCTGATCCTGCAAAACACGCCACAGCTTAAACACCAACACAGGACATACATTTTCCCCTAAACAAAAGTTACCATTTTTTGCTTTTATTATTTATCTGTATTTAGTTTGTGTATATGGAAGCCCCCAGGACATTGTACTAACCTTTTTTTCCCTGAATACCACTCAATGAAAAACCAATGTAAAATTAAGGGAAGCATTGCCATAAAACCAAGATATAGCCAGTCATACAACTCTGGAGATTCAGTGCATATTCGACAGATTTTAGCTGAGTTTGTTCTTTGTCCTCTGGGGCAAACCTAAAAGACAACAGCACGATGCTTTTATTACAATACCAGACAGATTTTCTTTCTAGATGTGACAAAGTTGACAACTAGAACAGAACCATGAATGAAATCAGGGCACCTATTGCAAGTATTCTGTGTTCCAGCATAACAATATTTGGGTATCTGGAAGACATTCAAACACATTGGCATTCTAAAATCTATTAAAAAGCACCAGGGAGCATGCAACAAATCAGAATGTTCAACTGTCTGACACTAACCCACTTCTATATTTCTGCTACAGTGTCAGCACATGCAATTATGCTACATTTGTACCATTCCACTGCAGGAGAACCTTTCCCATAGCACTTACAAAATAAAAAAAAAATTAAAAACCATATTAATTATAAAACATATGCAATCTAAAATGTACTGGTGCTTTATAATAAGGTATAATAGGTATTGCTGCTGGTTTGTCTTATCATAATTGCTATCCTTGCTCTACTTATCTCAGTCAAACTTCCATGTGGCAACAGTGTTATGATGTCCCTAGATATCCAAGATCCTGTTACAGGTGTTGAAATGGCTTCTCTAGGTACCTAGATGCTACATGGAAACAGACAGTGAAGTACCTGGACTCTAGGTCTGGTTCCAGTTTTCAGCCACTCATGCTTTGTGGTTTCCCTAATCTTGAGCAACACTTTATACAAATATAAGAGAGTCTTAAACAGTCTAAATTATATAAATGCAGGTAGCTTTGTATCTATGTCAAATGTTTTCATAGCAACATGGGTCTCTACCTGAATACTGAGGATAGGATGTCTACAAGTTAGATTTACTAAGTCTTATGGCATCTATCATGTATAAACAGATTTGTATTTCAATACATAAATTATCAATTAACCCCAGAAATATTAGCTTCTTCATCTTAACTGAGCACATATAAATTAAAAAATTTTACAACATCAAGAGCTTACCCCACATTCTCCATAAATTTCTGTTGTTCCATTAAACGCCACAACTGGCTTTCCACAGTAATGTCCAATGCAAGCTGGATGCATATCGATAGCATGAAAGGGAAGAAAAAAAATACTATAATGTATCTCACATTACCAAGTTTTTCAAAACCTCTTATGAATCTTTCTTAAGTGAAGCCTAAGAGACAGTGGAAAATAATGTGGTTTAAATTTTTAAATAAACTATGTCTTACACAGAAAAAAAAAATACAGGGTGCATTTTGGGGGTAATACTGGCTGGTAGAGCTTGCTTTTGGCTGTTTTGATTTGTTTTCCATGTAGTTTACCCCCCACCCCCCAAAGAAAAAAATCATAAGCTATTTTGCATTGCAGGATAGCATACTATTATGGCATTTTTACAGAATGAAAAAACATTTTAGTACAGTGTGGTACATTCTAGTCACCCCATCTCAAAAAAGATACAGCAAATGGCTGTCCTATGAGGTGAGGTAAAACAGGTTAGGGCTCTTCAGCCTGAATAAGAAATGACTGAGAGGAGATATGATAGAGATCAATTAAAATCTTTAGAGTGGAGCGGGTAAAAAGGGAATTATTTACTCTGTCAAATAGTATTAGAACTTGGGGACACTCCATGACATTAATAAGTTTTAAACAAATTGAAAAAAATATTTTCACTTAGTGGAATTTGTTGCCAGACAATGTGGTGAATGCTTTTAATTTAGCTGAGTTTCAAAAGGATTTGGACAAGCTCCTAGAGGAAAAGTCCATAAACTATTATTAGCCATGCAAATTTGGGAAAACCATTGTTTATCCCTGGTTATGAGTAAGAAGGGCTGAATCTATTCTTTGGAATCCTGCCGGGTGCTTGTGACCTGGATTGGACAGGACTGGGCTTGATGGACTTGGTGTAACCCAATATGGCATTTCCTAGGTTTTAGTTGCTTGAATGCGCCCACAGGTCACATAAGCTCTTTTCTTGCGTAATATACTGCCAGAAAAAAAAAATTTGACATCACCTGGTATTTCCATATTATCCCAAAAATACATGTAAACAAAAAGTGATATACAGCTAATGGGGATCGTGAGCTTGTGTATCCTGAAAAGCCTAAGAACAATACTGGCAAAGAACCGAAATATAGGTAAAGAACTACACTTAGATCTCTGTACTAACACCTAATAACAAAAGTATCAACACAATAGTTTCCCCTGTTATGCTACCAAATTATTATCACTTAAACAGAACTCCCGTTGGTACAAACGGCTAACTCTAAAACCAGCAGGTATCAAACTCACAAATTAGAAAAAAAATCACAACGCTGGAAACACTCACCCATCGCCCGGATCAAGGAAGAACCGCTTAGACCCTCGATGACCGAGAGAAAACCATAGCTACTTCCGGTCCCTCCGCAACAACTTCCGGGTCACGTCAGTTGTGGCGAGACCACTAGAAATAGCAGGATCTCATTGGCTGAGATGTAGGGGGCGGTTGGTGTTGTGTTCTCTAATTAACCTTGTCTGGGTCGGTTCGCTATGGAAGTGCCCGGGCTGCAGCTGCCTCCGCACGATGGTTCCGTGCTGGCGGCAGTGGACATGCACACGGGCGGCGAGCCCCTGCGCATCCTGCTGGCCGGGCTCCCCGAGGTGCGTGGGCAGAGCCTGCTGGAGAAGCGGCGTTTCGTGCGGCGGCAGCTGGACTGGGTGCGCCGGCTGCTGCTCCTGGAGCCCCGCGGGCACCGGGACATGTACGGGGCCTTGCTGGTGCCCAGCGAGTGCGAGCAGGCGCACCTGGGCGTGCTGTTCATGCACAACGAGGGCTACAGTACCATGTGCGGCCACGCCGTGCTGGCACTCGCCCGCTTCGCCGTGGACTACGGGCTGGTGAAAGAGCCGCAGTCCCCGGAGACGCAAGTCAACGTGCACTGCCCGTGCGGGCTGGTGACAGCCTTCGTACAGTACGCGGCGGGCCGGAGCGGCAGGGCCCGCTTCCTCAGCGTGCCTGCCTTCGCCTTCGCTACAGGTAACGGGAACGAGCCGACGCTGTCCGACTGCTGCTGTTATTAGATAGTTGTAGAGCGCTGTAGAGACGCGCACATAAAAGACCATCCCTTCTCAAAGGTGCTTACCGTCTAATCTAAATAAAGCATTTTTGAGGGAATGGGGGGCGGGAATTAAAATTTCAAGGGGGGGGGTGGTGGTTAATAAATGCAGTTTAATTGAAAACTGGAACCATTTTGTTTAATCGGCTAAAGCTGTCACAATTGACTCATAGCCTCAAAAGCAATCTGTTCCCTGTATGTACCCGGATCAGTTCAGACCATGGGTTGAGCCTCCTGTCCAGCAGATGGAGACAGACCAAAACTGAAAGGGTATCCTATATCAGGACAGAGCCTACCCTGCAACCCTTCAGTATTTGTCTGTCTCTAGCAGATGCGACAGCTCACCCTGCAGTTCCCTGATCTTTCATACAGGCTGATACAGTATTGACGCGGTAGAAAGAGTGCAGAAGTGCCGGGTGCACCCTCGTTTGCCGCGCGCACAGTTCGGATCACATACCGCTTGATACAGTATTTAAATGGCATGCAAATGCAAGCCGTGTCCATGAAGTGCAATCCATTTTACTGTATAGAGTGCTATACAGCGCCTATACAGTAAAATGGGTGCGATAGTACCTGTCATTTCAAATGTCATTTGAAATGACAGGTACCAGGAAGTGGATGGTTCTATGCTCGGGCATCGGGGATTGCCAGTCCTCTCTCCCCCCCCTCCCCAAGCAAGGCACAGGGCAAAAATCGACTCGACATGTTATTAAGAAAATAGAAATTGTAACTAAAGTAAACTTACTGCATGCTTCCAGCAGCCCCAGTCCTCTCTCCCCTCCTCCCGAGGTGCCCACCGCGGCTCCCCTGCCTCCCGGGGGCAGCCGGCGGTGAAAGCGGCTTCCAGCAGACCCGTCGGCGAAGGTGCATGAACGTACGTCCAATTTGGGCGCTCAAGGCATCTTCGCTGGCTTGAGCGCCCTAATGGGACGTACAGGCGGTGCGAGCTCATCATGCCAAAAAAAATTGCACCGGCAGGCAACTGGAAGATTGCCCGGGGGGGGGGGGGGTGCGTCGGAGGGGGCGGGGCGACGACTCCCCTACCTTTCCTGCATGCGGGGCAGCTCCGGCTCGCCTGCCTGCCTCCCTCCGTTCTGCTGCTCACTGCCTCCCCAGCGCCATCTTGCAGCTTGTGACATCACCCCTGACCCTTGAGTGCCCAAACGCCGGCGAAGGTGCATGAACACACGTCTAATTTGGGCGCTCAAGCAGCGAAGGCGCTCGAGCGCACAAGGTCCTTCACAGTTTTGGACTTCACCACTTCCTCCGGAAGGGCATTACAGGCATCCACCACTCTCTCCGTGAAGAAATACTTCCTGACATTGGTTCTTAGTTTTCCTCCTTGCAGCTTCAGCTAGTGACCTCGGGTTCTTCTGATTTTTTTTTCTGACGGAAAAGGTTTGTCGTTGTCTTTGGATCGTTAAAGTTTTTCAAGTATCTGAAAGTCTGAATCATATCACCCCGCTCCTCCTTTCCTCCAGGGTGTACATATTTAGATTCTTCAATCTCTCCTCGTATGACGTCCGATGAAGACCCTCCACCTTTCTGGTCGCCCTTCTCTGTACCGCTTCAATCTTGTCTCTGTCTCTTTGTAGATACGGTCTCCAGAAGTGAACACAGTACTCCAGGTGAGGCCTCACCAAGGACTTGCACAAGGGGAGAATCACTTCCCTTTTCTTACTCGATATTCCTCTCTCTATGCAGCCCAGCATTCTTCTGGCTTTTGCTATCGCCTTGTCGCATTGTTTCACAGACTTCATATCATTAGACACTATAACCCCAAGGTCTCTCTCCTGCTCCGTGCCCCCCCCCCTCCCATCAAATACAGTTCATTCGGATTTCCACTCCCCATATGCATGACTTTGCACTTCTTGGCATTGAATCTCAGCTGCCATATCTTCGACCACTCTTCCAGTTTCCTTAAATCCCGTCTCATTCTCTCCACTCCTTCCGGCGTGTCCACTCTGTTGCAGATCTTAGTGTCATCCGCAAAAAGACAAACCTTACCTTCTATCCCGTCTGCAATGTCGCTCACAAAGATATTGAACAGACTGGTCCCAACACCGATCCTTGCGGTACACCACTTAAAACCGCTCTCTCTTCAGAGAAAGTTCCATTAACCATCACACATTGTCTTCTGTCCGTCAACCAGTTTGCAATCCAGGTCACCAACTTGGCACTCACTCCTAAGCTTCTCGTTTTATTCACCAGTCTCCTGTGCGGAACCGTATCAAAAGCTTTGCTGAAATCTAAGTAGATGACATCGAGCGCTCTTCCTTGATCCAATTCCTTGATTACCCAGTCAAAAAAGTCAATCAGATTTGTCTGACAGGATCTTCCCCTGGTGAATCCATGCTGCCTCAGGTCCAGTAATTCTCCAGACTGTAGATAGTTCACTATTCTCACTTTCAACAGTGACTCCATTACTTTTCCCACCACCATATAAGCATTATGCATTTATTTGCCACCAAACATGCCTTGATTAGTAGTACTTTTCAAGCTTTACACATACAAATTGTGACACACCCCCCCCCCCCTGCACACCTAGGGGTAGATTTTCAAAAACGGCGCGTTGGCGTACTTTTGTTGGCGCTCCAGGCGCCAACAAAAGTACGCGGGATTTTAGTAGATACGCGCGTAGCCACTAAAATCCTGGATCGGCACACGCAAGGCTACCGATTTTGTGTAGCCGGCGCACGCCGAGCCGCGCAGCCTACCTCCGTTCCCTCCAAGGGAACTTGGAGGTAGGCTGCGCGGAGGGAATTCGCTAACGCCCTCCCCTCACCTTCCCCTCCCTTCCTCTACCTAACCCACCCCCCCGGCCCTGTCTAAACCCCCCCCCCTACCTTTGTTGGGGGATTTACGCCTCCCAGAGGGAGAAGTAAATCCCCGCGCGCCAGCGGGCCGCTGGCGCGCCTAGACGCAACCCAGGGGCAGTTCCGTAGGGTGCGGCCACGCCCCCGGACCGCCCCGGGCTGAAACCATGCCCCCGGGCCCGCCCCCGAAATGCCACGTTCCGCCCCGAAAATGACATGCCGCTCGGCCCCGCCCCCGACACGCCCCCCTCGGAAAACCCCGGGACTTACGCGAGTCCCGGGGCTCTGCGCGTGCCGGTAGGCCTATTGAACATAGGCGCACCGGCGCGCAGGTCCCTGCTCGCGTTAATCCGGGCGGATTTACGCGAGCAGGGCTCTTAAAATCCGCCCCTAAATATACAGAAGGCCTTGGACCACACGAGTTGAGAGTTTAACAGGAAGTTCATGTATCTTAATATAAGATTTTTTTAATATGGACACACTCCTAGAGGCAATGTAGAAAAGTAGCCTGTACTGCCGTACATTTGAGACACTGATCCGAAGAAACAACAGGAGCCTGAAATGCCTTCACAGGCCAAAAAATATAACTTACGTAGTATTTTACATTGCAGTTCCCTCAGAGCTATACGTTTTGTAGCTTTATTAATGATAGAAACCTCTGCTAGTAATTCCCGTGCCAATAGTTGAATATTGAGATCATGTCCCCAGATCTCTGCCATGGCCAACACTAACCTATATTCAGTAATAAGAGTGTAGATATTTGTATGCCACTGACATAGTCATCTTTCTTGCTCTTCCCATGTGAAGAAATCTTTGAAAAGGACCGGAGGTCCTCGCACTAAGCCCGTTTATGAAGAGGTTCGAAATTTAACTCTGTAGTTGAAAATATGGGAGAAAATCTTAGAACTATAAACCCCACGTGGTCAATACAGTATTGCAGGGAGTGAACCTTCCCTGACCTCAAATCATAAAAGGCTTGTACAGAGTTAAATCCCTTAACCTCCAACAGCTGGAAAAATACATTAAAGTCACCAGCCTAAAAGTGAGGATTTCTAGCTAAAGGTAGGCATGGAGAAATCTCCCAGGGCAGATGAAGTAACTTCCTCAGAAATTTCCAAACCCGCCGAATCATTCCAGAGTATAATGAGCAGGTAACCCAAACAGGAAGGGAGTCCCTGGAAGCATGAATCACAAATTTTAAATACAGAGGATGTACATAATTAGTTTCTAAATCTGTAGTACTAGAGGCCCTACTAACTCCCAACCACTCAACAATGGTTACAATATGGCATGCCCTGTTACAGTATTTAATATAGGAGAAACGTACACCACCCTCAGCTTTGGGAAAACTTAGTTTTCCCCCAGAGTTCTCACCTTTTTGGATCTCCATATGAATCTAGCACAAATATTATTGATAAGAAGGATATCCTTTGTATTTAGTAAAATGGCTACCAGTTGAGGAATATATAATAACTTGAGAATGAGTATCCTCTTTAATAGTGCCACCCGCCCCAACGTCAATACGGGAGATCCATCCTCAGTCTTCTGATGAAACTTTTATTACTGGTTGTATGTTACAACTTGGGATTTCTATATACTAAAACTCCTAAATATCTAATTTTCTCCCCCGCCCATTGAAAGGAAATCCAGGCCACCAAACCTCTAAATTTCCCAGCAGGTCCAACCCTTCAGGTTTATTTAAGCTTAATTTCAGTCCTGAAAACTTTCCAAACTCTGTTATCAACTGCAACAACGTGGAAGTGAGGAGGAAGCCTCCGAGAGGGTCATTAAAATATCATCAGCAAATAGCATTATTTTTTAATCTAGTGGACTGAATGGAATACCCTTAATAGCTCTTTCCTGTTTTACTCTCCGTATCAAGGGTTCCAAAATTAAAATAAATAATAGAGGTGATAAGGGGCACCCCTGTCTAGTCCCTTGGAATAAAGGAAATGCCTCCAACAGCATCCCATTAACCTGAATATATGTCAATGAGTTAGACTAAAGATCCTTATCGCAGCCATAATATGACCAGTAAAACCAAAGGCACCCAATATAAAATGAAAAAAAGACCATGAGACCCTATCAAAGGCCTACTCCGCAACAAAGCTGACAACTAATGATCCTGGGAATTGATTGTGCACTCTCACCTCCATCGCCAATAGCAAATATTGAATATTTGCATTGGACTGCCTCCCATGAACAGAACCCGTATTGTTCCCTTGAGAGTAATGACGGTAGTATATTTATTTATTTATTTTTCATGTTTTTATATACCGAACTTCCTCAAAGATATCAAGTCGGTTAACAGTGCAACAAATACATCTCAATTAACAGTACAATAAAATATGGCATAAAACAATAAAGTTAATACATAAAACCATTAAATGTTTCATATTTCTCCAATTTAAATGTCAAAACACCACTCCCACTTATCATCCCATAGACCTTGACATGGACTGAGCTGCTCTGGGCTCACACTAGCAGGGTCATTTATCAAATAGTGTTATGGCGTTTTCGCATGTGTTAAGCACCTTTAACACATGCGATAGCACCATAACCTATGGTGCGATGCAAATCAGAAAAGGAGAAGAGAGAGAGCGCCTAGCCATAATGCCCTCACACTAGATAGATATTTATAACTGTATGGGAGACCAACCTAGTAACTCGAGGTGAGGTTTAGGTATTAGTGTAGGGATTAGGGGCCACTTTGACATTCAAAGTGAGACGTACGAACAGAACAGTGCTCTCTTGTGAAGATTTGATGATCTTCGGAGTGAGGAAACTCACACCAAGATGAGATTTGTGCAGTGTTCTCTCAACCTAGCTTGATGGACGCTCTACCTGGGTAACATCAAGCTAGGTTGAGAGAACATTGCACAAATCTCATCTTTGAGTGAGTTTCCTCACGCCGAAGGTCTGGATCTGCTCTAACATTGAAATCTCCTTTCATGACAATAGGAGCAGATCCCAGTTCCTGTAAACATGTAATTATTCTCATGTAAAAAGAATGCTTGTAATTATTGGATGCGTAAATGGATTCCAGAATAACTTCCTGTCAGTTTTCCTTTAACCATCACAAAATGCCCTGCAGGGTCTGTTTTTACCTGATACATTTGAAAAGACATTTTTATGAATTAAGATGGCTACTCTGCAGCGATTGGTAGCACCTTGTGCGGAAAATACTTGAGAAACCCAATGCCGTCTCAATTTCTTATGTTACTTATCCAACATGTGGGTCTCTTGTAAAAATATATTACCGTTCAGTCTTTTTAATTGGGATAACACTTTTTCTCTCCTTATTGGGGATACCAGCCACGCTACATTCCAAGATATAAATTCAGTGGGGTTCCCCATCCCATCTCTCTGGAGCCCAAAATAAGAAAGAGATCCTCAAAACGCCAGGGAGCCCGGATTGTCCCATTTCAAGGTCAAGATTCCCCATATTATAATAATAGGAAGTGCACCAATGTTTAACTACACAGCAGATGGGAATATCCCTTGATCCAATTATGGAATAATATATTTCATGCTTACCCAAGCCCAGAAAATAGCCGACCCAACTCCCCGCTCCCCCCCTAACAATCCCACATAGAAAAACAAACACAACTCCCAATAATAAAGAGCCTTACTACAAGAGAAGGCCAGGAGCACTTACAGATGCACTCAGGGGTTGCCCCTCATGGAAAGGAATCTGACAATCAAAAGCAGAATTTATGCAGCATGCACTGATAAATTACAAACCTCGATAGTCAAAACTGATCGCTAAATCCACAAATAACTAGCACTACTTGGGTAATAACTCCCCTATTGCCTTTAACAACAGATGTCCGATAAAAGAAATTGATAGAAGCAGGGTGAGAACATCACCACATTGCCCACTATGGCTGTTCTGAGCTAATGATCACCACTGAGAACAATTTTATATTTAGACTGCAAACAGTGCAGCACATAAATATGGCGATGTAGTGAAAGTCCAATAATTAGAGTCCTGAACTTAAACTCACTGGGCAAGATTTTCAAAGGGGTACACGCATACCCCCCCCCCCCCCGAAAACCTGGCCGAAGTACCCCCTGCGTGAACCGAGCCTATGTTGAGTAGGCTTGGCGGCGCACACAAGCCCCGGGACGCACGTAAGTCCCGGGGCTTTCCTGGGGGTGGGGCTGTGGGCATGGTTACGGCCGGGGGCGTGCCGAGGCCTCCGAAACTGCACCTGGGTCTGAGAATTGCGTGCCGGCGGCTGGCCCGGCGCACGCAAGTTACGCCTGCTTTGGGCAGGCGTAACTTGTATAGCAAAGGTGGGGGGGTTTAGATAGGGCTGGGGGGGTGGGTTAGGGAGGTGGAAGGAAAGTTCCCTCCGAGGCTACTCCGATTTAGGAGCAGCCTCGGAGGGAACGGAGGCAGGCTACGCGGCTCGGCGCGCGCAGGCTGCTGATTTTGGGCAGCCTTGCGTGCGCTGGCCCCGGATTTTAATGGATACACGCGGATCTATTAAAATCCCGCGTACTCTTGTTTGCGCCTGGTGAGCGAACAAAAGTATGCGCGGGCGCAGATTTATAAAATCTACCCCACTATGTCTTCCTTTCCGCTAACATTATGGGCATCATCGGCAGCTCATATAAGACACTACTCTCACTCCCCCGCTGCAGGCAGGTCATCCACAAATTTTTGAGCCTCCGCCACCGATTCAAAGAGATGAACTTTATTCTGCAGCCATATTTTCAGCTGTGCAGGGTATAGGAGAGAAATGCATATTTACCTGATGACTAGAGCTGAACACACCCTTGTAAACTCCTTCCTCTTAGTGGAGATACAGGGAGAAAAATCTTGAAATAAGAGAATACATTGGTCACACAATTGGAGTTCTTTTTGCTTGCGGTATAGTTGCATGATCTCTACGTTCCCTGTACGTACCCGGATCAGTCCAGGACAGCTGGGTTTTGCCTCCCCTCCAGCAGATGGAGACAGACAAGATTTTGCAGACTCTGTCCTATACCCCTGAGGTGCCACCTATAGTCTGTCCTGGACTTATCCGTGGTACTATAGGAACGAAAATTAACAGGTAAGAACCAATTTTCCTTTTTGCTTGTAATTAAGTAGTTTAAAAATTACTACTCTTGGCTTAGTTCTTCCTGCTGTCATGCGGCCAAGCCTATGCACACACTCAATATTACAGGCCCACTGTCTGGTGGAAGGCCCATTTCCTTAGCCAAGCTCATTGACATATTATATTGTTGTTACCTTTTTTTACCCTCCCTGCTCTTGTTTTAAGCTCTACCAGTTCAATGTAATTCTGTCACTTTGTTAATCTGTTCTGTGTAAACCGATATGATGTGAAAACGAATATCGGTATAGAAAAAACTCTAAATAAATTAAAAAAAAAAAAATTCTAATACCGATTTTAAGAGTCTCTCATCCACCGATTCAGGGATTCCAACAGCTCTCAGATTATTGTGGCAATAGTAGTTCTCTAAATCTTTAAGTTTCTCAGATTGATTCAAAAGCAGTTTCTCCAGTCACTGTATTTTCATTGCCGCTGCAGCACAGTCGTCCTCTATGACTCCAACTCTTCCTTCCACCACATCTATACGGGAGCCAAAGTCTGCTGTCGTGTTCTGCACCCCCGCAATCTGAGCAGATAAAGCATCAAATCTGCTTCTCAGTGCTGTCACTACAGCTTCAGAGTCAGAGAAGCATTCTCTTTTGCAGCTGCCATCTTAGATTTGGATAGGCGCAGCTTCTTTCTCCCTTTTTTGTGAATCTTGTGGACATAAGCTTAGGAGGTCTGATTATAAATCTGTCCATAAACTATTCAGCAGCCGTCCTGCAGAATTTAAGCAAGAAGGGAGTAAATTCCACTGCGATGGGAGGAACCCAAACTCAACTGTCCATCCGGGTTCAGTGCATCACGTAACTCCATGCTGGTTTGTTTTTTTTAAGAGGAGTAACCACCCAGAAAAAGGATCTTGGGAGTCATAGGACAATACATTAAAATGATCAGCTCAGAGAGAGAGAAAGAGAGCTGGAACTGCGAGGTGAGGAAAAAGGACTTGAGTCCCCCTTGCCCGAATTACCTCTAAAATATTACCTCCTGGGAAGCTCGTTGTTGGACATTTTTTCATCGTTGTTCCTTCCTGCCTGTCGCGCCGCTGACGTCATCAGGGGCGGGACCGGTAAGGACAAAATCGCCCCCCCCCCTGCGGTGTGCAGTCGACGCCGCGCACGCGCGGCTTTGTTGAGTACTGAGCTTATGTCTAAGCATTTTCCATTGAAATATGATCCACACGTAGTCCCTCGGTGAGTAACTGTGTTATTTTCTATCTCTCTGCCTCAATTGTTAACCGTTGAAGATAAACTAGAGATACTCACAAAGACTGTTACTCCTGATAGAAAATGCCCCATACTAAACGAAAGGCCCGAGTAAGGGAGGTTATAACTTCATCTCCAGTACCGGGTCCAACTCAATCCCACATCCCATCATTCTTTGTGACGACAACAGCTACTAATCCGGAGGACAGGGCCGCATTAGAGGCAGAGTTAGAGCGAGATTCTGCCTCTATGGCCGAAGCCATCTCTTTAAGCCCCGGTGCTCCCAATATCCCATCTCCACCAACAGTCCTACAGGATAAAATTGATGATACAACATTTCCTGGTATACCAAGTGACGTAGGACCTGAGATGGGAAACATTGAAGCAGGGGTTAGTGAACTGGGACAGTCTGAAGACAGAATAATTGTAAATCCAACAACACCAGTGATAACAATGGACGTGATTTGGATTGCAATTAAATCTCTTGAGAAAGCAATAATAAATTTAACTAAAACACATGTAGAAGTACAAAAGAAAACATCAGAAATAGAGAAAAAAGTTTTAACTAATCAGGCTAATTTAGAAATTCAAGAACACCGTTTGGGTAAAGTAGAAAATATTCAAAACAATTTGGTTAAAGGTGAAACATTAAGTATGAGGAAATTAGAATATATGGAAAACAATCTTAGGTACTCTAATATAAGAGTACTAAATTTTCCTTTTGTAAGAATGATTTCCCCGTAGGATATGTTCAAAGAATACTTACTACATATATTAAAGATACCTGAACAGGCTATGCCTGCTATTGCTAAAATGTATTATATTGCTAAAAAATCTGGCACAAGAGAAGTGCAGCAAGAGCAATCAATTGATTTGTCAGATATTTTAGAATCTACTCTTGATACGGTAATAACAGCACGAGAAACTCTTTTTGTCTCCTCCTTGTTCCCACATGAAAGAGATACAACTCTGTGTCTATTTCTACGCAATAGATCGTTACACTTTCATGGTCAACAGATCTGGATTTACCCAGATCTGTCCAGGGTAACACAGGTAAGGAGACAGGAATTCCTCAAGTTAAAGTCTGCAATCCTATCAAGGGGAGCTAGATTCTTGCTAAGATACCCATGTAAATGCGAAATCTGGTACAAAGATCAAAAATATGTTTTCTTTGAGGTTCTAGCTCTACAGACATTCCTAGATTCACATCCCCAAAATGCAGAAAATGGATGAGAGCATATAAATATAGAAATTGTTATCTCTATTTGCCTAAAATCATGGTATTTTATTTCCATTATACCTTGTAGTTTCGCTCATTTTGATTTCTCTTCAACGGTATACATTTTTCTCTAAGATATTACTGTAATTGATTATAAGGGTAATTATTGGTATATTGCTTCATTTGATAGTTTACTTGAATGTAAGATTGCATATTATTTGTTTTGCCTGTTATAATCTAAGGAAATTAAAATAAAGAATTATAAAAAAAAAAAAAATGATCAGCTCAGAGTGTAGCAGCAGTAAAAAAAAAAAAAAAATGTTAGTAATTATTTGGAAAAGAATGGAGAATAAAACTGAGAATATTATAATGGTTCTGTATTGATCTATGCCTCAACTGTACCTTGGGTACTGTGTGCAGTTCTAGTCTCAGAAAGGTGACAAAACTAATAAAGGAGATGGAATAGCTCCCTTATGAAGAGAGGCTGAACAGGCCAGAGCTCTTTAGCTTGGAGAAGAGACCATGGAGGGGAGATGATAGAGATTTATAAAATCTTGAATGAAGCGGAAGAGATAAGTAAGGAATGGTTATTTGCCCTTGCAAATATTACCTGTTTGTAATCAGCTTTGAAGTGGATTACAACAGGTACTAACTAACTAACTAAATAAAATATTAACAGAAGGGAGCAAGTCATGAAACTAATAAACAGCAGATTTAAAACAAATTGGAGCTTTGCTGTGTGCAAAGTTGGCAAAGCCATTAATACAAAGAGTTAATTTTGATTTTCATAAGTGTGATTTGAACTATTAAAATGATGTATACCAGAATTATACATAAGAATACAAACTCTAGAAATATATATATATAAAAGATGGTCTCATCTATACAGTGCTATATAATTAATCTTCCAGGATCATATACTTTACCTTCACTTAATCTGATCCTCGTATCTTTTTCTCAAGGAACCCTTGTTGAACTGAGTGTGTGTGTTATACATATACACACACATGAAAGTCACTTCAAAATGGGCACTTCCTCCTTGTTTACTGTCAACTCTATTTTTAAGCTAATGTCTTTTATGTTTTGACAGTCTAAATTTTTCTAATATCGCATCATTTTTACAGGAATACAGTCTGACAGGTTCTCTGCCTATACCAATGACAGCAAGTTTCACTTTAGTCTTTAAAAATTACTTTTACGTTGTTTTTTTGAAGAAAGTAATTGTATTGTGACTGTCATCTAGCTAAACTTTAACAATTGTAACCAGTAATATCAGTCTAACTTTTTAAAATGTTAATAGCTGTGGAATATTTACTCACTAGATATAAATATTTACATATTTTCTGTTTCAGATGTTGCAGTAGATGTTCCTGGATTTGGAAAGACAATAGTTGATATTGGATACGGTGGCGCCTTCTATGCATTTGTTAGTGCCGACAGCTTTGGACTGGATGTTAGCTCATCAAAGACAAGAGAGCTTGTAGATGCTGCCTCTGCAGTCACCAAAGCTGTCAGTGCTCAGGTACCTGTCCTGTCCTACACCACATATTCCCAATGAACCACACATATGTAACCTTCGTCTCCTCCGTATTACCCTGTACCTTCCGGGAAGTGATACAGAACATGCACGGTACATTTGTTGACTTGGGAAGAACTAGCTCTCTGTGTGCCCGAAAAGAGAAAGGTGAGCACATTAAAATGTGTAGTGCTCTCAGTACGTACAGAAAACCAGGTTCTAAAAAAATGGCAGCAATACAGCACAGAGCAAAGTGAATAAAAACAAACAGGTAAACTGTTTGAAAGGGAGCTTGAGTGTATGACTGGAGATGTACTGGACTACCCGATTAAAGCAACATGACTTCCGCAATAATCCTGTATGAAAATGTTCTATATGGGGTAGATTTTAAAAGAAGTACACATGTACACCCGATTTATAACTTGCGTGCACAAATTATAAAATCAGGGGTCGGCGCGTGCAAGGGGGTCACAATTGTGCACCTTGCGCGTGCCGAGCTGCACTGCCTTCCCCCGTTCCCTTCCCCCTAACCTGACCTTCCCACCCCTTCCTCTAACCTGTCCTCCCCTAGCCTTACTCTAACCCCCCCCCCCCCAAATTTTTAATTTACCTTTTGCGCCTGCCGGCCGACTGCCAGCACACAATTCCAAGCACAGCAACACATGGCCGCTGTGCCTGGAGCCTCTAATCCCGCCCCCTTAGTAAAGCCCCGGGACTTACACGCGTCCCGGGGCTTTATGCTCGTCCCCAGGCCTTTTGAAAATAGGGCTGCGTGCGTAAGGCCGGTTACGCGCATAAATCTTTTAAAATCCAGCCCAGTGGGGCGGATTTTCAGAGCCCTGCTCGCGTAAATCCGCCCAAAACCGGGCGGATTTACGCGAGCAGGGCCCTGCGCGCCGGGAAGCCTATTTTACATAGGCCTCCCGGCGCGCGCAGAGCCCCGGGACTCGCGTACGTCCCGGGGTTCTCGGAGGGGGGCGTGTCGGGGGGCGGGGCCGGAGCGCGCGGCGTTGCGGGGGCGTGTCGGCAGCGTTTTGGGGGCGGGTACGGGGCGTGGCTACGGCCCGGGGGCGTGGCCGCGCCCTCCGTACCCGCCCCCAGGTCGCGGCCCGGTGCGCAGCAGGCCCGCTGGCGCGCGGGGATTTACGTCTCCCTCCGGGAGGCGTAAATCCCCCGACAAAGGTAAGGGGGGGTGTAGACAGGGCCGGGTGGGTGGGTTAGGTAGGGGAAGGGAGGGTAAGGTGAGGGGAGGGCAAAGGAAAGTTCCCTCCGAGGCTGCTCCGATTTCGGAGCGGCCTTGGAGGGAACGGGGGGAGGCAGCGCGGCTCGGCGCGCGCAGGCTATACAAAATCGATAGCCTTGCGCGCGCCGATCCAGGATTTTAGTGGATACGCGCGGCTCCGCGCGTATCTACTAAAATCCAGCGTACTTTTGCTTGAGTCTGATGCGCAAGCAAAAGTAGGCTGATCGCGCTTCTTTTAAAATCTACCCCTATGTGTTTAATGCAGCTCTCTAGTACTGTGCCCTCCATGCTGAAGGGACATTATCTAGGAACTGTGCTCCCAGCTGTCCTCAAATTCACTGCAAACCTCTGTCAGGAACTACTCCAGAAGCATGCAACAAGGAGACCAGGTGCACACCTAACCTGATAGACAAATGTGAAAAATCTTTTCAAATATTACTTTGTACCTGCATAGGCCGTACAGTTCTGTATGATAGTATTCTACACCTATAGGGAGCACCTTTAACATAGCTGATATTAGAATACAGTTTCTTAGCATTCGGATAGGTGGATCCATGACCAGTGGGTTATGCACCTCTACCAGCAGATGGAGACATAGCAAAGCTGACATCACAGTATATATACCCCTGCAATGACATCAGCCTGCCCATATTCTCTGTCTCCAGATGGTGGACCCAAGAAACAACAAGGAAGGCAATCTATAAATGCCGTGAGGGTGAACAAAGTAGAATAGATGCCAGATGTCCAATCAAATTGCTTTATTCAAGTGGAGACGAAATACTATGGGCTTATTCATAGTATTTTGTCTCCACTTGAATAAAGCAATTTGATTGGACATCTGGCATCTATTCTATTTTGTCCAGCAGATGGTGGACATTAAACTCCCTACTGGGGATTGCGTTAAAAGTTTTTTTTGTAGAAGAAAAGAAGAAAGAAGTTTATTGCCCCCGCTCTCCTGTGGTGATACCTATTTGGCCCTCCCTCAGTCAAGTTTCCTGAGGGGATATCTCTAGATCCTTCCTTCAGATGAGTGCCTTGGTCCGGTAGCTGGTTTCGGCTGATGTAGACTTAGCTGTAAAAAAATAAATTAAAAAGCTGAAAGGCCAGTGGATGCAGGAAACTGAGCGCAGTGGTGAAGGTCTATGACCTCTCCCCCCATGGCCGGAGACCAACTCTGTACTCGGCTGGGATGGGCTGAGCTCAGGTAAAGAGTAAATTAAAAAAAAAAAAAAAGGTAAGGGGGAGTTGATTTTAGGGATTCCTCTCCCCTCCGGTCTCCTTGCTTGGCATGCCAATCTGACATCTGTTCCCGCCTCCAAGGGAGCTTAGGGACTCGGGCAGGTTGAGCTGCCTTCTGGGCTAGGCCCCGCTCTCAGACTTAGATTGTTTGCCGTGTGGTAGACTGTGGTGGCATTTGTGCACTTTTTCTCTGCGCATAAGCCAGCCCTCTTCAACGTCTGTTTGCGCTTACACGCCCGGCTATGCGTCTAGTTGTACACCTAGCTGGGCATTCGGGCACATAGGGGCGCTCAGTTGTGCGTGTAAGGGTACCTGGGTGGATGCACAGTAGTGCGATTAAGGGTGCCTAAGAAGGTGCTTAAGTTGTCTGTCTCCCTTGATAGTGCCTAAGGTGCCTATTTTTTGAGTGCCTATTTTTTTTTTTACAAGCGTCTATTGCGAGCACAGCTGGGCGCACAGTTCTCAGATGCCTGTTTGGAGCGTACTGGCAACTATGGCTCCGATAGCAAAGAAGCCTAAGCGTCTTACCCTCTGTTCTGCTTGTTATATTCGGGCATCTCAGCCTGGCATCCCCTCCAACTTGTGACAGCACTGTTTGGAGGCTCAGGGAGACTTGTCTCCATCTGATTTTGCTATGCCCAGTCCTTCCCAGCATGATGCGGGAATGGAGAAAGAGTTGCCAGAGGTTTCACCTGGAATTGGAGCTCCCCTAACTGGTTTGTCAGTGGGGGAAGGTAGTTCAGTGGGCGCTGGACCGACACCCCCTGGTTTTGACCCCTCTGCCTTTTCTTGGGTGGAATTTTTTTCAAGGGCTGCAGTTCTTTCTTCAGGTGCAGTTGTCGACCCCGACCTATCTTAACAAATCCGGATCGCAGGCTGCAGTGTCAGTTTACATTTGTCGTTGCATTATAAGATGTATTTCAACTTGTCCATTCCCACCTGGGAAGGGACCAGTTTGATGGCTTAGTGGCTGTTCCTGAACCTGGCTATTTGGGCTGGGGTTGCTGTAGGGGCAACATCCACATCAGCAAGGAAGGGGGGGGGGGGGGGGGAGTTGCAGCCCATCGTACAAAGGTGACATCTAGTGGCCAGTCATGGGTACACGTGTACTAGATTCCAGAGGGAGCTACAGCCTGTTGTGTGACTCCTGGCTGAGGGCTGTTGTTGCAATGTCTGAGCTAATCAGGAAGAGAGAGATCTGCAAGTGAAGGTTTATGGCATTATAGCACAGTAGAAGCCGGTTGTGATTGATCTGACAGCTCAGAGGAGCAGGAGGAAACTGCTGAATCAAAAATACAGTATTTACCCAAAAGGGAAATTAATGCTGGCATAAAAACAGTATTTTCTCTGTAATTGGATATGTGCTACTGTTTCCTTAGTTGACCTCTGAGCTCGCCTATTGGAGAGCTGTGGCAGGCGCATTAAGTTCTCTGATTGGCTTAGCGCAGGGTAATGGAGCACTGCTGGGGGGGAACATGCATTTTTTGGGCCCGTGACAACCCAAATCGTGGAGGAGAAAATCTGTTAGTGATTGTTTTTTTTTTCCTTTTGGTAGTACATTGCATGTTAAGAAAGTTGTCCCCAACATGGATTGAGGGAGTGAAATTAGCCAGTGGCACATGCAATAAAGACTAAATACAAAAGTTAGCAAGATGAACAGCAAAAGCAAAGCGCAGAACAGATACATAAATAGAATACATGTGAATTTCTGGTGCCCATTTTTAAATGCTGTATTTAGGGTCTCTCTCTCGGGGACTGCTTGGAGATTTGGGAGGCGGTGGTGATTTTAGAAGTTTGAAAGCGCGGGTTGATGTATTTTATTCATGATTGTAATCTGTGCTTTGCTTTTGCTTTTACTGTTCATGTTAACTTCTGTATTTAATCCTTATCTATAGTTGTGTTATTAGCTGATTTCATCCCCTCAATGCTGCTGTGGCAAAAGATGGCATATGCCGGAGGACAAATTTCTTCTTTACTTTATTGCTTTGCTAAATATTGTGTTTTGCATGTTAGGAATATGAGCTCATTATAATTATAAGATCACTTTTGTTTAGCTGTTTCTCATCTTCTTTAATGATTTTGTCTGTATAAGTGGCTCTTTCTTGCTATAATTTAGTCATTTATTAAACCTTATTTAATTTTTTTTTTTTTTTTTTTTGCTTGTTTGTTTTTGGGCATTGTAAAACTGACACATCATACCTTTTTCATTTTTTTTGTGTGCATATATTACATGTACCATCATATGCCATTGTAACTTATAATCAAAATAGTTTGATGCTGTTATATTTGTGTAACTATATTATGACTATTTTGTAGGTCAAACTTCATCATCCAGACAGTGAAGACCTGGCTTTCCTATATGGCACAATATTAACTGATGGCAAGGATGCATATAGTGAAGAGCCAACCGCCAACATCTGTGTATTTGCTGATGCACAGGTATTAAGACAGAATACTTTCCACTGAAGCAATGTAGTCTCTTACAACAGTACCTACTGCAATTCATGGACACAGTGGTATAGCTCATGAACTATGGGGCAAACTTTGGCAGTGACAGTGGAATACGCCATGAACTACACTACATACAGGTGACCAGTTTTTATTTTTCTAGGTTGACAGAAGCCCTACTGGATCAGGAGTGACAGCTCGTATTGCTCTTCAGTATCATAAGGGGCTAATTCAGTTGAACCAAACCAGGACTTTCAAGAGTGGTACAACTGATTCCTTATTCACTGGAAAAGCTGTCAAGGTAATAAAAGAATCTCTTGTTTCCTCTCAAGCTGTAATGCACTGAAAGATGGCGTACATGCAGAAACCTGGATCGAGCAGGCAGTTACATGCATAAATGTGGATACAGGCTGCTTGAAAGTAATAATTGAAGTCTGATGATCTTTAAATGTATACTCAGAGAATTGAAGAGATGCTCCGAACAGGGATGGATTACCTGGGAGAGCTGGAAAGCCTAAAGGAAACCCAAAGAGTGGGGAATATGTAAACAGGGTGGTATGGTAGTGTTGAAAGCAGAAAGAGAAGAGGATGTGAGACAAATGGTCTTGAGTTTGTCACTCAAGCCAACATTTCATCCAAAAAGGAGCCCAAGGCAATTTTTAGACTGCCTTAAACATAGTAGGGGCCAGTATTAAAATATATCAGGCTATGTAAGCTAGCTGGATAGGACTTGTCTGACCAACTTACAAGACATATTCAGCGGTACAGCAGTGCCACTGAATATACCCAGATAAGCTTATCCAGCTAACTTTAATACTTATGTGGCTAACTTTAGAACTGCTGTAAGGCATGTCTTTTTTGTTTGTTTGTTTTAATCAGGTTAACTTAATCAGATAAGTCTCAATATAGCTATTTATCCAACTAAGTTAGCTGGATAAGTAGCACCGTTCAGTTTGCCCATTGACTATCTGGCTAAGCAGCATTTAAATATGGACTCCAGTAGTCTTTAATTGCTTGCTAAAAAACATTTATTCCACTTGTGACCTTAAGGTATGGAAAATTGCATTCCTTAGAACAGGGCTGATTTGTGAGAGAGCCCTATTCTTAGTTGCCAGAGTACGACAGCTTTTTAACCCCAGGTATGGCCATTAAGTACTGACTATTGGAGTGAATAACTTGAGCTGGCAGATAAGGAGTAACCAAATCAGCCAAATGACCAGTTTCTCTAAGATTTATTTGTTTGTGCATTGAGGCTGCTATTTCTCTCTTATGTCTTTTTGTTTTAGACCATTTTATTTCCTAATGACTATAAAGCTGTTTGTCCTCTTTTTTTTTTTTTTTAGTAGATGGGCTTATGTAAATTCAGATAACACTTCGTTTATATTGATCACCTCCTTGTAGAATGAGGCAGACCTAACCTTGCATAGGTACACATCTTGACGTAACCTTCACGCAAACAAATGTCCAGTACAACTCAGAATATTGGAGAAGTTCCTCAGTGAGGATTTTCTTTAAGCTTTTGTCCCTTTCCTTGTCATTTCTCTCAATTGTCCTCGAGCATGGAGGGCAATAGATGTCTTTCTGAGGCCTTTCCTCCAATTTATCAATCCAACCAGAAAGACCATTTATTTTACTTCCCTCCGAGCAGAGATCAATAACACCTCCATAGCAGTCAGGTCAGGGAATGAAAATCTTATCAGCGATAAGATAGATCTCCACCTGGTTTCCTGTAACAGTACGGCTTAGGCTGTCGATCAAGGCTTGACATCATCTTGCAATAGTCTTATCTATATGTCATTAGAAAAAGAAGCATTTTGAAGTCTATAACTTATCAGTTACGTTAAGGAAAATATATTTTCAAATACCTTTTTTCTTTTTCCAGGAAACTACCTGTGGTGATTTTAAAGCTGTCATTGTAGAGGTTGCAGGTCATGCCTACTATACTGGAACTTCATACTTTGTCGTTGAGAATGAGGACGCATTGAAAAATGGGTTTCTTCTAAAATGACCTTCTTAGCTTCATTTCAAACTCTTAATGGTAACCATGATTGCAAAGGTAGTTTATATACACTTCTTCTAAGAATGATAATGTGATTTATGACTAACCCTCCTGTCTTATTTTTTGTTTTGCCAACAGATGGTAAGCTGCCACAACCTCTTATCCAGAATAAGTGCCTTTTGAATAGTGGAGCAAAGAGTCTTGAAAGAATCATGGCAAAGTAGCCTTATGGTTAAGGAGATCGGAATGTACTGACCTAAATCACCCATTTGCATTATTTTAACATCTGTTGCAAATAAATATCTTTTAAAACTGTTTGCTATTTTAATTCACAACCTGTCAAAGAAATGATTAGTGGATCCTCCACCCCTCATGTGGTTATAAATATACAAAAGCTGAGGGCCTTAATAAGACCTACCCATCCTATTAAAAGTAGCCCCAAAGCTCTCCCTACCCACTAAACCTATCCATATGGTGCAGGAGTGATTCTCATGCATTCTTGCCCATGGGTGGAATCGGTTTGGGAGAAAGAACTAATGTTAGAACCTATGTTCCTTAATTGGTATTGGTTCTGAGCGCAATCCATGAGGGTAACATGATTGGCGAGTCTCGCTCAGTTGTTATATTTTTTGCTTCATTGTACTACTTGGACTCCTGTGAACTCTGTGAATTTATGGATGGCACTGGACAGCATATGCTGTATTATTGTATTAATATTTAGCCCTTTTGGAATCAAACCTGAGAGTTTGTTTCAACAATTTTACACCTTATAGTCTATAAAATAGTTCTTATGAATTTCATGGTATACTTAATGCTAGCCAGTGTATATTGTTAGATATTCTCCTTGCTGTATGCATTACAAATGGTACTCAGTACCTGCTGATGGAACACTGTATATATAGTTCATAGATATGAAATTGCTCTAGCAGTTAAGTTGTACCAGAAAAAACAAATTTATGACATTTGGCAATCTTTATTTCATTTTCTTGTTTCCTCAAGATAATCACGATATCTTTATTTTTAATCTAATACCAATAAGAATGGATACCTGTACCTCTGTTTTTGTTATTTTAAAGTTTTGATTATGTAAAACACTTTATCAATAAAAAGAGTGAACTCTCAAAGAATGACTTGTAGCTACAGAACAAGTATTTTTTTTTAAATCAGTTATATAACAATCGATGGGAGTTCTTAAATAACAGAGACCTGCAAATGCATTAAAAACGATCCACCCAGAGGAACCCGAATTTCCGCCTATCGTTCCGCGCGGACCCAGCTTCCTAGCCACATCTCCCCGCCCACAAACTACGTCTGACGTTCCAAAACAAACCTCCGTTGCCGTGGCAACAGCAGTTCGCGCCAAGCCCTCTCTCCCCGCCCACCCCTAGAATAAAGAGAGGAGAGGGAGACGAGACGAGAAAATAAAGCGAGTGGAGCGCCGGGATCTGGAGAGCGGCCGCGGGATTCCCCTCACGCTGGCCTTGCCCGCTCTCCCGCAACCGCCCGAGTGATGCCGCCCCTCCCCGCCGCCTTGCGCCCGCGGTCTGCCCTCCCCGCGCCCGATGGAGCCGCAGCTGCCCCTCGCACTGCTCCCCAACTTAACGGAGCGGACACTGGAGCTGACGCCGAGCCCGGCCTTTCACGCCGTGCTGGGCGGCATCACCCTGAGCGCGGCAGCGGCGGCAGCAGCGGTGGCGGCCGGAGCCGGCAACCAGAGCGAGGGCGGGGAGCGCGGCCCGGACCCGGCGCAGGAAGCCGGCAAGGTGCTGGTGGGGGGCGGCGGCAGCCTCCTGCACGGCCTGGCCGTGGCGTCGCAGGCGCTGGTGCTGCTCGTCATCTTCCTGCTCTCCAGCCTGGGTAACTGCGCCGTCATCCTGGTGATCGTCAAGCACCGGCAGCTGCGCACCGTCACCAACGCCTTCATCCTCTCGCTGTCGCTCTCCGACCTGCTGACGGCGCTCCTCTGCCTGCCCTTCTCCTTCGTCATGCTCTTCAGCCGCGACGGCGCCTGGCTCTTCGGCGACCGCTTCTGCCTCGCCCACGGCTTCCTGAACTCCTGCTTCGGCGCCGCTTCGGCCCTCACCATGACCCTTATCTCCTTCGACCGCTACTACGCTATCGTGCGGCAGCCGCGAGAGAAGATCGGCCGGCGCCGGGCCCTGCAGCTGCTTGCCGCCGCCTGGCTGACGGCCGCCGCCTTCTCCTCGCCCTGGTATCTGCTCGCGCACCCGCGCGGCGTCCAGCACTGCACGGGCTTGCTCCATGCGGGCGCCTCGCGCCTGGGCCGCGCGCACGGCCTGGCGCTCATCGCCCTCTGCTACTTGCTGCCCTTCGCCCTCATGTGCTTCTGCCACTACCACATCTGCAAGACGGTGCGGCTGTCCGAGATCCGCGTGCGCCCCGTCACCACCTACGCGCACCTGCTGCGCTTCTACAGCGAGATGCGCACGGCCACCACCGTGCTCATCATGATCGTCTTCGCCATCGGCTGCCGGGGACCCTACTGCCTGCTGGGTCTGGCCGCTGCCGGCGGCTACCCCGTCAGTCCCGTCATAGACACCGTGGTCATCTGGGTGGCCTGGGCCAACGGGGCCATCAACCCACTCATTTACGCCATCAGGAATCCCAACATCTCCATGCTGCTTGGACGCAACCGGGAAGAGGGCTACCGGACTAGAAATATTGCAGCCTACCTGGCCACCCAGAGCCAAAGCCGAGAAGCCAGGAGCCGGACGGATCGCCTCAGGGACCGCCATGTGAATCCTGGCAGCAGGATGTCCTCCTCCAGTCCCGCCAATGGAGGGGATGTTGCCATGTGGGCTTGCAAAAACCCGGCCATGATCTTTTGCCGGGATGGGCAGCCCGATACTGTCTGTGAGCCCGTGCTACCCAAATCTGAGACTGCAGACACCAGCCTTTAACGAGTGGCACTAAAGAACCTGTAATGCTGGATTGTACCCTTGACTAGCTCTGGTATCAAACAGCAAGGCAGCTCAGATGCTGATGCAATGGTCTACTATGTTCAAAACAATATTACTGCAAGATATTAATAGGTGGGACTGACAGTTACAGGCTAGGACTATAGAAAGAGATGTGGAGCTTAATACTAATGGTTCCCTAAGGCGCCTGGAAATCTACCAGCTTTAGTGGTTCAGTTGAAGTGCCAACCGAAAATATAAAGGTAAAAAGACAGACTAGATTGGGGGGTGGGGGGGGGGCTATATGTGCCAAAAAATGCAAAATGAACAGGAAAAGTTCTAGACTTTATTAAATAAATAAATAGAAGTTACACTGTGAAAATGGAGCTTTGTGTCAATAGAAGCAGACTGATGCTTTAACGCTTTACTGTGGGAATTTATTATTTAATTGAAACATACAGGGAGGTTAACTTTCAAAAGGGCATGCAGGTGAACATGTACACCAAATTTTAAATAGGCGTGGAAAACCTTCTATTGTGCAAGTTGATGGATTTTAAAAGTGGCGCACACCCATGCCATTGCCAGTTTCACTAGTTCGTGCACCTGTTCACCCTGTTAAGAACCTTCCTAGTTTAATAGCCTACACTCCCCCCATTTACCCCAGACTCTTGAAACACCTCATGGACGGCTAGTTGGGTTTTGTTTTGTTTTTTTAAACATTCCTGCACAGCAGAAGTAAACACAGCACTTGACCTGGGTGCACACCCCAGTGCATGAGTATTTGTATGCATATCTCTTGGCCCTGCCTCAAAATGCCCATGCCCCATGCAGTCTCCACCGCTTTTTCAATTTGAGTGAGATGTGCGTGCTGTCTGAGATACTCGCGCATCTCGGCAGCTTTTAAAATTTGGTGAGTACGCGCTAGCCTGACTTGTGCTTTTATCCCCTAATTGATGTGTGCATTAGGCTTTTAAAATGCATTTTTAATGTTTTAACTGAACCAACTTAGTATTCATTTTTAAATTTTGAGCCGATTGATAAATCCTATTTTTATTATATATTGTTATGGAACCTTTCATATAAAAAAAATTAACATGGAATTCAACATACTGTGAAAAAAGGATAAGAGCCTAAACTTCCTGGATCTCCAGGTTAGTTTCCTAACATAGCTGCACATACATGGAACAATGTTAATATAATAAGAAGTGAAGATGTAAGTTCTTAAAAAGAGAATAAAAATGGATTTGTAAAGCGCCATGTATGTGCACTTTGAATTGCAAACAGTTTCTAGTCATTGTTTACAAAACTGCCTAATTTTCTTATTCTCTACTCTTGAAGGTTTTGACAATATTAATGCATTAAGGTGCCAATTGTGTCAATTACAGCCTTGAAACTTTATTGCTAGACATCTGGGCCTTGAACCATTTGCAGGTGTATTCTGGCTGGGAAGCATTGCCAATGCAATGACAAAAGTCAAATGCTATATTAGATGAAATAAAAATATGAAAAAAAGTCACAGTATAACAGGACCTGAGTGAATGTACAACACCCATTTTTTTTTATATTCACGTGCTAAAAAATTAACTCCCAGTGCAGCAAACTAATGATGTGCTAATGCATTGGGAGGTAAGAAAAAGTGCATTAGCATGTATAAAACCCAAATTCTGCACAAAGCATATTCTCCATTCAAACCATGCACATAGGTGTGGGAGAACATGCTTTGTGCACAAATAGTGGTTTCTGTGTATAAATCTTGAGCACAGGACCCCTGTATCATAAACTCCAGGTTCAGCCTCCTAGCCCCAGAAACTTTACTGCACTTCTGACTAGGAGATAAATTTCCAACAAGAAGAAAACATGAGTTAAGCCTACGTGACTCTGGATTGAGGGCCTAATAGCTAATGCCTTGATTAATACAGGATTTGCGTGGAGATATGCTAAACTGTGTGCACATTGGGCCGGATTTTAAAAGGGTTACGCGCGCCGGGCCTATTTTAAAAAGCCCGGCGACGCGCGTAAAGCCCCGGGACGCGTGTAAGTCCTGGGGCTTGCAAGAAGGAGAGGGGTGGGGCAGTCCGGGGACAGAGCCAGAGGCTTCCGACAGAGCGGCCATTGCTGCTCTGTGGGAGGATCACATACCGGCAGGCTGCCGGCGCGTGCAACTTGCGCCTGTCTGGAGGCAGATGCAAAAGGTAAGATAAACATTTTGGGGGGGGGGGGGGGTTAGAGTAGGGTTAGGGGGAGGGAAAGGTTAGGGGAAGGGGTGGGGAAGGTCAGGTTAGGGGGAAGGGAACGGGGGAAGGCATCGCGGCTCTGCGCTCGCAAGGTGCACATGTGCGCGTGCCGGGTAGCATGCAAACATGTGGGCCGCGCGTGCTCCTTTTAAAATCTACCCCATTATGTTTTGTGTATGCAAAACTCCTTGTGAAATCGATGGTAAACTTGTACATACAATAATGTGCACGCAGCTGAGCACACTGTACTACATTGGCCTAAAAGAAAGCACAAAATATTTGTTTGAAACATTCTCTAATGAAATGCCAAACACATCTAATCTCCTTTTCTAGACTGGGAAAAACTCTGTGTGTAAGTTGCTCCCAAAGGCTCAGGATCTCATAGCCTTAATACCTTCAGTTGGAAATGGGATTTAGGCCATCCACTGCCTTCTCAAGAATTCAATGTGAGCAAGTAGCCAGTATTTTTCTTGTACAGTATTTAAAAAGTATATATTGATGTGTTATCACATTGTTGAGCATTTGTGACAAGTGAATGTATATATCATTTTGTAAATGACAAGAAATAAATTTTCTTTTATGCAGCAGAGAGAAGTGGTTTTTACTGTAAATTGTGGGGTGAACATTGTAAATGGGGGGAAAAATGGCTAAATTGCATTATCCTTTTTATATCATTTCATTTGTTCAGTAATAAAATTGCTGCTAATAATCCACTTACATACATACAAATAATGTTCTCTGTGGACAGGCCACATGGAACAGCCACACAACACTGACATCGTCCTTCGGCACAAACCATAGCTCGTACACAGAAAGTTCTCAGGGAACCTTCTCGGCATGCTCATCTCCTTATATCTTCTTACTACCTCGCTACCTCCCTTCACTTATTTTCATCCACTTAATGGATCAGTCCTGGAATTTCAATCAAGCCTTCATTTCATCAAATTGCATTTTATTATCTTTGTTTTTATTGTGTAGTTAGTCATCCGTGCTTCATTACTGGTTTACTCCTTCAGATCAGTTTTAGCTCTTCAGAAGAAAATGTCAAGAGCACCACCTGTAGGTAGAATACCTCTTTAAAAATTCATCATATGTCTTCACGTGATTGTACAATGAGTGTCATTGTGTCTGGAAAATGATCATACGGTATGTGATCTTTATCTACGTATGCTTCCTGCAGCCCTAAAATAAGCACGAATAAGAGGTAAATTTCATTTGGTTAATGTAGCAGATAGGGCAGTCAAACATGCTGGATGACTGGGGACCTTCATTTTCAGTTTTATCCTCTTTTATCTTGGAATTTCAATATTATAAGCAAAACAATTCCCTGGAAAAATTTACTTTTCCAGTGAGTTTTCTCCTGTGTCTTATAACAAAGTAATTTTTCCACTGAGTGTTATTTTATTTTTTTGTTATAACATTGAAATTTCCAGGTAAAATAAAATAAAAACTGAAAACCAAGGTCTCTAGAGCTAGCCAGCCATTTTCTAAATGCCGTTCAGAAAAACGGCAGGGTGCAGATTCTTCAGTGAAAAGGAAAGCAGCATGCAAATATTCAAAACCGAAAAAGAAAAGTAAACGATAGAGATACCGAGCAGTGGAACGTTGTTTCGGCACTTGCACGCATACCTCCAAGAGAGGCACAACTGTGACAAGAATGCTATCGGGGCAGAACAAAGCATAGAACATCTGCGCCCGAATTGTTTACTCTTCAGCACCGCGGACAGCTCAGTGCTCGCCTGCTTCAGACAGTACAGAGACCTGTTTTCCGATGCAACTTTCAGCTAGCAATAGAAATTCAAAGAAAGCAGACTTCCTAATACCTACAGATTACCATGCTGCCAGGAATTTTAGCTTCAACACTCACCTAACAGACAAAGCTACCTCCCACCAATTTTGACTCCAGAAGAGGCTGCCGTAGCCAAAGTCCATCAGTGCCTCCATTCTGTAAGGCTTTCATGAAGACTATGTGGGAGGAATTTGTAAAAAAAAACAACCATATTTGATTCAATTGTGAACTTCAAAGGAGAGTTTAATTCGGTCTCCTATACATGCTTGCAGGAAGATTTGCAAAGATCATGACTTCCCATACCAAACATCAAGCATTTCAGGATTCTCCTATACTTATAACAGGTTATGGCTTGTCAGACTCAGACTGTGATGCATCTAGAGTAACAAGGATGATAAGGCAGGTGCATATGGCATTCCTGCATTATCTCAGAAGGCTTTATATCCCAGTGAGGATGCAAAGGATGGCAAAACAATTTAGAGGTGAATGAGTCAGTACCAGAGAGGTTGCCAACTGTGTTTTAGTTTATACAACCTCCAAGGTAGATTTAAGCTGTACCAATTCCAAAAGCCTTGCAAGATTTGCATTTGAAAATTTTGGAGAATGCCTTTGTTGGGATCTCCAGTTTAAAAGAATGTGGATGCCAAGTGTAAAGTACAACAGTGTACGGGCTGCTACAAATTTCCACATGAATCAATAGTTGTGGATTCAGCATTAAAAGAGCAAGGAAGTGCAATACTACCACAGAAGGATGGAAAGTTGCTAGATTCTATGGCTTGCAAACAATATTTGTTGGCTATGTTTCAGTCGTGAATGGTAGCACATCAAATGCAGATGGTTCAATACTTTTACGGCATGCTACAGTAAGTAGAACAGAATTTAGTTACATTAGGAAAGGAAGACAAGAGTCATACAATTGTTGAAGTACAGGAGTGCACAAGACATTTAAGCCCAGATTTTAAAAGGGCTACGCTCATAAATTTCAGGTTTTATGTACGTGGCTGGGCCTTGCGCGCGCTGCATGCATTTTACAACGGGTCCAGCCACACAATAAACCCCAGTACATGCAGAAGTGCGGGTCAAGGGAAAAGGGGTGGGCGTGGACTGGGCAGGGAGGGGTGGGGCGAGGCTGGCCAGGATAGCAGCCATTAGGCCCTGTCCTGGGGAAGCACGTGCCAGCAGCCAGCCAGTGCACGGAACTTACATCTGCTCGTTAGAGCACATAAGTGAAAAAGATAGAAAATGTTGAAAAGTTATGGAGGGTTTAGGGGTCAGGGCGGAGAGGGGAAAAGGTAGGAAGGCCAGGTAGGGGTGTAGGGAAGTTCCCTTCCAGTCCACTCCAATAAAGGAGCATGTGTTATAAAATCGGCACATCTATCGGTCTCAAAATCGACCCCTTAGCCAGGTATGTTAGTTAGGATTTCCACAAGATCAACAGCAGTAGCAATAGCTACCAGAAGGTTGACAGGACCTCAAGGAATCTGGTTCCGTGAGCAGGTTCATGAGAAAATTACTGATGCTCCGTTTGAGAGAGAATTTGTTTGAAGATAAGGTTCTGAAAACAGTAGAAACAATAAAGAACCAGGTGTCAGTAATGCAGTCATTGCAGTTCGCTCAGGAGGCTCAATCTCAAAAGAGATTTGTCTATAAATACAGAAAACCTTATCGCAAACGACTATGCAAGGCAGGCTGGACTAGGCATAAACAGAAAGCAAGCAGGATCAGGAATGTGGGAGCAACACATACTGCAAACAAGCAGGTAGACCTTTTGGTGAGGCAAGGAAGGGAGTATGGCTGGGATCTTTATACCCAGCCACGTGATGTTATCAGAATGCGCCTGCCAGACTTTCGCACCGCAAGGACTACAAAAGGTGCTGCTCCAGGCTTCCCTAGGTGCACTTGCACATGCACCTAGGGAAGCCTGGGGAGTGGATTTGCCGGTGGCATCATGGCAGTGTCCTTACTGCTTCAGGGGAAGTTGGCATCCTAGAGTGTGTGCTGCTGGAGGCACCCAAGAAGCAGGAATGCTGATGGCTTCATTGCTCTCAATGTAAAAATCACAACCTAGTGGATCCACTCTATATCTCAACTAACTGCCACAAGGATGCGCTCAGGAGGTTTAACGCACCATATGAACTGAGATTGCAGAGTAAATACTTAAATTTAAGACTGAGTTACATCATTTAATTCCTGATGTTTTTTGCGAAAATAACTCCTGAAGAAGGCAGTTTGCCGAAACTTGTACAAGTCGTCGTCTTGCAATAAGAAACAACGGAGGTTGAAACAGGAATGGGGAAAATTGCAAGTTAAGTATGGAAATGCTGGCGGTGTGCAGGAAGTAGAAATATAAGAGGCTATTGAGCACAATTAAAAGCATAAA
The DNA here is from genome assembly GCF_901001135.1 of Rhinatrema bivittatum. Classification (NCBI taxonomy): domain Eukaryota; kingdom Metazoa; phylum Chordata; class Amphibia; order Gymnophiona; family Rhinatrematidae; genus Rhinatrema; species Rhinatrema bivittatum. The sequence continues at coordinate 61,161,970 of NC_042618.1, forward strand.
AAAGTACACAAAAAAATTATATATTGGATAAATCACCAAATTTTGTCGTATATTTCATCACAACAAAAAAAAGGATTTTATAACGAAGCATAGGATGGAGATGGTGAGTTAATGATTAAAAGAAAGAGTATCACGTGGTACCATGGAGAGTGCCCGTTGAGCATTGTATGAAACATAAGAAATTGCCATGCTGGGTCAGACCAAGGGTCCATCAAGCCCAGCATCCTGTTTCCAACCGAGGCCAAACCAGGCCACAAGAACCTGGCAAGTACCCAAATACTAAGAAGATCCCATGCTACTGATGTAATTAATAGCAGTGACTATTCCCTAAGTACACTTAATTAATAGCCGTTAATGGACTTCTCCTCTAAGAACTTATCCAAACCTTTTTTGAACCCAGCTACACTAACTGCACTAACCACATCCTCTGGCAACAAATTCCAGAGCTTTATTGTTCGTTGAGTGAAAAAGAATTTTCTCCGATTATTCTTAAATGTACTACTTGCTAACTTCATCACTCATTCCTTAAAAAAAAAAATTTTTCTGTGGTATAAATAAGTGTGATTACGGCAATAATATTTGAGATATAGAGTGTACTAGGTTATAATTTTTTCATTGAGAGCATATTAGAACCTGGTGTAGTGATCTTTGATAAAGATGGCTTCATTGTGGCATTCTTGCCAGATTGTAGACTGTCTGTGTCATGGGGTGAAGGCTAGCAGTTGCAGGATGACCCTGTGGCTGGCAAACGTTACAGGAAAAACAGAAACATCACCATTCCTTATAAAACATAATAAAATCAAGAAACATAGCACATCAATCGTAACAGTAAAATCATAGTATTATAAAGAATACATATTTCAAAATAGTTGACAAATAGATCATTCAATAAATAAACTCATACAAAGTTTTAAAAAGTTCTCAGAAACCAGTTAAATATTTCAAAACATCAGACATTTCAAACACCACTCAACCATGAAAACCAATAAGAATAAAATAATTCTCTGCTCTCCATACCTGGGAACTTTTGATTTCTTATCACCCTGAGATCATTATGGATTAGTGGAGGAGGGAGTTTGCACACAAACTTAGTTCCCTCTCAAATACACATAGGGCTGGATTTTTAAAGGGTTACACGCATAAGGTACGCACGTAACCCTTTTAAAAAACCCCTGCGCGCGCCAAGCCTATTTTGCATAGGTTCGGCGTCGCGCGCAAGTCCCGGGACGCGCGTAAGTCCCAGGGCTTCGCAAGGGGGGGCATGTTGGGGGCGTGTCGGGTGGGCGACGCAAATTTTGGGGCGTGGCGAGGGGGAAGGTTTAGATAGGGCCGGGGGGATGGGTTAGGGAGGGGAAGGTGCGGGGGGGGGGGGGATAGAAGGAAAGTTCCCTCTGAGGCCGCTCCGATTTCGGAACGGGCAGCGCGCGCAGGGCTCGGCGCGCGCAAGTTGCACAAATGTGCACCCCCTTACGCGCGCCGACCCCGGATTTTATAAGATACGCGCGTATCTTATAAAATCCAGCGTACTTTTGTTCACGCCTAGTGCGCGAACAAAAGTACACGCGCACGTAGATTTATAAAATCTACCCCATACTCTCTAACACACATATGTACATTTTTACTCACACATGAACGCACACCCACATACTCATTTTCGCTCAGATGTTTGCTCACATACACATACACTCATTCATTCTTCTCCCCCCTCCAGAACTCACAAGCAGTAGCGACATCTTCCACCTTCAGACCACATAGCTGATAGGACTCCTCTTTCTTCTTGAGATATGGGCTGATGCAGTTCCTGCTCCTTTCTTCTGATTATTTTATAGACTTCTATCATATCCTCTGTCTTTGCCAAGCAATAGTCCCATATTATCCTTCACAAAGTCTTCATTCTTCTCAGCTAGCACATTTAAAACTGACATCTCAAAGACATTATTTATAATCAGACACGTGAGAGGTGTTTATTTTTCTTGCGCCTTCACTATGGAACTCCTTGCCATTAGATATATGACTCAAAAAGGAATACCTGAAATTCAGGCAACAACTAAGGTCCTGGATGTTTTCTAAATTATTTTTTTTTAATTTTTTTTTTTTTTTGTCACTTTTATTGCTTTTATGTTTATAAAAGTATTTTTATATGTTATTTTATACCATGTTTTAAAATTAATGTTGTGCATCTGTTATTTCTTATGTCTAATTTTTATATTGTATTTTATGTTTATTCTATTGTATGTTGCATTGATTTTGATTTTAAAGAAATGTGACTCATAAAATTAATATACTAAACTAAAATGTTAGCAGTCATTTCTCTATGAAGATTTTCTTCGTTATTGTGCTTGGTTTATTGATGTATTGCTTTTTTTTAAAGCTAGTGTCCATCTCTGCACAAAGAAAAGGGCAGAAAGAGGTTTTTCTGACCTATTAATCATTGCTAAGAGGCACAGCAGCTGGTGCCTCTTAGCCACAGAGCACTCCCCACAGACTTCTGATAACATCAAAGGTGACAGCTGGTCAGCGCCAGACTCCTCTTGATAGCTGTTTCCTTTCCATCCCCTCGCGTGTAGGGGGAGGAAGGGAAATGCATAGTTAGGGCTATTTATCCAATTTTATACAGCTTTATACCAATGCTGCTCTTATTTTCTGGCAACTGAAAGGGTAGAACGACCCTCTCTTGCCACCACTTTATTTCAAAGAGCTCCTCTGATTATAACTACTCCATGCCACTCCCTCCACTTTGGCTTTGGCCTCTTGTAGTAGTTATTGTAACAGAGATTTGATTTTTATGATGTGTGCAAACAAAATGCAGTTGAATCTGCCAGCTTCCTACAGCAGGAATCTGAGTGATGATGGTGAGTTCAGAATTGTGATAAGGGAAAGTCCTTTTATATAGAGAGATATAGATATGTATTTGATGTCATATTGTACAACCAAGGCATGGAGGGTGGTGAGAACAAAAATCATCAAATGTCCATAAAATGTAATGGAAGCACAAATGTTTTATTCCACCGTGAAAGTCATTCAAAATAGTGCTGACAAAGATCACCTGTTGCCATGGGAGAAATATTTAATCCCGACCCCGACACAAGCCACGTCTCAAGGTGAAGCTTTAACAAGGGGAGTCAAACATCTAATGCATAAAACAAAATATCAATAGATTTCGAAAAAATGAAATGAACAAGTAAAAACAAACAAGGCATCAAAGGAAGCCCAACTGGCATAATGTAAAAGGCAAAATAAAAGTAATTTAAGCAGGCAAAATTGATAGCAGTCTCTATACTAAGACTTTTTTTTAGAGTGAGTATAAAAGGATAGCAGGTATTTAAACTGGTAAAAAGGACTCCAAAGGTCACATGGTCAGAGGTGCCCAATCAGCAGACAAAGAAGATTGACCAATGAAAGCTTACAAGCAGCATTACAGACAAGTGGCCCATTTGATCTCACAGTTAAGGCCAATGGGATACAAAAGCATTGAGCGTGAATATCCAGCGCTGATCCCAGTGTAATAAGTATACCATTATCCAGTTTTTTTTATTTTTTGACTGGCTAAACTCATGTAACCCACATTTATTGTAGATTTTCTTTTCCAATATGATTATTTCAGGATACCATTTTTGGACTTATCAATCTCCAAAGACAATTGTTTCTCTATATCCATTTTCAAAAAAGCCCACTGATATAAACACACTGTTATATTACATCAGCCATCATCCACACTCTTTAAGAAAAATATTCCTGTTAGTCAATGCTTTCATCTCTGACGACTATGCTCTTTTGCGAAGATTTCTTGTTTCACACTCAGATGATGTCAAACAATGTTTTTTGGCTTGGGGGGTCACCCCACTCATATCATTAGAAAGGCATTTAAATGGGGTCTTTTTATTAACCAACGGTTTTTACTTTTACCACACTCTGAGACAGATGACAACAGATTGGCTTACATTCTCCCTTACTCTGGATACTCCCGAGATATATGCAATATACGCCTTCATTAGCGGATTCTCTCTTTGATTTCAGCATTTCTAGATTCCCTATGTTTTGCATTTTGCTGCGAGTATAATCTTAAGAGATTTCCCGATATCTTCTGAATCACTGCAGCCTCTAGAGATGTGAATTGTGTCCTCGATCGTCTTAACGATCGATTTCGGCTGGGAGGGGGAGGGAATCGTATTGTTGCCGTTTGGGGGGGGTAAAATATCGTGAAAAATCGTGAAAAATCGAAAAAACGTAAAATCGCAAAACCGGCACATTAAAACCCCCTAAAACCCACCCCCCGACCCTTTAAATTAAATCCCCCCCCCTCCCGAACCCCCCCCAAATGACTTAAATAACCTTCGGGTCCAGCAGCGGTCCGGAACGGCAGCAGTCCGGAACGGGCTCCTGCTACTGAATCTTGTTGTCTTCAGCCGGCGCCATTTTCCAAAATGGCGCCGAAAAATGGCGGCGGCCATAGACAAACACGATTGGACGGCAGGAGGTCCTTCCGGACCCCCGCTGGACTTTTGGCAAGACTTGTGGGGGTCAGGAGGCCCCCCCCAAGCTGGCCAAAAGTTCCTGGAGGTCCAGCGGGGGTCAGGGAGCGATTTCCTGCCGCGAATCGTTTTCGTACGGAAAATGGCGCCGGCAGGAGATCGACTGCAGGAGGTCGTTCAGCGAGGCGCCGGAACCCTCGCTGAACGACCTCCTGCAGTCGATCTCCTGCCGGCGCCATTTTCCGTACGAAAACGATTCGCGGCGGGAAATCGCTCCCTGACCCCCGCTGGACCTCCAGGAACTTTTGGTCAGCTTGGGGGGGGCCTCCTGACCCCCACAAGACTTGCCAAAAGTCCAGCGGGGGTCCGGAAGGACCTCCTGCCGTCCAATCGTGTTCGTCTATGGCCGCCGCCATTTTTCGGCGCCATTTTGGAAAATGGCGCCGGCTGAAGACAACAAGATTCAGTAGCAGGAGCCCGTTCCGGACCGCTGCCGTTCCGGACCGCTGCTGGACCCGCAGGTTATTTAAGTCATTTGGGGGGGGTTCGGGAGGGTGGGGGATTTAATTTAAAGGGTCGGGGGTGGGTTTTAGGGGGTTTTAGTGTGCCGGCTCACGATTCTAACGATTTATAACGATAAATCGTTAGAATCTCTATTGTATTGTGTTCCATAACGGTTTAAGACGATATTAAAATTATCGGACGATAATTTTAATCGTCCTAAAACAATTCACATCCCTAGCAGCCTCTCTTGTTGAGATCGCCTGCCGCTGTTGGACATCGCCCTTGTGGTTCCTCCGGTCTTGGTGAGACTTTTCCCTTACTATTTCCACATTCACCAACTCTTCTACCAGTTATGGCATATAACTGATGGCACCTCTTCAGCAGTGGTACATGTAATTCTCTGCCTGTGGCCCTGTGTGTATGTTGGTAAGACCATATGCAAGATTAAAACCAGACTATACGAGCACTGTAGTAATAACCGTAATTTTAGGCATGAAGCTCCCCTTGTGACACATTGCCTATAATGCCATCATAATGTCTCTGATCTAAAAACTCTTTTTTCAATTTATATTTTATTCAGAAACAGAAAATACAGAAAACAGCATATGAAAAAAAACTTCCACAGCAAAGTTGCTTTGGTTTTTATTTAAAGGGTAAAACATAATGAATGCAAAGATAGAACATTACAGATTATGTGTATCACACCCCCCACCCAAACCCCAGGACCCTCACATGTTTCTGCTTAACATGCCAGTGGAAGATCTTGCGTTTTTTGCAAAGGAAATTAGTGACTGTATTGACTGTCGCAGCAAGGTGGGTTGCAGCATCATGGTGGAAGAAAAGTAGGCTACTTTCTTTAGCCCTTCTTATGCATAAGTTTAAAAGAATACAATATCTGGAAAAGTTGACTGCACTGTAGACAGATGCATTTTACAAATACCTGAATATACGTAGTCTTTTTCAAAAGAATGTTAGACGAGAAACAGCTTAAAAACATATTTTGTTTCACAACTCTGTACACCACAATCACATGGCGGAGATTTTTCATTACACTTATTACGCTGAGAGCAGCGCTGAATATAGTCACTCTCCTGCTTTGCATTCCATTAGCTTTAACTCGGAGACTGAGTGGGCCGCTTGTGTTTAATGCTGCTTGCAAGCTCTTATTGGTTAATCTTCTTTGGCTGCTGATTGGGAACATCTGACCATGTGACTTTTGGCATTCTTTTCACCAGTTTAAATACCTGCTATACTTTTATACTCATTCTAAAAACACCTTAGAGACTGCTGCCAATCTTGCCTGCATAAATTACATTAATTTTGGCTTTGTAAGTTATGCCAATTGGGCTTTCTTTGATGCCTTGTTTATTGGGCATCATTTAACCTTTTGGTAATCTTTTGATATTTTGCTTTATGCATTAGATGCTTGCCATTCCTTGATTCACGACACAACGCGACTTCTCCCAATCTTGCCTGTATATTTGCCTGCCCTTGATAAAACTTCACAGTGAAAAACAGCATATGTCAGGATTAAATATTTCACCCAAGCCAACAGGTGATCTTTAACTTTCACATTGTATTAAAGCATTTGTGCTTCCTTTACGTTTTGTGGAGATTTGATGTTCTTTGCTCACATCACCTTCCTTGCCTTGTATAGAGAAATTACTACTTCCTCAGCATTTGGGCAGGTCAGTCCCAATGAGTGGGTTATGGACCTCTACCAGTAGATAAAGACAGAGCAAAAGCTGATGTCATAGCGATAAAGTCCCGCCCCAACATCAGCCCGACAGTATTCTCCATCTCCAGCAGATGGTGGACATGTATTTCCCTTTGGGGAATTCCTGTTTCTTGCAGGGAGTTAAGCATCTTCGTCCCTCATTGCGGCTTTAGGTGCTTCTGTAGGACCTTAACTTGGTCCTTGAGTTCTTGGCAGGTTCAACTTTTCAACCACTGTGCACTCTTTCCTTGCGGCTGCTTACCTTGTAGATAGTTTTTCTGGTAGCAATCTGTTGAGCATATCCAGTCTCTGAGCTGCATGTTCTTTTCTGCTGTGAGCCTTTTCTCCATATATTTATTTATTTAAGTTTTTTTATATACCAACATTCAAGACAGTAGTCCCATCATGCTGGTTCACAAGAAACAGGGGTGCAATAAACTTTACAATTTGAACAATGGTGCAGAAAAGCAGTTACATGTAACAGGGAATCAATAACTAGGAGTAAGAAGGAAAATGAAGATTAAATAATTATATATATATATATGTATAATAACATTATAAGAGGTGGCTATTAATGCTAATACTAGCGAAGAATGTTGATTGGCTATTAATGCTATTACTAGAGAAGAATGTTGATTGGAGGAGGTTAAGTAATGTTGGAGTTAGGAAAGGCCTGCGTGAACAGCCACGTCTTGACTCTGGGTGTGGTTCAACTTTGGACTGTGCCCTACTTTTTGCCAGGGAATCAGTCCATTTCCCTGCCCACTTTGGACAGGGACAGAGATGAGGATGAGTATTGTTTTTTGCGAACCTTGAATGTCAGGCATCATTTACTGCAGTATTTGCAGATGACCAAAGCTGTTCGGAAGTCTGGTTGCCTATTTATTCTCCATCAGGGAGCTCCAGGGATGTGGTCAATAATAACCCACTGGGTCAAGGAGGTCATTATGGCAGCATATGTAGCTGCTGAGGTTGCCTTGCCGAAGCAGATTAGATCCCACTCCACGAGGGCTCAGGTGGTGTTGTGGCAGAGCTTCATTTGTTGTCACCTGCTGAAATTTGCCAAGTGGCGAAGTGGTCATCTTTGCACATTACCACTTGGATGTTAGGGCTAGGGACAACACCGTGTTTACACAGGCTGTACTGATTAGACCGCTGGTAGCCTCTTGCCCTTTTCAAGATTAGCTTTGGTCCATCCTACTCATTGAGATTGACCTGCCTGAATGCTGAAGAAGGAGAAATTACTACTTACCTGTAAATTTCCTTTCCTCTGGTAAGGGCAGGTCAATCCTGACCTGCTCTTGACTGCCAAGATTTAAATTTGTGGTTAGCCTTCTTCGGGCAAGCTATGCAGTGATTAATTCCTGCACTTCATGGAATACTGGTAAGTGGCTTCTCTAGCCCTTAGTTTGCTAGATATGTTCCTTCTTTTGGCTGAGTTCAGTGTTCCTGTTGATAATAATATTCAAGTATAATCAGTTTTGTCCACAGTTTGGCTTTTCCAGAAATACTAGTGGGCCGATGTTGGGGTGGGACTATATAGCTATGACATCAGCTTTTGCTTCATCTCCATCTGCTGGTAGAAGTGCATAACCCACTCATTGGGATTGACCTGACCTTACTAGAGAAAAGGAAATTATCAGGTAAGTAGTATTTTCTACTTACGTAATTTTCTTTTTTCTAAGGAAAGCAGGCCATTCCCCACAAGTGCACCTCTACCAGCAGGTGGAGATGGAATAAAAGCTGATGTCATGGACATATAGTCCTGCCCCATAACAGCCCACCAGTGTTCTCTGAAAAAGCCAAACTGTGGACAAACTGATTATAATTGAACAAGACTATTAACATTCAACCACACATGCTTTCAAACAACAGGGAACACTGAGCTCAGACAAAAGAAATAACATTCGCAAAACTGAGGGACCAGTTAAGACACTTACCAATCATCCAACGAATAGAGGAACAACACTGCATTGTCTGCACCTAAAGGGTGAAACAAAGGCAACAAGCAGCAGCCGAGGACAGGTCAGGGATTGGCCTGCCTTCCTTCGAGGAAAGGAAATCATCAGGTAGGTAGTAATTTCTCCTTTCTCTGCACTCAAGCAGGCCAATTCCCACAAGTGGGATGTACCAGAGCTACTCCTGAACAGGGTGGGAGGCTGTCCACGGTCCACTTAGTACCGCACACATGAAGGTTGCGCCCTTCAGAGCCTGAACGTCTAAACTAATATTTCGGAAGGTATGCAAGGAAGACCCAATGCAAAGCGAAAGATCCTCACCATGCATCTTTCACAGACTGATGCATTGGTAAAACTTCAGATTTATCATCATTAAGTTTAATCCAGTGAAAAAGTCAAACAGTTCAAAAAGATTTTCAAGGGTCAGTAAGAAAAAGTACCACATTGTCTGCAAAGAGGCTTATTTTATGCTTCTGCTTGCCTAAAGAAAAGCCTTGATTCCTAGATGAGATTCTCATCTTAATTGCCAAAGATTCTATCATAAAATTAAACAAAAGAGGAGATAAGGGGGCAACTTTCTCTAGTGCCCCTAAACAAATCTGTCTGAGAAGAGACTTACCATTTATGATTAATCCAACTTGTGATGCATTGTAAAGCTGTTTAATTCATTGCTAAAAGGGATCTACAAACCATATTATTCCAATATAAAAAAAATATTGTCATTGTACCTTATCAAGCCTTTTGGGAATTTAGACTAACAATACCATCTTTTGGGCCTCCTTTTTGAGATGTCCACAAAACCTCTATAATGTTTTGTACTTTGCAAACTCCATGTCAAAAATGTACAAAACCTCTCTGCCTTTATTAATGAAGGAATTAGTGAAGCCAAACGAACAGCCAAAATTGAAGCAAGAATTTTAGTGTCCACCTTTATTAACGATATAGGCCTGTAAGATGATGGAGAGGTAGGATCTTTGCATGGCTTAGCAAACACTATAATCAGCGCCTGATTATCCCCAGATAGGAAAGCACCTTTTTGAAATATGCTGTTATAATAAGGTTCAGAAATCGATAGTCATAGAATCTTTTAAAATTGAGATCCTAGATCATCGCGTCTAGGAGTCTTTCCCAACACAAGACTCAAGCCTTTTCCAACGGAAAGGAAAGCTGTAGAAGCAGGGGCCATGATATGAAACTCCAAGGGAGTAAATCAAGGAACAATGTCAGGAAACACCTCTTCACAGAAAGTGTTGTGGATGCATGGAAAGCACTCCCAGAAGAGGTGGTCAAGACAAATACAGTAATGGAATTCAAAAGGGGATAGGATAAACAGAGCATCCCTAGAGGCTAAAGGATGGAAATGAAGGAAGAAGGTAAATTGTGGTAACTTTGGTTGTACATACAAGAAACAGTAGGGCAAGAAAAAAACTCGTATCCATATCTTTTCAGACTTAGAATATATATTTTTTTAATATAATTTAATTTTTATTGAATTTATTCAATATCTAAAAGGAAAAAAAATACAAGATAATACAAGATAGTGCACATTATCATCTTAACAAAGAAAGAATCTTCACAACAAGAGTCTTAAACCAACATGTTAATCTCGATTATACAAGTCCACATTAAGGGGCGGATTTTAAGAGCCCTGCTCGCGTAAATCCGCCCGGATTTACGCGAGCAGGGCGCCTGGAGCGCCAACAAAAGTACGCCAACGCGCCGTTTTTGAAAATCTACCCCTAAGCAGGGGGCAGAGATACAATGAAACAGTATCTAAATGAATAATAATAATTACAAAAAGTAAGAAAGATGAAGGTCATTAGGGTATACCTTTCATCGTGCAGCCTAATCCACCCAAAAATAATCCCAATAACATCTTAGGTCTTATCTGTGATACATTTTTCCAAATGCAAAGGGTCATAGAAAACAGACTTACTATTCTGGAAGGAAACCAAACATTTGCATGGAAACTTAAGAAAGAAAGTGGCACCTAATTGCAGCACTTTCTCCTTTAAGGAAAGAAAATGCTTCCTTCTCATTTGCATTTCACATGATACATCTGGAAAAATTTGTATTTTATGACCACAAAAGGAAATATGTTTATTCAAGTAATATTTTCAAAAAACAATATCTCTATCTTTATCTAAGCTGAAGGAGGCAATTAAAGTTGCCCACGTTGGAACTAAATCAATAGCAGACTTGCAAGAAGGCTGATGCATCCAGGCTATCATGCCTGGATGCTTCCAATAGCCCCTCCGAATTTGCATGTTGCTTGGGAATATACCTGTTTCCCCGAAAATAAGACAGTGTCTTATATTAATTTTTGCTACCAAAGATGTACTAGGCCTTATTTTCAGGGGATGTCTTATTTTTCCATGAAGAAGAATTCACATATATTGTTGAACAAAAAAATGAACATTTATTATATTCTGAATAGTTGTCTGGTTATGCTGGTTTGTGATGACACTCTCACTCCCACATGCTGTCTTGCTCAAGCACAGGCTCTCACTGTCACATGCTGTCTCTCTCACACACACACACACACACACAGAGGCTTTTACATGCTGTCTCTGCAAACATTCAGGTCCTCACTTCCACACACAGTCTCTCACCTCATCTCATGCACGCACACACACACCCTCTACAGACCCTCAGCCTCTCTCTCACTTCTGGGCCTCCTCTTCGCGGGTCGCCGCAGGATGGGCTCTGCAGCGGCCCTGCTACCGGGCCTCTTCCTCTTCTCAGGCCGCAGCGGCCCTGCTGCCGGGGCCTCTTCCTCTTCTCGGGCCGCTGCAATGATTCGCGGCGGCCCGTAAGCGCTTCTCCTCTTCTGCACGTGTTGATGCTCCTCCTCCTTCCTGCCCACGCGGCTTCGGCAACGTTTACTTCCGGGGCCACGCAGGCAGGAAGGAGGAGGAGCATCAGCGCGTTTGAACGTGATCTTTTTCTTCGGGCCGTGGTGACGTGAGCTCCACCACGGCCCTGCCGATCTGCCTGCTACATGCATGTCACTGACGGCTGCATGAGCCTCCCTGCGCCCGGGGGCATTGGCTCCCCTCGGGATACCACTGCTCGCGGCACCCCCTAATACTTTGGCTAGAAACTTTATACAGTAATTAAAAAAAAAATAAATAATAATCACGTGACAGGAGGGACCGGCCCACCGGGGGAAGCCCGATCCCCCGATAGGTCAATCCGCCCCTGTTTACAAGGGATGGCCTCAGAAAGGAACATCAGAGTTGGAGGTCTTCATGTCCTGCATGCAGCTGCTCTGCAACAAACGGTGAAGCTAGGGGGCAACGGCGGCAGGGTAAAAAGAATCACAGCTGCATGCTCTGGTGTTCTGGGCGACGGGCATGCTCCCAAATAAAAACTTTGCTAGGTCTTACTTTCGGGGGAGGTCTTATATTTAGCAATTCGGCAAAACCTCTACTAGGTCTTATTTTCGGGGGATGTCTTATTTTCGGGGAAACACGGTAGTAAACATTAGACAGACTTGGAATCTGATCTTCTAAAAAACCCAAAATATATTTCAGATGTTTTTTGAGCATCTTGATAAAGGAGATAACAACCTTGTAATAGGAAAATTTAAGAATCTTAAATTTTTACTTCACATCGAATTTTCCAAAACCTCTAAACGGTTATGAACAAACAAACTATCTTTTGTACAGGGTGGCCCCATGGAAAAGTAGTTCGCCTCCAATACCAGTGCATTGGAGGCAGGCTACGTTTCCATGGGCCACCCTGTAGAAGATATACCCATATTTCGTACCAAAGTTAATGCTCTGTTGATGTTAGAAATAGAGCTTTCCACTGATTCAAAGCGTTTATCATATTCCTCAAGCTTCACTTTCAGCTGTAAAGGTAGTCATCTGAGATATATTTTGGTTTAATGTCTGATCTAATTTAGCCACCATCTCCAAATGTATTTTTTTGTGACCACCTCAGGTACCTCCATCTCTAAAGCACTGGCAGATGGTACTGGAAAAACAACAGGTAACCCAGAAGAATATGCAGGCATTCCAACAACAACACCCTGCTCTGTATTCGATGTAACTGGTTTACCAACCTTCTGATGCATCTTAGCAGAAGTTGAAATATCCACCACAGATACAGGATTTATCGCAGAGGCAGGGGGTTTCCGAGATGGCTGGGATGGAGGCTGGACAAGGCCTGGACTTAAAGAAACCTCAGTAATAGAGGTCTCTAATTTACTGCCCAAAATAGGCGAGTTACCCGAGTGTAGAACATGCGCATCCATCCATTGTGATCTCTGAATTGGGGAGGAGGTGGCTACTTTACTTTTTCTTTTCTTCTCCATCAAAATAAATCATAAGCTGTGCGCCCCTTTGGAGTGTGCAGCTTCCATAGTGCGCCACCAGCGCCTTGTTTAAGTAATCAGTTGTCCCCGGCTGATAACATCGCCGTAGCAGGGGAAGAAGGGTGTCCCGATGGGCAGCGCCAACAGCAAAGGCAGCGCAAGATCTCTCTCTCTCCAACACAGTCCACACTCCTCCTCCTCTTTTGAGAATCACTTCCCCCCAGAATATTTTTTATTCGGAATTTTCAGATGTATCATCAAGATATTTCCAAATTTGGTGAAAGAATTATACGGTCCCCTGACATGGACTGTGTTTCATACAGAGACCTGCATTCGGAGGGATCCAAAATCTAGATGATATTTAAATAACAGGATAACATAAAGCATAAAAAACACATCACGAAGCCATAAAGGTACAAAAATGGAACGGTACCAAAATAGTGAAGTGTATAAGCATAATCTTACCACAACTTTGCAAGGTATTTACTGCTGTGAGACAGTAAGATTCAAGTGGCAGAATAATTCTGGTGGCAAAATAATAGGAAGTAATTAGCTAAGCACACAAAACAACTACACAATGATTAATGCACAAGAATTAAAGTAGGAGTATATAAAGAGCTGACTCACCCAAGATTCAAAATGGATGCGATGAGGACTTAAAAAAAATATATACTTAAGGGCATCCAATCTGTACCGCATAAAACATCAAGTTCAATAGAACCAAAAAACGTGTCAGTAAATGTTTCAGTACATATAGCCATGTAAAGGGGTCCAACATTGAAAATAATATAGCTCAAGGGGCAAAATAGCAATGTTTTTTTAAAACAGATTTGAAGAGGCAACATAAACTTGATAGAGTTATACTCAGTGTCCGGCAAACATTAGACAAAGCCTCTGGGTGAGACTGTAAAGGGACAAAGGTAAAATGAAACAAATGACAAATTAAAAGTTATTCCAGACCACGTTACAGACTACAAACGGCGGCAAGTAATAGCGAGGGGCTTCTTGTTTAACATCAAGTGACAGGATAAGGCATTTGCGATATAAACTCAAATCAAAGAGGACATTCTTGGTGAGTGGCACAAATGTGAAATACCAGAGTAGATGCAGAATAAACTATTCAGCTTTTATTTGCAGCGTGAATGCAGCAAAATTTACAAAACACTTTGCAGCATAAATGAAGTATCGCAGAAAAGTCGCTACAAGTAAACAAAGCAAAACATAATTGTATTATATAATAGAGGAAATATAACTAACATCAGAACAGGTGTAAGGTGAATAAAAAACAGCTTACCAAGGCAATGAAGTTATCTAGGAGCAAAATGATACACTGGGAAAAGCAAACAGTTAACAGCTAAATATTTCAATACTGAAGTATACAGAAACAAAAGGCGCCAATACAAGAATCATGAGATAGTGATTGTCCATCAAAGATTGGGAACTCCTCCAGCCGGGATATCAGCATGTAAACAAAGGGCTTATGGCAAGTAAAACAAAGCACCAACAGGACTGCTCACCAGAGATAAGAAACAATTCGAAATCAATGCTAAAGAAAAAACATGCAAACAGCATGTATATTATAAAGACAAGAAAAAAGCAAAAGCAGTTGCAGGGTATGTAATTGGGAAAAAAATTATCCCAGAGAAAAATTTTTTTTTACAGAAAAACATTTCTAAGAAAAAAATATTTGTTGCAGACAAAGTAATTTAGAAAAAAAGGATAAAAAAGAAATTTCAAAAGAAAACAGAACAATCAATGTGGGAATTTAAACCTTCCAGGGAAATAGTATTCAGAGTGGGCCGGATTTTCAAAAGGCCCAGCGTCGTGCGTAAAGCCCCGGGACGCGTGTAAGTCCCAGGGCTTGCAAAAAGGGGCGGGGACAGAGGCCTCTGACACAGCAGCCATTTGCCACTGAAAGTGGCACTGAAAGTGGGACTATAAAGAGCGCTATAATATTCTAAAAAGCAGGAGGAGATGTCTGCTTGTGAGACTTGGTGATCGCCATCTTTATCTTTTATGCCTGTAATGGTAGATTTCTACTGTTGGATCCTGACCAAATTAGCTAAACATTTGCTGGGCTGATTACCATGTTTGTACAGCTGGTATTGGTAATAGCGTAGGGACTTAGTAGCTCTCTGATGTAACAGGAAATTTAAGGCATTTGCGGCATGTTCTACCTGACAGCGCACAGGGTCAGACATATCTTGCACATGCTGCAGCTGAAGAGATGTGGATAACACATTGAAATCGTCGGCTCAGTGTGCTGCGGCAGTCAAAAAAGCAAACAGAATGTTGGGAATTATTAGAAAGGGAATGGTGAATAAAACGTAAAATGTCATAATGCCTCTGTATCACTCCATGGTGAGACCCTACCTTGAATACTGTGTACAATTCTGGTCACCGCATCTCAAAAAAGATATAGTTGCGATGGAGAAGGTACAGAGAAGGGCTACCAAAATGATAAGGGGAATGGAACAACTCCCCTATGAGGAAAGACTAAAGAGGTTAGGACTTTTCAGCTTGGAGAAGAGACGACTGAGGGGGGATATGATAGAGGTGTTTAAAATCATGAGAGGTCTAGAACGGGTAGATGTGAATCGGTTATTTACTCTTTCGGATAATAGAAAGACTAGGGGGCACTCCATGAAGTTAGCATGGGGCACATTTAAAACTAATCGGAGAAAGTTCTTTTTCACTCAACTCACAATTAAACTCTGGAATTTGTTGCCAGAGGATGTGGTTAGTGCAGTTAGTATAGCTATGTTTAAAAAAGGATTGGATAAGTTCTTGGAGGAGAAGTCCATTACCTGCTATTAAGTTCACCTAGAGAATAGCCACTGCCATTAGCAATGGTAATTAAGTTGACAGCCACTGCTATTACTAGCAAAAGTAACATGGAATAGACTTAGTTTTTGGGTACTTGCCAGGTTCTTGTGGCCTGGATTGGCCACTGTTGGAAACAGGATGCTGGGCTTGATGGACCCTTGGTCTGACCCAGTATGGCATTTTCTTATGTTCTTAGATTTGAGGGACATATACGATGCGGATTGCTAATACATCGAAAATGAATGCACACCCCTAGGTTTTAGTGTTATGCTGAATTGTCCGCTGACTTGACGGTGGTCAAGTTTCAACACTTTGGGGAGCAACTGGGTGCAGTTGTCCCCATATGGCTCCTTGCTTGGAGGTGGTGGGGGTTGTGGGAGTTTATGCTATTCAGGAACATGCAGGTCTGGTGGCCTGGTGGTGATCATCGTGCTGGCTGGTGATGGATGGTCACTGGGAGTTTCCTTAACTTTGGTCCTGGTAGGCTCGAGCACCTTGGTTGTTCATGTAATAAAGCTGCGGCCTATTGATTCCACTTTGTTATGTGTGCGTTTATTGTTTGGTTCTTTGTAAAAGGGCAAATGCAGAGGGAAGTGTATATCCTGGCTACCCATGTTACTTGCTGCCATTTGTAATTTGTCTGGTATAACTTTCAATTTTTCATTTGTTTCGTTTTACCTTTGTTCCTTTACAGTCTCACCCTGGGGCTTTATCTATTGTTTGTCAGACACAGAGTATAACCTTATCGAGTTTATGTTGCCTCTTCAAATCTTTTTAAAATAAACATTGCTATTTTGCTCTCTCGAGCTATATTATTTTCAATGTTGGACCCCTTTACATGGCTATATGTACTGAAATGTTTACGGACATGTTTTTTGGTTCTATTGAACTTGATATTTTATGCGTTACAGATTGGATGCCCTTAAATATATATTTTTTATAGTCCTTATTGTATCCATTTTGCATATATTGAACCCTGGGTGAGTCAGCTATTTATAGACTCCTAATTAATTGTTGTGCATTAATCATTTTTTTGTATGCTTAGGTAATTACTTCCTATTATTTTGCCACCAGAATTATTCTGCCACTTGAATCTTACTGTCTCCCAGCAGTTAAATACCTTGCAAAGCTGTGGTAAGGTTATGCTTATACACCTTCTCTATTTTTGTACTGTTCCATTTTTGTACTTTTATATCTTTGTTTTTAATGCCTTATGTTGTCCTGTTAGTTAAATATTGTATTATCTATTTTACATCTAGATTTTGGATCCCTCCCAATGCAGTTCTCTGAATGAAACACAGTCCGTGTCAGGGGACCGTGTAATTCTTTCACCAAATTTGGAAATATCTTGATGATACATCTGAAGATTACGAATAAAGGGTATTCTAAGTCTGAAAAGATGTGGACATGAGATTTTTTCCTGCCCTTTCTATATTTCTATGGTAGTCAAGACAAAAACAGTGAAAGATTTCAAAAGGGACTTGGGACAAACACCTTGGATCCCTAAAAGCTAGAGGATGGAAATGAGGAAAAGATCGCATGGGGGTATCTTGCTGGAGTGGCAGTTACTACCCTTAACCAATAAGCCTTATATTTGTCATGTAACGCCAACATTGCTCTCTGCTTCAGTGGCAAGAGATAAAGGGGAATTGGACTCAGAAAGAAACCAACAAGGGCACTGAATTTTAACAGTTTGGGAAAAAAAGTAAAGGGGGGGGGGGGGGGGTAACTTGTAGGCAGATGCCAGCCCCTGATGAGACCTTTATGGGGGAGACCTGTATGGCACGGCTGGTGCTAGCGTAAGCTTGCTGGGCAGACTAGATGGACCATTTGGTACTTTTCTGCCATCATTTCTATGTTTGTTTCTTTGTTACTGTTTCTTGTAAATAGAGTTTGTGGTTATGGCTATCACCTCCCTTTGCTTTTCCAGAGGGCATTTATTACCCTTAACAGAAGACACAGAGCATGGAGTGGCAAATTACTATTCTCACAACTTGCTGGTCTTTATCTAGCATCCTTTGCTATGTTACTATGGAAATGTACCCACATTTTTTCATCAGTCCATGGTAATATCCATAGTTGACCAGCAGAGGGCCACCAAACACTGCTATATAGTAGAAGTTTCAGTTATACTTTTATTTCCCCTGAAAACATGAGGTTTTTTTTCTTTTTCTTTTAGACCTACATTTCCTCTCATTCTGATTAAGGTAACCTTTTTTTAACATTCTTTTTGGTTGCACATTACATAGAAATCAATGCGTTAGAATGTGCAAGCACCTCCTACATTTCTTTAAGATAAATATATCAGTTCAAGATGCAGAATTCAAGTAACCGCATTGGTCCTGAAGAAAGCTGGAGTGTTTGTAGACTGTGATACCCTTTAAAGATGATATAATGTTAGCTTTTCCTATCACACAGACACCTGGAGGAGGGTCATGTGGATCTCTAAAGCTCATCCTCCCAAAAATAGTTTGACCCTTTAAGAAATTTTACAACCTTCAAGCACAGAAGTACAAACCATATACCTTCCTCACATCTAAAAGCAGCACCACATCCTGTTCCACTCTAGCTACAGCTGGACGAGGCTGCCTCATTCTTAAGTGCTATGTTCAGTAAAGATGCTTAAAATAGACATGTGAGTTTTAATCTACATATTCAGTTATGGAATAAACTAAATGCCTAACTTCAGAAATGAAATGAAGTTACCATCATTTCTGCATATAGAAATAAATACAGATTTCCTGTTAAGGAAACTGATCATAACTATTTATAAGGTGAATGGGAAAGGACCTATGTGTTTGTGAAATGTGCTAATGTGATAAGAATGATTCCTGGAGGGAAAACATCCCCACAAGCCATTTAATCTCTACACACATCCATTTTAGATTCATGGGCATCCTGACACAATAAGAAATGATTTGTTTATCTCCCTCCACCCCATTTCCTCCTTATTTGATATAGATGATCTCATCACATTTAGGACTCAGATAAAACACCTTGCAAAGGGAGCAGACTGTTGCTGAAGTCTTCCATGTCACTTTGCAGATCATTATTCAGTGTCCCCTTAACAGCTCATAATTAATTATTGACCCTTCGCCTGGGGCCTTCTGACCCCAGCACTATACATCAAGGCTCTGCCTTTGAATGTCTTGCAAGGCAAAAGACCCCCCTTATTTCCGATCCCTTGTATAGACACGCAAGCATACAGCTAGTTTCATAGGATCCATTGTCGCTGTTCTATTGTCTAATATAGACACTGTAGGTGAATAGTCAGGGCAGATCCTAGAGACCACTAGTGATGTCACATGCAACAACTGAAAAGCAGGCCGATACAGTACAGTGCGCTCCGCCGGAACGCACTGTCAGCCTGCTCTTGGACGCGTGTTTTCCCTTACCCCTTATTCAGTAAGGGGAGGAAAACGCGCGTCCAACCCTTGGCACCTAATAGGGCCCTCAACATGCAAATGCATGTTGAGGGCCCTATTAGGTATGCGCGCGGGATACAGAAAGTAAAATGTGCAGCCAAGCCACACATTTTACTTTCAGAAATTAGCGCCGACCCAAAGGTAGGCGCTAATTTCTTCTGGCACCAGGAAAGTGCACAGAAAAGCAGTAAAAACTGCTTTTCTGAGCACCCTCCGACTTAATATCATGGCGATATTAAGCCGGAGGTCCCGAAGAGTAAAAAAGTTAAAAAAAAAATTTGAATTGGGCCCAAACTTGAATTCGGCTCAGTTTTGCCAGCGACTGGTTTCCAAGCCCGTGGCTGTCAGTGGGCTCGAGAACCGACGCCAGCAAAATTTAGCGTCGGCTGTCAAACCCGCTGACAGCCGCCGCTCCGGGCTAAAAGGAGGCGCTATGGACGCGCTTGTGTCCCTAGCACCTCCTTTTGCCCGATTCTACCACACTACCTCATTTGAATACTGTATTGAGTGCACCGGCAAGTGGCCGGTGCGCGTGCCAGGAGAGTGGGCGGTCGTCTGCTCTCTCGCGTTTTTACTGAATCGGCCTGAAGGTTAGGAAGAAAGGTTTCCCTTACCTGTGACTCAAGTTGAAAACCCTAAAAGCCCTGGTCTTGAAGAACTGTAAGGATCACACACAGTCTGAGATATTGTACTGACCCTTGTTTACATATAAACCAAGTTCTGAATCAGTTTTATTTACTTACAAACATGTTAAATTCTACCTTTTTCCAAGAATGGTCTCAAAGCAGATTACAATCAAATTATAGTAGACAAACAGGTGCGTTAGCAGTAACATTAGCTGCCGTCATTGCATAAATGTCCAGACATAGTGGATGTTAATTTATTATTACCAAAAGACTAGGGGAAGGCCTGATTGAACAGCCATGCCTTTTCTGTTTTTCTGGAAAGGGAGGTAGCACAGTTCAAGATGTAAGAGTAGTGGTACCTTGTTTCAGATTTTGGATGCATAGCAGCTGAAAGCCCACAGTTTTGCACAGATCAATTTTGAGGAAGTCAGAAGTGGGAAGCTTTGATAGAAGGGCCTTTTAGGAGGATTGGAGTTCTCTAGTAGATTCAATCTGATTGGTGCCCAGGGCCAACCCTTTAAGACCTGCCGGTTGGGTTGGCCGGCCCCGGTGCACCAGGGGAAGTCGTGATGTCATTGGGGGAGGGAAATAAAAGGGGGAAGCACCTCCCTCCCTAACAATTATGTTGTGGGGTATTATTGTTGTCACAACTTGGGGGGGTTTCAGCGGAGTACCAGAGCCATGATTAATATGGGGGCGGGGTTTAGAGCAAGGAACCGCTAGGTGGCAGGTCTCCTTGTCTCTGGCTTATGTCATGTGACCGAGGTCAGCCACTTGACAGAGACCCCTTGCTGGGGGCTGTTGTGAGGGGTCCTGTTTAGCGGCAGGAGGCCGCTGGATATTGCAGGTCTGGTGGCCTGCGGAGGACTCATTGTGTTGGGGCGTGACAGATGGGTCCTGGGGGGGGTAATAATTGTTCTTGATCATTTGGCTTTGGTGTTTGTTTGTTGTTGAATGTTATGAATAAAGCTGCAGCTTTGTTTTAAATTCCAATCTGGTTGATGAGTGTTGTTATTGATAATACGAGCCTGTGAGGAGCCAGGGGGAGGGGACATTAGTCCTGGCTGCACATATTATCAATCTTTTGTAGCCTGTCAAATAGCTACTTTATATTTTTTTGCATGTTCCTTATAGATACAAATAGATGGGGTTTTTTTTGTCATTCTTGTTCAAGTTGATGGGATTGTTACTCAAGAAGATGACAATCCTCATGGAACCATGAGGAGTATTCTAGGTGGTCGAGTTGGGTTGGGTTTAAGAAGAGCTAAAGTATTGCTCACTAACGTGAATTCATCATTCAATTGCTGGTCTAGGACTTCTGGTGAGTCAATAGTATGTAGAAGTTTCCAATATATGGAAGAGTTTTTTTCTTTAATACTTTCACTTGTAATGAAGGATAGGTTCCAAGTGGGTGGATTGAGTAGGGGAGCAAGAAGTGTATTTTGGGATTGGCATGGTGGCCCAGACTAGGTAGTGGTCTGACCAGGAGACTGGATCCACTGTTATTGGGTTGGGATCTAGATTAATATTTTTGGAATGAAAAATTAGATCAAGAGAGTGACTGGGCTTTGGAATGGGAACAGTGATTAACTGAGTGAGAGAGAGATCATCCATGTTGTATCAGAAGGTAGCTGCATTGCCACTGGGAGAAATTTCCACATCATAATTGAAGCTCCTAGTACTTTGAGTTTGTGAGACAGTGTGAGCATGTCACAAAGGAATTCAGAGAATTTAAGAAAGGAGTCCGGATGAGAGTTTGGTGGGTGATAGAGAAGGACAAATTTAGGTTCATTGTTGCATTGGAATTTCAAAATTAGACAGTCAGTCAGATTTACTTATTTGTTGGGTGGCAACTAGATCAAACGAGAGGGAGCAATTAAAGATGATAGCAACATCTCCTCCATGGCCCATGGGTTGGGAATGATGATATATGCAATTATGCATTAGCCAGTTGGGTAGAGCTGAATGAGGGTTACAGTATCGAATTCCCTATCCCGATCTCAGTTGTGGCAGAGGATGTGGAGTTTGAATTCTTCAGGAAGGTCAATGATGAGGTGAGATTTACTGGTTGCTGAGTGTACTTGAGAAGACCAATGTCATAGAGAAAAGGGAGAGAGTTGATTGGGCTCGGTGCAGATTGCACTGGCAGAAAAAGTAGTATGCACCTCGCTGAAGAGTTCGTTATGCTGCTACCTTTTGGCTGTCAACCGTCTCATATTGCAAAAGTCTTTGACTCCTCCTATATGCACACATTATAGTTTCACAATGTTCTATAGTATTTTTCAGTTGAAGAATATAACTAAACAGCATCAAAGGATGTCTATTATTATGTATTCCAAAAGCAACTTTCAATATAATTATTTTAATTTCTGCTGAACCTGTTCTAACAGAATTATTCCTGTAGCGTGCAGAATACACGATCAGTGATATCCTGCAAAGGGGTTTCTTGATGCAGGAAATCCTCTGTTTATTACAAAGGAAGCACATATTCCTATTTTCTTTTACGATTCGCCTTCCAAAACTAATCTAGGATGCTGTTGTTGGGAGGAGTCTGCTAGAGATGGAAAATAAACATGTTACCAATACAAATTAAATACTTATTGTGCAGTTTTATAAGCACTTTCCAACATAAGGAAAGACATTTACAGAATGTCAGCAGAGCAGGCAGTGGAAAATCAGGATTAGACACAACGCTAGGAGCCTGGAGACCACAGCTGTATTTCTGTGGGTGACCTTGAACTAATCACTTATTCTCAGGGAAGGTCATTTTCAAAAGGGGCTTCTGTGGGTAAAGTAGTGCTTCACCCACAGAAAACTGCACACCCAATGTACACAAAATTACACACACACACACTGTATGAACGTAGGGGAGAAGTGTTTGGGTCATGAAGTCTGGGTGGTGCTTGGACTTACCGCACATACTTTTTACTTTTAAAATGTATGCACGAACGTTCTCTCACCCGAAACTGTATGTCTCAAATAATAGGTGTAATTGTGTGCATGGGTAATTTTGCCAGTATAGTTTTCAAAGCAAAATATGGGCATGCTTTCACTTTATTTAAAACAGCTCTAGGTGGTTTACAGCTCTTGGTGGTTTATAACTCACTATCCATAGTCAAAAAACCAAGCCATAGAAAACAGATAAAATGAACAAACATTCTAGGCAGTTCTAAATCAATTCCATACAAACCTCAGCGAACACTATTTGAAAAATAAATATCTTGCGCGCTCTTTTAAAATGACTTGGTGCAGTTCGTCAAACGCAATTCCACAGGTAATGAATGCCATAGTGTTGGGCCAACTATTGAAAAGGCCCATTCTCACATCTAAGAAAGATGCATGTGATAAACAATCTCATATTACATTGCGTTCATCCATGGTAATGCCTCAAAGAATCATTTTATGGGCATGAAAAGCAGTCAAACAGTATTCTTCAGCAAACTGGCAACCAATACAGGTCTTTCAATACTGGCATCATGTATGCGCTCTCCTATTAAGCCCAGTGATTAAGTGTCTGGGCACGTACAACATACATCAGTAAGCCAGTATTGAAAAAAAAATTGCAGTAGTCCAGGGAAGAAAGAATTAAAGCCTGGATTACTGAACGAAACTCATTTCTACCCAGTAGTAAAGTCTGAAGATAAAAGTACTCCCTTATGAGTGAATTTTAAAAGTCCTGTGCATGCATCAATTAGGGGATAGGTGCACGAATCAGGCTTACACACGCCCACCCTTTTTTAAAAACTCAGAGATGCATGCGAGTCTTGGATTGCACACACATCTCACCGTTTCAAAAAGGGGTGGGGCAAGGGTGTGGACTGGGCAAAGCATGGGTGTTCCGGGGCAGGGCCAAGAGATGTGTGCATATCTACTTATGTGCCTGTGCACACGCCCAGCTCCACTGCTGCACACTTATTTCTGCTATGGAGGAGGTGTAAGTAAAAACACAAAACAGCTATTTCAGAGGGGTTTGAAGGGTCTGGGGTAACTGGGGAGAATGCAAGCTATTAAACTGGGGGGGGGGGGGAGGTGGTTGAAGATCCTAGCTCTACACTGGGTGAACTGGTGGAAGAACTGGTGAGATTGGCAATGGCGTGGATGTGTACCCCTTTTAAAATTCCCTGACTTGTGCAGTAGAAGTGGCATTTATGTGCCTAGGCGCAGACCCAGGTTACTTTTTATAATGTGCGCATATGTGCGAAGTTATGAAGTTGCCGCATTCCAGGGTGTGTGCCGCTGCACATGCACCAACGTACACCCACGCGCCGGGCTGAAAGATACCTTCGGTGTTCCAACAATGATTATGTACTCCTTTTTTTTGTTTTTTTTTATATAATTCTTTATTTTTAATTTTGTCATTAATTATAACAGGCATAATAATTCTTAATACAAGGTATCAATTGTTATCAAGTTACATCTTAAAATTTATACCCCCATAATCAAATACAGCAATATCTTTAAGAAATTAATAAACTGTTGGATGTAAATCCATATGAGCGAAAAGGGAAACATATTATAGAAATCAGTTAAACAAGTCATTTAGAGATAACTAAATTAACAACAAAATCATATCTCTGCTCTCAAACATTTTCTGCACTTTGGGGATGTGAGTCAAGGAATGCCTGGAGTGCTACTACTTCAAAGAAAACATACTTCTGATCTTTATACCACACTTCACACGGGTATCTCAAAAAGAATCTGGCTCCCCTTGCGAGTATGCCAGATTTCAATTTGAGAAACTCCTGTCTCCTTATTTGTGTGGCCCTTGTCAGATCTGGATAAATCCAGATCTGTTGGCCATGATTATGTACTCCTAGTGGGGAAGGCACATTATCATAAGAATTAAACCCTGTGCACTGATGGCACTTACATAAAACAACAGATGGGCTGATCTGATTTTATGAGTCAGGAGTCAGGACCTGGCGCGTTGGGATTTTTGTTTACATTTTTTTTTTAAATATTTTGTAAATTATATGTTTCTTGAGAGATGTTAAAAGGCACAGAGAAGATAAGTTCAGGCATAGAAGGGACATTACAGAATAAAGAGAAGCAGTAACAAGGTGACAACCTCCTGTCCCCCAAACAAACATTACAGTATTTGCAAATGGAAAAATGCATCAGAAGGCAACAAACGCCTTGATAAATATATTAAAAAAATCTATTATGGTTCATCAAACCTTTATGCATCGCAAACAAGATAAAGTAGTGTGTCGGTCCTGTATGAGAGAGGGAGGACATGTTATTAAGAGAGATCGCAGAAAATCAAAGCGAAAATTAAAAGTTAACGTGGGGTACTAGAAGGTAAGAAATATTAAAGAATATTAAATATTTAAGAAAAAGGCAGAAATATTAAATAAATAATTCAGTTCTGTGTTCACTAAAGATGACCCTGTAGAAGGATAGTTGCTGGTTGACAAGACAGTAGATAGAAATGGAGTAGACAACTCCTTTTACAGAAGATGTATGGGAAGAGCTAGGAAAACTAAGGGGTAGATTTTCAAAGAGATACACGCGTACCCCCGAAAACCTACCCCAAACCCCCCCCTGTGCACGCCGAGCCTATTTTGCATAGGCTCGGTGGCGCGCGCAAGCCCCGGGACGCGTGTAAGTCCCCTGGCTTGCGTGAAGGGGCGTGTTGGGGGGGGCGTGTCGGGGGCGCGCCCGGAGTGACACAGCGTGTTGGGGGGGTGTCACGCGTGACACAATGTTTCGGGGGCGGTGCCGCGGGGGTGGTTTCGGTCCGGGACGTTCCGGGGGCGTGGCCGCGCCCTCCGGAACAGCCTCTGGGTCGGGTCTTGGCGCGCCAGCAGCCCGCTGGAGCATGCAGATTTACGTCTGCCTCCAGCAGGCGTAAATCCATGGATAAAGGGGGGGGGGGGGGGGGTTAGGTAGGGGAAGGGAGGGGAAGGCGAAAGAAAGTTCCCTCCGAGGCCGCTCCGATTTTGGAGTGGCCTCGGAGGGAACGGAGGCAGGCTGTGCGGCTCGGCGCGCGCAGGCTGCCCAAAATCGGCAGCCTGCGCGCGCCGATCCAGGATTTTAATGGCTACGCGCGTATCTATTGAAATCCCGCTTACTCTTGTTCGCGCCTGGTGCGCGAACAAAAGTACGCGCTCGCATAAAATTATAAAATCTACCCCTAAGTGAGCAAGGCCATGGAGCCGGATGAGGTACATCCCAGGATACTGAGGGAGCCCAGAGACGTGCTGGTGGGTCCACTGAAAGACCTGTTCAATAGATCCCTGGAAACAGGAGTGGTTCCGCAGATTGGAGAAGAGCGATGGTGGTCTCGCTTCACAAGAACGGTAGCAGGGAGGAGGCTGGAAACCACAGGCCAGTTAGCCTAACCTTTTGTTGTGCGGTTGGACAACTTTGTTGATAAACAGCATGTTTTGGACTCTGCGCAACAGAAAAAAAAAAAAAGAACTATTCTACAAAGGGAAGCATATCTTTATCTTCCCGATTTTTCAGTGGGAGTACAAGAGAAGTGCCAAGGCTTTACAGACGTGAAGCACTGCTTGCGAGAGAAAATTCTGCAATATTACATGCAATACCCAGCGAAATTGAGGATTGTTGTGCAGGGTGAACACCGGCTCTTCCAAACAACCAGGAAAGTGGTTGCTTTCCTGGAAACAATTGACTCTTCGGTGAATATAAATTCTGGATGAGATGGTTGCTTCTACAATTGGTTTCCACCGAGACGAGTGGGTAGCCTACCCATTGAATAAGCGGCCGGTAGAGCGGGTAATTTTTCATCGCCTCATTTTGGTTTTCATATGTTTTGTTTTATTTGTTTTGTGATATTGGGGCCCGAGGTGACTGTGCAAAAACTCATATCTGTTTTGATTTGTTTCTCCAGGCTTTCCTGGCTTGTTTACTTTTCCTTTTATACCATGACCAGTGGTTTTCTCTACACAAACAGTGCCTTTTCAAACTTACATGGTTATACTGTTTTCAAAACTTACAGTACATTGCTTTGCACTGGTTACCATCTTTTTGAACTGTTTGCATATCATCTCCCCTTATCAACCTTGTTGGACTGCCATACTTTATTACTGGAAATTTTTTCAGTTTTTCTTTTTTCGTTTGGACTTTTTCTTTTTGTTGCAATAGTTCTGAACTTGGCCCTTTTGTCTGTTCAACAATGCACACTTTTTGGAGATCTTGTAAGCTGTTTAGGGGGGGGGGAAGGGTGGTTAGGGTAATGGATGGGATTTGGCTTAAGAGGGGCTTTTACTATTGCTTACAGGTGGGTCACAAAAGTGGGAGTGAGGATTTATTATTGTACCAGTTTATAGGGGTTCCATATTGTTGGATGTTGAACCTTATTGTGTTAATTTTGTACACTCCAGTATTTATTGGGAGTATTAAGCAAAACAGACACATGCTAATTTGCTTGTATGTTTTCTTTTGTGAGTACGGCAATAATTTGATATCCTCCTTTCTTCCTAGATCTATTCTGATTCATGGCCTAAGAGTGATTCTTTTGATTTTAATTCCACTTTTCTTTGCTTTAGGTGATGTCTAATTCAGAATTGAAAATAGTTTCTCTAAATGTAGAGGTCTTTCCAGTCCCATAAATAAAAGAGGATTTTACAATATATGAAACAGGGAGCTTAGTTTTTCTATGGGAAACTTATATGTCTAAGGTGGAACATGACAAATTGGGCACTGGTTGGGTTGGCTCTGTCTTTGCTGCCTCCTATAATACTAAGAGTAGGGGGACCTGTATACTGGTGAACAAGAACTTGCCTTATCTATAGGTAGGATTTACAGGGACTCTGAGGGCAGATTCGTGATTCTTGAGGGATCTTTATATGGGAAAGACATGCTGTTTAATATTTATGGTCCAAACTGTGGTTCTGAGGAATTTTTTGCTTCCCTCTTTGCTAGACTTAAAACTTTCTCTTCTTCGAATGTGCTCTTGGGTGGGGACTGGAATCTATGTCTTAATTCTGCTGTAGATAGAAATGTTACCCAGGTGCCAGGGAACCTTCAAAATATTATTCAATATTACAATTTCAGGAATGTATGGCGTGATAAGTACCCAAGTAGTCGAGATTACACCTTCTACTCAGATATTGCACATATAGTTGCATTGATTTTTTTTTTCTGTGCAGCTCCTCCCTGTTTAACACTGTAGTTGATTGTGATATTCTGGCTTCCTATCTTTCAGATCGCCATCCCATTTCTTTGACTTTTTCTCTCATGGGTAATAGGAATCCATATAGTAGATGGAGGTTGAATCGTTCCCTCAAGAACCCTGATTTTTCTGATAGGATTCGGCAAGCGCTCCATGATTTTCAAATGCACCATCCAGTTGGGGATTATGATTCTCGGTTGAGATGGGAAAACGCTGCAAGTGGTGCTGTGAGGGGAAGCAAAATCCTTTGCAAGTCATATTAAGAAGCAACAGCAGGTTCAGCAATTTACTCTACTGCATAGAATTAAAGATCTTGAAATTAAACATAAATCTGATTGCTCTCCCAAAACATATAGGCTATTACAATTGGCTAGGGATGAATTAGCTAAATTACAAATACCACAGAGATTGAGAAAACTTAGTTTTACCAGGCAGAAATATTACAAACACGGCAAAAAGCTAGGCATCTTGTTGGCACGTTTGACTAGCATGTGGACTGCTAGTCATGTTATTGGTGATTTCCCTCCCAATATATTTCCTGGATCCGAGGCTTATACAACACACCTCAGGCTCAGGTACAGGTGAATGGTGTTATGTTTGAGTCCTTTCGTAATTTTCGTGGGACTAGGCAGGACTGTCCACTCTCCTACTTTAACTTAGCCCTAGAACCTCTTGCTCAACACAGAGAGGGCAGTAGGAATAGTGGGCTTTCATGTTGCTTCGGATGTACATAAGATCTCCCTGTATGCCAATGATATCATACCTATAAGGGAGCCCGGACCGACGTGCCGCAAATGCGCAGTAGAGAGCAGCTCTACTGTGCATGCGAGCACGTCGGCCAGAGCAGAGCGTGCCCCCCCCCCCCCCCAAAATGGCTCCTGCTCCTTAGGAGCAGGAGCAGCGGCAGGAGCGACAAGCGGAAAGAGCAGGAGCGGCGACGGAGACAAGCAGGAGCGGCGGCGCGCGCACAAGGGAGGGAGGAGTAGTGGCAGCGACGCGCGCGCGAGGGAGGGAGGAGCAGTAGCGGCGGCGATGCGCGCGAGGGAGGGTCACCCCCCTGTCTGCTGGTTGTGATCAGCTGAAAGGGGAGTGAGGAGGAGAGAGTGAGGAGAGTGAGCTGAGGGGAGGGGGAGGGAGGAGGGAGGAGAGAGTGAGGGGAGGTGGAGAGAGGAGAGGGAGAATAGAGTGGGGAGGTGAGAGGGAGGAGAGAGTGAGGTGGGGGGAGGAGAGAGTGAGGTGGGGGGAGGGAGGGAGGAGAGAGTGAGGTGAGGGGAGGAGAGGGAGAATAGAGGGGGGAGGTGAGAGGAAGGGGGGGAGGAGAGAGTGAGGTGGGGGGAGGAAGTGGGAAGGAAATAGACCGAAAATTTTTTTTTAATGAAGCCCGTTGTTACGGGCTTAACGGCTAGTCCGGTTATATTTTACTCCAGTGCACAAGTCTGTCCCTAATCTCCTATCTTTGATAGAGAACTATAAGGTCCACATAGCTCGGTTCCTTGGTTTGGTTCTACTTTGCAACTCTCTAGCTTGCACGCTATTATATCAACCTCAAAGTGGCTTTCCTGCAGTTTTCTTTGTGCTAGCAGATTTCAAATCGTATCCATTAATTCAAGTTTCAAGTGCATTTTAACACTGAAATTAGTTTGGAGGGAAGGGAAGGAGCGGTTTCTGAAAAACCAGAAGAATTAAGTTTCTGTTCAATAAAGGTTAAGAGATTTGCGGTCAGACACCAAGTGGTAATGGTGGAGATTTAAAAAGAAGGTCTCACAGCTTTAACCCTTGCACCAGAGAGAGCCTGTGCTGTACACTGTCACTTCATCAGCAAATCTTTTACATAATTCACACAACACAAGGTGTACAGCCAGAGAAAATCTGTTTTCTTTATTGCATATTGCCATTTGAAAAAAAAAATGTACAGCTTCATATTCTACACAGCATTTCCTGTCACCTAGACTAATGGCATTCCTGCACCTACCTCATACATTATTAAACTAACAAGCTCATAAGGTCCATGGCATATAGTGTAAATCAGCTCACAAATTATTCTCATTTCTTTTTTTTTTTTTAATTTTTGGCATTATTATAAACCTTTAAAATACACACGCCCAAGAGAAAAGAGCAGCTACTTGCACCAGCACCAGTCTAAAAGCGATTCCAGCAATGGCACAGGACAATACCTGCAAGTGGTCATTCTGGGGAAAGGAGGAAAGGAAAAGAAGATGACAATAAGATGACAGCAGGCTGCCTGAGAGGGTAAGACAAACACATCACCCCGACATAGACAGACGTTAATCTGAAAGATTCTGCCCAAAATAAACAGCCATAATTTAAGATGCAGAACCCAAAATATTTCAAACACATTAGTGCCATACACTTAAAAGCCCAGATTCTACCGGTCATAAATTAAAACAAAACAAACATAAATAGAGGCACTTAAGATAAGGAACAGAACAATGAAACACTTTTTTTTTTTCTATTTTAGGCATCGTGCACACAGCACCTTTGCATCTCTTTGCAAATACTTGGCTCCTTGGTGTGCTGCTGGGTAGACACTTTCTCTGCGGCGACTAAAAATAATCAACTTAACAGTAGACAGAAAGTTGCAGCAAGGATTGATGTAAAAAGCATAGTTCTTGACAACTCTCTTGGAGCAACATTTCACAGCTTTTAAGACTTGCTCCTTACCTCTTCTACACATGTTTTATAGACACGTCTCAATCCTGACAGTACGTTTTCTGTACGGTAAGTGACATTGGCAAACCAATTTTTCAACTGCCGCGCCATCACACGAGATACAATAAAAGCTAACTCAGTGACTATTGATTTTCAAGTGCAACAGGAAAATTACACACTCTCCCCAGGAAAAAAACAGATTGAGAATTAATGGCATAAAAAAACAATAAATAAAAAGCAAAAATCGATATAACAGTCCTCGCTAGGTATTGTACAATTTACGTATTACTGAGGCTACGTTCAATACAAGCATTGGAATTGGAATTTTCTTTACCAATTTTTTTTCTTACAAGTTTTTTTTTTTTTTTTTTATCCCTGAGAGCTTTATTTGGGTTGAAGTTTTACAGTCTGTTTTGCTTATATATTTATTGAATACATGAACAGTAAACTCTTTGAAAGCTACATTGCTACAGACAAAGGGTTGTTGGCCTTTTGCTTTTATATACCCATTACAAATTTAGTGCATTGCTCTAAGCGGTCTTGCATTTGGACCTGCCTTTACAGACAATGCAGTTTCTCCCACTAGGTAAAATCATAACAATGAAAAAGCAAAAAAAAAAAAAAAAAAAAAAGGGGCAATTAGAGAACTATAAATGTTTGTTTTCCCTTAAGAGAACCTCTATTATTTTTGGTGGGCAAGGAAACGTTACAAACGTACATAGGTGTTTCATTGTGTGAAAGATCTTAAAAAAAAACCAAAACAAAAAAACCCCTTTGTTAAACAAGGGGCTCAGGACCTTTTTAACAAGGTTGCTATTCTTCCTCAAACAGACTGTAACAACTTGGAAGGAGGAAGCAGCTAAAAGCTGAGACACCCAACTCTTGAGTGAGGATGTTAATTTCCACTACCCTCTTCTGTGCCCTTCACATCACGAGCGGGTGCTTTTGCACAGTACTCTCTTCTACGGATGCCAGACATGAACACACGATGCTGGACCCATGAACCAACCCATTGCTCGTACTCTCGAACCAGCTGCTGGAAAGCCAAAAACCGCCTTTTTTTTTTTCTACACCAGCTATACTTACCCAAGGAATATCCAAGTACACAAAATCTTTCTAGAAACTGCTCATCAGAGCTTGGCTTTATAAACTTCAAGGAAAGTTTCCATGATCTTGTTTGATGGACACAAGGTTGTGCTTCTTCTGCACAGGAAATACCTCCCCCATTTTTAAGATTCAAGAAAAAGAAAATTATACGGAGTGGGTATGCATAACCTGCGTCTGTCTTCTATACACATATTTATATATACATAATACTGCTTTACAAACACACTTACATATACATTTATTCTCAAATCCTGTATGTATAGATACACTGTATGTGTGCACACATATACATCCCCCTCATATATACAGTACATGTGCACACAACCATTCCTCTCACTCACAGAACCAGACATATATAAAAAAAAAAAAAAAAAAAGGAGGACAGGACGGCTACAGTGTAGATTGCACGGCAGTATAATGAAAACTGAATGAATTCTAGTCACTTGAAAAGACTGCTAGGAAGTTTTCTAAAAACCATCTTAGAAAAGTAAAAACAATAGTAGTAGTACTAATTGTAAGTATTAAAAGTTGAGTTTCGTGACTGGTCTCTCCCGACTGCTCTCCGTCACTTGGTTGGTGATTCGTTTGCGATTCCGTTTTAGTTTGGAAAGGTCCTTGTCAAAGACTTCCCCTGAGCGTAAAGCTGACACCAGGTCATCAAATTCCCCTCCTTCTTCACTGTTCTCCTTCGCTTTTCTGGACTTACGTTCTCTCTCACGCTGCTCCCTCAGCTGCACAAGAGCACAGAATGGTGAACAGTCAAGCATTAGTGTTTCTTGACTGAACAATTTTATTTTGCTGAAAATGCAAATTTTTTTTTTTTTTAAAGATCAGAGCACCTAAACTACACATGTTTGGTCTTCTTAACCTTTATAAAGTCTGGTACAGTGATGTGCTAGAGGCGGCTCTCAGAGCTCCTGGAAGCTCCCTTGATAAATTGTTTTATGAAAATGACGTAAGTTTCACCAAATGCAGCAAATTTGCGAGAGCTTTTCCTCCCTCCCCCCCCCCCAGTAATCCATCTCACTCCTTTGGGCTTCCATGAGCTTTCTTCGCAACTACATATCTACAGTCCCTGAATGTAATCTGCTTTGAAATAGCTGAAAGGCGTAATATAAAATAAACTGGTTGGGATTTTCCACTGTTTTAGAATGCTTCTCCCAGTGGCTGTCCATGGCTCCTTCTGGAACCTGGGATGCATGCATCTCAAGGTCAGCCATTCGCTACAGGCGAGAGCTACTTGATAAGAAACTGGCTGCACATCCCTGGTCTGGTGACATTACAAGAAGAAAAGAACGCCTGATTTCCTAAAAGGAATAAAACTATAACAGGACACACTGTCAGGGTTTCTTTTTTTGCACTCAGCTGCAAAGTGAGCATGTTTTGATTTTCAAACAGGACCAAATACGTTTGCAAGGAGAAAAGGAGATTGGGGCAGGGGGAGAGGGAGCTTCTGTGCAGTGACCTTGCAGCTGCACACTTCTTGCCTACACTTAAGATTTCGGGCTTAGGAAGAATTCTGAGATAAGCACAAGTAGCTCCTGCATGGAGAAAAGCACGATGCAATCTCTCTCCAAGGCATGCAAATTAAAAATTCGATCAAAACTACCTCACTGTTACACACTTTACAAAGCAGGAATTTTCCTGGTCATCTGGCACTGCTTGATTTTTACAACAAACAGCAGGTAATTAACAGGGTTGTTTTTCATTCATTAATACATTTCCTACTCACAAAAGGTGCACAAGAACTTTAAAAAGTGCAGCCAACAAACAGCTCAGGCTGCAGCCACATGTGGGCCAATGACATCATTCTAGGAATCAAATTAAAATTATGTTCCAATTTCTCCAGGTTTGCAGCAACACTTAACCCATTTTGTTCAATCACAATGTCTTGGATAATACAGGGGCTTTCTAAAATTAATACTTTTGGCATGCCTGTGACTTTTACTGGTCTTAATCAGCCACAGGAACACGAAGAAAAGTAATAATCTTATTCAACTGGGCACCTACCTAGTGGAACTTGTTGCTGCTGTGAAACAAAATGGTGCTCTCTAAATTAGCTGGAAACTCTCTCGCAGTGTTACATGAAATCCTGCCTTCATTATGGCTTTATCACTGTGGTTTCTGTGATTGCAGACAGAGCTGAATGTATGCTTTGCTTACGGCGGGCTAGTGCTCTCTAACCTGGGCCTCCATGCGTGCCCGGCGCTCCTCTTCCTCCTTCCTTTTCCTCAGGTTTTCGTTTTCCTGTTTGGCTTCCGAAAAAGCCTGAAGAAATTGGTCAAAAATTCCAAAGAACTCATCTGGCTGCATTTTACCAGTGTCTTCACTAAAGTGCTTCACAGATTTTGTAAACTGGAGAACAATGAGAAACATATTGTGTATTTTATTATCCTTCTACATATATGTAACAGTGCCTCATAAAAGTCTTAATGTCTGTTCATTTTTCACATTCTGCTGAATAAAAACTACAAATCAAAATGCATTAACCTAGAAGTTTTTTTCACTGATCTGCACGACACGCTCTCGTTATGAAGGAATTATAGAAATTTTACAAAAGTAATTAATGCACAACTTATTATATAGGGCCCTGAATGTGCAGACTGAAGGCTGCTAAAAAGTGAATGAATGGAAGCTTTGAGGTGCTGTTAACTACTGGCAAGTTTTATCCTTGAGCTCATTTGCTCATCTCACTGTGAATATTTTCCTGTAGGTGATGGGGGTTTCTTCAATTATCATGAAATTATTATACCTTCTGGGAATAGCTTTATCAACAAAGTAGAGGTGGAGGAAGCAGTGGATAATTAGGAGTATTCTATTTTCATCTGCGTAACCAACTTTTTCTGTTTTTGCATTATCATGGTCCTCCCATGAAATATTAACACTTCAACAAACTGCAAAACTCCCATTCAGAAACTGCCATTTCTTGTCTATGTCCACATCTGGAAGCCTATAATGCTAAATCTAAATGCGTTCCTGATCAGCAAACATGTGTAAAATATTAGTTTAATCAGGTACATGCTTGCTAACACAACTGGTGGTGTTGAGAGATCATTTTATTTATATATTTCTAATTTCTTATATACTGCACTCAGGTAAATCTGACTGGAACAGTGTTAAACAGCAACAAACAATATACATAAAAATTAATCAATAAAAAATGTTAAATGATCATATAAACATAATAAAATCAAATAAAATAAGCAATAAACCTAAATATTAAACCATCTGCAGTACACCTTCACCTAGAGACTTAGAAACAGGGAAACAACCAGACTTTCACCTTTTTTCGAAACAGCAAATAATTTGTCTCCAATCTGAGGAGCTGATTTCCAAATTTCTGGACCAATCACCAAGATGACCCACTTCCGACTGGCCACCTTACGAATCACTTAGACAGATGCAATTTGTACCATGTAATGAACAAACTATGATTAGGGATGTAACTTTTAATCAAGCTGCATAAACAGCCAGCAGCTGTCCCCTGAACTGCCATGATCTTAAAAACTTGATTGTTCCCTGAAAGGGAGCCAATGAAGTTGAATCAATTAAGGCATTGTACCATTTATGAGGACATGCAAAAATCAATCTTGCTTTTGTATTCTGCACTACCTGAATTCGCTGAAAATAATAATCAAATATTGGGGGAATTAATGCTTGAATCACAATTCACAACACTGAAAAGCTTAATATACCCCAAAACTTTCTTAACTGACAATTTAAAGAACACTCCCCTCACCACCAAAGAGATGTGGGCTCAAAAGTAACTCCCTTATTGAACTATATCCCCACATTTCCAATATTTTGATACTGGAAATTAAAAAAAAAAAACATTAAAAACCAATGCTTGGGCAGTGATCTTTCCTCTCTCAAATTGCTTTTCTTACATTTGAAGTAGGGATCTATGTGGTCTTAAAACTTCAAGTACATCTTCATCTACGGACAGCTCTTTTCCTGGGCTAATAAAATGTACTCAGCTAGGGCCATAGCTTCCACTATGGTGCCAAACTTCAGGGAGTAACCAAATCCTATCAGCTCTAGGCCTGGGCCATTGGCAGAACCCATTCCACCAGCAGTTGAAAAGTGAGAGAGTGGGGCAAATGTGTACGACAGTGAGAGGAAGCATGTATGAGTGAGAAAATGAGCGAGTGAGAAAATGAGCGAGTGACCAGGGGAAGTGTGTGTGTCATAATGAACATGTGTTACAGTATGTGTGATTATGAGAGTGAGGAGAGTTTATATGCCCTTCCTCTCCACTATTCCATGACAATCTCAGGATGACTGGAAACAGCAATTTTGCTTACCGTAAATGGGTTTCTCCGTAGACAGCAGAATGAATTAGACATGACACGTAGGTGACATCTGACGACCCCATCTTTCTAGCTCAGTAAAGTTTTCCCACTGAGCATGTATGGGAGTTCCCCCACACATGCTGCCTCGTGAGCCCTTCAGTTCTAGAGACCACTCATGCAGTTGGAAGATGTGACTGAGCTGGTCCACCAAAATATTGGAAATACCTGGAAGGTAGGTAGCTTGGAGGAAGGATTCATGATCAAGAGCCCATTGCAAAATTGTTTTAGATTCCTGATAGAGGGTCAAGGAGCCTGTGCATCCCAGTTTGTTTATGGAGAACATTGCTACTTGATTGTTGCTTTGGATCAAAATTTACTTTTTTTTTTTTTTTTAAGGAGATGCGTGAACATTCTCAGTGTGTACACCAAATGACATAGCTCCAAGAGATTTATCTGAAAAAAAATATTTCATTGCCAACCGTGTTCCTTGATTTTGAGAAGAACCTGTATGCATGCTACACCTTCTGGTGTATGTATCTGTTGCCAGTGTCACTTGATGAGGGAAGATTTGAAGAGGCGAGGCAACTTCAGGACTAAGGAGTTTAGCAGCCAATGTAAGGATATCTTCATCTCTAGGGTTACCAATACAAGATGTGATGGGGTTGATGTAACTGATCCCATTGAAAGAAGAGACACCAATTGCAGGGCTCTCATGTTCAGGTGTGTCATGGGGACCACATGTACCCCCTGCTGCCATGTCACAGAGACCAACTAGGATTACCCTGGCCCTAGTATGGTCTTGCTGTAGTAGGTTTTGAACAAATACCCAAAGGCAGATCGCTCTTTCCGCTGGAAGCAACACTGTTTTCCTCTAGAGTCTATCCATGCCCAGATGAACTTTATCTTTGGGGTGGGAACAAGGTTCAATTTAGCAAAATTGACTAATAAGCTGAATGGTCTTCAGAAAATCTAGAACTCCTGTTTGAGACAGATCTATCACCAGCCAGTTATCTAGCTATAGAAAGATACATTTTCCCCAGTGATGCTACTACTGCTAAGCATTTCATGAAAACTCTCGGAGTAACTGAGAGACTGAAGGGTAGATCCTTGCACTGGAAGTGAAGCCAGTCCTTCGTGAACCTGAGAAATTTCAAGTGCATCTGATGATTGGAAATGTGTGCACAGTGAGTGCTTAACATTCAAGGATCTGTGTTAGCGTATTCCCTCTTACCTTATTAATGCTCTATTGTTCTTTATTGTCCTAGGCGTCAATTGCACTCTTCACATCGTGAATTATTAGTTCTCCCCTCAGCATATGATATTAGGTTGGAAAGAACCAGGGAACTGTGTTTCTCCTCCTTGGCACTTATTTATGGAACTCTCTTCCTTTGGCCTTGCATATTAAACCTGATTATTTGAAGTTCAGGAAAGCATTGAAATCTCCTATTTTTGCAAGCTTTTCAGCTTAATTAGGCTTCTAGCTTCTTGCTGCTTGCATATTCTGCTGGAGGAGTGACACTACATAGAAGCAAAGTTTGGCCAAGTGAGATGTATTTGGATTGAAGACCAAACAATGCTGGTGCACTGGAAAGTGGAAGAAGTGTAAATGGTAACCACACTGTACAATCTCGATTACCCAACAGTCCTTGGTGATTTTCCTTCATTCATTGAGGAATAGCTAGTTCTTCCCTCCTATCCACAGGGTTAGAGACCCTGGTCCTAGGCAATGGGGCTACAGTTGCTCCTGATATAGCAAATTTATGTGTGTCTGCTTTTGAAGAGAAGTTTTTATTTCCATCTGTGTGGTTTTCAAAGATCCTTATGTGGCGTCGCTATATAGATGATGTTTTCTTTATTTGGACTGCATCTGTGGATGCTTTACAAGTCTTCATAAAATGGCTGAATGATCAAGATGTCCATTTGAAGTTTTCTATGCAGTTTCATCAGATTTCGATTGCTTTTTTGGACATAAAAATTTTTAGAGATGGGGACTGTCTCCATATGTCATTGTTCTGTAAAAAGACAGATTGTAATCAACTTTTACAATATTCAAGTTATCATCCTAAGAAATTAAAGGATAGTCTTCAGAGGAGGATATGCTCTACAGATGATGAATTTAAACTGCAAGCTAGTAGCTTGTGGTCTCGTTTCCTGTTGAGAAGGTATCCCAAGTCTGTAATTAAAGAAGCTTATAAACGAGCGTTGTAAGCAAATCGGTTTTTGCTTTTACAATATCAACAGAAATCTGAAGATAAAAGCTTGACCTGTGTAGTTCATTATTCTCAATGTGGACACATTGGTCAGTATTGGCTCTCCATAGGGTTTTTCCAAACAAATTAGAGATTTGCATTTTCTAAAGGGCAGAATATCCATGACATGGTGGTTCATTCAAATTTTTGTTCCGAACATTGTTGCCGAAGGGACATTCTAAGTGTGGCTCATGTGATGTGTGTCCTCAAGCCCTAACGAGCCCACAATGGTCTCATCCTGATTCGAATCACATTGTTAACCTTAAATCAGTGACTTCGTGTGATTCTGAGAGGGTCGTGTATGTCATTCAATGCCCCTGCAAATTAGTATATGTGGGCAGGACAAAAAGAAAAATTCGGACATGACTAAGAGAACACAGAAGCTGTATAAAGACAAGTAAGATGATGGTTCCTCTGGTGGCACATTGTGTGAAAGGTGTGCATATTTTTTCAGATTTAAAATGGAGTGTGTTGGAACAAATTTTGGACCTCGATAGAGGTGGTGACATTCAGGTTCGCTTGAATAAATAGGAACATTTTTGGATCTTTAACTTCGATTCAAATTCATCCCGTGGGTTGAATGAAGTCATAAATTGGTTCTCTTTAGGCTGAGGACCTGTTTTGAAAACTGTTTATTTTTTATTTCTCTTGGTGTCGCAGGCATTGAGGACTTGATGGATGACTGCCCGCTCTTCTGTTCAGTTGGTACTGTGAACATGTGAACCTGGCTGAAGACTTTAACTATGTTTGCATTTTGATGAGTGAATTCGTCACTTATAATAGCTATAAATGGCATTTTTGAAGCTGTGGACCTGATTGGAAACTGTTTTTTTACCATCCAGTTGGTGTTGTAAGTAAGGGGACCTGTTTGAAGACTTTCACTACATTTGTTTGGAATTTTTTTTTTTTAAATTATTTATTTATAATTTTGAGCATTACAAATATGCGAATATACACATTCAATTAACTTGAAATGAAATAATTTTACCACAGGTTATCCAATTCATTCAATTATTATAGGTAACAAATTTATAGTAACTAATTTCAAATTATTTCAAAATTCAATTGAAATACTAAGAATAACCTCTTCAAAATTTTCAAAATTTTAATTTATTCTTAAGGAATTTGGAATTTAATGAGAGATGGTGTCTCGGATTGAGAACTACTCCTTGCCTTGCTACTTCCGGTTTAGAACTTGAGGAACTTCCTCCTTCCTCCATGTTTTAAGTTAGATATATAAAGGGATTTTTAGTGGAGTTAGACCGACAGTTTAGATGAAGACATTCAATTTGTCCCGTCTTCAAGCTTGAAAAGAGGAGAGAGATGTGAGCGTTGGAAAGAAATACCCCGAAGCAGATGGACGATCGAAACATGATATTGTGTCGGGGTTGGATTGGACTTTGAATGACAAGATAAGTAGCGTTATTGTGTGAAGCTCACCTTGAAAAAGAAAGAAAGAAAGAAAATAGGACATATTGCTTTGAAAAAGTGGGACTTTCAGGATGATACAGTACAGTGCGCTCTAATGACGCGCACTGTTAGCCCGCCACTGGACGCGCGTTTTCCCTTACCCCTTATTCAGTAAGGGGCCGAAAACGCGCGTCCAATCCGCTGAACCTAACAGTGCCTGCAACATGCAAATGCATGTTGATGGCCCTATTAGGTATTCCCGCTCGATTCACAAAGCAAAATGTGCAGCCAAGCCGCACATTTTGCTTTCAGAAATTAGCGCCTACCCAAAGGTAGGTGCTAATTTCTTCAGGCACCAGGAAAGTGCACAGAAAAGCAGTAAAAACTGCTTTCCTGTGCACCCTCTGACTTAATATCATGGCCGCCGCTCTGGTCCAAAAGGAGGCGCTAGGGACGTGCTAGTGTCCCTAGCGCCTCCTTTTGCCCGTTTTTACCACCGGGCCTCATTTAAATACAGAATCGTGCGCACAGGAGAGTGGCCTGTGTGCGCGCCGGGAGAGCGGGCGTTCGTCCACTCTGCCGCGGACTTTACTGAATCGGCCCGTTTGTTTGTGATAACTTAAATATAAAAGTTGATTTATAAAAACTGAAATAAAGAAAAGTGGACTTTCAGATTTAAAGGGCTTTTACAATTTTATAAGCCCATTGAGTGTCGGTCCTACAAAAAATGTGGTAAGAAAAGAAGCTGATTTCACAAAGTGAGTTATATTGGAATTTGTTTTGAAATATATGACCAGCAGACCAATTGTTCTATTTGATGAGTATTTGTCAAAAAGAGGGCCACAGCTTAGGCTGAGGCTGCTGTGGCACTTTAGGCTGTCTTTCACATGTACATCCTCTGGTTAGAAGCTGTTCCAGTGCAGGTGGAGTGTGATACCAATTAAATTGCCAAAAGGGGCGACTCTGAAAAAGATGGCCTTTTATAAGAGAAGAATGAGCGCCATGAAGTGGAAGGTTGTTCGGTGCTTGCTGTTAAGGATTGAATAGCTGCATGCTTCTCTTTGATCTGGGCAACTGTTTCTCTGACTTATCATAAGAATGTTGTGACCCACTTTGAACATTTTTTGTTAATGAATTGCGGAATATAAATATATACAAATAAAAAAAATATATGAATAAGTCATGTGTCTTCCTGAAGACTGCTTGCTTTTATGTCCAGACCCCAATGGCCAATGCAGAGGATTCAGCTACTGTGTTGAAAGATTCATACACTGATCAGATGAGATGTCTTTCACACTCGTCAGCATCTAAGACTGCCTGGCAATTGCCTTCTTGCTCCCTATCCAGACACTCCACAGGTGGCTTTGGCTTGTCAATGCAGTTGTGTTCTGAACCATATAAAATTGATGGGCCACAATACAAGCATTCATCATATAATTCTGGAAAATGTTCTCCCAAAAGCATCAAGCAATTGGGTGTCCATGTTGGAAAAAAAAAAATCCAGATCTCAGCCCGCTTTAATGCCATCTTCACTACTACTGGTGCAGCAGTTGGAGTACTCCAAAACCAGGGACCTTTTGAATGCTGTACTTGGAATCTTATTTCTTTGCTATTGGAAGGAAGGAAGCTGGATTGTCCCACATTTTTATTTGCAAGTCCTGAAGGATTTGATGCACCAGGATCACTGCTAGCTGCAAAGAAGTTTTCCAGAATCCAAAGAATGCCAAAAACCTGTTTGTGAGGGCCCTTGTCCTTTTGGATGTTAACAATGGCTTTCACCAACTTTTCCAGAAACATGGAATAAGGGGGTCTTCTGGTGGTGACTAATGCTCTGGCAGGTCAGATATAGGGTCCACAAGTATCCTTGTAGACATTATTCCGAACCATAAGGTGAAGGGAAGGGGCGCTAACCTAGGACCCCAATAAAGATGATTGGTTACTGAGGCAGAGATTGCGTTGGTCTCAGAGGAGAGAAATATCTGATAGATGGCTGGACTCCCCAGTAGTGGGGGATTATTTGCCCAATAGAAAGGGACCAACATCCATGGTTGGCAGGCCTGAGCGTGGCATGGAAGTGGGAGGGACTTCCACTTGTGGGACTAAATCCCCCATCCTGGACAAGAGGCTGAAGAGCACCTTCTTTGTCACTAGCCATCAAAGAGGTAAAGAAAGTCTTCACCAGATCTGTGATGTGGTTGTGTCCTCTAGGCCAGAGTTGGAGAAGATACATCCTTTTCTGAGACAAAGATTGGGCAATCATCTTGTGATGCTTGCAGTGACTTCCAGCTGGACAACTTGTTTCTGGAGCACCAAGGACTGCCAGCACTGTGCGGAACAGTGGCGATGGCAGTGATGCTGCACGGCCCAGGCATTCTCCAGCACTGAGAAGGATAGCACCGATGTGCTGGATGGTGTTTGGTGGCGGACGGTCACCATGTCGGTGACTATGAGTGCCATGGTGCTCGGCCCGGTCTTTCCCCAGCGCCGAGGTGGATGCCCTCGCTGTCTTGGATGGTGAATGATGACAGACTGTCAGCATGCCTGCACTGCTCCTGGCACTATGTAGTGTCTTAGGCTAATACGGGGCTTTAATAAGAACCCAAAGCATGGAGCACTGTGTTTAGGCGAGGGCATTATGTGGAGGTGCTATGTCGGTATTCATGGTGTCTATGGTGGCTGAAGCGGCCTCGAGGGTATCATCAAAAATATATATGAAAAAATGTCGATGACCCGGGCAGAGCAATGATGACAGTGGCATAAGCACCGACGGCATCGGAAAAATGATACCGGCATCGACGGAGTCGATGACCGCATCGATAGGAATGACAACACTGACGGAATCGACCTGGGCATCGATGCCACCGACGGAATCAACCCAGTCAAAGCTTTATAGAAACTTTGACAGAAAAGTTTTCCGTACAGGGTTCCATCCTGTGATGTCACCCATATATGAGGACTACCATCCTGCTTGTCCTGCGAGAATAGCATTTCCATAAATAAAGAGGGATCAGATGTCCTGGGCAGAAGCCACTGGCAGGGCCCTAGTACGTCTAGGATCTGGATAGAAGAGGTGGGCCAATAACAAAGGCATCCTCTGAGTCAGGAAAGATGTCACCTGTGAGGCATCACCTTCCAGTTTCATCAGCACTCTCACATTGGGCCTCAACTTCTGCCGAGTGCACTGATGGCAGAGACAAGCTTCAAGATGGAGATCAGGCTTGGAAATGCACTATGGAGTCCACTAGCTCTGGCACTTTTGCACCTTGTTCAAAGCTGACACTGCAGTGAATCCAGGGCCTGCACTAGAGGGAAGAGTTCTGCTCGAGGAACCCCTACTCAAATTGGCATGGAAGGAGCCCTAAGAGATTCCATTCTGGGAACAACTCCACCTGTCCAATGACCTGCTGAGCTTATTCATTTTCAAAACCCCAGTTTTGCTGGGTTCTGTAAGACATCCAAACAAGGTAACAGCTGGAGGCATTGTATTGAGGATGCAGGCATTTGTAGCAGATGTTGTAGCTGACAGTGTTGGATATTCTGCGACCATAGACAGTCCTTGAAGCTGCTGACTATGACCTTTATGTAAGCAGATATCTTTCTATCATTTTTTTTTAATTTTATAGAAAACACTAAAAAGTGCTGTTTGAGGGGCTAGCGAGGAAGTGAGGGAAGAAACGTTAGCAGTAAATGATGTCAAGAGGCAGAACAAGAAAAAAAAATTGAGAGAGTGTATGTGCTCATGTGGAAGCTTAGACAACAAAAAAAAGACTGAGGGGACCATTAGGCATCTCTTGTGCAAGAAGTCCCACATATGCTCAGTAGTAAAACTTTACTGAGCTAGAAAGATGGGTTTATACATTTCATGGCTACTTCAGCCTTGCTTGTTGATGGAGAACAAACTCTCAGGTATGGAGAGTGGGGAGTTTTTCTATTTGTCCGCTGTTCTGAAAATATTTATTCTTTTTATTAGTAGGATTTTACTATTATGATTGATGTTTTATATTTCTTGATTTTATGGCATGATGTTTTATGAGCAATGGTAATGTTTGTTTTTCCACTGTTGCACTGCATACAGAGTCTAGCTTGCTGCGTTTCCAGCTCAGTTTTTGTCTGCATGTTTCCAATTATACTTTATGATCTCTTTATTCTGTATTTGGTGAAGTGTTCTGCATGTGTGACTGAGGTGAGATATTCAGCTAGCATGTAGTTTCTGTGTAGGGATCTATTGCAGCCTGTTTTCCTCACAGGTGTTATATTGGTGTTTTAGGATCTGGTGTAATATTTGCACAGTTGCCTTTTTTTTATAGGTAGAGTTGTTACTGTGTGAGTGCTGACAGATATTGCTGTTTTGATATTGGAGGTTTACTATACTGTAATGGCAATTCAATTTACTCAATTCTTTGAGGGCTAAGTCAACATGTTACAATAGGCCTAATTCACGAGTTCAAAGTGTTGCTTTTTTTTTTTTTTTAACAAGGTTTTCTGCTTGGTAACACAGCAGTGCATGTAAACTATTGCTTTGGGAGATAGTTTTATCTGTAAAGCAATTCAGAAACGCTATTAATAAATATAATATACATGTTGTAAGCAAATTTTTTACTTCAGAAGAATGTACTTTGAATGTCATTTTTCTTGTAAACTTATTATAAAGACAAGTATAATTTGTGTTTGAAGAGGGGTAGGGGTGAGGGTGTGGTAAGGTTCGCTTAGGGTGCCTAACACCCCTGCATTGGTCCTGAAAACAGCCTGCAATAAATCCAGCTTCCCTTTTCTCTGCTGTTCTCAACTTGTGTCACAGGGTACAAAGGCCCCTGAAAACAGGTTTCTCACCAGCTCTTTGGCCTCTGTCAGAAGATCCTCAACATCAGAGAAACTAAAGCTGGCGACTGTGATGAACTGACTGACGACAGAGACAAATTTATCTCCAGTTTGTGCTGGCTGAGACCTCTGGTATTGCAGCTCCTGATGAGAAATAAAAAAAAAAAAAAAAGATTTTAGTTATACCTGTGAGGGGGCTCCTGCATTTTTACAGCAGCCCATCAAAACAGGAAGCATGTCCTGGGTTTTATTAAGCTTCCTCAGAAATGTGCATTCATTTGTAATTTTCACAGGTACATTGTATTCCCCCACCACCATGAACTAATTCTTCCAGTTCAGAGAAAAGATGAAACTCATCAGGTTAAGAAACTAAAGTCA
Organism: Rhinatrema bivittatum; assembly: GCF_901001135.1. NCBI lineage: Eukaryota > Metazoa > Chordata > Amphibia > Gymnophiona > Rhinatrematidae > Rhinatrema > Rhinatrema bivittatum. Next base: position 61,206,883 of record NC_042618.1, read on the forward strand.
GAAGGCCTACAAATTTAATGGGAGATTTTTATTTATACCTGTGGCATGTACAGTGCCAGACAGTTTCAAAAGTGTGTACAACCACACAGAAGTTTTATCTCCTTGCTTTAGATACCTGTTATTGTACTGTTAGTTGCCTCATTATCGTAAAAATCCTTTATGAATTTTTAAAAATAAAAAAAGGAGAACCAGTTACTTTTATACTCTGCTTTTCTACCTTCCCAAGCCCCCAAACTTATGAGAGAACATAAAAAATGCTCGATTTATTCTCCTTGCTAAATCTGCAATTTGATATCAAAGTGTTACTTAGCTGAAGCAGCATTTCCTATTAAATGGAAAAGATAAATGTAGTCTTATTTTGAATAAACATTTGTTTTGTCACCGCTAAAACATAGTAAAAAGGATGCTATAAAAGTAATAAAACACAGAAAATTCTATAAAGGGATCCAGGGCTCCCAGTATTCTCATTTCTTTACTGGTTTTTATTTTTATTGATATTGTTTATAAACACTTCTATAACTGCTCCAAGCTTCACTGATGGAGCAATCAAACAAATGGCAATAAAAAATATATACATTTCAGCAGTTGCACACAAATATAAAAAATATGTGAGAAAAAGAGCTGGTATGTAATGCAATGTCGTAACTCAGTGAAACAATACAACTAAAAATGCAGACAAGCAAGACTTGGAAACTGGACACAATTTATATTCTACACAATTCAGATGTTTCCCAGAGAGGGTGTGAGAAGAAAAGAGGCATGCATGCAAAGCAGGAAGGAAAAACACATTTATCTACAGGAAGCAAGATAAATGCAGCTCCCTATCCTGCTGGCCAATGAATTAAAGAGATACTGCCATCAGACAACGCAGCACAAGGTGTTAATGCAACTTCTAAGAGTCCCTGCTTCCGTTCACTGCTTAACCCTATGCCACACAATCTCCTTGTGTTTACATGTACATTGCAAGCTCTTTGGGGAAGGAATATAGCATTGCAACTGTGAACCTGATTCTCTGAACTTCAGAAGTGATCAAACATGTATGCACAGAAGTAAATCTCCACAGGCCAGGGCCAAACATCTCCAAGCCTGGCCTGGATATTCAGTCATTTACGCACAGGAGGAATTAAGGCTGACACAAATTATCTTGTACTGCACTGTGTAGCACAGCCAGCTCAGAAGAATATGCATTACCACCAATGGAAAAATACTACTCACAGTCTCCACAGCTTTCAAGCCGCTTCTCAAGGTGTTCATCTCCTTATCCAGTTCTGTCATACTGCAAAAATGGCAAAACTTTATTTGAGAGGTATACAATTCACGACAAAAGATGATAAACTCTCTCAAATATTTCTAGCCAGCATTTCTGTCCTTAAATGAGTTAAAATATTGTCATCTGACTTCATGCAACTTCTCTGAAATGCACTGCATTTTGAATTTCAACACACTGCATTTCGGGGGAAAATGCTAACCTTGCTATTAACTCACTTGCACACCTTAAGAGAGCACACCATACAGTATATGTGCAGCGTTTAGTCTACCAGGGGATTCTTCCCATTCTGGGGATAGTGGAGGGCAGAACCTCAATCTCAAGGGCCATTCCTAGACAAGCTTTCTAGATGAGCCGAGCATTCTTTTCTTCACAGAGTTTGCAGGGACACCTCCCCCTTCTCGAAGTAGAATCTAATGTAGGTAGGAAAACAGTTTCTCACAAATGATTACAACCGCAGTACAGATATGGTAGAACCCTATTTCCTTCTTGTCTACTGCTGGGGTTATAATTTTACACTGAGATGTTGAAGCCAGTTGAAGCCAGTTGATTGCCCCAGGGGTAGGTGAAAGGATATTGAAGGAATTCCTTTACTATGATTCTGCCATTGGGATATAAGATTGTTTTTGGTAGCCACAGTCCTACACTGGTAGAGATCTTAAGTTCCCCTTAAACATGAGGTATCCACATCTGCAATAGCCTACATGGATACTCTTTAGATATGTCCATAGCCCAAGCGAAGGATCAAAACCAGAAATGTTCTATGGCAGGTTATAATTAACTCTTATGGTGAACTCCCTGACACAATGGAAGGGAAAATTCATTTTCTTACAAAGCAAAGAAAGCCCTGGTTCTAGTGACTCTGGCAGAAGAGGATATTTTCATGGATTTACTCCTACAAGTTAACATTTTCACACTATATTTCCCAAGTTCATGACACATAACATCCCAGTTAGCTAAAAAAAAAACAAGAAAGGTGCTTGCAAGAGTATATCCATTCACATAACCAGGTCCTGTTGGTTGACATAATTGGTGCAGTGGCTTGGTGGGGGCAGGGCATCATCTGGGAAAACCAGTGCGTTCTGGATGTTGGGGTAATAGCCATACTGGTGTCAATGGCTGTTGGATTATTCTGGGATCATGTGGTTGGACCTGGGAGAGGAGGAGGGCTGGATGTGAACTTAAAAGGGTTCCTGCTTGTTCGGCTACCAGGAGGATGGAGTACGCTGGAGAAGAGGCAAGGACTGGCTTGGATAAGGAGCAATATCTTCCCATCAGGTCATGCTTTTTGACTGGCAGCTCGGATCAATCCTTTGCCATGTAGACAAAAAAGACTGGATAAGTCAGTTGCTGCGATCTACTATGCTACTAAACAGGCCCCATGCATGTACTGAATTCTCAGAAATTAAGACTTGAATTAATGGATAAACATGTTTCCCCCTCCATAGGGAATCTGCTGATATAATGAACTTTTCTGGCAAACTGGAGCTTGCTTTAAACGGATTCCACTGACTATGCCTCCTGACTGTGGCAAGAAAGCTTTGCTTACATAGCCTCACACATCAGTAACCAAAATGAACAGTAATGATAATCAAAAAAGAGTAAAAGCTAGCAGCTAACCCTGCGCATGTTTTCATATCTTTAATCCCATTACTTTTAGAGACCTACTTTACTTTCGCTGCATGAGGGATGCTCTGGAGCTCTTCATGAAGGTTTACAACTTTGGGGTATTTCTTTTCAAGTATGGTTATCAGATAATGCAACAGGGTGATATTCCTAGAATTAAGACAACATTATTTGCAAATATCAAACAATTAATACAAATCGTTATCAGGGCTGATGTTTTGGTTAAATATATTGGGGGCTCATTTTTCAAAACGTTTAGCTAGCTAACATCAAGAGTTAGCCGGTTAAAACCTGGCAAGCAAATTTAAAATCAGCTAATTGTGCAAGATGCATAAATTTAGCCAGGTAAAAACAGGGATGGCTTCAGGGACTTTCCTGGGATGGGTTTATGACTTAGCCAGTTTGCGCTGATTTTAAGAACTGGACGTCTAAGTTTAGGAAGTTAAAATTAGGCAAACGAATTGCAGGCTTAAATCTAAGTTAGGTTCATCTGGAAACCTGCCTATAGTTAACAGGTTAAAACGTACTGGTTATATTTGCTATTTGATTCTCTGTACAGTTTCACACCTTTGGCAATCATCTGGTTAAGCGGAGACTGCTGCACTGTGATTTATTGGAGGATTATCCTGTGTATGTGCAAGCACTGTGTGCATTTCAGGACATGCAAACACTTCTCCCTTGATAAGCCCTTGCTGTTTTCATATATAAAGTTCAATGCCAACAGTGCCGCAGTACCATAAGCTTTTAAAGGCTGTGCATAAGCTTTACCACAAGCTCAATGGTCATCTGCTCACTTGTCAATGCTGGATTTGGTGTCCGCAATCTTGTTTAGGCTGACAATCTTGAACCCATAAGCATTGCCTCGCTGGCCTTTATTCATGTAGTTTCCGAATGCCAGAACCACTTCCAGCAGCTGCTTCAGGCTTTTACTCTGCAAGGCCTCATTGGAAGCGGAGCGGATTGCTGCAAGAGAAGGAACAGATTTTACTGCCAAAAGACCCAAAGGGTGAAAAAACTTGCTGGGATGTAAGGGTGCGCATGCCCCATCACTTCCCTGCATTTACTATCCAGGGGTACCAGCTCTGCATACATACTGGAATTACTGGAATTACTGGAATTACTGCTCTGGCCGGTTTGAAAACTCCTTATTTCGATTTTGCTTTCAGCTTAAACATTTTAAGATATGTAAATGTTTGCCATAAAATTTATTTATGAAAATTCTTATGTACACCATTAGGTAGCCTCATAAATATAAGGTGGTCTTTTAAGCTACAGATAAAAAAAAAAAAAAAAAAGCCGACAAGGATTTACCAAACTCAAAGGCCCTTCAAACCACAAAAGGATTTGATAAATCCCATTTCTCTCTGTGCTTGAAGAGAAAAACCTCCAAAGAACTCAGACTTCCTTTATCTTGCAGGAACATGATATTTTGCACCTTCGTTTTCTTTCTAATTTCTGGGAGGCAGCTTGCTCCAGCTTCTCGCTTCACTCTTTGAATATTACCACCAGTTCCTCCTAGTCTTGCTCAGCATTGTGCAGTCCCCTTCCGAGCACAAGTAAAACCAGTTCAAAGGATGGCAGAAATGCATGTAAGAAGCCTTGTAACGGATCTACATTATAAACTGTCAGAAATGAATCATGCATCTTAACACCTTAGGGAAGACCTGATGTCAGTGGTGAGCAATTATGGTCCTCAAGGGCCAACAGTGCATGCAAATATATCTTCTGCACATTCACTACGAATGAATATTCTGCAGATCAGACCAGCTTGTGGCCCTCGGGACCAGAACTGCCCACCATGGTTTTACTTCCCTATTCGCTTACCCAACCCACAAGCTGAAAGTGAAGACCTTAATATGTTGGTGACAGAAAGAACCAGATGGGGCATGATGGGAAATTGGCCCACCAAGAAAATTACCAAGTGCCCCACAAGCCTTTGACAGGATTATTCTACTTCTGTGTAAAGTACTTTTGCCCAACCAATGTCATTTTGCTTCTAGCACTCCTAAAATGGTACACTGTAGGTAACTGTATATTTTTTTAAAATACAGAATTCACAACTCCAATGAGTTAAATGCGAGCCAAAATGTCTTTCTGAATCTGTACATGTCCTCATCTATAGCAAAGTTTATAAATCCACCCACTGCCAAGATGTTTGAACCTGAACAAACATATTAAAAAAAAATTGGTTGGTAGATCAGAACAGGTTGCACACTCATTGTGCAGAAAATATTTATTAAAAATCTTATATTCCATGATTTCCTTGCACTTGGCATTCAGAAAGGATCACAAACTAAAATACATGTAACAAATGCAATAAAATCACATATAACATACACATACAATTTCTTAAAACACAAGACAAAATAAGAGAATAAAACTGGCAATGATTTATCAAAACTTGTGAATCTGAACTATACAGAACTATCCTAATGCTGAGCTTGCTCGAAGCATCGTGCTATGAGAATTGTTGATGTCCGGCAGGGGAGGAAGCCAAGATGGTAGTTTCACGTTTGACCTGTGCGGTCTATTACTGTTGCGGAGATTTTCTTTTTTCCCGCTATGCCGCGTTCTTTATGGAAAAAATGGATCAGAGAGAGGGCAATGGAATCAGTACCCCCGGCCCCAGTTCAACTGGACTAATGGACACACATGTCCTCCGAGAGTCGAAACCACCGGACTCTGAGTCACTAGGAGGGGAGCAAGAAAGAATTTTTCGCCCTCTCCTCTGACTCTTTCACCCTCTCTCCCAGTGTTTAGATTCCCCCGTTGAACCCTGCAACAACGAGAGCATCAACCCCAGAAGGGGTGGATGTGCAGGCAGGTGTGGCTCGGCTTTACTCCTCGCTATCGGCAGAGAGATTAGCCTCAGCCCCCGAGGATCAAGCTCTCGACATTATCAACCTTCACAGGGAGCTGTGGAAGGAAGACTGAGCTTTGGAAGCTGGAATGAGGACTATTTCCTCTCAAGAACCAGGTTTGGAGGCACAGGGCTTCGATATCACTTCTATTTTGATTAGACCCCATCATATAACATTAGAATCAATTTGGGAGGCCATAGAAGCTCTTAGGGAAGTCATATCATCTCAATATAAACCACTAGAACTTAAAGTTATGGATATGGGGGCCAGGTTATCTACTTTGGAAGCAATTAAATTACAAACGGAGAACTTATTTGATACTAATAAGACAGGGGCAGATTTTAAAACTTATGCGTGGGCATAGATTTGTTCACGCAACCCGGTGCGAACAAATCTACGCCTGATTTTATAACATGAGCACGCTACTGTGAGCATGTTATAAAATCCAGGGTCGGCGAGCTCAAGGGGGTGCACACATATGCATCTTGCGTGCGCCGAGCCCGAGGGGAGCCCCGATGGCTTTCCCCGTTCCCTCCAAGGCCGCTCCAAAATCAGAGCGGCCTTGGAGGGAACTTTTTTTTTCGGTCCCCGACACCTTTGCCTCCCTTTCCCTATCTAACCCACCCCCCAGCCCTACCTAAATCCCCGCCTCCTACTTTATTTTATTTCTTATGCCTGCCCGAAGCAGGCGTATCTTGCGAGCACCGGCCGGCTGCTGGCGCGCAAACCTCCGGCACAGCCGCACGAAGGAGGCCTCGGGACCGACCCCGGACCTTCACCACGACCCCGGACCTGCCCCTTTTTTGAAACCCCGGGACATATGCGCGTCCAGGGGCTTGTGTGCGTCGCCGAGCCTATGCAAAATAGGCTCAGCGCGCACAGGGGCAGATTTTCTCAGGTTACGCGCATAGCCTTTGAAAACCTGCCTCACAGAGATAGAATCCTTAAAGGCTTTACAATCTACTGTAATTAAGGAGAATTCTCAATTGTCTCCGAAAATGGAAAATCTTGAACATATAATCAGAAATCGGAACTTAAGGTTCATAAACTTTCCAAAAAGCTCTCTGATCACATCAAAGAATTTGCTCAAAATATATTTCCTGGAAGTTTTGAAAATCTCTGATCAGAATCAGGTTTTACCACCTATAGCAAAAGCTTTTTATGTACCTAGTATGAGAAGAGGCCCAACCTTAGCTTATCCTGCTCTAGAAATGGATAATCTATAACAATATTGGAGCAATCATTATCTGAGGAAATTTCCCAGGCCACTTTAGTGATTAGCTTCCTTCTTGAGCCGGACAGAGACTAGGTCTTGCATCTGTCCTTTAGGCATAAATCTAAGTCTTTCTTAAAATTACAAGTGAGAGTATTTTATGATATCGCAAAGCAGACTCAAACGCCATCAGCAATTTCTGATATTGAAACCTAGACCTTGTGAGACTGGAAAATTGGGCATCTAAATGGCAGATGAAATGTAATATGGATAAGTGCAAGGTGATGCATATAGGGAAAAATAACCCATGCTATAGTTATACGTTAGGTTCCATATTAGGTGCTACCACCCAAGAAGAGATCTAGGCGTCATAGTGGATAACACATTGAAATCGTCGGTTCAGTGTGCTGCGGCAGTCAACAAAACAAACAGAATGTTGGCAATTATTAGAAAGGGAATGGTGAATAAAACAGAAAATGTCATAATGCCTCTGTATCACTCCATGGTGAGACCGCACCTTGAATACTGTGTACAATTCTAGTCGCCACATCTCAAAAAAGATATAATTGCGATGGAGAAGGTACAGAGAAGGGCGACCAAAATGATAAGGGGAATGGAACAGCTCCCCTATGAGGAAAGACTAAAGAGGTTAGGACTTTTCAGCTTGGAGAAGAGACGGCTGAGGGGGGATATGATAGAGGTCTTTAAAATCATGAGAGGTCTAGAACGGGTAGATGTGAATCGGTTATTTACTCTTTCAGATAATAGAAAGACTAGGGGGCACTCCATGAAGTTAGCATGTGGCACATTTAAAATTAATCTGAAAAAGTTCTTTTTCACTCAACGCATGTTAAAACTCTGGAATTTGTTGCCAGAGGATGTGGTTAGTTCCTTTAGTATAGCTGTGTTTAAAAAAGGATTGGATAAGTTCTTGGAGAAGTCCATTACCTGCTATTAATTAAGTTGACAGCCACTGCTATTACTAGCAAAAGTAACATGGAATAGACTTAGTTTTTGGGTACTTGCCAGGTTCTTATGGCCTGGATTGGCCACTGTTGGAAACAGGATGCTGGGCTTGATGGACCCTTGGTCTGACCCAGTATGGCATGTCCTTGTGTACAAATTGGGGCTTTGTTCTTTTTAAAATTCCCATGTAAATGCTGTATTAAATATAAGGGGAATTAATGTGTTTTCTTTCATCCTTCACAATTGTCATTATTTCTTGCAGATAAATTTCCATCTAGATGAGGTGCCTTGTTAACTTCCATAACTGTTGTAACAGCGTAAGAGTCCAAATAATTGATACCCTCGTTCGTTATTCTGTTATCCTTTTTCTTGTTTATATTGTATTTTTACATTATTTGAAGTAGTGTAATCCTTTACATATCGGGGACTTGATCCATAATGGGTTTTATATGTATACCTATTATTTTCTGTACTGATATAATATTTATCTTTTTTTTTTTTTTTTACTTTCCAATACAAGAATTGTCTTGTTATTGAAACTTAATAAAATATTTAAAAAAAAAAAAGGATTGTTGATGTCCACTGAACATTGGGACTGTGTGAGACAAGATACGTCTCTATGAATATATATTGTTTAAAGCAGTGTTTTCCATCCTTTTCAAGACCAAAGCACACCTATTTTAGTAAAAATATGTGGCACAGAGCAGCTTGTGCGGACATGGAGAGGACTCGCATGGTCAAAAGAAGAACTAGGGAAAAACACAAAGCCCCATCAGTCTCTCTTCCAAATTTTCAAACAAAGGAAAAGAGGTGGCAGACACACCCATGAACCCATCAGGATGGATCAGCTCCTTCTATATACAAGGAGAAGTCAGTGTGGTGCTGGCAGCTGAATCAGTTAGTTACTTTGGCTGGCACATGTGACAGCGAGAGGTCCTGCATAGTTACTGCTCCCAGCACTCAAAGTAAATCATATTCAGTGCTCAGCGCACACTCTCCCCATCTCACTCAGCCTAGGAATAGGACAGGGGCTGGAAAGACTCAAAGGAGGAGACTCAGGAGGGGGAAGAGGATGAGGTGCTCTGTGCACACAGCAGGTCCCAGCTATCTGTGCCCTGCATGCTGCCCATTAATTACTTCCCTCCAGGACTCATGCTATAGCTAGAAAGAAGAGGTGTGAATGATTATACATGTTCTCAGAAAGAAGCTCCTATACTTTTAAGACCCACCAACCGGTGTCTTATTGCTGTAAGGTGCTGAAAGCAGAGCCCAGGTGCTGGTCTGGATCTGAGCATTAGTGGTGACTTTTCTATGGCAAATCTGGTCAGGTTTGAAGGCACACAGGCCGAAACAGTAAAGTGCGCTCCAGTGGAGCGCACTGGATGCGCGTTTTTGACGTGCTATTTTTACCCCTTATACAGTAAAGGGTAATAGCGCGTCGAAAACGCGTGGCCAACCCCCCCAAAACTAATAGCCCGCAACATGCAAATGCATGTTGCGGGCTATTAGAAAAGGCAGGTGTTAATTTCGGCCGGCACCAGGGAAGTGTACAGAAAAGCAGAAAAAACTACTTTTCTGTACACCCTCCGACTTAATATCATAGTCATAGTGATATTAAGTCGGAGGCCCCAAAAATTAAAAAAAAAATCAAAAATTTAAAAAAAAAAAAGTTAAATCTGCCCGCGGGTTGGAAGATGGATGATCAATTTAGCTGGTGTCCGTTTTCCTAACCCGTAGCTGTCAGCGGGTTCGAGAATCGATGCCGGTAAAATTGAGCGTTGGCTGTCAAACCCGCTGACAGGCGCCGCTTCTGTCAAAAAGGAGGCGCTAGGGATGCACTAGTGTCCCTAGCACCTCCTTTTACCGCAGACCCTAATTTACATACCCGGCCTTCCTGAATCGCGTGCCCGGAAGAGTGGCCTATGCACGCGTCAGGAGAGCGGGTGCTAACCGGCTCTCCCGCGTGTTTTTCCTGTATCTGCATGACAGGTTGGAAAAGAGAGGTTTAAAGGATTCTCACAAGGTGCGAGTATATGAGATGTGACACTTTAAAGCTTTGAAAAACCAGAAAATAAGAGCATTTGAGTGGATTAGAGGACAGTTGTGCATTTATAATTTCTGCACGAGTGTGCGTCCCTGCTAGGGTGGTCTACCAACAATTTTTTTTTTTATATAAGGTTGCTCAAGTTCAAACATCTTGACAGTGGATGGATTTGTACACTTTATGATTGATTATATTTTTCCATCCATTTGGGCTCAGTGTATTCAGTATTGTCTTCATCTACAGTCCATTATTTTATTACCAAGTGGACCAATAAAGGTTTCCTGCCCAGTTCTTGGCAGGTTGTGCATCCCCCATCTTGTTCTTACTGTATTAACCATATGAATAGCAGAATGTACACGGTGGACTTTGATGCCTATCTCGCTAAAGGCCTAGTAGCCTAATCCAGCCTCGGTGACCAGCTGAATAATGTCAAAGTGAAAGAAAGGGAACGAATGATAGGCAGTCAGTTACTCAAAATTGTCACGGTGTGTAATTGCCTCCCCACATTCAGTGTGACAGGAAACCCTCTGGATATCAAAAGGCATTAAACTGACCTAACACTACCACGACATCAGTCATTTACCTTCCACCTTCGGCTTAACTTCTGCAAGTCTTTCAGCAAACTTCTTCTTGAAATAGAGGGATTGCAGCCTTTGCTGGTAATGATTTATTCTGGAACAATAAAACACAGGCACATGATCACCTGTCTGATACTGCTGGAAGGTTCAGTACTAAAAAAAAAAAAAAAAAAAAAAGGAGAGGGTATCCTAGAAACTTCATCTTAAAACTGATCTCTCTTGTCATGTGTGTGTCCAGAAAACAAAAAAACAGACTCAAAAAACCTGAGGTTTCTGATGACATGCCACTGCTTTTAAGGAAATATGCAGAGTTTATGTTAAGCAAGATACCTACTTCTCTAGGTCTTATTTGTAACTGTCTTTGGAAATGGTGCTAATTTTCCTGGATGAGCTATTCGAAAACAAACTTCCAGTGTCCTTGCTTTGATTTGAACTTTGATGGAAGTAGTACGCAGAAAAGCAAGGCAGGCCATTTCTGTGGACACATCCAAGTGTGGTTGCAGCGTTTGCTGTACTGCACTTCCTCTATGTCACTCTGTGGCTGGACTGTTTCTTGTGCTTTGCTTCAGTAACATCTGACAGGGCAGGAAATAAAGCTATGCAGATTCTTATCTTTAGGGTGATGGCGAAGTAAAATGCAAAGCAGAGTGGCACAAATGTGAACCAAAACATTGCTATGTGAGACTAGACTATTTGCAATTGTAATAGGTTTCTTAAAATCTAATTTGGGAGAAGACACTAACAAAAGGATTAAAAAGGTTGGCTCTGTTGAAATAGTTTTCCCAACAACTGCATATCTCACTAAAATATAGTGCTAAAACTCTTGAGGAAAGTGCTTAATTTTAGAGTAATTTTAAAATGCAATCTTGGTTATTTGGGAGTGTGTGTCATTGTTTCTTCAGCATTGAGGTGGTTCCAATCTCCTGCTCATTTTAGGAGAAAGTCCTGCACTTCATAAACTCCCTAATTACAGAGAGAATACAAAGTTCTTTTTTTCTTCAGCATGGTAACATGCAACATATCCCTTTTGTTTGTTTGTACTTAGTAATCAATATTATGAATACACTCATACCGAATGATGAACCAATTAAACAATGAAAATAAAATTATTATAACATGTTAATATATAAAATTAGATTAAGGACAAATCCGCTAACCCCCCCCCACCAGCCTATAAGCACAATCAAAGCTAATAAAACAAAGTCTCACCATATCCACCCCATTAATAAAACATAAAAACAAGATAAAAATACAAAAATACCCCTATTCTAGCAAAGTATTTCAGCATAGGTAACTGCTGGTTTAACCATGTTGTTGCTGGCTAAACAGAACCTTGAAAAGAGATGATCACATTGGTAAAGCAAAACCAAGTGGACAAGGTCTTTTTATGGTAACCAAAAGCTGAAGAATACCTGGACTTAGTCTTACAGTTCAGAGAAACTTCATGACACCTAAAAAATGGTAATGTAATGCTGTCTGCAAACATTCCTAATCCAATAACGAATGCACATTTGTTCTAGTCTCTGTTCACACCAGAAGGGGGATCAGAGAACAAGTTAAACCTAGAGTCACTAACCTCACCCAGAGAGGCACAGTGTCACTCCTAGATTAGTTATGCCAAAAGTAACTCTCTAAATCAAATCTAAGTGAATTCAGTTTTGGAGTCCATGCGAGGATCCAAGTCTTGTATCCAAATGGAAGCCTTTCTGCATTTAATCCTGGGATAGTCCCAGTGTGAAAAGGACAAGAAGCACTGCCAAACTAACCAATCTAGATACAAATAACCCATTGCCTAATCCAGGAGTGAAAGCAGTATAAACCTACTGAACAACCCCATTGCTTTCAACACAGTTATGGCTTTAGTTGCTCCCAGTTGAGGCAGTCTTTCTAGTAATTCCGTTTACAGACGAGAATGTATGGGAAGAGCTAGGAAAACTGAACATGGACAAGGTACATCCCAGGATACTGAGGGAGCTCAGATGTGCTGGTGGGTCTGATGAATGACCCCGTTCAATAGATCCCTGGAAATGGGAGTGGTGCCACAAGATTGGAGAAGAGTAGTGGTGGTCCCGCGTCACAAGACTGGGAGCAGAGAGGAGGCTGGAAACTTACAGGCCGGTCAGCCTCACTTTGGTGATGGGAAAATTAATGGAGACTCTGCTGAAGGAAAGGATAGTGAACTATCTACAATCCGGTGGGTTGCTCAATCCGAGGCAGCATGGATTCACCAGGGGAAGGTCTTGTCAGACAAATATGATTGAGTTTTTTGATTGGGAGACTAGAGAACTGGATCAGAGAAGAGCGCTCAATGTGATTTACTTGGATTTTAGTAAAGCTTTTGATACGGTCCCAAATAGGAGACTCGTGAACAAAATGTGAAGCTTGGGAGTAGGTGCCAAGGTAGTAGCATGGATTGCAAACTGGTTGGCTGACAGACAACAGCGTGTAATGGTAAATGGAACCTACTCTGAAGAAAGAACGATGTTAAGTGGAGTGTCACAGGGATCAGCTTTGGGACCGATTCTGTTTAATATCTTTGTGAGTGACCTGGCGGAAGGGATAGAAGGTAAAGTTTGTCTGTTTGCGAATGATACTAAGATCTGCAACAGAGTGGACACGTCTGAAGGAGCAGAGAGAATGAAAAGCAATTTAAGAAAACTTGAAGAGTGATTGAAGATTTGGCGGCTGGGATTCAATGCCAAGAAGTACAGAGTCATGCATCTGGGGTGTGGCAATTCAAAAGAGCTTTATGTGATGGGCAGTGAAACACTAATTGCATGGACTGGGAAAGGGACCTTGGTGTGACAGTGTCTGATGATCTGAAGATGGCGAAGCAATGTGACAAGGCGCTAGCTAAAGCCAGAAGAATGCTGGGCTGCATAGAGAGAGGAATAACCAGCAAGAAAAAAAAAAGGTGATAATGCCCTTGTACAGGTCCTCACCTGGAGTACTGCGTTCAGTACTGGTGCCCGTATCTCAAAAAGGATAAAGTCAGGATAGAAGCAGTTCAAAGAAGAGCGACCAAAATGGTGAGGGGACAGCATTGGAAGACTTATAAGGAGAGGATGAAGGATCTGAATATTTATACCCTGGAAGAAAGGAGGTGCAGGGGATATTTCATGCAGACCTTTAGATATCCGAAAGGATTTAATGATGCACAATCATCAAACCTTTTCCATTGGAAAGCAATCAATAGAACTAGAGGTCATGAAATGAATCTCCAGGAAGGACAACTCAGAACTAATGTCAGGAAATATTTCTTCACGAAAAGGGTGGTGAATACCTGGAATGCCCTTCCAGAAGAGGTGGTGAAGACGAAAACAGTCAAGGAATTCAAAGGGGCATGGGATAAACACTGTGGATCCCTAAAGGCTAGAGGATGGGAATAAAGAAAAGAGTGCATGGGGGTAACTGGGGGTAACTTGCTGGTGTGGCATTTGCTAGCCTTAACAATTAAGCCGTTATTGCTCTCTGCTTCAACAGTAGTGAGAAAAGGGGAATTGGATTCAGACAGCAACCGAGGGCCCCGACTTTTACTGTTTGGGGAACAAATAAACATGGGGGTAACTAACTGATGCGGCGCTTACTACTCAATCACTAAGCCTGATACTTTTGATGCAACTCTCTGCTTTTACTGTCTGGTAAACTGATAAGCATGGGGGTAACCTGCATAGTGCAGCAGCTACTGGCATAAGCTTGCTGGGCAGACTGGGTGGATCATTTGGTCCTTTTCTGCCATCAGTTCTATGTTTCTATAAGTATCTCTGTAGGACAAAGCAAATACTCTCCTAAGCTGGCTTAAAGCATAAGAAAAAAAAATTGATTCATGCCAATTATCTCCAAATATTTTCCCATTTATCTTGCTTAGGAAGTTTGATAAATAGAGACCTGTGTATGCCATGAGCATCTCTTTGGCAAGCTTGTGCTCATGAAATATGTGCAAATACACGGTTAATAAATTGCAAGAATCAGATCACCACTGCCTTGCATGTGGACAGTAGATTTTTCTGGCCCTCTGACATTCTGGTGTCACCGTGCTTTTCCTGCTTGTTAGTAAATTAGTGCCACACATGACTGGGTTTTGCTCATCAGCATTTTCCTACCTACCTGCTCATCTCATAGAGGAATCTGTCAGCTTTGGCCATGCGATCCAGTTCATGTTGGTGTTCCCCAAGCAGGTCGATGTCACTTTTCTCAGGAACAAATTTTAGCAGCTAAAGGAAAGAGTCATTATAAGCTTTAATTTTGCTTTCACACACTTGTACTTTATTGTTAAAGAAAAAACAGATGTGGCGGTTGCATGGAACTGCCTCCCAGTTGAGGTGGTAGAGATAAAGAGAGTATCTTAATTCAAGAAGGCCTGGGATACGCATAAAGGAGCCTTAGAAACGAAGGACTGAAAGGGAGGGCGGATCAGCTGGGGGTCTGTGGCGATACAACAGGAATCAACGGGTAGGCAGCCCTCATGGTCCCTCCCCCCATCATCATATTTTGCGTGTTAGCCGAAAATGACTGGCTACAGCGGCGCATGCACACATTATGGATGAACATGGAAAAATGTTTTGTTATTTTGTGTGGTTTTGGATGGGAAATGAAACATTCTAAAATACCATTTTCATGCTGTTTTAAAATGGCAGCACATCCCTAATGCATACTGACTAATAAACTGGTTCTTTTACCCTGAAGCAGTGAATAAATAGCACTAAAGTTTTTCATGCATTTCTCCAGCCTACCTGACAGTGTCCTGCCCTCTCTGCCACAGAATCATGAATCCAATCAGTAGTGTGGGGTCAGGGCCTTCAAGGGATTCAGTGAATCCCCAGCCCTCGACTTTTTTTTTCAGCTGGTTTTTTTTTTTTCCCTTATTCAGCTGAAGACCTGGAGACAAACTGCAGCCTCTGGCTGCTAGGAGGCTGCATCCCATCCTCTACAGAAGCACAGAAGAGAGGGAGGAGGGGCAGGGGGCCGCTGGGCCAATAAAGCACATTCAGGCAGATACAGTAAAATTTGCGGAAGAGCGGGCGAGCGCACAGGCCACTCTCCTCTGCGCACGATTCACTAAAAAAAAAAATATTCTAATTAGGGCCCGTGGTAAAGAGAGACGCTAGAGACACTAGCGCGTCCCTAGTGCCTCTTTCTTGACAGGAGCGGCAGCTGTCAGCGAGTTTGACAGCAGACGCTCAATTTTGCCGGCATCGGTTCTCAAACCTGTTGACAGCCATGGGTTCAGAAATTGGACGCCGGCAAAATTGAGCGTCCGGTTTTCAACCCACGAGCCGATTTTAAATTTTTTTATTTTTAACTTTTGGGACCTCCGACTTAATATCACCATGATATTAAGTTGGAGGGTGTACAGAAAAGCTAATTTCTGAAAGTAAAATGTGTGGCTTGGCTGCACATTTTACTTACTGAATCGCGCAGGAATAACTAATAGGGCCATCAACATGCATTTGCATGTTGATGGCCCTATTAGTTTCGGGTGGGGGGTTGGACGCGCGTTTTTGACGCACTATTACCCCTTACTGAATAAGGGGTAAAGCTAGCGCGTCGAAAACATGCGTCCAAACACGGGTTAACAGTGTGCTCCGCCGGAGCGCACTGTACTGTATTGGTCTGATTGCTGGAACAAGCACTGACCTGTGATAGGGATCCTCACGATGACTGGGCCAACTGGCACCGGAGAACCAATTCAGCCCAGAGAAGCAGAGCAGTACAGCACAGGGCAGAAGGTGGGACTTGCTTTGGCTCGAAGCAAAGTCCTGCCTTCTACCTCGTGCAAAAAGCAGTGGCTGAAAGTGCACGTGTGGAACTGGGAGGGCCGTGATGGCCGGGAGCCGCAAGACGAAGCTCCGTTTGTGGCCCTGTGCATATGCGACAGGAGGACACTCAGAGGCTCAGGTAGGAATTAAGTGGCTGTGAGTGTGACCTTAACACAGGGGGGAGGGGGAGCAATCAAGACTGCTGGGGATGGGTGTGAGAAAGAAGCAGCTGGGAAGCAGGACTGCTGGGGAGCAAGAGTGCTAGGGACTGAGAGATCAGGGAGGGGGCTAGGGTCTGGAGACTGGGAGGTATGGGAGTGTGGCAAACTTATGGGATGAGTTTAATGGAAAAGGAATGATATGGTAACAAAGGGCATCAGCCAGCAGGGAGATGCGTGTCACATGAGCAGTCATAGGAGGAGGAGACAGGAAAATAATCTTACCTTGTGACTACTCTATATATTTATTACATTTATTCTTTGCAAAGCTTTAGTTTAACCTCACTAGTATGAGGTACGCTGACTCTAATTTAGATTTGACTTTTGAGTTGTTAAAATATAAATAATGATATCACTGAAGAGTGAGATGTGGTACTACCACAGCCTCTGTGTCTGCCCTCACCCCATGGAACCATGACTGGACTAAGTAATTCTACCTTGGTGGATATTATTAGGCCGTATCATGCACTTCTGCCTAACATCGAACCTTTTCCATTGGGAAAGAAACTGTACAATGAGGGGTCATGAAATGAAATGCCGGGTTGGGGGACGGGACGACAACACAGAACCAACATCAGGAAATACTTCTTCACAGAACGGGTGATGGATGCCTATAATGCCTTCCTGGAAGACTTAGTGAGGATGAGAACAGTAAAATGAATTCAAAAGGGCATGGGATAACACACACGGCTGATTTCTAGAGGCTAGAGGTTGGAAATGAAGAAAAGGGTAGTTGGTGGTAACCTGCATGGAGTGGAAGTTACTGCCCTGAACAGAAATAAAAGTTGCTCATACGTACAAGCACAATCGCACACTAACGTTCCACCTGGCTCCCACGTTGCCTGACAGGGAGAGGGGGGGGGACGACTGCTGGGGGCTGAGAGGATTGGGAAGGGATGAGCTACGGCTGCTCTTACTTCTATTTATCTGAGAGGGAACGTGAAAAGAATTTTCATTTTCTGTTATTTTTGGGAAATGTGCCTCTCTGGACATTTCTGTTGTGTAGGAAAAATACATTTTTTTTTTTATTTCTCTGGTGTTACATTGCTAGCAAAGTCTGGCTTTTTTTTTTTTTTTTGGGGGGGGGGGGGGGGGGGGGTTTCCAGTTCAGCTTTTGTCTCACTATTTCTATTTCTAGTATGTGGCCAGTTCTGTATTTGGCGAGGTCTGTGTTTTCAATGACCAAATGACGCGTTCTCCTAGTGTGTAGTTTCTGTGTAAGGATCTCTCTCAGCCTGGCTTGTCCTGTTTTCCTAATAGGAGGTGTACTGGTGTTTTAGAGCCTGGTATAATATTGGCAGTGTTGCTTTTTCATAGGCAGACTCCAGTGCAGGCAGTTAGTGCTATTCAGTGTGGGAGATTTACTATAATGCATTTGTAATTCAGTTCTTTCAGAGGGCCCAACCCCCCATGTTAAATAGGCCTAATACCATATGGGTTCCAAGTATCTTTTTTTTTTTTTTTTTACCTTTTTTTCAAGGTTTTCCGGTTAACACCACAGCAATGCATGTAAATATAATATACACGTTGTAAGTGATATTTTTTACCTCAGAGGGCAGTACTGTGAATGTTTTTCATGTAAAATCTGTTACTAAGAGCTGGGGTAAGGTGAGGACCTAGGATGATGTTGGGAAGAGGAGATGAAAGGATGTAGCGGGTTTTTTTTTGTGTGAAATTAAAGAATTACAATATAAATGAAATTAAAGAAGGCTAAATATCATTTTGTGTCGCTTCTTTCATACGCAAAGTAATACAATACTAAACCTTTCCAGATTTATACGACAGACACACACCATCAGAAAAATCTCAACTTATTGGGACATTAAATATCACTCTCTTTTGGGATGAAGGTGTGGGGATGGTGGTGGGGACGACAGGGAAAATTAGGCAATTAGCCAGGGGTAGAGGGGGAAGGGGGGAGAGGGAAAAGAACGTGACTATGCCAGAGGCAGGAAGGGAGAGGGAAGGCGATGTTGTGCATTTACTGAATTCCCTGCTTAGAAAGTCACTACACGTCGCCGGATCTAGTCAAGGAACAGCTTCCAGTCAGAGGTGGATTGGGAGCGGCAGATGGTAGCCAGGCAGGTCAAATGAACAAAAAGCTGCCCGTCTGTATTTCTTGCTTGTTCCTTATGCAAAAAACTTTTAAGCTAAAAAAAAAAAAATCCTTTGATCTACATAAGTCTGCACCAGTCTTAGTGGAGTTCAAATTAATGAACATTTTTCCATTTTTGGGTTGAGATTAACTGCTACCTTCAAGTCATTTTTGAGACATAAAGCGTTGGGACTTAATCATAACATTGGCTTGACAATTTTTTCTGTCCCCACACAAGACATTCCTTTATATAGAAAGCTGATTAATTACATTTTGACTGCTGAAATCTGGATTACTGCCATGCCCTAGTTTTACATCACTGCTGCAATAAATTTCACCACAATGCCAACCTGTAGTAATGTGAAGTGGTTAGAATGCCATTTTTGCCAGGCTGGTTTTACAATTAGCTTGATAATTATGGTATATAGCACAGGATGCATGCCTGGATATGGATTCAACAAATCCTTACACCCTCCTCTGCAGTGAGTATAAAAGACAGCCCCTATTATATTAAGGGTAAAAAAAAAAAATCATTCTTTCCATTTCAGTTTTAAAAAATGGACAAAGTAATAGCTGAATTAATTTGAACCAAAGTGATGACTTGCTAACACTCTCTCATCAGGTCCTTCAGCACTAATTGGATACATCTGAAATGGCGCCCACGGGTAGGAAAAGAACTAAGGATTTTTTTTTTTTAATATGAAAAAACAGAAGGATTTCAGAAGAGATATCCATGTAGATCTTCACATTCATTACAGTAAGGGCTGTGAGGAGGAGGTGCTCATAGGAATGAGTCACCATATGTTCTGAAGTTCTCTCCTTTGTGTCACATGACACCAGGGTCATATGGAGACTATTCTTAAAGAGACAGTGCCAATATGCAATATTACTAGAACTTCGGTATATAAAACTGTTAAATAAATAAAAATAAATATGCCTTGAAGGGGCAATTTTGAGAGTATTCAGAGGCATGCCAAATAGTTTTCAAAGGCAAAACTCCTCCATTCTGGGAAGCCTTCTCCTAGACCTTTGCTTGGGGCCCCAGAATTTGAACTGGGGGTCATAGGGCAGTTCTCTCTGGCTCACCTGTTCCAGCATGTCCTTTGGTAAATCCTCCTGTTCATCCATTGTTAAAATTGCACGTTTGATTTCCTCATTGGATAATTTTAACCTGGAAATATAATTACATTTCAGAATATATTGTCAGTAATGGTCACCAGTATTTTCATTTCTCCCTTTGAGTCTTCAGGAGGATCTGGTAAAAACAACAACAAAAAACGGTCTCCCCTCCCCCCCCCCCAAAAAAACAAACAAATAAAAAAAAAATGTAAATGCAACCAATACTCAACTCAGAGCAGCTTAAAAACCTATTTCCTGATAATGCGCTTAAATATTCCCCCCTCAAACAACTTTTATGTAGCCATCAGCCATTCGAGGACATCTAACCCATTACTTTAGGGAAATATGCATGTTCTTCTGTTCTGTAGACAATACTGAAATCAGCCCCTGTAGACCAAGCATTTGGACGTGGGAAGGGTCAATAAAAGGTCAGGTCTGTTTAATGAGGAGATGATGATGATTCATTCCTATTTCAATAATAAGAACTGCAGCCTTAGCTGCTTTATTAATCACATTATTTACACTAGGGCTTCACAGCAATTGAGCTTGATTTAGTTTTCTTAACATGAGCTTAGCACTTATTACAACAGTGAAACATTTTGTATGGAATAAGGGATGGCTCATGAAAGTAAACCTCAATATACAGTACATCTGATGGGGGGGAGGGGGAGAAGAACTTAGCCTACTGCCTTTGCATAGAAGAGCTTAACTTTACTTTTAAAGAGTCACGTCAACTTAGCCGAGCTAGAACATTAACTAATTTCAATGTAAATCTTAGTATTTTTGGCCTACTTTCTGAAGGGAAGGCAGCTTATGAGATCATCTTTGTATGCGTCTGTCTGTGCCTTCCCCCTTTCCCACCAATAACCTTAGTGTGTGGTGTCCTAGCCACTCCAAATTTTGCAAGCATTTCAAAGGGGTCAAGGATAGCCTAACTTTTTTTTGTTTCTTGGAACCCTTTATTATCCATGTAGATGTACATGCGCATCCCAGAAAGTTGGCTTCCTTATGCTTGGAGCTCCCTATTTTCCTTCTGAATGGGTTCAGCCTGGAGTTCATCTAGCCCTCAGTGACTATGTGAGCCCTGCATGCTCACTGTGATGTCCTTACAAACAGAAACATGCAAACTTAATAAAAACAAAATGAATGGTTTGTATGGTATACTACTTGGAAATATGTTGGTTTGTTAAACTTAGAAAAAGAAATAAAATTACCTTGAATCAGCAAATCCACATTGATGTTCAGGTAGATATGCTTGATTCAAGGGGTCTGCAGTAGGCCACTGGTGAATCTGTATCAGATATAGTTGAATTTTTCCCAGATTCCTTAGAATCTAGGGAAAATCCAAAAATTACATCAAACTACATCTACCTACCATACGTGTATAAGTCGATCTCATGTATAACTCAAGGGTATTTTTTGGGCCCCAAAATCACCAATGCATAAGTTGAGGGTAAAACCTAGGGGGAGCTTATGAAATGGTGAAATCATACCAAGAAACAAACTGATAACTTAAAAAACACTTATTTATTTTTTTAAGAGCAGAATAAAGTGTCTCTTAAAAAACATTATCATTTAACAACTTAAGAAAATCTCTTATTTACCAGTTCAGTAGTTATTAAATGATGAATAAAATACCTCATTCAAATTCTTCCAAATCTGATTCTTCATAGTTGGAATGTACGAAAAAAATCGTGGAACTGTTCTTTGGTGATGCCATCGGCATAAATGTCTTTGCTGTCTCCATCTGTTGAATCATTACCCGATGCTGATTCTTTGTTTTTATAGATGGCATCATCTTCTGATCCATCCATAGCATTGCTAATGCTGCATTTCAGGAATGACTTATGAACATAAGAACATGCCATACTGGATCAGACCAAGGGTCCATCAAGCCCAGTATCCTGTTTCCAACAGTGGCCAATCCAGGTCATAAGAACCAAGCAAGTACCCAAAAACTAAGTCTATCCCATGTTAACTGTTGCTAGTAATAGCAGTGTCTATTTTCTAAGTCAACTTAATTAGTAGCAGGTAATGGACTTCTCCTCCAAGAACTTATCCAATCCTTTTTTAAACAGAGGTATATTAACTGCACTAACCACATCCCCTGGCAACAAATTCCAGAGTTTAATTGTGCGTTGAGTGAAAAAAAACTCTCTCGGATTAGTTTTAAATGTGTCACATGCTAACTTCATGGAGTGCCCCCTAGTCTGTTATCCGAAAGAGTAAATAACCGATTCACATTTACCTGTTCTAGACCTCTCATGATTTTAAACACCTCTATCATATCCCCCCTCAGCCGTCTCTTTTCCAAGCTGAACAGTCCTAACCTCTTTAGTCTTTCCTCATAGGGGAGCGGTTCCATCTCCTTTATCATTTTGGTTGCACTTCTCTGTACCTTCTCCATCGCAATTATATCTTTTTTGAGATGCGGCAACCAGAATTGTACACAGTATTCAAGGTGGGGTCTCACCATGGAGCAATACAGAGGCATTAGCTCATTTTCCGTTCTATTAACCATTCCCTTCCTAACAATTCCCAACATTCTGTTTGCTTTTTTTTGACTGCTGCAGCACACTGAGCTGACGATTTAAAAGTATTATCCACTATGACGTCTAGATCTCTTTCTTGGGTGGTAGCTCCTAATATGGAACCTAACATTGTGTAACTATAGCATGGGTTTGCACTTATCCACATTAAATTTAATCTGCCATTTGGATGCCCAATTTTCCAGTCTCACAAGGTCTTCCTGCAATTTATCACAATCCGCTTGTGATTTAACTACTCTGATTAATTTTGTATCATCTGCAAATTTGATTACCTCACTTGTCGTATTCCTTTCTAGATCATTTATAAATATATTGAAAAGTACGGGTCCCAATACAGATCCCTGAAGTACTCCACTGCCCACTCCCTTCCACTGAGAAAATTGTCCATTTAATCCTACTCTGTTTCCTGTCTTTTAGCCAGTTTGTAATCCACGAAAAGTCATTGCCACCTATCCCATTACTTTTTACTTTTCCTAGAAGCCTCTCGTAAAGAACTTTGTCAAACGCCTTCTGAAAATCCAAATACACAACATCTACCGGTTCACCTTTATCTACATGTTTATTAACTCATTCAAAAATGTGAAGCAGATTTGTGAGGCAAGAACTGCTTGGGTAAAGCCATGCTGATTTTGTTCCATTAAACCACGTCTTTCTATATGTTCTGTGATTTTGATATTTAGAACACGTTCCACTATTTTTCCTGGCACTGAAGACAGGCTAACTGGTCTATAGTTTCCCGGATCGCCCCTGGAGCCCTTTTTAAACATTGGGGTTACATTAGCCACCCTCCAGTCTTCAGGTACAATGGATGATTTTAATGATAGGTTACAAATTTTTACCAATAGATCTGAAATTTCATTTTTGAGTTCCTTCAGAACCCTGAGGTGTATACCATCCGGTCCAGGTGATTTACTACTCTTCAGTTTGTCAATCAGGCCTACCACATCATCTAGGTTCACTGTGATTTGGTTCAGTCCATCTGAATCATCACCCATAAAACCTTCTCCGGAACAGGTATCTCCCCAACATTCTCTTCAGTAAACACTGATGCAAAGAAATCGTTTAATCTTTCCGCGATGGCCTTATCTTCTCTAAGTGCCCCTTTAATCCCTTGATCATCTAACGGTCCAACTGACTCCCTCACAGGCTATCTTCTTCGCATATATTTAAAAATGTTTTTACTGCGAGTTTTTGCCTCTATGGCCAACTTCTTTTCAAATTCTCTCTTAGCCTGTCTTATCAATGTCTGACATTAAACTTGCAAATGCATTATCCTATTTTCTTCTGTTGGATCCTTCTTCCAATTTTTGAATGAAGATCTTTTGCTAAAATAGCTTCTTTCACCTCACCTTTTAACCATGCTGATAATCGTTTTTCCTTCCTTCCACCTTTCTTAATGTGTGGAATACATCTGGACTGTGCTTCTAGGATTTTTTTTTTTTTTTTAATAATGACTACGCCTCTTGCACACTTTTTCCCTTTGTAGCTGCTCCTTTCAGTTTTTTTCTATCAAAGTTTCCCTTTTGAAAGTTTAGCATGAGAACCATGGATTTTCTTACTGTCCCCCTTCCAGTCAATTCAAATTTGATCATATTATGATCCTATTGCCAAGCGGCCCCACCACAGTTACCTCTCACCAAATCCTGTGCTCCACTGAGAATTAGATCTAAAATTGCTCCCTCTCTCTTCGTTTCCTGAACCAATTGCTCCATAAAACTGTCATTTATTCCATCCAGAAACGTTATCTCTCTAGCATGTCCCGATGATACATTTACCCAGTCAATATTGGGGTAATTGAAGTCTCCCATTATTACTGCACTACCAATTTGGTTAGCTTCTCTAATTTCTTTTAGCATTTCACTGTCCGTCTCACCATCTTGGCCAGGTGGACGGTAGTATACTATCACCATAGTCTTCCTCGATACACAAGGGATTTCTACCCATAAAGATTTGATTGTGCATTTAGTCTCTTGCAGGATGTTTATCCTGTTGGACTCTATGCCATCCTAGACATAAAGCGCCACACCACCTCCCAGGTGCTCCTCTCTGTCAGTGCGATATAATTTGGCGGAATTGACTCCCAGGCATCCTTTACCCATTTTGCTACTAAATCAATGTCTGGTTTCATCAGGTTCTCTTCTTTCATTAACTTTGCTTGACAAGAACATATTCATTGTTGCCACATGTGCCACAATTGGTCCTTGAAAGACTTATTGAGCAGACATCTAATGGCTGGAGCACTGATGTCAGACCTCCTGGAATCATTGCTAACGGGATCTCCATTTTGTTTGCATTGACCTTCACATCCTCTGTTATGTGTGCGGAACATATCCTACATCAATAGTGATGGTCATTTTTTTAGCCCTGCTGTTGCTTCTGTGTTTACTAATGAGGATGTTGGGGATTGACAAACTAAAGAGTAGCAAATCACCTGGACAAGATGGTATACATCCTAGGGTTCTGAAAGAACTAAAAAATGAAATTTCAGGTCTATTAGTTAAAATTTGTACCCTAACATTACAATCATCCATTGTACCTGAAGACTGGAGGGTGGCCAATATAACCCCAATATTTAAAAATGGCTCCAGGGGCGATCCGGGAAACTATAGACCAGTGAGCCTGACTTCAGTGCCAGGAAAAGTAGTGAAAACTATTCTAAAGATCAATATCACAGAGCATATAGAAAGACATGGTTTAATGGAACACAGTCAACATGGATTTACCCAAGGGAAGTCTTGCCTCACAAATATGCTTCATTGTTTTTGAAGGGATTAATAAACATGAACCGGTAGATGATGTATATTTGGATTTTCAGAATGCGTTTGACAAAATCCCTCAAGAGAGGCTTCTAAGAAAACTAAAATGTCAGGGGATAGGAGGAGATGTCCTTTCATGGATTATAAACTGGTTAAAAGACAGGAAACAGAGAGTAGGATTAAATGGCCAATTTTCTCAGTGGAAAAAGGTAAACAGTGGAGTGCCTCAGGGATCTGTACTTGGACCGGTGCTTTTCAATATATTTATAAATGATCTGGAAAGGAATAAGACGAGTGAGGTTATCAAATTTGCAGATGATACAAAATTTTCAGAGTAGTTAAATCACAAGTGGATTGTGATACATTGCAGGAGGACCTTGCAAGACTGGAAGATTGGGCATCCAAATGGCAGATAAAATTTAATGTGGACAAGTGCAAGGTGTTGCATATAGGGAAAAATAACCCTTGCTGTAGTTACACGATGTTAGGTTCCATATTAGGAGCTACCACCCAGGAAAAAGATCTAGGCATCATAGTGGATATTTTGAAATAGCTCAGTGTGTTGCAGCAGTCAAAAAAACAAACAGAATGTTAGGAAATATTAAGAAGGTAATGGTTAACAAAACAGAAAATGTCATAATGCCTCTATATCACTCCATGGTGAGACTGCACCTTGAATACTGTGTACAATTCTGGTCAGCGCATCTCAAAAAAGATATAGTTGTGATGGAAAGGTACAGAGAAGGGAGACCAAAATGATAAAGGGGAAGGAACAGCTCCTTTATGAGGAAAGGCTGAAGATGTTAGGGCTGTTCAGCTTGGAGAAGTGATGGCTGAGGGGGGATATGATAGAGGTCTTTCAAATAATGAGAGGTCTTGAACGAGTAGATGTGAATTGGTTACTTACACTTTCGGATAATAGGACTAGGGGACACTCCATGAAGTTAGCAAATAGCACCTTTAAGACTAATCAGAGAAAATTATTTTTCACTCAATGCACAATTAAGCTCTGGAATTTGTTGCCAGAGGATGTGGTTAGTGCAGTTAGTGTAGCTGGGTTTAAAAAAAGGCTTGAATAAGTTCTTGGAGGAGACGTCCATTAACTGCTATTAATCAAGTTGACTTAGGGAATGGCCTCTGCTATTACTGGCATCAGAAGCATGGGATCTACTTAGTGTTTGGGGACTTGCCAGGATCTTGTGACCTGGTTTGGCCTCTGTTGGAAACAGGATGCTGGGCTTGATGGACCCTTGGTCTGACCCAGCATGGCAAATTCTTATGTTCTTACCCCAAACATCACCATTTCATTCCCTCCTCATCCATCCAGCCTTTAGGATGAACCAGAACAGTTATGCCTGCTGGAATGTTTAGTTTCTTTGGCATCATTTTCCTCTTGAATATTACCACCAGATGCAGTTTGTGCCATCTGCCAGGCAAGACAGGACCACCGTGAAATGGATCTTTTCATGACCAGTTGTTTTTACAAGTACGGTCTTCTCACCAATGCCAGCTACAGTGCAATTGCCAGGCATATCAAATGTCATAGGTGTCTCAACCATATTATCAATCGGGCCAATCCTGTAAAGTGCGGCTGCATTTACCCTGCTCCTAAGCCGCTTTTAACTCACGTTCCGGCCGCGTTAGCCCTTCCTGCGATCCCGAATCCCCTTTAACCTACTCCTACCGCGTCCTAAATTCCCCGGGTAACCCCTTCCGCCCGCGGCATGTATATTGCATGCAAACGAGCGAATTAGCGCGATATTGCATGCAAACGAGCGAATTAGCTATTCCCCTAGCATCCCGTAACCCGCGCCCCGACTAACGCTACCTTTCCCTGCCGCTTTGTCGCGCGTTTAACCTGCAACTTACCGCCTACCCTGACCCAGGCGGTAGAGGCAGGGGTCAGGGTAGGTGGCAAGCTTTCCCCCAGCCCCCGCTCACCTGCCCCGGCCGCGATCATGGGTGCCGGTCTCCGTGGCAGCCCCAGTCCTCTCCCCTGCTCCCGAAGCCAAAAAAAAAAGCTTTTTTTTTTTTTTTGGCTTCGGGAGGAGGGGAGAGGACTGGGGCTGCCACGGAGACCGCTTTCCCCCGTGCAAGTAAGTTGTTTCGCCGCTTGTCTCTTCTCCCCCCTCCCGGAGCAGGGCGCGAAAAGCCGCCTTGCTCCGGGAGGAGGGGGGACACTGACAGCGGCGAAGCTTTCCCCCCAGCCCGGACACCGGCGAAGCCAGAAGATAGCGGCGGAGAAACGGCGAAACGACTGTCAGTGTCCCCCCTCCTCTCGGAGCAGGGCGCGAAAAGCCACCTTGCTCCGGGAGGAGGGGGGACACTGACAGCGCACAAGCAGCGATGGAGAAACGGCGAAACGACTGTCAATGTCCCCCCTCCTCTCGGAGCAGGGCGGAAAAGCCGCCTTGCTCCGGGAGGAGGGGGGACACTGACAGCGGCAAAACTTTCCCCCAGCCCGGACACCGGCAAAAAACTTACTTTTTTGCAGCCACGAGCACGAACACGATCTGGCCTGCCTTAGCTCCTCCCGACAAGATGGCCGCCTGCACGGGGAAAGCGTGCAATTGGCCGCTGAAGACGTGACGTCACGACATCACGTCTTGAGCGGCCAATTGTACTCTTTCCCCGTGCAGGCGGCCATCTTGTCGGGAGGAGCTATCGGAGC
Source organism: Rhinatrema bivittatum (assembly GCF_901001135.1). Classification (NCBI taxonomy): domain Eukaryota; kingdom Metazoa; phylum Chordata; class Amphibia; order Gymnophiona; family Rhinatrematidae; genus Rhinatrema; species Rhinatrema bivittatum. Next base: position 61,234,605 of record NC_042618.1, read on the forward strand.
CAGATCTTCGCGTTCCTGCTCGTGGCTCATGGCTGCAAAATTGTAAGTTTTGCCGGTGTCCGGGCTGGGGGAAAGTTTTGCCGCTGTCAGTGTCCCCCCTCCTCCCGGAGCACGGCGGCTTTTCGCGCCCTGCTCCGAGAGGAGGGGGGACACTGACAGTCGTTTCGCCGTTTCTCCGCCGCTGTCTTCTGGCTTCGCCGGTGTCCGGGCTGGGGGAAAGCTTCGTCGCTATCAGTGTCCCCCTTCCTCCCGGAGCAAGGCAGCTTTTCGCGCCCTGCTCCGAGAGGAGGGGGGACACTGACAGTCGTTTCGCCGCCGCTGTCTTCTGGCTTCGCCGGTGTCCGGGCTGGGGGAAAGCTTCGTCGCTGTCAGTGTCCCCCTTCCTCCCGGAGCAAGGCAGCTTTTCGCGCCCTGCTCCGAGAGGAGGGGGGACACTGAAAAGTCCTTTCGCCGTTGCTTCTGCGCTGTCGCCGCCGTTGCTTCCTGGTATCTGTCATTTCAAATGACATTTGAAATGACAGATACCAGCGTGGCGTGAAGCCTTAGGCCCGCGCACCCAGGATCCTGTATAGGCGCTCTATCCAGTATCCTGGGTTGCGCGGGACTAAGGCTTTTCGGACGCGGCTTACATTTACATATAATTAGGCTTCAGGATCGCGCGGTAGGTGAGCTGCTCTGTGCGGGCGGTAACCGCGGGTGCCGTAGGCACTAACGCAGCTCTTCCTACCGCACGATACAGGATTGGCCCGAATGTTATTCATATTGAAATTATTCTTAATTCTCTGCTGAATAATGAATTTGTGGAACAAACAGATCTTTTCATCAAGCTCTTTAGGCAGTTTCTGTGAAATCTTTGTTCGCTGACAAAGGCACAATCCATATTGGTTCATGAACTGCAAACACCAACCAGATGATGCTGTGAATTCTTTCAGACCTTTGGTCGCTGAATATTTTTCTTCTTTTGCCATTTGAAGGGCACAAATCCTAATGCTCGAGCGAGTCACAATGTAGCCACTATGTCTGCATTCCATTACCCAGTGATTCCAATCCTTTTCCATTCCTTCAAAAGGTGCAATTTTGAAATGTAAGGCTTTGACTTTGGCATTTCTAGCAGCTTTTCTTAATTTTTTCTCCAATCTCTGACGAGTTTTTTCACTAATGTCAAATTCTCATGCAGCTACACAATTATTGGCCTACTTTGCATGTTCTATAACCTTCAGTTTCAGCAATGTAAGATGCTCTCTTTTTCTTCTCAGAGATCATTTTCCTAAGGGTAAGAAGTCATTATTCTAATGGCTATCCCTGCTATCTGAATCCTTTTCTCCCTCTCCCATGGCTGTCTCTGCTGTTTGAATCCTTCTCTCCCCCCCCCCCCCATGGCTGTCTCTGCTATCTGAATCCTTCTCTCCCCCCCTCCCCCATGGCTGTCTCTGCTATCTGAATCCTTCTCTCCCTCCCCCCCCCCCCCATGGTTGTCTCTGCTATCTGAATCCTTCTCTCCCTCCCCCCCCCCATGGCTGTCTCTGCTATCTGAATCCTTCTCTCCCTCCCCCCCCCCTTGGTTGTCTCTGCTATCTGAATCCTTCTCTCCCTCCCCCCCCCCCCATGGTTGTCTCTGCTATCTGAATCCTTCTCTCCCTCCCCCCCCCCCCCTTGGTTGTCTCTGCTATCTGAATCCTTCTCTCCCTCCCCCCATGGCTGTCTCTGCTGTTTGAATCCTTCTCTCCCTCCCCCATGGCTGTCTCTGCTGTTTGAATCCTCTCCCTCCCCCATGGTTGTCTCTGCTATCTGAATCCTTCTCTCCCTCCCCCCCCCCATGGCTGTCTCTGCTGTTTGAATCCTTCTCTCCCTCCCCCCATGGCTGTCTCTGCTGTTTGAATCCTTCTCCCCCCCTCCCCCCATGGCTGTCTCTGCTGTTTGAATCCTTCTCCCCCCCCCCCCCCCATGGCTGTCTCTGCTGTTTGAATCCTTCTCTCCCCCCCCCCATGGCTGTCTCTGCTGTTTGAATCCTTCTCTCCCCCCCCCCCCCCATGGCTGTCTCTGCTGTTTGAATCCTTCTCTCCCTCCCCCCATGGCTGTCTCTGCTGTTTGAATCCTTCTCTCCCTCCCCCCATGGCTGTCTCTGCTGTCTGAATCCTTCTCTCCCTCCCCCCATGGCTGTCTCTGCTGTTTGAATCTTTCTCTCCCTCCCCCCATGGCTGTCTCTGCTGTTTGAATCCTTCTCTCCCTCCCCCCATGGCTGTCTCTGCTGTTTGAATCCTTCTCTCCCTCCCCCCATGGCTTGTCTCTGCTGTTTTGAATCCTTCTCTCCCTCCCCCATGGCTGTCTCTGCTGTTTGAATCCTTCTCTCCCTCCCCCCATGGCTGTCTCTGCTGTTTGAATCCTTCTCTCCCTCCCCCCATGGCTGTCTCTGCTGTTTGAATCCTTCTCTCCCTCCCCCCCCATGGCTGTCTCTGCTGTTTGATTCCTTCTCTCCCTCCCCCCCATGGCTGTCTCTGCTGTTTGAATCCTTCTCTCCCTCCCCCCATGGCTGTCTCTTGCTGTTTGAATCCTTCTCTCCCTCCCCCCATGGCTGTCTCTGCTGTTTGAATCCTTCTCTCCCTCCCCCCATGGCTGTCTCTGCTGTTTGAATCCTTCTCTCCCTCCCCCCATGGCTGTCTCTGCTGTTTGAATCCTTCTCTCCCTCCCCCCATGGCTGTCTCTGCTGTTTGAATCCTTCTCTCCCTCCCCCCATGGCTGTCTCTGCTGTTTGAATCCTTCTCTCCCTCCCCCCCATGGCTGTCTCTGCTGTTTGAATCCTTCTCTCCCTCCCCCCATGGCTGTCTCTGCTGTTTGAATCCTTCTCTCCCTCCCCCCATGGCTGTCTCTGCTGTTTGAATCCTTCTCTCCCTCCCCCCATGGCTGTCTCTGCTGTTTGAATCCTTGCCCCCTCCAGATTCCTTAACTCACCCCGCTATCTGGACAACAGCACTTCCGGTTGCTCAGGAACATCCTCCTTCCTCCCCCCCGTGATGTCCCAGTGTAGCAGTAAGACAGCTTCTCCTCCACAACTCCTCTGGATCCCTTAACTCAAATGCTCGCTGCTGCTATGAGGACAACGACAAACTTGCGGTTGCTCAGGCGAGTCCTCCCCTCCTCCCCTGCAGGTTCTCGGTGGGACCCTGGCTTGGGAGGATAGAGGACATGCCTATGCAACCTCAAGTCCCGTCATCGTTCTAATAGCAGTGAGCAGGTGAGTTAAGAAATAGGGAGGGGTGCAAAGGAGAAGCTGTCTGAATGCCCCAATGGAACACCATGGGGGAGAGGGAGGATGTGCCTTAACTGCAAGTGCCATCACAGGCCTCATAGCAGCGGGTGAGTTAAGGGATCAGGAGGAGGAGCGTACGAACGATTCAATCATGCATATTGAATTACGATATCGGTATTAATGTGGATTGGCCTGTGGATAAGATGACCGCGATTTTAAGGACCGATTTTTGGCATACAAGTTTTTGACTTATACACGAGTATATACGGTAATTAGATTTTCTGCACATCCCTACTGACAAGTGGAGCATGGAGGCCAAATGTCAGCCTGGAAAAAGTCCCAGAAGTAGAGTAAATACATTTCCTTCTTTCTGAAGGTAGCAGTGCGGTTTGGCTAGGGTCAGGTACCCTTATAAGTATATATAATTTCTATGATTTTTGGTGCTCATTGGTAATGTGATCCAGTTCATGGAAGAAAGCTTTTGGCCAGCCCTAGTGTTTGAACTTGCATTACTATGCTCCGTGGTATCTGTAGCTCTGTACTCATTGCATCCCAAGGAGCAGGAAGGTAGGGTCAACCCTGAAATCTTCGTCCAGACACCAGTTCATGTCACATCTCTGCAATAGCACCGTGTGAGACTCTAGGAAGAATTTCAATGGCTTTGCTCATGTAATAGTTACAGTAGTCTGCAACCCACAGTATAGAGCAGTTACATTTTTTTCAACAAAGTGGAAGTATGCACAGATCTTTATGGAATTACGACATTTTCTTGACAAGTTCCAGTGACAAGATTTCTCCACTAATCTGGCAGCAAAGCTTTCTGGAAGCCATAAAAGGGCTAAACTAGACTAAGCTATGTCTGTTTTTTAGGTCAGTACTTCTCACTCTGGTCCTCCTCTCATGTGCATTCATTGTGGGTATCCAGAAAATAACTGGACAGATGATTCTCGAGGACCACCCTGGGACTCTGGACACTTACTGTCCTGGAGAGTTTTCAGGATTTCCAAGGAGAAACCCAGTTTAGATTATTGGAGAAATTACTTACCTGATAATTTTGTTTTCTTAAGTGTAGACAGATGGATTCAGGACCAGTGGGTTTATGCTCCCCTGCCAGCAGATGGAGACGGAGCAAGCTGACGTCACAGTAGCCCTGCCAGTATTCTCTTCAAAAGCAACTGTGGACAGTCTAGCAAAAAAAAAAAACAAAAAACTTGATAAGAAACATGATTAAAACAGGTAATCAGATCATGGCTTGTAAACCTTGAAAAAATTCCACCCAAGAAAAATCAATTGGGCCAAGACCAAGCCCAGAAGAAACTAGAGCTGGTCCCACAGAATTGCCCTCGCCAGCGGAAGAGTCAGTCATGGGCGTGCCAAGATTTGATGTCCCACCAGTCAAGGCTGGGAAAAGCCAGGCTTAGGAAAATCCGAGGAAGAAAACTCTCCCTGAGCATCTGAGCAGCGCTGACACAGGTTAGAAGCCAGGTCAGGCTGAGAAGCCCCAATATGACAGGCAACACAAATAGGAAGACGCTTAAGACTTCCTTGCTTACTGGCGCCATTTCCGCGGTAAATATGCGTTGGAACGGCTCACGTTCAAAAAAGAAATGCACCCAAAAAAATAAGCACCTAAAAGCAAGTGCGGCAAGGTGCGCACACAACCTGTGCACCAAGTTAAGTGTGTAAAAATGTTTGTGCATGTAAAAAGTGTGCCCAAAAACAGCACACGTGTGCAAAGCCGATGTACTGTGCACACCGACGGCCTACAGGGGGCAGCAGAACACGCACAACAGCGCGTGAAAACGGCCACTGCAGCCTACCATGCAAGAAAAACGCCCAAGTGCGGGACCTAGCCCACCGGGGGGGGGGGGGGTTCTGCCCACCTCTCCAATGCCAACGGGAGTGGAACGAATGTCGGTACAGCGTGCCGAGAACGGAGACTGGAGGAAGTCGTGAAACCCCTCTGTCTCTGATTCAGGGTAAAACTTTTTTATTTTTTTTAAACCTTACCTGAGCTCAGCACTTACCAGTTGAGTACAGAGACAGTCTCTGGCTGCGGAGGGAGAGGACATCTGTCGTCACCGCTGTGCTCTGCCTCCTGCTGCCTTTCATCTGAACTAGCAGCTAAGTCCACAGCGGGAAACCCAGCTACGGGCCAAGGCAAACCTCTGAGGGACCACGGAAATCGCCTCAGGAATTCTCAACTGGGGGAGGGACCCTTTAGGTATCACCGCAGGAGAGCGGGGCTTTCTTTTCCTGAATTTAGAATTTCAAATTTCCCCTTCCAAAAAGCTTGAAGCAATCCCCATAGGGAGATGCACATCCACTATCTGCTGGAGACGGAGAATACTGGCAGGCTAGAGTCACTGCAGGGTTATGTATACTGGACGTCAGCTTGCTCCGTCTCCATCTATTGGCAGGGGAGCATAAAACCCACTGGTCCTGAGTCCATCTGTCTACATGCTAGGAAAATGCAGTTACTTTTGTGCTTGGACTTCTCAGTAAAGGTGAGAAACTAGAGGAAGTCTATCTCTGAAACGCAAACAGTATCTGGGTTTAAGATCACATACTAAAAAGTGTTTATGTGGTAAGGTGCAGAAAAGAACTTGTCTATATGAAGCAAACAGTCGGGGCTTATTTTGGCCAAAAGCCTATAATGCAGTTTCATATGCCCTATATATTGCATAAACCTTTAAGCAATCATGCCACTATAATATTTACTGGAACCATGAAAGCTGCAGACTATTCAAATGCTGTTCAGCAGTGGTTCTCAACCCTTTTTGTGAGGACCACCTGGCTAGTTTGATTTTCAGGATCTCCACAATGAATATGCATGAGATATAACTACATGCAAATATACATATTCAATGCAGATATCCTGAAAACTAGACTGGCCGGTTGGACCCCCATGCACCAGGTTGAGAACATTCCTAATCTACTCAATTGACGCCTCTATACAGATATCCCACATATTTAATTGGGGTATTTTCCATCCAAACTGAAAAAAAAATAAAGAGTCTTAATGCAATCATTTCTTGCAGGCTGTTGTACTGTAGAATAGCTGTGGTATACACTCACCAACCGTTTTCAGGAAGGTGTGGGAACAGAAAGGCCCAAGAGCTTCAACAAGAGTGCACCTGAATTTTCTGCCAGTGGTTAACAGCTCAAGGGATGGCAAACACATCTCTGGGCAGCTTATGGAGTAAATAATGCTCGGCTCCTTTTTACGTGGATATAGATGGCAACATTTGAAAGCTATTCTGGGGTTCACCAAAGAGATGTAAAGGGGGTTTATTCATCAGCCTGCGATACACAATTAATAAGCAGCCCTCATCTTAAACAACAGGAGTCATGGTAAACAACACATTGGTGCCACGGGCACCAGAAAGGTCCAGTTGTAACTAGCTTGGGGTGTGGCTATCTCAGAACTAGAGAAAAGTAACTGTGCAAACCAGCAGCTCCATTGCAAGCACTACAGCAGCACACAGCTTGGAGACTATTACCTGGGCAGATAAGTCTGTTCCTGATTATTACTAAAGTTATTATAGTAGGCTTCTGTGTATAATTGCTTTCTTTTCATTATAGTCAGATATAAAAAGTGTATATTAAGCTGCTATTTGGGTATCTCTGCTGTGTTCAAGATTTAAACAAAAAGAAAACATACAGCTTTTTTTCTCTCCGTTAGAATCTCTCTCTTAGTTAGATTTAGTGTCACATATAATCTCTGGTTAGATAAGAACAACCGACCGCCCACCTGACCCTCGCCCTTTCTCTTTTCTCTCCCTACCCAATTGACCCTCGCCCTTTATATCTCCTCTCCCCTCCTCCCAACCTCTATAGGTCTCCTCCTCGTCTTCCCCTTCCATCTATTACTTCACCCTGCTAATTATCCTGATTGCTTTATATAACTTTATTGTTAAAACTAACATGTACATTTGTATATATTTCTCGCATTATCATCCCCTGCCCTATTATCCGCTACCTGTTAATGTTATTATTGTAAAGCTTGTTGCTAAGTTATTATTATTATTATTATTATTATTGTAAAGCTTGTTGCTAAGTTATGTTACATTGTGAACCGAGGTGATGTTTTGCAAACGTGCCTCGGTATATAAGAAACCCTTAAAAAAAAACCAAAAAAACACATTGGGGCAAAAAGAGCTGTCTATATCAATATAAAACAAAGGACCAACTAAATTACAGAAAGGTCCAGTTGTAACTAGCTTGACCAAGGTTTAACTGTTTAGCACCCTCCCACCCTACCCCTCTACCCGCCCACCCCTAGGTTTGTGTTTCTAATATAGTCTACCTAAATTCATAATTGGCAACAAGGTAAATTAGTATTTCCCTAATTTCTATCCATCAAACAAATTACCAAAATGAGGACTATCCAATGCAACTGTTGTGGAGCCTTTATATTGAGGGTAATCATATGGAAATTTAAGGCTTGCCCCATTTGTTCAGAACTCTCTACCTTGGAAAAGGATCTGCCTGAAGTTAAATCTGAATTAGCTTCAATAAAGAAAGTCTCAGCCACTTTACATTATTCAAGAATTAATTTCCCATTACCACAGAATAACCAAAAGTCAAGGAAAAAGAGATTTACTGTGGGCTCAGGTAGGATAAGACCTGTGACCCACAGACACCCGTTACTGACAGCTGTGCAGCCCATAACTCTACCTCCCCCCCTCACACAGGGCATTAAGGAACTTAAAAAACAGTATTACAGTGGGCTCTGGTAGAATTAGACCTGTGATCCGGAGACACACAGTGTATCAAGTGCAACAGGTACAAAATGCCTTCTCTGTATTAAATACTGAAGAAGTTCTTGAGAAAAAGATTGAAGTGTTATCTGAAAAGAGAGAAGAAACCCAACCTATACAGAATTTCCAGATCAGAAACCAAAGAAAAAAGCTCACTGTGATGGATGTCTCTGCAATCAAAGGCACTAATACAAAAGGAAAAGTGGATAACAAAACTCAACTAAAGAGGTCACAAAAGGAGACCAGGAACAGCAGTAACCTGTACAAAGAAAGCTGGAAAGCTATGAGCACAAATGCTCGTAGTTTGGGCAATAAAATCCCAGATCTGCAGGCCCTAATGGTGGAGACGAACTTGGACGTTGTTGCTGTCACGGAAACGTGGTTTACGGAATCTCATGACTGGGATACAGCAATACCGGGCTATAACTTGTTAAGGAAAGACAGAGAGGACAGGAAAGGGGGAGGAGTGGCTCTTTATGTTAGAAACAATATCCAAGCATGTGAGCTGCAAGGAAGATGGGGCAATGAAGAAGCACTATGGGCCAACCTAAAAAAAGATGGGACATCCATTTTTACTGGAGTGGTTTACAGACCTCCAAACCAAAAGGAAGAGATGGATAGAGATCTGGTTGAAGACATCCAAAAGACAGGAAAGAAGGGAGAAGTGGTGAACGTTGGAGACTTTAATATGCCGGATGTAGACTGGAGAATCCCATCTGCAGAATCTAATAATAGTAGAGAAATAGTGGATGCCCTGCAAGTAGCTTTGTTCAAACAAATGGTTATGGAACCCACGAGAGAAGGAGCTATACTGGACTTAGTGCTCACTAATGGAGATAATGTCTCTGATGTCCAGGTGGGCGCCCACCTCAGCACCAGTGATCAAACGATATGGTTTAATATCACAAAAAAGATACAGAAAAGAAGCACAAAGACCCAAGTTTTGCAGTTCAAAAACATGGACTTTGATGAAATGGGGAATTACCTGGAGGAAGAACTAAAAGGCTGGGAGAATGAGAGAGATGTGGATCAACAGTGGACCAATCTAAAAGGAGCAATTACCAAGGCAACTAATCTATATGTTAGAAAAGTAAAGAAAAGCAAAAGAAAAATGAAACCTATCTGGTTCTCAAAGGAGGTGGCTGACAAAATAAAGGCTAAAAGAACAGCATTCAAGAAATATAAAAGATCCCAAAGGGAGGAGCACAAAGAGGAATATCTAGTAGAACTGAGGGAGACGAAGAAATTAATCAAGATGGCAAAAAGTCAAGCGGAAGAGAGGATTGCCAAGGAGGTAATGAGAGGTGACAAAACATTTTTCAGATATATCAGTGAAAAGAGAAAAGTTCATAGTGGTATAATGAAATTGAAAGGTGGAAAGGATCAATGTGTGGAGAGAGATGAAGAAATGGCAGAAATATTAAACGAATACTTCAGTTTTGTGTTCACTAAAGAGGACCCTGGAGAAGGACCGTCGCTAGTTAACAAGAAACTGGAGGGGAGTGGAGTAGATGTAACTCCATTTACAGTAGAAAATGTATGGGAAAAGCTGGAGAAACTGAAAGTGGACAAAGCCAAGGGGCCTGATGAAGTTCATCCCAGGATACTGAGAGAGCTCAGAGATGTGCTGGCGGGTCTGCTGTGTGACCTGTTCAATAGATCCCTAGAAACGGGAGTGGTGCCATGTGATTGGAGAAGAGCGGTGGTGGTCCTGCTTCACAAGAGTGGGAACAGAGAAGAGGTTGGTAACTACAGACCGGTTAGCCTCACTTCGGTGGTGGGAAAAGTAATGGAGTCACTGTTGAAAGAGAGAAGAGTGAACTATCTACAGTCAGGAGAATTGCTGGACCAGAGGCAGCATGGATTCACCAGGGGAAGATCCTGTCAGACAAATCTGATTGACTTTTTTGACTGGGTAACCAAGGAATTGGATCAAGGAAGGGCACTCGATGTCATCTACTTGGATTTCAGCAAAGCTTTTGATACGGTCCCGCACAGGAGACTGGTGACTAAAATGAGAAGCTTAGGAGTGAGTGTCGAGGTGGTGGCCTGGATTGCAAACTGGTTGAAGGACAGAAAACAATGTGTGTTGGTAAATGGAACTCTCTCCGAAGAGAGAGCGGTGTTAAGCGGGGTACCGCAAGGATCGGTATTGGGACTGGTCCTGTTCAATATCTTTGTGAGCGACATTGCGGACGGGATAGAAGGTAAGGTTTGTCTTTTTGCGGATGACACTAAGATCTGCAATAGAGTGGACACGCCGGAAGGAGTGGAGAGAATGAGACGGGATTTAAGGAAGCTGGAAGAGTGGTTGAAGATATGGCAGCTGAGATTCAATGCCAAGAAGTGCAGAGTCATGCATATGGGGAGTGGAAATCCAAATGAACTGTATTCGATGAGGGGAGAAAGGCTGATGTGCACGGAGCAGGAGAGAGACCTTGGAGTGATAATGTCTAACGATCTGAAGTCGGCAAAACAATGTGACAAGGCAATAGCTAAAGCCAGAAGAATGCTGGGCTGCATAGAGAGAGGAATATAGAGTAGGAAAAGGGAAGTGATTATCCCCTTGTACAGGTCCTTGGTGAGGCCTCACCTGGAGTACTGTGTTCAGTTCTGGAGACCGTATCTCCAAAAAGACAGAGACAAGATGGAGGCGGTCCAGAGAAGGGTGACCAAAAAGGTAGAAGGTCTTCATCGAATGACTTATGAGGAGAGATTGAAGAATCTAAATATGAACACCCTGGAGGAAAGGAGGAGCAGAGGTGATATGATACAGACTTTCAGATACTTGAAAGGTTTTAATGATCCAAAGACAACGACAAACCTTTTCAGTCGGAAAAAAATCAGCAGAACCAAGGGTCACGATTTGAAGCTCCAGGGAGGAAGACTCAGAACCAATGTCAGGAAGTATTTCTTCACAGAGAGGGTGGTGGATGCTTGGAATGCCCTTCTGGAGGAAGTGGTGAAGACCAGAACTGTAAAGGACTTCAAAGGGGCGTGGGATAAACACTGTGGATCCATAAAGTCTAGAGGACGTGAATGAATGTGGAAAAAAGGATTTGCATTCACAAAAAAGCAGGGAGTAGCTTGCTTGTTACGGCGGTTACTACCCCAAACCAAATAAGCCTGATACTTCACTTTCAAGGCATACCCAGCATAGCTCTCTGCTTCAATGGCAGGGGAGAAAGACTGATGCTTCACTTTCAATGCATGTCCAGTATAGCTCTCTGCTTCAGCACCAGGGGGGGCGGGATGAAGAAAAGAGGATCTATATACAGACAACCACCAAAAAGGACTGAATTACATAGTCTGGGAAAACAAATAAGCATGGGTGTAGCTTGCTTATTGCGGCGGTTACTAGCCCTAACTACTTGCCAGTGGCAAGTAGTTGTTCCACCTTCAGGCAGCAAAATACTGCACGGAGCGGCAGTAGCCACAGAGGCATTCACGGAGCGGGATGCCAGTGGTTTGTGTTCCACCTTCACGGAGCGGAAGGTTGGAGGGCTGCCATCTCCAAAAAAACAAAAACAAAAAAACAAAAAACAAACAAGCAAAACAGAGGTGGGTAAGAGTATGGGGCAGGGGTGTGGCCGTTTATTGTGGCAGTTGCTACCCCTGATTGAACTGGATGTTCATTGGGATGCGGATACGGCACTGCTCTCTGCATTGGTGGAGGGGTGGAAGGGAATTGGGGCCGGAGGGTGCTGGAAGCCAATAGTGACGGGGGAGGGGGAGAAAAAAAGAGGTGGGGGGGAAGATAAAAAAAAAAAAATGGATAAACTGCGTAGCTTGCTGGGCAGACTGGATGGGCCGTTTGGTCTTCTTCTGCCGTCATTTCTATGTTTCTATGTTTCTATATGTTTCTATTTCACATAGATGCAGTTCCAACACTGCTCTCTGCATTAATGGTGGGGGTGGAAGGGAAATAAAACCAAAAGGTTATTAAGAGACAAGAGTAACAGATAAATATGAGAAAAAAATGTGCAAAGCTTGCTGGGCAGACTGGATGGGCCGTTTGGTCTTCTTCTGCTGTCATTTCTATATAAAATAGACACCTTAGTATTCTATCCCTCTGAAATGTATCAAGCTCAGTGAAGGTTTTTCCACAGGAGACAGCTGTGGTGAAATACGTTACACAGCAGAGTACAGCAAGTTAAAAGCAGGAGGACAATGCACAGCAAGTTTCAGCTATCATCTGTTCCCACACAGTAAGCTTTGAGCTTCTGAAATTGTACTTGGCTAAAAAAGTTACACAATGCAGTGCAAATAAAAAAGGACCAGGGAGATATATTAATCTTTGTTAACTGCAAATCATCCCAAATTATGTATTCCAGCAGAGCCATCTTTTGGATTGGGTGCACATAAGTACTGTTTCAATAGGTTCAGAGGATGAACGGACATTAAAAAAAATATATATCCTGATCCACTGAAAGGTAAAAACAAAGCCTGAACCTCCCCCCCTGTCAATCAAAGTATACGACAACAGATTTTCATGAGTTTCTGAAAAAGTATCCTCGTTATTTTAGAATAAAATTAAACTTTCTCTTCTTACTACACCGATTCTAATAGCTTGGGTAACAAACTTTATCGTGGAAATGACCATAAAGCCCATTCATTAAAGGCTGTGCCTAAGCAAACTCTACCAGATAAGCTCAAAGTGATTCTTGGCCCAAGTATGCTTGCACATTATCTAGAAACATGAACCTTAGAGGAAAACCCTTTAAAGTGCTCATTACTGTTACCAGGAGTGCACAGATTCAGTTACACAGCCAGGATTCTATGCCAAAGAATATACACGCTTTCTCTTGTGAAAATACAAGTTGAAGTCTTGCTTTCTTATCTGTAAAATGTCCATTATCATTACACACATACTTTTCATTACAAGCTGCACTTCATTTAGGTTTACTTTTTTTTGGCAAAGCTGAACAAAGCATATTAAATATGAAAGTTACATGTTTATTACTTATTTCCCCCCTCCTTAACAAAAACAAGTAATTCTTAAATGATGATAAAGACTTTCTAAACATTTCAAGATTTTCCTGCCACTCTGAACTTTTTCGAACAGATAAATGGATCCAAAAGGAGAGAGAGCATTGTGGTTGCTTCACTTTCAAATGAGCATGTACCATACCAGGGGTAGGCAAACTCCAGTTCTCAAGCGCTGCAAGGTAGTCAGGTCTTCAAGACATCCACACTGAATATGCATGAGATTCATTTGCATGCCCAGCCTCCACTGCATGCAAAATTCTTCTCATGCATGTTCACTGTGGGTATCCTGAATACTTCACTGACTTGTGGCACTCGAGGACCGGAGCTGCCTATATCCTGTACTATAAAGTAAGGGGGATGAGAAAAGGCCAGTCATTTTACCCATTTTAAGTTTATCTAGTTTTTGTCAAAAAAAGAAAACCAAAATGTGGATATAAAATATTTTGGGGTCAATATTCAGATGTTTAGGACTTGGCTGGACAAAGAAAAGGTTTTACATTTTCTGCCACTCTCAGCACCTCTTACTTATCTAGCTAAGTGCTTAACCGAATAAACTGGAGGCATACTGGAGCGGTGTAAAGTTAGCTGGTTAAGTCTGCATGTGCCAGATAGCAGTCCTAAAGTCCGAATAAGTTTATCCGACTACATTCAGCGCAGCATCTAGTTGGCAGCGCTCTTCTGGTCGCTCCCTATACTGCTAAATATTGACCACACCTGTCTGTAGGAAAAGGCACACAGTACCCATCCTCACTGTAGGCAAAATAACTTTACAGTCAACACAAACTGCTGTTTAAGCTCCTGAGTAAATTAATCATTATAAATAAATAAAAGCTATCCGTGTTAAACTCAGGGGAGGCTTTCAGACACTGTAATCCCAGTGAACTAAACACTCAGGCGTAAACTACTGTATCAGTTTACTCCTAGGGCAAAGATTTGGTAAACACCAACAGCACCTTTAAAGTATTAAAAAAAAAACAAAAATCACTGAAAGTACCTTGAAAGAAGAATGTTGCAATTCTGGGCTCTCCTCCCATCTATTACAGACAGCTCCTTAACTTTATGTCTGGAACCAAGCGTGTCGTCATTAGCGTCAGTTTCTTTCTGCAAACACCACAAAAGAGAAGCTAAATTTCATTCAGTCATCTTACAGCGAACTCTTACACCAAATCTGGTCTTAAGTCAATGTAACATAGCAGAACAAAAACCATGAAGTCCGTATTCAAAAGCCATTTAGACGGATAACGTAATAGTAGTCAGTCTAAATGGCTTACCTGGTCTTATTCAACTCTTACCCAGCTAGAATTTATCTAGATAAGATGGGAGCATTCAAGGGGCGGGCAGGAGGCGTTCTGGGAAGGAGTCGAGTTAGCTGCATAAGTTAACTCCAACTTCTGTGGCTAACTCCGGTCAGACCGTAGCTCTGACCTAAAATTAGCCAGTTATGAATAACCAGCTAACTTTAATATAACCGGGTTTAGTCAGTGGCACAACCGCACCGCTGAATATACCCTGCTAGGCAGCAGGACAGCTGAATATGAACCTCCATATAAACAGTGACTGACTCAATTAATACTTACCAGTGATTGTTTATTATTGTTGGGAGGTGGGATACTTTTTAGAGGGCCCTGACAGTTTCCTCCAGCTCAACTGGAACCAGCCTAAACCAAAGTAATGTCACAGTCTTCTTCTACAACTACTTAGGAATTTTTTCCCCCATTTTTTCAACCCTTTCCCCAGCTTACACAGTGACAATCCTCAAAGAGGGATTGCAGTCCTCAGCTCTCTCTAGAATGCAGTAAGCATGCATTCTAAGTATGGCCAGGTGGTGGTGCCATTGTGCAATGACTGAGGCTCCTTTATCGGGGGGGGGGGGGGGGGGGGGGAGTGGAGGTAGGGGGCTGTGAATGCTCCCTTTGCAGTATCTGATCCATGACAGAGCTGGGTCCGGCAATTGAACCCAGATCTCCTGCATGGTAGCACATGGTGGGTGTTTAGCCTGTTTTGTTTTTTTTTTTAAAGGGTAAAACACTCCTGAATCAGAGATGGAGTAAGGTTTACTTGTGTTTCTGGAGTTAGCGTGCTGTGGCAGTCTGGGTCATGGACTTGGGTTCTCAAGTATGGTGGTCTACCCTGGACCCAGGAGACCTGAATCCAGGAACCCCCTCCCACCTTGCACTCAACAAGTCTAAGTCTGAGTCCATGCAGGCACAGCCCCATTCACTAATACTAACCCCAGACAAGCGAGTTAACTTTACTCTCTCTGACGCAGAAGTTAAATTTCCAGTGTTATGAAAATGAGTTAAGCCTTCAGGGCTTTAGGAAACCTACCCTGCTTTGGAATATATATTATACTTTGTTTGCACATTTTAAGTACACTAATATTTTTATTAAATCAGAAATAAAGTTATCCACATAACAATGAGAATAAACATGCACTCAGCCTAGTGCACTCTATTACTTCTGCCTCTGGATATGGAAATAATTTGCATTTTATAAGTAGCGCTTATGAATTTTAGGTTTTATCCAATAAGCCCCGATAAAACACCTTTGATGAAGAAAAAAAAGTTTATTAAATAAACATTGGCAAAACAGCAATTTCCCATGTTCTCCACCCCTCTTTTGCCTTCCCAGGATCCTCTGCGCTGTTTTTGTACTTTTTCCATATGTTAATGACTCCTCAGCTGCATAAATATATGAATTTGATTCAACCAGAAAAGGTACCCAACAATAATACCCATGACTCAAAAAAACACCCATAAAAAATGATTTTTGGTATCCCTCAAAACCCCTAATTAGCTGGAAAATAAACATCTAAATTTACTGTTTATGAACACCTAAAATCAGATGCCTAATGAAGTTAGTAAGTCAGGTACAGTATCCTCAGGCTATCAATTAAGGACAGAATAAAATCACACACTTGCTATATACACAATTCCAAAAAACTTATTTTTGCAAATCAAATATCCTACTATATAATCTGCTGCCCTGTATAGGCTAAGCAGGGGCCTCATGCCAGGAGGAAAAACATGATCCCCTCAAAATAACCGACACAAGCAGCTTTAAAAACATTTTCAGCCCCTTCAAGGGCATATAGCTGAGTGTCTGAGCAGAAGTATTTCAGTAAGATAGCCTTTAGGAGAAAAAATAAGCGACTTTATGGTTATAAAGTAATTCTGCACTAGTTGCTCAAAGCAGTGATTAGGAAACAGCAGGACATCTAACAAAAGGTGAGGAAGCTGCTCACTTACCTGTTTGGTGCTACTGTTGACCAAGAAATCCTATAGCCATATCAGAAGCATGGGAAAGGCAATCAAAATGTGCAGTTCAGTGAGCGCAGCAAAGAGAGGCAGAGAGGGGGGAAAAAAAAAAAGAGAGAGAGAGAGCACTAAGCAGTCAGCAAGATTATACAATAAAGCAATTTGCTGCCAAAGTAGCACTCAGAGAAGGTAGATAGGAAACCTGATTTTGGATTGCAAGTGAAAATGCACTAAGTGGTGAAAGCAAACAAGTAAGTGATATTAGCTAGGCATTTGTAAAGTTGTTTCAATGAATAAATCATGTTACTGCACCAACTGAAAACAAGATGTAAGGCATAACAATCATGAGCCAGGGACATTTTGCATTATTTCCTGCTTTGCTATTACAAGTCGAGGTAAAATAAAACCAAGCTAAGAGCTGAGCTGATGGACAAAGAATAAAAGTAACTCTTGCAGCAGAGCCACTATGAGGAAGTGTACAATTCCCACAAGTCCAGCAGCGTGTCATCCTCCTAGTGAGCCACAGCGCCCGCTGGCAGATTTCATAGATCAGAATATCATGAGATGTGACAGCTTATCTTGCATGTCTGTTCTCTGGGGATGTAGAGACAGTGAACTGCTGTGAAATGCTTGGCACCAAAACCAGACTGCAGTCCTTCCAGTGCACAGCACTACTGTGCACCACCACAACTCCCCCTCCCCTCTAAGTTGCCCACTGAGTTGCAAGTTGCTCAGACTTCTCTATGCATAGCAATACAAAAATCAACTACTACAAAGCACGTGTGTGTATAAAAGGTGTGTGCACACTTTGCACTTCCTATTTGTGAGATTTATTTATTTAAAATCATTACCTGCCTCTCCAAAGATCAAGATGAGTTACTGTATTAAAAACACACACAGCAAAATGGTCATACATAAACATAATAAAATCACAACAGACAGTGTCGCCTATTGATGAGTAAATACACTGCAGCCACAGAAGTGCTCTGGAGATCCTTCAGTCAATTAGAAAATGCCTTCCAATTAATCTACAAATAAATCAACCTTCACTGTCTGAAATGTCTTTGTATCAGTGACTTCCTTTCCAATATAGCCTGCTGTTGAGTCTAGTGATGTTATCTCCTGGTTGGTCAATCAGGGACAAAACAGTGGGCATATTTGAAAATTCAAATGCACACATGCTATTTACTCCCCCCCCTCCCCCTGATCTAAACACACTCTTTTTCCCTCCTCCCCTGGATCACCTCTTTTGAATTCAGCTAAAAAAAAATAAATATAAGCAATGTGGAAATCTGCACACATTTATTTATTTAAAACAATTTCTATTCCCTCTATAATGGGTTCCCATGCTTAGCAGGTTCTCTTCCTATTTTATATCTAATGTTTAATATTATTATGTAGAGCTCTACATGGGAAGCCATGATAGAAATAAAATATATTGCTATGGTTATTATTAAATGCCCTCCCATCTCACTTAGTCTAGTCACTAGCTCAGTAAAAAAAAAAAAAAGCCATGTACCAGAGGTTCTAAATCCAGCCACTAGGTGTCCCCATTGCATGAAAACGGGGGACTCCCTCCCCACAAACAGGCCGATGCAATGCCATGCGCTGGCCGCAGCACACAGCTCAATTCGCAATTGGATACGCGTCCATAACCCCAGATACAAAACAGGGGTTAGCATGTCCAAAACGTGCATCCAACCAAGCGTGTAGCTAATAGCACTCATCGTCGGCCTGAAAGTCTGTGACTACTGCCACTGCAATATCTGCAGTCCTGGGCAGCCCCGGTGTGCAGACTTTCAGCCAGGCAGAGAAAGCTAACTTTCAAGCAGAGTTGCTTACTTGTTACAGGTATTCTCTGAGGACAGCAGGATGTCAGTCCTCATGTGTGGGTGGTGATATGCAATAAGCCCAGCCAGGACTTTGACTCTGCCTCACATTATACCATACTCCATGCAGGGGCCCCTTCAGTCTTGTTCCTTAACATTAAGAAGCCAACTTCAAGGGGAGGTGGGTGGGTTTCATGAGGACTGATTTCCTGCTGTCCTCTGAGAATACCCATTACAGATAAGCAACTCTGTTTTCTCCATACAAAAGCAGGATGACAGTCCTTACATGTGGAATTCCCTACTTACAAACTGCCAGAATGAAAAAAATGGGGAACAAGTGCCAATGAGCAAAACAAATTTTTGTTGTTGGCAACAAGCTTTTATTTTTCCCATTTTCTCTTATCTATGAAGGAGAGCCTGAAACAAAAACAATGGGCCCTAGGAGGGAGTGGATTCCTCAGGATAGATTGGTCTTACCTGTCTCACAGTAGTGAGTTGTAAATGAGTGGAGAAAACTCTACGTTGCTGCCTTGCAGATCTCCTCCATGGTGGCTGATTTTAGGTAAGTCACCGACACTGCCACAGCTCGGACAGAGTGAGCCTTAATATGGTTCATGAGATTCAAGCCCACCCGAGCATAACAGAAGGAAATGCAATCTGCTAGCCAACTGGACAAAGTCTGTTTAGCAACAATAATCCCCCGTTTCTTGGTGTGAAAAGAAAAAGCTGGGTGGAATTTCTATGGGCTTCGGTCCAATTCAGTTAGAAGGCCAAGGCTCTTTTTATGTCCAAACTGTGCATACAGTGTTTGCTCACCTTGGTAAAATGTAAGGTTGACTAGTTAAGGCAGAAACTTAGAATGAGTATGCAGAACTACCCTATCATGATAAAACTTGGTACAAAGTGGATAAGTTACTAGAGTCTGGAGCGCACTAACCCTGCATGCTGAAATGACTAAAAATAAGGCTTTCCAGGTCAGGTACTTCATATCACAAGAATGCATTAGCTCAAAGGGAGCTTTCATCAGTTGGGACAGAACCTCACTGAGGTCCCATGACACAGTGGGAGGCCTGATTTAAGGCTTTAGATGAAGCAGGCCCTGCATAAATCAGACAATCAAAAGCTGAATAGAGATAGGTCTATCTTCTACATGCTGCTGATAGGCACCAACTACACTGAGGTGAACTCTAAGTTGGTCTTGAGACCTGACTTGGATAAATGTAGAAGAAAATAAAGCAGTTTTTGTGTAGAGAAGGAGAAAGTATGTAGGGTCTTTTGCTCATACCATCAGACAAATCGTCTCCATTTAAGTCCATAGGACTTTCTAATAGAATCCTTAGTAGACTAAGCCCGACTATCAGAGTCCGAAGGTTCAGAATGCAACAAGTCCACCCTGATACAGCATTAGCGAAATGTTGACAACGTTGGCGGCTGAGGGAAACACAGCGGTTTAAGGCGGCTGAGGAAAACATAGCAATTCATAAAGCACACACTTGCCTAAAGAAAAATGCAAAATCGGAGCAAGTTGTAAGATAAGTGCTGGATTAATACAGTGTCGGGATGAATATATGAACCAGGAACATATTGAAGATAAGTATATCTCCGTTCTTAGAGCAAGTGAAAGTTGGGCACCACAGCATAATATGTGATGTTGTTAAGACACCACAGTCTCTCGTTTAGAAGTTGTCTATAAGTTCTTGATCTCCTAAAAGTAAAATATCACTCGAGCCATATTGATTCAAATTTGGAAAGTTATATCCATAGAGTGATTTTTTCATTGAAAGAAATTCACAAAAGATTAAAGAAAAATATTTTAACAAAATGAGTATAAAAAATAAGAGGTTGTAAGACCAGTGACTGAAACTGGCTATTTAGTTTCTGTATAAATCAGATTCCTTGCCAGTACTGAGGTCTTTTCCTCTAAATTAAAAATAATATAATTAAAAACAAAAAGTAAAAATTGTTTAGATGACAATAATAAAGGTATAATTTTAATAGTTTTGATACAATTTCTACTACTTGTACAATAGACCCCAGCCCCAACTGAGGGCAAAAGCATGTAAGGCTAGTTTGCCCCATACCCATTTCTTGAAACAGAAGAGTGAAACTTTCCTGTTCTGAGGGAATTCAAACAGATGCACCATGGGCATGCCCCAGTCATTTAGTTTGTTACCCCTCGGATCCACGGACTATCTGTCCGCCAGGACATTTTCCATGCCTGCCAGATACATGGCCTTGAGACCCATCCCTTGAGAGATGATCCAGTCCCAGAACTGGACAGTCTCCTGACACAGGAGGTACAATCCCATGTCTCACTGCTTGTTGATGTAGAATACCGCAACTTGGTTATCTGTTTGGATCAGGACTACTTTTGTTAGCTAGCCAATCTCTGAAAGCTTTTTGAGAGGATCCAATTACCCTAAGCACCAGAAAGTTTATCTGATGAAGCTTTTCCTGAGCAGTCCTTAGACCCTGGGTATATAGCCCCCTCTACGTGAGCTTCCCACCCTATGTTGGATGCCTCAGGTGAAACACGAAAGGGTATAATCATGGTCAGACCGAAACTGTCCCGCCACCAGGGCAAGAGTCCTTGAGTGGTTGTGTGACTTGGATGCTGTCGTACAGATCCCGAGTGTCCTGTAGCCATTGTGATCAGAGTATCCACTGGGCTCTCCTTATGTAGATATCAAGGTGATAGCCTTCTGCTGTGAAAGTAAAAGGCTCTTGCCCAAGTCACATCTAGCAAATTCCTATAAACTCCAATTGAGATGACAAGCTCCAGTAGGGTAGCTAATGATGAACCCTAGCCACCCAAACATCCAAGATGGTTTTGCAGATTGCAGGCAGGTGCCAAAGAATCAATGTGCTCTTGCCAAGCTAAATGTCCAAATAGGGATACACATGCACACAGAGTTTGCATATGTGCCGCCACAATGGCAAGACATTTGGTGAAGACACACAGGCCTGATGCCAGGCCGAAAGGCAGCATGTGATACTGAAGGTGATGGTCTTACACAACAAATATGAGATACTTCCAGTAACAGGGGAATATTAGTATATTTATTTATTTAAATAATTTATATACCGGAGGTTCCTGTATAATATACATATCACCCCGGTTTACATAGAACAGTAACAATCGCTACATTTAGCGGATTACATAGAACAGGATTAAACAACGAAGTTTTACATTGAGCAAAAGACGTAAACAAGTTTTTACATTGAAACAAACGAAGTAAACAAGTTTTTACTTTGAAACAAATTAATAGAAGTAAGCAAATAGTAAATACTATTAAACCGTTAATAAACATGCGGTTAATAAATCAATAAATAACATGGAGATATGTAAGTCCTCATGAGTATATGTATGTAGACTGTATGTAGACAGCATGGATATATGAATCTCTAATTGAATAAGGAAGAATAAGATAGATCTGAAAAATATCATTGTGGGAGTGAAAAGACTTTTTTCCTGTTCTTGGTTCTAGGGGAAAGCTAGTTTGAACAACCAAGTCTTAAGTTTCTTTTTAAATGTAGTGAGGCATGGTTCCAGACGCAGGTCTGGAGGGAGTGAGTTCCAAAGTGAAGGGCCCGCTGTCGACAGTGCACGTTTCCTTAGAGCGGATTTCGCCGGTTGTGTGATTATATGAGTATATGAGTGTAAGCATCCTTGACACCACGAGTGCATAGCCAGTCCCCCCTTTTGAAGACAAGGGATCAAGGTGCCCAGGGAAGCTATCAAAATTTTCAATTCTTAAAAATTTTGTTCAAGGTCCTTAAGTCTAGGATGGGATGGAGTCCCCATGTTTTCTTTGGAATCAGGAAATACTTGGAGTAGAATCCCCTTCTCTTTACCCTAGTGGAATGGGTTCAACTGCATTGGACTCCAAGATGGAGAACTCTTTTAAAGCAGTTTCTGATGTTGCAAGTGACCCAAACCTCGGCCTGAGGACCAATTTGGCAGGAGATCCAACAGATGTAATTTGTACCCTTCTCCTTATGATACAGAGGACCTATATGTCCAAAGGTATACTGGGTCACTGGTTTATGTAAAACCTCAGTCTGGATCTGACCTGGAACCTTAGACACTAAGGCATTTCACATGCCATTGGTCAGCATGAGCTCTCCTTTCCTTGGGACCACTTTGGGGTTAATTCTTGGCTACTGCTGGACTGTCAATGGAGACTGATGCTGGTGCTTCTTTGCCTTTGCTCAATGCTGGTGTTGAAGAGCTAGAATCCACCACTTTCAGATAGAAAGAGCTAGGTGACAGCCTGTCTCTCAAGTCCCTACCAATGCCCAACATCAAAGAAGTGGACTTCTTTCTCGATGCCAATGAGTTTCCAGGCTCCTGTGTAGCAATGGATAGGTCTTCCAGTGCACAAAATGCTTTTCTACTAGGTCTAGTGGGACAATCATCCCTTCAAAATCATGGTTGGGCATAGATGACACCTTTAGACATCATGCAATGTCCCCAGGCACAGGCTACATCATCATGAGGATCCGTGATAGATATAACCCTGGTACAATGAGGATATTGTTGGAAAATGCTGGGCATGGTCAACTGGATGCTTAAAATTCAGTAATTTCATCTTTCATCCAACTTTTCAAAAGTTGAGGTATATGTATTATCACATTTCATTTTTTTAAACTGGCAGATTCCTCTCTCACATATATACCACATACACACACACAAAAGCTCCATTCCTTTCTCACATACACACACAGAAAGAAGATCGGTGCAGCCGGTCTAGCTGATAAAGTGGCCGAAGAAAGGAAGATCGGTGCAGCCGGAGACCAAGTGCCGAATTTAGGGGGCAGGCAGCCAGCCCCCGACTCGCCCTGCCTCCTCCCCCCCAGTGCCACCCTCCCGACACCCCCCTGGTGGTCCAGCAGAGGACCCGGGAGCGATATGCCGCTCCCAGGGCCTCGGCTGCCACTAAGCAAAATGGCGCCGTGACCTTTAGCCCCTACCATGTGACAGGGGCCAACCAAACAGTAACTTCAGTTAGTCAGCCAGAGTGACTCCCTGCTCTCTTGATTATCAAATGTTGGTACCTAATCAAACCAAATCGCACTACCTCAACACCTTTCCAAAGTGAGAAACTGAACTTTTCAACCTTTTTACTTAGGTATACACTACTCCTAGCTTATTTCTAGCTTCTAGCTACTTTGTATTTAAAAAAACAAACAAACAAAAAAAAAACTCAGTTCTGTGGATCTTATAGCCTTACTGACTGACCATTTAAAAATACAGTCTAACTTGTTTATTCGCTGCCTTACTGACTATTAAAAGCACACACTAAATAATATTCCCAAATAGTTAACTTTGCCCCAATACTTTTGAAAAAGACAATGTCCCAAGCAAAAACTTACTGATTCCTTTCAGCCACCAGCAAGGTGATCCTCTCCTCTCAGTGCTCCCACTTGATTCAGATGCTTACGTTGACTATATTTCAGTACGTATGGGGGTCACAGGAGGGGTTTGGGAGTCAATTAAGGTTAAGTTGTTTTTGGTTTTCTATACTGGTTGGTGCTGGTAATGGGTCTCAAGTTTACTCCCACCCTTTTATATTTGCACCTTGTTGGGTTGGTTTCTTGGATTCTATGGTGCACGAAAACCACAAAGAACATTATTATTGCTTGAACTGCTCAGCTATGTATTGTTGAGGCACTCCTTCGGACAAAATGTAATTTGCTGCTCTTTACTGCTATTTTATCCCTTAGTGTCTTCTTTATCCGTGTTTATGGTTGTAGTTTTGCTTGAATAGTTGGAAAAAAATTTAAAAATCACAGGACAAATCTGTTTGTTTTACGGCTATTTATGCTTTGTGTAAATGTCATCCCTCTTCTATTTTAAACCATAGCCCATATTTTGGATATTCTGTTATGCTTTCTAAATGGGTGCTCTAAAACTAAAATTGATCTTGCTCAATGTGAGAGATATTTCATTCCCTATTAAGAGGAAAAGAGTGCTTCAGTTATTTAAGAAAGCAGCTGCTCAGATTGCGCTCTTACAAGAGATTTGACAGATAGAGAACACAAAGCTTCAAACCTACTGGATGGGACAGATATTTTATGCTTCACTGAATTCTAAAACAAGAGGGGTTATGTGTACTATTTTATAAGGCCCTACCAATTCATGTCAACACTGACCCACGTGACCCAGAAGGTAGATAACTAATAGTGGTATGTGAAATTGTTTCTGTTCTTTTTGTATTAGCCAATATACATGGGCCTAATGCATGTCACGCCACCTTTTCTGCTCAGTTAGAGACTAGCCATAAGGTATCTGAATGATCAGTGTACTGGGAGGGGGGAGCAACTGGAATTCTTCCCTTCACCCAGGTCAGAATAGATCTTTGGGAGAATCGCATAATTATGATTGCAACCCTAATCTGTTTAAACTTATTAGAAAATGCAATTTGCAGGATATCTAGAGAACACAACGCCTCTGGGAGGGATTATATTTGTTCCTCAGTATATTTTCATTCTTATAGCAGAATTTTCTTTTTCATCAGTTTTACTGGTGAATTTTCACTCTAGTGATATTCTACCCAGTACAATCTCAGTCAGTCCAATAGAGGTGGTGTTTGCATCCTCTAGCATTACTTCTCCTGGACATTTTTGAAAACTCAACACAGCATTAATTAATAAGGAGGATTTTAGTGTTCTTATGGAAAAAACAATGTTAGACTCTTTATATCATCAACCTTAGAGTGGTTATTCTCTAATTCCATTATGGGAAACATCCAAGGTAGTGGCCAGAAGTCATATTATTGCATATTCTACTCTTGTTAAAAGCTGTGAAAAGAGACAAGTGGAATTAGAAACTAAAATTAATATCTTACAAGCAGAGCGTACAGGTTCAATTAAAATCTATGAGACGGTAAATAAGGCTAGGGAAGAACTTACAATTTTGCAAATAAATGAGTGAGAAAAACCTGCATTTTTCCAGAAAAAAGTTTTATGTTCCTGGGACAAGCTGGGTAAGCACTTGGCTTTTTAGTGCAGAGGAAGAGACAAAGGGCTCTGGTCAGCAAAATGAAGGAACACAATGGAAGTGACGGCAGAAAAGGTCCAAATGGTCCATCCAGTCTGCCCAGCAAGCTACTTATGACGACACCTAGATCCTTTTCCTGGATGAGAACACCTGCAATTCTTGCAAGGCCCTCCTGCAGGTTTTCATAATCCACTTGTGATTTAACAACTCTGAATAATTTTGTGTTATTTGCAAATTTGATCACCTCACTCACTGTTCCTTTTCCCAGATCATTTAAAAATATATTAAAGGGGAGATCACGTGATGTGGTGAACTCTGTTAGACGTGTGCTGACCGAGCTCCAGCCGTCTCAGCGTGTTTGAACGGCGTAGGCGCTTGCAACAGGAGTTTTGCTACTGGACATAGGTGTTAAAGAGTGCCTGCACATCTCATCTGTCTGATTTGAGCAGAGAACGGACACATGGCGCCCAAAATACTGCCTAAGGAGAAGGAAAAAACTAAACCCTCTGAACCCAAGATAGCGCCAGTTTTGCTGGAAATTTTAGAGGCCCCTTCAGATGAAACGCTAGAAGAAAGAATATCACAAGCGGTTGTATTAGCCCTGGATGCGAGACTTCATCAAATAGCCGAACAAATAGCTGAAGTACGAACCTCTATAGTTGAAATTGAAAATCGGGTTGAAAGAGTGGAGGGCCGAACTACCCTTCTCGAAGATGACGTAGGGGCGTTGGAAAGAAGGATTTTGGATTTGGAAAAGACCAACAAGCAGCAAAGTGAAAAGTTAGATGACGGAGAATCGCGAGCGTCGCAATAATCTTCGCTTCGTCGGATTCCCGGAAGATATAGCAGATGCCGACATTAAGGATACCCTTGAATCCTGGCTGACGGCGCATGGAGGCCTGCTGGAGCGCGCGCATAGGCTGGGATCAAGACCGGCTGATGGGGCAACCCGCAGACCAAGGGTGATTATTGCTCGGTTTGTGAATTATGCCAATAAAATGCTTGCCTTACAACATTCATGTAAGGAAAAGAACTTGAAATACGGGAACCACAAGATATTGATTTTTCAGGATTTTTCGGCTCATGTTTCAGGGCTGCGGAAAGCCTATTCTACTATCTGCTCTGAACTGGTCTCAAAAAAAGTTCGCTTCTCCTTACTATACCCAGCCAAACTGAAGGTGTGGCACCAGGGGACTCAACAGGTCTTTGAAGACACTTCAGCGGCTCAAGCGTTTGTTAATAAGATCCCGCAGACTTCAACTGATGCAAATGACAGATGTTTGACAATAGATTGCTGATTTTTGTCTTCTTTTTCTTTGATACCCTTGGGATATAAAGAGGGTCTTCCGTGAAGATAAGTTTTGCTGGAAAGGTTTTGGTTTTAACTCATGGGCTGAAGAACTTGGGCGGAACGTTACAGTAGTGTATGCAGCTATGCGTCTCCAAATCTTGACTATATGGGGCTGTATGGTATATGACCGAAAGGTCAGTGGGGATACACTGGCTAGTTGGTCCCTTAGCTCTCTATGAATGTGAGGTGTTGTGTCAAGCCCTGCCCAATGCGGTGATTGGTATAATATGTCACAAGTTGTGTGTTAAAAGTTATAATTCCTGTTCTTTTTGCTGAGACGGCTGAGCATGTCAGTTTGTTGATCTCCAGTCCCTTTTTTTTTCCGGGACGTGGGTTCAATTGCGGATGGGGTTTGGGGTATCACTTAGGTGGGGAGGGGGAGAGAGGATATCGGGGAAGAGGGGTGATGCATTGTCAGCGATGGTGTGATGCAACTGTATTTGTGAAATTCTCGTATGTTTATTTCCAAGGCTGTGAGGGGATAGAGAACCTCTTTACGATGGGCCTGATGATGTTTTTTCCTGCGGGGTCATTTTGGGAATGGACTTTGGGTTATTACCTACAGTACAGAGAGATATGGCTGGGTTGATAGTTACTTGGAATGTCGCAGGTCTCGGCATACCCGTCAAAAGAGAAAATGTTTTGTCTCGTTTAAGTAAATTGAATGCTAAACTTGCTTTTCTTCAGGAGACCCATTTAGCCCAAAAGGAAGCGCGTAAGCTTGTGAAAAAGGGGTTTAACCAGGTATTTTCAGCAGCGGGTACCTCCAAGAGTTGTGGAGTGGCGCTACTGATCCATAAGTCCTTTGATTTTAAACTGCACAAACAGATTCTTGATGAAAAAGGGCGGTTCGTTATAGTAATTGGGACCCTAATGGGCTTAGAAGTTGCACTGGCGTCGTTTATGCCCCAAATCAATATGACCATCCTTTTTTTGCCGCCTTGGTTTCACAACTCTCCATGTATATGGATCACCATATTATTGTGGGGGGGGGGGGGGGGGATCTTAACTGTATTGTGGATCCTACTCTAGATAGACGCCCAGGGAAAAATGGGCACCCCATGAGTAACAATAAAGGACCCCCGTTTTTATGTACACATTTGAAGTTACTAGATCTGTGGCGGGTCCTGAATCCAGAAGACCATGACTGCACCCATTTAGCTAGGGCACACGCGACATGGTCAAGAATTGATTACTTGTTAGTATCTGAATCCCTGCTATCGAAGTTCTCTCGGGCCAAAATTGCAGAGCTGGCAATTTCTGACCATTGTCCTGTGACTGCGCAATTGGAAATTACACCTTCCGTTAGAAATGGTCAATGGCGATTACCTGGCTTTCTTTTCTCAGATAAGCGATTCCCTCAGTTTCTAAGAGAGCGATGGGCGAAGTATGCGGGAGATAATGGACAACATACTCATAATCCCATATTGTTTTGGGAAGCTGCCAAGGCAGTAATGAGGGGTCATATCATATCATCAGCTGTGTGTCCCACCAAAGGAAGCAACAGAATGCTGAGCTACTTCACTTAACTGATAAATTGACACATCTGAAGAGAGCGTTAACAGGGAGTAATATGGACCCTAATTTAGAAATTTTTAGGGCTACCCAAATGGCCTTAAACAATTTATTACATAATAGGGCGGAAAGAGCGTTGAAAACATACAAGTACCGGATGTTCTCTCACGCAAATAAGGCTGGGAGGGCACTGGCTAATCTTAAGAGTCAAGAACCTAATAAATTTATATCTGCCATTAAGGATGCTCAAGGAGCGGTCCATACTGGCTCTTTGGATATTGCTAACATTTTTTCGCAATATTACAAAGCATTGTACTCTTCGGAAGAGCCCAGTCTGGAAGTATCTCCGGTTTTTTGGATCAGATCTCATGCCCTGAGATATCGGAAGAATATCGCCTCAGATTAAATTGCAATATCACTGCAGAAGAAGTGAAAGAGGTGATAAAGTCCCTACCGGCACATAAAGCCCCTGACCCGGATGGGTTTGATTCCCTGTTCTATAAATCCTTGGTGTCTGACCTTCCAGAACTATTGAGCCAGGTTTTTGTTGCCATGAAAGATTCTGGTTCTATGCCAGAAACAATGCGTTCGGCAACTATAGTGGTTCTTCCAAAACCAGGCAGAGATCCTCTTTCCATGGGCTCGTATCGACCCATATCTTTACTGAATTTGGACATTAAAATTTATGCAAAAGTATTAGCTAATCGCCTTAAAAATGTTTTGCCCCTCATCATTGAAAAAGATCAAGTGGGATTTGTCAAGGGTTGCTGTGCTACTGTAAACATACATAGGGTACTTTGCGCCCTGGAATCCTGCTCCACCCGGAATTTGAAAGATCCTATGCTGGTTGCGTGTGATGCTGAAAAAGCATTTGACAGGGTGGAGTGGGAGTTTTTAAAGCAGGTATTGAAAAGGTTTGGTATTACAGGGGTGTTTTTTGATTATATCTCATTATTATACACCAATCCCACAGCACGAATTCTGGTCAATGGGGCGCTGTCTAATTCTTTTCCACTATGCCAAGGAACAAGACAGGGCTGTCCTTTGTCCCCCCTGTTGTTCATTTTATCAGTTGAGCCTTTGGCCATAGCTCTTAGATCACATTCCGATATTTCTGGAATAAGGGTGGGGAAACATGAACATAAAACCTTACTCTTTGCTGATGATCTCCTTTTACTTCTAACTAACGCTCGTGAATCATTCCCCAAGGCTTTAAAGCTTTTTGCCACCTATCAACAGGTCTCCGGTTTTAAATTAAACCTGGACAAAACGGAGGCCTTAGACATAGCGGGATTTTTGGAATCGACATGGCCTGATTTCCCTGTTAAATGGGCGGGGGACAAGATTAAATACTTAGGAGTACAAATACATAGAAATACTAATTCTTGGTACCGGGTTAATATACCCCCACTTCTAGACAAAATCAGAGATAAATTGAAGGCTTGGCGATATTTTCCTCTGTCTTTGCATGGTAGGGTAGCTGTTATAAAAATGATAATTGCTCCAAAGATTCTCTACCTATTTTTGATGTTACCTATAGCTCTCTTAAGCAAGGACTTAAAACGCCTTCAAAGGGACATAACTTGTTTTTTGTGGCAGGGTCGGAAGGCGAGACTGGCCTATAAATGTTTGATAGCTCCAAAAGCCAAAGGGGGGCTTAACTTACCAGACTTTAAATTATATGCTTGGGCTGCAAATTTGCGGTTTCTGGGAGATTGGCTGAATGGTACCTCGGAATTTACTGATTATTCCCTGGTAGAGGATATTTGTGAACCCGTGAATCCTAAGTTAGTTTTACATTTACCACGGAAGGAGCTGTCCCGGTTGGGTATCAAGGCACAACTGGCCCAAAGGGTGCGCCAAGTTTGGGTTGACTTGAGGCATACCATGCACCTTTCGACACAACTCTCCTTGCAATATCCACTGCAGAATAACCCTATGATACTACCGTTGGAGGCATTCTTTACTGGTTTCTCCCCAAGGTTGGTTGATTGTACATTGGGGGATCTCATGGATTCCCAAACCGGGTGTCTGCACTCCTCTGATGTCCTGCAGGGGCAAATGGGTCTGAAGAGTAGCTCCTTTTTGGGGTACGCACAACTGCAGGCCTTTGTACATAAGCTCCAGCAGAACATCCGAGAACCAATAGGCAATCCGGAGTATCTTTTATTTATGAAAATATACCAGGGAAAGCAGGGCTCTTTGTCTTTATTATATAAATTTTGTCAGAATGTTTACCCCCTACCGAATTTTTGATAAACTAGTGGACAAATGGAACGTCGATCTCCCAGAAACCTTGGATGTACTAATGCTTAGGGACTGTTACTTGTCCATTTTCAAAATTACCCATAATGTCTCCCTGAGAGAAATGCAAGGGAGAATCTTTCATAGAGTAGCATATACCCCACAGGCTGCCTTTCGTATGGGACTTTCCACTTCCAGTCTGTGTACCAAATGTGCCCAGGGGCCGGCTACATTTATTTCTTGCATTGTGGGAATGCTCTGCTATTCAACACTTTTGGGAACAAGTACGGTTGAAAACCTCTAACTTATTCTTAGTGCAGATTCAATGGTCCTGTGCTTTTTGTCTGCTGAATGCTGATTGTGGAGAATCCTCGTTAAACCATGATAATATTTTGTTTTTCTCCAAAGCCTGTTTGATAGCTAAAAAATGTATCTTACTTAAATGGGTGGAAGCAGACCCACCGGATGGTACCCTGTGGTCGGCACAGATGTTACACTTGTTTCAGATGGAATATGGATCTTTGTATCACTCTCTTTCTTATAAGAAGAAACGTTTTTTTTTTAGAGACATTTGGTTAGCTTTTTATGTCTCTCTCCCGGAAGATATACAGCAGTTGTTTCCCCTTAAGGAAGATGCTTCACAGGGGAGTACCCATTCAGCGAACCTCTGAATACATCACGGGTGTACAACTTACTACCCCCTAAACAGCATTTCTGGATTCACGGAATTCTGAGAGGATTATTAATTGCATCAGTAGCATGGGATCTTCTAGGTGTTTGGGTAATTGCCAGGTTCTTGTGGCCTGGTTTGGCCTCTGTTGGAAACAGGATGCTGGGCTTGATGGACCCTTGGTCTGACCCAGCATGACAATTTCTTATGTTCTTATGTACTCAACGCACAATTAAACTCTGGAATTTGTTGCCAGAGGATGTGGTTAGTGCAGTTAGTATAGCTGTGTTTAAAAAAGGATTGGATAAGTTCTTGGAGGAGAAGTCCATTACCTGCTATTAAGTTCACTTAGAGAATAGCCACTGCCATTAGCAATGGTTACATGGAATAGACTTAGTTTTTGGGTACTTGCCAGGTTCTTATGGCCTGGATTGGCCACTGTTGGAAAACAGGATGCTGGGCTTGATGGACCCTTGGTCTGACCCAGTATGGCATTTTCTTATGTTCTTATGACAATGCAGGGTGGGGAAATGGAAAGGGTGGGTGGGTAATGGAAGGGGAAGAAAATGTATAAAATAGTCTAAGAATATTTCATTATGAATGCATGTATGTTCTGTTATGGCTGTATTGATTTAGTGGTTGTGATGTTAATGGATGACATGCTATGGTTGTACTGACGCTTAATAAAATATTTCGGAAAAAAAAATATATATTAAAAAGCACTGGTCCCAATACAGATCCCTGGGGCACTCCACTTTTACCTTCTTCCATTGAGAAAAGTGACCATTAAAAATCCTGCTCTCTGTTGTATTCAAATTGCAATCCAAATGGATCACCCAATGCAGGCTATAGTTTATGACCATTAAGCCATTATATAAAAGTACATCATAAACTATAAAACATAAAATAAGAAAACAAAAATTAAAACCTCCAAAATCAAAACAAAACTGAAGCCAAGCAAGCCAGTCATAACCTTTTCACCCCAAATTCCTTTCTATTAGAACTACCTGAAAGTACTTTTGTTTCCTCTATCTCAAACTTTCTAAATATGAAATTCTTTTACCCCTGCTTCTTCCAATATTCTTTGCCCATCTGATGGCTTCATCTCATCAATTCTATACCATTTACCTTTCCTGATAATGCTAAGCAATTAGGCATCATCTTAGATATCTTCCCATCCTTGTGACCTCTCATTTCACACATCTCCTTTTGCTCCTAAATCTATAATAGCCATAAAAGTTGTTCCTTATTCACATTTAACATGTCACCTTATGTCCCCCCTTTCAGTTGCACTTGACTACTACAACTCTTGACTCTTCTTTGTACTCCCCTTCCAGAATCTAGCTGCCATATTGCTGTAAGAGCAGCATGTTTTTCTTATCTCTATTCCTTTCTAGTCTTCCTTCACAGGCTCTTACAGAAGCTATCGCTGTTCTTTTAAACTGCTTTATTCAAATTCAAAGGCATTAATGGATTTAGTATTTCCATCTCTCTGCTTTAATGTTGCAATATTATCCATTCTTGCTGCCTTCACTCCCTATTCATTTTCCTCTGCACCACTTGTACATTACAGACTACCTCAAGGTTTCTGGTTGTCTCTGGTCTTGCACAACATTTTTGGAATAACCTCCCTCCTGCCCCACCTTAAAATACAATTCGTCAAATTCACTTTCCTAGATATAAAAAGAAAAATAAATCATAAAATCATGCTCAATAATCTCTGCATATCACCATGCTTTAAACTGATTCCACAGCACTGTATCCTTGTATGGCACATCCTTCAGGGCACCACAGGAAAATTGAAATGATTCATGTTACTGTGAGGTTCTGCAAAGTACTCTTGAGCTATGTATGGCAAATACAAGCATAACACATTAATTCTTGTCATGATATGCACAAAACATACCATTTGCAGATTTCTTTGAGAATGGATGGTACAAGTATTGTTTTCAAAGGCGTTTCTCCCACTATCTCTCTACAGAATGATTATTTTGAAAATAAGATTTGATGTTTAATGCAACACAGCTTTGAGTGAAAAAGCCCAAAGAAATTAAGAATTTTGAAGTGATCACTATGCTGTGTCTAGAAATGAGAAAGTTTACAGAGGCAATGTTTCTATGATCCTACCAATTATGTCTACATATTCTCTTCTATATATAGATCTATGTCATACACTTACACATAATGTGTGTGTGTGTGTGTGTGTGTGTGTGTGTGTGTGTATCACAGAGATACAGACATAGATCTAGACAGATATATATATATATGAGCCACCACATCGCTCTCAGGCCATGTGGTGGCTCAGTGCCCTCCTGGCTTCTGTACAGGAGGCAGGGCCTGAGAGTGATGCAGATGCTGATTCAGTCATATTAAGCTGCAGCTCCTCCCCTCCCAGAGAAGGGACCACAAAGATGGCTGCAACTGGGATTAAAAAAAAAAAAAAAAGTTTGCAGGGCAGGAGGTCTTAAGAAACATGTTTGATGGCTATGGTGTAAGGTACAGTGCAGTGTATGCAGCTGCAGGGTAGTTCTTGCTTCCCCCTTATCCTCCTGCAATCACTGTCACTGCATGGACTGGGAGAAAGCTGCTGGGGACTTGTGCTGGTCCATGGACTGGCATTTGAAAAACACTGCTCTAACTGGAACTGAACCTGTTTCACCTGTAGCACAGATAAACACAGGTTTT
This sequence comes from Rhinatrema bivittatum, assembly GCF_901001135.1. Lineage (NCBI taxonomy): Eukaryota > Metazoa > Chordata > Amphibia > Gymnophiona > Rhinatrematidae > Rhinatrema > Rhinatrema bivittatum. The sequence goes on from NC_042618.1 coordinate 61,268,158, forward strand.
GTAACCGTATAACTAAAAGAGACTGCCCAACCAGAGGATATTCTTACCTGCTGTCTTTGGTAAGCAGAGAAGGTTCTTTCAATATCTTCAAGATCTAGAATCTTAAATACTTTTGCATCATCAATTTCTGTCCATATTGTGCCACTCAGTTTATTCTGAAATACAGCATTTAAAGATCATTTATTTCAATTACAAAGACTTACTATATGACAACAGTCAGTTCAATGCCAGGGTGTTTATCAAAGTAAACCATACACACATCATTCATGTCAGATCATTCTACAAGATAACCAAACACTAACTATACTTTCCCCCAAAAAATGTGGATGTAATAACTATATAAATGATTTTTTGTCCCTTCACAAATGTAATCTATTACTGACATCTCTTGGACAGTAAATTAGGAAGAACTGCTTACCTCTGGAAGCTTGGACCAGTTGAAGGACTTGAGAGGGTTTGTGGGCTGTGGAATGTTTTTCTTTTTAAGGGCTGGGCCCAGCGGTGCTCCTGGAGGTGCGGCTATTCCTCCTAGGGGAGGAGGTCCAGGGGGAGGGGGTGGGCCACCTGGAGGGGGAGGCGGTGGAGGAGGAATTCCACCAGGAAAAGGGGGAGGTGGGGGAGGAAGTAGACCTCCTAGCGATGCAGAAGGTAGAGGGCCACCAGGGGCTCCAGGTGGTGGAAGCGGACCACTGGAAACTGAAGACCTCTGCACGATAAAATAAACAAGAAGTTGATTTTAAAAAAGGGCTCATTTGGTATTGGAAGATAGACACATCATAAATCAAGCGTTTAGCATTCAGGATCATAGTTATTAATTTTTTTCAGTGAGTGTATAGAGTGGAAGAAAAACCATCATAGAATATTGTCAGATTGGGACTTACGTTGCTAACGATTTGCCAAAGTATTTCTATTTACACTGAAAGACAGATGAGGATGACCAGTTTGACAAAACCATTTTGCCATCTCTTCCCTGAAAAGACATTTCGCCTTGTGTAATGAAATAGCAAAGGATCACTCCAGCTTATGTTTCAGTTAAAAATAAATAAATAAAAGAATCTGCCTACTCCATCTGGAGGGCTTCATCTGCCAGTCAGCTTATCTATTTTGAAAATGTAAAGAGCTTCGGCTTTGCAGTCTGACCAGTCACTGCTCAGTTTCGGTTTGCTGTATCTGGTACAGGTTAAACTCCTCACTACATTTTGTTACTTAAAGAAAAACGAGCAGAGGCACCTCTATAAATACAGAGAACAAAGAGGCATGAAAGACTGAGGAATTAAAGCAGCATGCTTCTCTCATCAGCTCTTCTTTTATATCGCTAATGGAAATGGCAATAAAGCCATCTAAAATTTACCACCATGCAATCATCAAAGCATTACAGTGGAAAACAGAGATTGGTGGCATATCCAGAAACTGTATGGCCATTAACTCTCACAAGTCTGTTTCTGTTCTTTAAGTGCTCACATGCCCCATGGACTTTTAGCTTCTGCCACCTGAGAAACAGAAACAAGCAAGGCCTGCTCAAGACTAGCAAAGCAACTTTCACGTTAACCATACAGTTCCGTTCCCAACAAGCTGCACTATTTGGACTTCCTGCAAACATCTGGACCGTTTCTTTACATTCGAAGGGGGCAATCTTCAGACTGGCCACCTCGGGGACACAGTCTGCAGATGCTTTCTCATCTGTGGGTAAAAAGTATGTGCATGCTCTCTCTGTGAAATTGGGATCTGTGGACGCTGGCACCTGCTTTTCATGCGGGTAGATTTTACAAGGGAAATGAGTGTGGACTTACATACAATTTGCACATGTTCTGCTCCAATCCTGCCCAAAACACACTCCTGGGAATGCCTCCTCCCAATTGCAGTTAAAAAGTACACACAATGCTTGTAGCCATATAGAGGGAGGGCGATTTTCAGGCGAGCTGTTGTCCCGTGCAAATGGCTTTGAGAATTGCCCTCCCCATTGAACGATGAAAAATCCCACATCTGCACTGTTGTAGGGGACCACAGACCACAAAAGGGAAGCCTGCAGAAACTGCTTACCCTGCTGAGCTCCTGAACTTTAGCCGTGAGCTCTGCCACCTGCTGCTTGACCTGCTTATGCTCCATCACCTCCTTTTCAAGTTTTTCTTTCATTTTGTTCAGGGTCTGCATCATCTCCTCCTTCTCCTGCGTCTTAGCATCGCACTCTCTCTCTTTCTTTTCAAATTTCTGCTGCAGCTCATGGTGCTCTAGAAAAGCGTACAAAGCAAGGTTTTCAGTACACTGGCACATCATCTGGAGGCTAAGTACATGACATGTACAAAACTCTGCAGGTTTGTAAGTTACGAGCGAGTCTACTCTAGAGGGAAGCAGCAAGGATGAAAGAGGGAGGTCTTGCTGCTCGCAGTCAACACCCATGGAATACACTTTTCCACTTCTGAGAGAAATCCATTGACCAGCGTACTCATGCTAAAAGAGAAGAATTCAGACTACAAAAAATGGGGGTAAATTTTGTACTTGCCCACATGGCTGTGAAGTCTACGGGGATATCTTTTACCCTCAGGACATTACGATGAAAATTCAAAGCAAAATTACTTTCCTAGTGTGTAGCCAGATGGACTCAGGACCAATGGGTTATACTCCCCTGTCAGCAGATGGAGACAGAGTCAGGTTTCAAAGATGACATCATCCCACATACACCCCCCTGCAGTGACCTCAGTCCTTCAGTATTTCTCCGCCTCCAGCAGATAGTGGACATGCTTTCCTTATGGGGATCGCTGTACTTTTTGGAAGAAAAAAATTCTATTTAAACTGGAGAAAAGATTGAGCCCCGCTCTCCTGCGGTGATACCTAAAGGTCCCTCCCCCAGTTGAGAATTCCTGAGGTGATTTTTGAGATCCCTCACAGGTATGCCTTGGTCCAGTAGCCAGTTCCTGGCGTGGACTTTGCTGTTGAGGCAACTGAAAAGCAGCTGGTGCAGGAAGCCTAACGTGGCGGTGACAGCCATAGCCTTCTTCCCCCACAGCTGGAGAGGATCTCTGTACTCAGCCAGTAGGCACTGAGCCCAGGTAAATAAAAAGAGAAGAGGATTTGCCTCTTGATTCAGAGATGTTTTGGAGGGGTTTCGGTAAGACTTCCTCCGGTCTCCTTGCTCGGTGTGCTGTACAGACGTTGTTCCTGATCCCATTGGGGTAAGGGGAAATGGGCTTCCGAGCGGTCTCCCGGTAGGCTAGGCCCCACTTTAGGCTTGGTTGGCACACTGCCTGGTAGACAGCGGCAGCGCCATCTTGTGTGCATCTCTGTGCATGCTATATTGCCCACCATAGAGCTTCGTTACGCGTAGTACGTGTTGGCTCTGCACACGCGCTGTGGCATAATGCTGCGCGCGCACTGTGAGCATTAAGTTGCACGTGTACCTACGTGCACAACTTACTAGCTGCAGAATACAAGTAAAGCCAGGTGTACAGGCTGTGCATATGCCTTAAGAACATGCCATACTGGGTCAGACCAAGGGTCCATCAAGTCCAACATTCTGTTTCCAACAGTGGTCAATCTAGGGCATAAGAACTGGGTAAATACCCAAAAACTAAGTCTATCCCATGCTACTGTTGCTAGTAATAGCAGTGGCTGTTTTCCAAGTCAACTTAATTAATAGCAGGTAATGGACTTCTCCTCCAAGAACTTATCCAATCCTTTTTTAAACTCAGCTACACTAACTGCACTAACCACATCCCCTGGCAACAAATTCCAGAGTCTAATTGTGCATTGAGTGAAAAAGAACTTTCTCCAATTAGTTTTAAATGTGCCACATGCTAACTTCATGGAGTGCCCCCTAGTCCTATTATCTGAAAGAGTAAATAACAGATTCACATTTACCCGTTCTAGACCTCTCATGATTTTAAACACCTCTATGATATCCCCCCATCAGCCGTCTCTTTTTCAAGCTGAACAGTCCTAACCTTGCTGTGGCCCACGTAGGTGCTCTGAAATCTGTGTGCATAAAATTTTAAGTGTAAGCGACTGAACATGCAGTTACTGTCGCCAATGGCTCCAGCAGCAAAGAAACATAAGAGCCTTTCTCTCTGTGCTGGTTGTCATATTAGGGCTGAACAGTCTGACCTGGATTCTTGCTATGTCAGCACTGTGAGGAAGCCCAGGGAGAGATGGCCTCTCTGGACTTTGCTAATCCCAGCTCCTCCCATTCAGAGGATGGGGCAGCCACAGCCTTAACTGGAAGTACCCCAGACCTGAGTACCCCGGGACTGGGTCATCCATGGGAGAGGGAAATTTGGCAGCACCTAACCCAGTACCTCCTGGGCTAGGCATCAACCCAGCTGCCTTCTCTTGGGTGGAATTTTTTCAAGGTCTTCAAGCCTCCATACAGGCGCAGTCTGCTATCTCACTTGCCCCTGTCCAGACAGAACCTCAGCCGGTAAGCCCTTCCTCTACCAGTCCTATCTGTAGACCTCTAGGCATGCCTTGCGTCACCACAGATGTTCCTGGCAGGGACCTAGACAGCACGGATGAAGAGGAGGATTACAGATTCCTTGGAAGATGGGGAAATTCTCCCTGGTTTAGAACCGTATCAGACCATGTTACTTTTTTTCCATAGAGATGAATTGCCGGGCCTGGTTTCCCAGACCCTGAAGATGCTGGGAGTTCCTGGGGCGGACTATGTCAGAACCAAAGAAGAATCCCATTCTGAAATTCCCTACGGAAAGCCTCTTGCTACTTTCCAGTGCTGGAAGCCATCCAGGATTTGATTGACCTGGAATGGGATGCCCCAGAAGCAAGTTTTAAAGGTGGACAAGCGTTAGAAGCTCTATATCCACTGGACCCAGCAGCAAGAGAACGTTTGCGTTTCCCTAAACTGGATGTGCTGGTCTGTGCTGTCTCTAAGCGAAAAACTATCCCAGTGGAGGGAGGAGCTGCCTTAAAGGATGCACATGATAGACATACGAGTCCATCCTTAAACAGGCCTTTGATGCAATAGCAATGACCTTACAGATTGCTGCTTCTTGTGCCCTGGTAGCTCGTTCATGCCTGCTCCTCTCTCGGGTAGTGGATGACTTGGGGGCGAATTCCAGGGTGGTTATGGAACCCACCGCCGTCTTTTTAGCTGACGCTGGTTCAGACCTTGACTGTACCTCAGCCAGAGGAATGGCCTCAGTGGTGCTGGCCAGACGATAACTATGGCTGCAGATTTGATCAGCAGATGCAACCTCCAAGGCAAATCTCACAAAGATGCCCTTTAAAAGATCACTTCTCTTTGGAAGTGAATTGAAAAAGCTGGCCAGTAAATGAGGCGAATCTCGTTCCCCAGCTATGAGAAGATAAGAGAAAGCAGTTACAGTGCCCCTCACCTATGAGAGGTCAATCTAAGGGCAAACACACTTTTGCACTTGCAGAAACACAACATTTCAGAGGTCTCAGTCCTTTTGGGGCAGACAGCCCAAGAGAGGGGCAGATTCGGGTTCAGGTTTGTCCCAACCCCCCTAATGAAATTTTGCTGACCCACCCTCGGAACGAGAAGATAGGGGGGTAGACTGTTCCTCTTCTACCAACAGTGGGTCGAGATCACTTCGGACAAATGAGTTCTGGAGGTCATACGAGAAGGATATGTGTAGAATTTCACAGCACTCCTCGGGTCATATTCATTATATCTCTTTGCCACGGCCATCACAAGAAGCAGGCAGTGGAGACTACCCTCAGGATGAGGGCTATAATCTCAGTACCTGCGCCCCAGAAAATACGGAGCGTTATTCCATCTATTTCATCGTACCCAAGAAGGAGGGTTCCTTTCGCCTCACACCCTGGACCTCAAGAGCATCAACCAACATCTACGAGTGATTAATCTCTGCATGGAAACACTATGCTCTGTGATAACTGCTGTATAATCAAGAGAGTTCTTAACCACCCTGGACCTATCCAAGGCCTACTATATATTCCAATCCGCCAAGAACATCAACGTTTCCTAAGCTTTGCAGTACTGGGTTGCCATTATCAGTTTCGGGCTAGCAACAGCACTGAGAAAAGAGGGAATCCTGGTGCACCTGTACTTGGATGGCTGGTTGATCTGGGCAAAGTCTGTGTGAAAGAGAGTCTCCGGGTGACCAACAGGGTGACCCTCCTTGCTTCGGGAACTCAGTTGGGTTGTAAACCTGGACAAAAGCAGTCTCAAATCCTCCCAGTCCTTGGAATATCTGGGAGTTCAATTTGACACCAAGCAGGGCAAGGTCTTCCTTCTGACTACATGGATAAGGAAGTTGATGTCCCAAGTGTGTCAGTTGATGAGCACGATACGCCCGATAGTGTGGAGCTACCTTCAAGTTCTCAGTTTGATGGCAGCTTCCCTAAAAGTAGTGCCGTGGGAGAGGGCAAACATGTGACTACTTCAACACTCCCTGTTACATTGGAACCCGCAGTCTCAAGACTATTCTATTCACCTCCACTTACCGATGGAAGTATGCTCTTAGGTCCAGTGGTGACTGCAGGAAACTCATCTGGGTAGGGGTGTACCCCTGTCCTCTCTGAACTGGCTGATCCTCACAACAGACGCGAGCTTCCAGGGCTGGGGAGCTCACTGTCAGGAACTGATGGCCCGGGGATGTTGGACCAAAGAGGCCCTCCGGAACATAAACTGTCTGAAAGCCCAGGCAGTGAGATTGGCATGTCTACAATTCAGTCACATACTCCAGGGTCAAGGGGCCCATGTGATGTCGGACAATGCAACGATGGCAGCCTACATCAACAGCCAGGGTGGAACCAAAAGCCAGCAAATGTCCTCATGGAATGGATGGAAATACATCTAGAAATGATCTCAGCCTTCCACATCACAGGAAGAGACAACATCAGAGTAGACTTTCTAAGCAGGGAAAGTCTGGACCCAGGAGAGTGGGCATTGTTGGCCAAGGCCTTTCAGCTGGTAGTAGATTGCTGGGATCTCCCATCTATCGACTTGTTGGCTGCATCTCACAATGCGAAGATTCCCCAATTCTTCAGTCGCAGAAGAGATCAGTGGTCCCTAGATACCGATGCTCTTGTTCAGACCTGGCTGGAAGAGGAGCTGCTATATGCCTTCCCTCCGTGGCCCCTGCCAGGCAGAGTCATTACCAGAAGCGAGCACCTCAGGGGATTAGTCCTGCTAGTAGCTCCAGATTGGCCCAGGCATCCATGAAATGCAGACATGCAGAGACACCCGGTGGAGATACCCCTGTGCCTCCCACCACACCGGGATCTGCTACAGCAGGGACCGGTCCTTCATGAGGATCCAACTCGATTTGTCTTATGATCTGGTCCTTGAGAGGGCTCACCTGATAAAGTGAGGATATTCGGCGGAAGTAATTGCCATCTTACTCTGCACATGGAAGTTCTCTACATCCCTAGCATATGTGCGGGTCTGGAGAGTATTTGAGGCCTGGTGTGAGGCCTGGTGTGAGGAACAAGGTTGTTTCCCCTCGGATGGTCAAAATCCCACTAATTCTGGAATTTTTGCAGGACAGCTTGAATAAAGGTTTGGCCCTTAACTCCTTGAAGGTCCAGGTAGTGGCTCTCTCCTGTTTCAGTGGCGAGGCGCACAGAACCCACCTGTCGGCTCATCTGGACATGGTTTTCTGAAAGGGGTGAAGCACCTCTGGCCACCCCTACGGTGGTTCCCTTGTGGAATTTTAATCTAGTATTGGAGTTTCTGACATGGCCCTCCTTTCGGCTGCTGCTCAGTGTTTCTTTGTATTTATTAACTTTGCAAAAAAAGTGTTCCTGGAGGCTATATATGCTCGGCATGTTGCATCTCTGAACTACAGGCCTTGTTGGGTCGGGAACCTTTCCTCCGGATGACTCCAGGAGTGTTACAGCTTTGTACTGTTCCATCCTTCTTGCCCAAGGTAGTCTCAGACTTTCATTTGAATCAGTCCATTTCCTTACCATCCCAAGATAAGAACGAGAACGTGGAAGAATACTGCCCCTTCCATCATTTGAACGTCAGTAAGCTTTTGGGGTGGTATCTGGAAGCTTCAGAACCGGTCCGAAAGATGGACCACCTGTTTGCCCTTCACAGTGGAGGGAAGCAGGGCGAACCAGCTTTGTAGGCTGCCATAGCTCGCTGGATTAAGGAGGTGGTCACGGTAGCCTATGTGGAGGCAGGAAAGCCATTACCTTTTCAGGTTAAAGCTCATTCCACTAGGGCTCAGGCGGTCTCATGGGCGGAAGCTAGACTGCTGTCTCCCGTTGACGTGGTCCTCCTTGCACACCTTCTCCAGGATCTATCGCCTGGACGTTCAGACCTGAGAGGACACAGCCCTCGCAAGGGTGGTGTTAACTGGACCGCAGGCAGCCTCCCGGCCCGATTGGGAGTAGCTTTTGAACATTCCATTGGTCCTGAGTCCATCTGTTTACATGCTAGGAAATAGAAAAATTACTTACCTGATAATTTTGTTTTCCTTAGTGTAGACAGATGGATTCAGCAACCTGCCCAGGGATGCCCAAGAATGGTGCCAAGGATTTGCCCGTGGAGTGAATATCGATTCCAAGAGATTACAGGTAAGCAGTCATCCAAGTCCCTAGATTAGGGCATCTATAATCTTACTGGGGTTCAGTGTTTATGTTTGGTTGAGTACAGATATGGTGATCCGTTTTAAATCAAGTTTTTTCAATAGAATGTCCACAGGGGTTTTTGAAGAGAATACTGAAGGGCTGAGGTCACTGCAAGGGGTGTATGTAGGGTGGGATCAGCTTTGAAACCTGTCTCCATCTGCTGGCAGGAGAGCATAACCCAGTGGTCCTGAGTCCATCTGTCTACACTAAGGAAAACAAAATTATCAGGTAAGTAATTTCTCCAATGGGCCCTTTCCCTTTGAAAATTACCCACACACGTTTCAATCTACTACTTTTGTGTGGGTAGATTCCGAAGACGAATCGCTCACAAATGCAACCCTGTCCCCGGGAACACCTCTTCGCACTACTGGGTAAAGTTCCCCATGTCATGATCCTAGGCAGGCAATCTTCCAAAAGCCCCATTTCTGTGGGTAAAGCAGTCTCACCCACGGCAATGGCTTTGAAAATCCTCCTCATTATAATAAAATGGCTGGATGGGATTTCAAGGGCGACGAGGGAAGAAAGCAATACACATTCTTGAGAGGAATGCTTTCTGGCTGAGAAGGTTACTGCAATTAACTCTGCACGAGTGGTTTTGCTCATTATCATCATGGTCATTACGCAGATGGTGTCCATATTCTGATGCATACCTGGCAGAGCAAGAGCTAAACAGCCAACAGAACTTTTTAATCTTAAATTATTTTTTTTTCCTGTTTTTGCAAGTCTAAAGAGAGGGAACTGCAGAAGGTAGGAAGAGCTGCACTTTGTAAGAAGCATCCCAAAAAGCTTTAAACATGCCACACCAAGGTGATCATAAAGTGCCTTAAGCAGATCTTCCTGCTTTGTATAATTAAGAGAGAGTGTGTGTGTGTAAATATATATATTACAGTGTTACCTTTTCTCATTTTTTCTGCTTGCTCTTTCCATTGTTTGACCTCATTTTCATTAACTAACCTGCAGAGTAAAAGTATGTTCATAAAAAACATTAGTACCAATACTAAGCCAAGCTCTTGGGAGGGGGGAGGGTGTCTAAAATTAAACCATGCACATAGGTCAAACATATCCAGATAAAAGGGGTGAGCTTAAACTTGTCAATCCAGCCAGTTGCCCCTCAACTACAGATGCACAAGCAGCTTTGAATCCATCCCCTTATATATGCCGGAAGATATATCAAAGGTCAAAAAAACCTGAATCTATTTGCTTGGTCAAGCAACAATTATCAAATACTAATCATATTGAAAGAACAGATAAAAGCAGATTATACAGCACATCCTCAAAATAATCCCAACCTTAAATCAGCAACGGGAAAAAGCACTCTTTAGAAAAAGGAAAACTGAACTTTTATCACTTACATGCGAACAACATTTTTAACATTAAAATTCTCCAATGGAGATAGATCAGGATCCTGTCCTTTCTCATTCTGTATGACTATTTGCTGTACAATTCTGTCCAATAGCAGCCAATAATGGATAGTGTTACCACTTCTCTTATCTGGAACACAGAGGAAGGGATAAAGTACATCGATGAAAACAGTACACACAGCTTTCATTTTAAACTGCACCAACTCTATGAATCTACTGCCATAGAGACATAACTTTGTGAGAGGATGTAAAATAAATTCACACATACCACCTGCTTCATTAAAAGCATGCCCAGATCAAGAGATCACAAAAATATCCATGTATTTTCTGGGGACAGCGCGAGCTTCACTTATAAATCAAGACTCATTTTGACTGGTCTGCCTCGACCGACACACACAGCACAAAGGGAAGAGGCCACTGTTTTGTGTACTCACAAGGCATCTGGAGACAATGGTGGAGGATAGACATAAAGTGTGGGTACGATTCTGTATGAGTCAACCTCTTTCTCGTCAGCTCAAACATCTGCGTTGCACTCTTTGTGTCTATGTGAACCTGTTTCACATAAAATTCAGTCACTACCAGGAAGCAGAAAACTCTCTGTTCAAAGCAATAAAAGCACCGCCACAATCTTCAATCTAGCACATCAGGAACAGTCTCCCCCTTTTAATTACTTTCGGTGGCTTACTGGGCACCATCAGGATGCCTGTCCAATCTACAGAAGCCAACAGAGAGTCGGAGAAATTACAACCACAGCTGACCAGGGCCGGTGCTTCCATTAGTCAAACTAGGCAGTCACACAGAGCGCCAAGATTTTGGGGAGGGCAAACTCCTGCCAGTATGAGCTCCAAAGGAGTGCTGTACCAGAGTTAATACTGCCAAGGAAGGGAACACAGCGCTGCAGCCACTGTGCTGGAACTGCTGCCAACTGTAAGCTGATGTTGGGGGGAGGGGAAGGCGATGGTGAATGATGGAAGGTTGGCCTAGGGCGCCAAATAGACTTGCACCGGCCCTGTAGCCAACAGTGGTAACCTGCACGGAGCAGTGGTCACAACTTTAACAGCAGTGAAATGACCACATCGGGCTCCTAACAAAGCACTGCGGTAACTTGGATAGAGCAGTAGTTACAACCCTAACAGCAGTGGTATGTATTGGGCTTCTAAAGCTAGGGTAACCTATAAGAATCAAAGAAAAAGGATAACCCAGGGCTGTATACCAGTATATTAACAGATTCCGAGCATGCTCGGGACTGATCTGGAGGGCAGTGATAGGAAAAGGGTTCAAGGATCAGGTTACAATCATGGGAGGCAGAGTGAGGTGGAACTGGTGTTTGGTTGCCTATGGGTATTATATATGTTTATCTAACCAAAGTGGAAGAATCTCAGCTGGACAGACTAAACGGGCCAATCTGTTCTTTTTTTCTGCCATTCTACACTGTGAGGTCTATATTCAGCCACTGGCCAGCTAGCAAAGTTAGCTGGATTATTCAGGGATTGTAGTACCCGGCTATGTCAAAGTTAGCTGGGTAAATTTATCTGGCTAAAATTTAGGACTGCTTTTCGGCACTGTTAAATTTATTCAGCTATGTTAGCTGGATAACACTGAAAATCGGTGTTCATCTGGCTAACTTAGCTAGATAGCCAGCTCTGCACCAGAAAGCCTCCACCCCCACCTCAAAGCTAAGCCAGATTACATTTTAGCCAGCATAATGGTTATCCAGCTACCTTGGGCTGGTCAGCACAGCAGGATTTTCAAATCCTGCCACTTGTCCAGCCAAGACCGAACGTATGGACCTCTATGTTATCATGGAAGTGTAGCAGTCAGAACTTGGCCAAACCTACAAACATTAGCTTGTTTAAAAAGTTATTTTTGCCTCCATAAAGGCATTAGCACCATTTAATTACTAAATAATAAAAGTCCAGTAGGGAAGCATAGGAATAACCAATATTCAAGTCCAAATATTTCCCAATCAACCCTGACTAGTCCTTTCAAGCTGGATATACTCAAGAATGCCTTATATTACTGAGGATTGTCATTCATGGACTTATAAAGTGTAGATTCAATCACTGCCTATCAGTCACCGGAATTAAAATTTTGTGTCTAACAGTGCCTTGCACCACTCATCACTATGCATGGTAGAGTACTCTTATCTTCTGCACATAAATGTCTATGCACTCAACTGTGCCAGTACTTATCTTTTGTATTTATTTATTTGTTGAGTTTTATATACCGTCATTCGGTAAAGCCATCATAACGGTTTACAAAATTTAAATTGTAACTCTCTTAACAATTGTGGAAAAAGTATAACAATGTGCATATTAAACAGAGGTTAAACATTTCAAGTCCAGAAAGTATAATTATGTGGGAGGAGGAGGGATTGTTTGTTCTGGTTGGAGAGAAGTTATTTTGAGGTTTTTGGATGAAAGTTCGATTGGGAGTTAGGATGTTCAGAAGTATGAAGGTCAGTGTAGAATTTGCGAAACAGCAATGTTTTTAGGTCTTTTTTGAGCGTTTTGAGGTTGGGTTCTCAGATCTTTAGGTAGGGAGCTCCAAAATTTAGGGGAGGCAATGGAAAAGGCTCTTTCTCTTGTTGTTGTTAGATGCGCATCTCTGATGGGGGGGATGTTTAAGCATCCTGAGTTGTTTGAACGTAGGTTTCTTTGAGGATTCTGGGAAGTTATGTTTAATCCATTTAGACCTTGATGATCACTGTTTAGAATTTTATGAATGATGTCATTGTATCATATCTCCATAACCTTGAGAAACTATACCATAGAGCAGTGGTTCCCAAACCTGTCCTGGAAGTCACCCAGCCAGTCATATTTTCAGGATATCCACAATGAATATGCAGGAGATAAACTTGCATTCACTGCTTTTACAGCATGTGAATTTTATGCACAGGTTTGGAAACCTCTGCCACAAAATATAAGTCAAGGGTAGGCAAATCTGGTCCTGGAGTGACACAAATAGGTCTGATTTTCAGATTTCTCAATGAATATGCATGAGATATATTTGCATACTATGGAGGTTGTGCATGCTAATGTACCTCATGCATATTCATCGTGAACATGCTAAAACCAGACTTGTTTTTGGCACTCCAGGTCTGAGGTTGTCTCCCCTGACATAAGTCATGGAGGTCACAGCAGCTGTGACTGTGTGGAGTTGGAACATTCATGGACTCAGGGGCTAGTGACGTCATTAGTGCAAGTCTAGATTTCTTAGCATACGCACCAGGTCAAATCTTTTGGCAAATTCCAGTTCATCTTCGTTTCTGAGCATTTCGAAAAAATCTAAATGTCTACCAACAAACAAAAAAAAAAATGGAGTTTAAAAATGTATTTTATTTAACATTCCTTGCTATTATCTCTGTGGTGTTCTTGCTTTGTAGTTTATGTTACACAACTGCATTTTGGCACACCCATGATACAAAGAATAAAAATAAAAATTACATAATCTTATGTTTGTTTTCAAAGCTAGTTGAGAAGTTTCAAACACACTGCAAGCATCAAAGGGGCAATTTTCAGACAGTCCTTGCTGGGACAAAGGCTGTGTGCACTTTTTAACTGTGGATTTTGCACCAATTCCCAAAGTGAAAGGGCATGCACACTTTCCCTTTTAAACCTGCTTGCATGTATGTTTCCACCCCTGGACCCAAACACACCACTGGTAATGCCACCTCTTAATGGCTGCTAAAGTTACATGCGCTGCAGGACAGCAAGCTTCAGAAAGTTGATTAACATGGGCAAAACCCTTCTTACCCCACAGAAACCTCTCCGACCACGCACTCTGGGTTTAAGGAGACAACTGCACTGCCACACTGTGCTGAGTATAAGTCACAGCACGAGGAGGCTTCCCAATTCACCATTTTCCCGGTGCGGGAAAATGGTGCCTCCTTTCTCCCATCTGTCTTCCCAAAGACAGATGGGAGAAAGGAGGCAGACCAGCTCTGCTTAACCAGATAAACCAGCAGCATCTGTATGAGCATGTCTGCACTCAGTCCTGAATGACAGATTTTGCATCGCAACTACCTACATCATTTACTTTCAGCACAAGGCTGAGTGAATGCTAAAAACATGCAGTGAGAAGGGAGAATCAAAAAGGTTCAACTCACCTGTCTAATGTGGAATTTTCATGTTCTCTTAGTTTATCAATAACTGGTTGAATTCCTAACATCAGAAACTCGTATCGAAGGTGAAGCCTGAAGTCTAGGCTTTCCTGAAATAGGCACAAAAATGTGAGCACTAGGGAGTATTTTTCGTGTATTGCTGAGGTAGGGAAGAGTTCTTGGATCTTACCCTTTTGTTATGATTCTACACCAATTTTTTTTTAAGCCGTTATATGTTGATTTAAATTTCTTATTCAAAAAGCTGGGCAATAAAAAAAAATCATAGTAATAGCAACAACCTAAAGATGTGCGCTATTGTACGGATTCTTAGAGACAGCTGACATTTAAGACTGCAAATCAGGATACTTCAGGACTCTTTCAAGGCCCATCAGAATAATTTTTAATTCAGGCTTCTCCCTCCATCTGACAGATTGTAGCAGAAGCTATGTTTGGAGGACTTTATTACCTGCATTGGCAAAATTTAATGAAAACCAAAATGCAAACACTCACCACCCCTGCTCCTTGGCTTAGGACCGCATTAATGAATGACATGATGGCAGTCTTGAGGTTCACTTCATCCCTGTATCTTCCTGTGCTCCTATCCAAATCATTAATCAGCGTCTGACGAAGGTACAACAGAAAGCGCATGTATTGTGAAGAGTGGATCAACAAATATTGGCGCAATCTCATTACTGACACACCCGTTCCACTTATCCGCTAGCTTTATTCATATTTCACTTTTAAAAGAACCTGCTAGTTTTGAATATTTTAGAAAGATAGAACCTTAAAATCAATGCTCTGTCTGAACAATTTTCCCAAGGGAAGCCAATTTAAAAGTCACAACAAACGTAGGGGGGGCCAATTTTTCAAATTATTTTAACGTGCAGTGTTAGTAAAATAGGCCCCTTTGAGAGTAATATGGGGCCTAAGGCCTAACAATGCGTGTAAACACGCTTTAATTCAATTTGACAAATAGGCTCCCACAGTAGCAGATGTACAGTATTTTGTAGTTTTGCATGACTCCTACGATGAAACAAACATTCAAAAGGGATTTATTTATTAGAAGAGAAAATATGGTTAAACAAGTAAATTCCCATCCCATCCCCTCTGTGCTTTAGTGCAGTGTATGTCAGAGGTCCAGAATCAGAAGCAACCTTGGCACTTTCACACATTGGCAGTCAAACAGCAGAGGGGTGAGGGGCTCATATTATCCTCCAACACCCCTCCCTCTTCTGCCAGGACCAGAAGCGGATAAGCAGCGATCCAAGAGGCAGCCACACTACGAACTGCAGAGTTTGTGCCATTCTGCACATCAGCAGATAGATGGATAATACTGAGCAAGTAATGTCCCTATTTAATTAGGGATAGGACAATGTTTGAACTGCAAAGATCAAACAGGAAAATGGGTTTACCACCTCATTTATAGACTGAAAAGGTCCAGTTGGGGACAGAGTCAAAATAGACTCTCCCCTGAAAATACCTACATAAAACCTTACTTTTCTGGACAGTGATTCTCGAGATCAAAAACTTGGCCTCTCTGTATATAGAGGAATCACACCAAATACGGCTATCCAATGTGTGTGTGTATATATGTGTGTGTGTGTGTATATATATACACACACATATATACATACACACACACACATATATATACACACACACACATTAGGTGCAGCTCTTCTGAGGGCCAGCTCAGATATTTCACTTAAGTCATATTTCGCTTTTAAGTCAGACAGAAGCAGGACTGCCATGGCTGGCTCAGCCCTGGCTGTCTGTGGACGGCGAATGACATTTAGTTAACAGCCCGAGCCAGAGGTATTTGACTTAAATCTCTAACTCTGGCAGCAGAGAGCACTTACCACTGGGCCGTTTCCCATTTCAGGTCCATGCAAATAGAAATCCTCGGATAATTACCAATTTGAACAGGGTCTATGTGAATTGATCAAAATTCAAATTACAACACAAAAGACACAGTGGGGCCGATGCAATACAGTGCGCTCAGCCGAGCGCACTGTATAACCCACAGATGGCCGCGGGTTCTGTAGGCACAACCTAATCCCCTTAGGCAATAAAGGGATTAGGGAACACACGGCAAAACTAATAGCGCTCATCATATGCAAATGCATGTTGAGGAGGCTATTAGTTACTCACCCGAAATGCAAAAAAAAAAAAAATGTGCATCCAATATGTACAGTTTGCACTCAGAAATTAACGTCTGCCCGGAGCAGGTATTAATTTCTGAGCACTCCCAAATGTTGTACAGAAAAGCAGCGATATTAAGTAGGAGGAACGAAAAGTTCAAAAAAGAAAAGTTTTTAAAAGAGTGCTGGTGGTCAGGTTTGGGAAACGGACGCTCGGTTAACAAGCATCTGTTTACCGAACCCGTGGCTATGCGCTGATTAGGAAACGGATGCCGATAAATTCAGCGTCCATTTTCTTAACTGGAGGATGGCTGCGTGTGCCAGCTGTCAAGGAGGCGCTAGGGGCACGCAAGCGACCCTAGCGCCTCCTTGACAACGCGACCCCTAATTTAAATACTGCATAGCACCCCCAGGAGAGGGGCCTGGGGGCGCGTTAGGAAAGTGGGTGCTGAACACTCAGTACCCGCTTTCTGTGGGGTTTTTGGGGGGTTTTTTTGCGCATTGGGCCCCAGTGGGAGTAAAGGCATGCTAGGTAATAGCAAACAATTTGCTGCAACCTACTTCACATAGTAAAAGAGGCAACGATCAGTGCAGCATAAACAAGGAAGACCAACTTTGCTTTACAACAGAACCCATGGGAAGGCGTTACTCAAAGTTCCATCAGCATGAACAGGGGTACAATACCTGGAAGCGAGTCCGCTCACTGGCATACTTCTGGTAGTGCAGCATGCCCTCCAGTACCTTCCTGTGACCTCCAGGAACCAGGCACACAGCGCCCAGGATTTCCAGCACTGCCACCTTCGTCTTTATGTTTTCTGTGCTCAGACTCTGAGCGATTACGTTAATACTCTCCGAGTGGGCCAGCACATGAGCCCGTCCCTGAGAGTTGTTCATCAGTGCTTTGATGCAGCCAATGAGAGAGGTATGTATTTGAGACTCCGAGGTCTCGTAGTCCATGCTTTTTAGGAAGTTTAGAATACATGTCAGGCCATCCAAGTCGATAAATCTGGTCACAAACCTGGAGACGAGAACATTTTATTTAAGTGCACTGGATACAATTGCTTGATCTTACATGCCATGGAAAACACAGCCTTATAGGCAAGGCAAGGAAAATGCTTCGCTATCGAGAGAATAAAGATAGTAAAGGGGTAAAGGCGTTAATGATACATAGAAAAAACATATTTGCTAAAACATTCTTCAACATATAACTATTTCTTTCTTTCTTTTTTTTTTTTAACTTTTGATGTATAAAATTGGTTTTGTTTTCAGATGCAATTCGGCCTTCATAAAAAACAATTTTCAGGTTCATATGTACAGTATAGGACTTCTCAGGAACACTATCTGGGATAGTGAGAAGGACATTTTCAAAGGGGGGTTCGCATATAAAAATACTAGAGGTAGTAGCATGCACTCAGGTATATGCTATTTTATAAATGTCGCGAGTATGCGCACGGATTTTCTATTTCGCATGTACATTTTACCAGGGGGGGAAAAAAGGGGCAGGCTAGGGGCGTCCCAGGGCAGGATAGTTCTATTTTGTAAAAGATATAGGCGTGTACATTACCAAACATTTTGGTATATTTGAACACCTGCTGACATAAGCACGTGAAACTGGACTTGTCTGTTGTGTATGGTTTTTAGGTGGTGGTGGTGGTGGTGGTGGGGGGGGGGGGGGGGGGGGGAGTGCGGGGGAGTCAAGGTGAATGGACTCAGTAAACTGGCAAAGGTATTGGCAAATGCGCTTTCAAGGAAACGTGCAAGTTCTCAAAACGGCATATGCGTATACTTTATAAAATACCTGCCTCTGGGTATAAACTGAAGGCAGGTATTATGCGTGCATGTTATACTCTTTGATGTGTCTAAAACATATGCACGCATGTTTACAAAACAGATAGAGAAAGTAAGCACTTTCATCGTGTTGGAAATATTCCTGCGTACTGAAACATACATGCATCCTTTTAGAGCAGAAATGCATGGTATTTTATAAACTATGCGGCTCCCACAGCATAGTTTATAGGGTTCTGGTATTAATCTCAACACAGCCACTCACATGTATAAATGCTGTACTGTGGATGGGTTAGAAAGTTAAAGGATTTTTTTTTTTTTTTTTTAAACGTGTGCAACTTTTTAAAAATTCAACACGTGTGTAAAATAGCATGTATGTGAGTATATACTATTTTAGAAACCTCAACATATATGCTTAAATCAGGCTTCTGTGAGTAAATTTATGCCTGTAATGAAGGGGTGGGCCAGGGGCATTCTGGGAAGAGGCCAATGTTTACATGAGTACACTGCTATTTTATAAGCAATTAACATGTAAATGTGGAAGCTTACTCGTTTGCTCAATACCTGAAGTAATCATTAACATCTTAAAAGTGAAAAAATGACTGGGTGAGGGGTCTGGGTGAAATGGGGGGAGTTCAGGCTGAAGAGCCAGAAGGGTTTTCATGAGCTGCAGATAGGACTGGGTGAACTGGTAGGCTAATTAGTAAAACTGGTTAGTTGAATTCCATATGCATATTATAAAATCATCCAAATAATCGGCCCAATTTTAAAAGGGCCCCGTGCATAAAAACGGGGCGTTCCGCGCGTGGCTGGGCTTTGAGAACAGGCCCGGCCACACATGTAATCATTATGCGCAGAAGTGCTGGGCCCTGCAAAAGGGGCGGACTGGGGTGGCATGATCTAGGCGGGCCGGGACAGCGCCATTAGACCCTGTCCTGGGGAAGCGCATGCCACCAGCTGGATGGTGTGCGTAACCTACTACTGCTCAAAGGAGCAGGTAAGTTCAAAAATAAAAAAAATAGGTTAGGGTAGGTTTAGGGGTCGGGGAGGAGAGGGGAAGAGGTAAGGAAGGGTAGGGTTAGGGATAAGGCTAGGAAAGTTCCCTCCCAGTCCGCTCCTTAACTGGGCGGGAACTGGGGGAGGCCAGATTGTATCGCTGCACATATTTTTCTATAATCCCTCCCCCCTGCGGGCGGAGCAGGCCACCCGCCGGCACGTGCGCACAGACATGAAAATCCGGCGCACGTGTGCGTGCAGGACCAGTATTTTATAATATGTGCACGTCGATGTATGTATGTTATAAAATAGCTAAATAATCAAATACTATGAAGCAACTACCTCTCCTGAATTAAACACAAACCAAGGAGAGAGGAGATTCAACTCGCTTACCAAATCTAAACAACAGATCTCTATAAACTTGTTATCCAACAATTAAATTCCCGGCAAATGACAATATCATAAAGATTGTTGCTCTAATGTTGTAATCTGCAGCCTCTCACCGCGCAATGGGTCGCAGGCTGGTATCAGCTTACAGAGCTTGATTTAATATAATCATTTATTGTCATTTGTCCACCCCCCAAAATACCTTTATTCAATAACCAATCCTATAGACCTATTATTAATCACTCCAAATATAAACTTTAACTGAACGAAAGCGTTCTTTGAGAATCAAATTCATCACAAATTGGAATACTTAGCCATAAGTTTTCATCGAGCAGCTACATTGCTTTGCTGTTCAATTGGGATGTTGAAATTGAACAGCAAAGCAATGTAGCTGCTCGATGAAAACTTATGGCTAAGTATTCCAATTTGTGATGAATTTGATTCTCAAAGAACGCTTTCGTTCAGTTAAAGTTTATATTTGGAGTGATTAATAATAGGTCTATAGGATTGGTTATTGAATAAAGGTATTTTGGGGGGTGGACAAATGACAATAAATGATTATATTAAATCAAGCTCTGTAAGCTGATACCAGCCTGCGACCCATTGCGCGGTGAGAGGCTGCAGATTACAACATTAGAGCAACAATCTTTATGATATTGTCATTTGCCGGGAATTTAATTGTTGGATACAAGTTTATAGAGATCTGTTGTTTAGATTTGGTAAGCGAGTTGAATCTCCTCTCTCCTTGGTTTGTGTTATAAAATAGCCGCATCCATGTGCGTGCGTGCGCTGGGAACCGCATGCTCCTTTCAAAAATCGATCCCCATGTGTGCTCCATAAAGCCCCCCTCCCCCCCCCAGGACATGACCTATACAATGTGAAGAAGCAGAATCAGTTCTTTTTACAAAGTATTCAGGATTAGACTCCTAGCTTTACTAGACAGACCTCGAATCTAAGTTCACACTTTATATTTCTGCACACTGTATCTCCAAATAAGAGGTCACTAGAGACTTTATCCATGCTGAAACTTCAGGCAGGGATGGAAATATTGTTTTAAAAAGTATCCGTTATCAAAATTATAATGGTTAGTGGTTTAACTTAACATTTTTGGAAAACGGAAAGCCATCCAAGTGTGTTAATCCCATCTTGCCCACCTTTTCTCTCAATTCGCTAAAAACTGGGGCAAAATACACAATTTATCATCGATCTGGTGTAAGAAGAAGAGGTGGTGAAAACCCTGCAGCTACCGTGTGCACAGAAAGGAAAACCAGGTAGTAACCAATAAGATAATTGCCTCATAGGTTTTGTCCTTAGCGCCGTCTTCAGACTTTCTATGGTTTTGTTTCTCTCTTCTTCATCTTCTTTCTCCAGAGCCAACAGTGTCTTTCTCTGTAAGCAGAAACAGGAAGAATTATTCTCCAGCTTTTCCCTTTTTCTCCTGGGCTACTACGTCACCATAAAAATGTTTTTAAAAAAAGGTATCATCTTTCTAAAGCAGGGGCGAGCAAACTGGGGGTGCAGCCCTCCCAAGGGGGGGGGGGGGGCTTGAACAATCTTGAAAGGGGGTACACACTGGCTGCCCTATCAGGGAAGGAAAAAAATGGTTACTCTGTCGAGTCTTTGTGCCATGGCTGCATTGCAAGCTCAGGGGGGGGGGGGGTGGGAAGTGCCAGAACGTAGTGGGCATCACTGAAATCTTAGGCATGCATCTTTTGGTGGGACGAGGAGAGGAGCTGCTTACTCTGTCACAGAACTGGACCATAGCAAAGCCACAGAGATGTTCCTCGGCTCAGAAAGAGCTACCCCACCCCTCAGAGCCCAGCCCGGGAGGAGGTCCTACTGCTGCTGGGTCCCTAACCCAGGGAAAAGAGTTGCTGGTACCCGCTTAAGGGAAAAGAAATGGTCAGACTGGGGAGGGGAATGGGCAAGGAGGCCAGGGAGAATGAGGAAGCGGAGGGGAGAGATGTAGAAGGAAGGGAAGGGAGAATAAAGGCAGAGTATAAAAAATGTAAGTAAATCAAAATATAAGAAAATAAAAAAAAAAAAGATGAGCAAACAGAAAAATAAAAAAAATAAAAAAAAAAAAAGAGGGAAAAAGGAAAAAGAAATTGTTTGATCAGGATGAGATGGAGTTTTTCTCAGCTCATAAAAAGATTTGGTTGGCTCCTAAGTTCTTTTTAGATTATTTTTTTCTTTTAAAATTTCCAGCCCTTACCATCCTGGTATGTGGAGTTTGTGTCTCTGAGCTTGGCTGGTGTGCTTTGGTCCAGGCGTGTGGTCTGTGTCTCTGGGTGTGACTCGGTCTGTCTGCCTGGGTGTGTTGTGTCTATGATTCTCTCTCGGTCTGTGTTTCTCTGTCTAGGTGTGGTATATATATGTCTGTTTCTCTGTGCCTAGCTGGGGTGTTGGGTTGCTGTGTCTGTCTGGATATCTGTTTTGCTCTGTGTTGGTCTGGGTATGAGGTATTTGTTTCTCTCTACCTGGGTATACACTACCTGCCCTCTCTGTGCGTGCGAGCGTGTGTGTGTGTGAGCGTATGTCCTTTTACTCCTTTCAACAACTTTAAGAGAAACAAAATGGGGGTTTTGTGCCACTGACAGTGTGGCAGCCTGGTGAATACCCTTGTCTATATTATATAGACAGGGATCCATCTTGGGGGAACCCAACCAATTGCATGAATGGAAGGGGAGCCACACAGCTCAAAAACTATGCTCACCCCCAGGGCCGGTGCTAGCTTTTTTTTGCTGTCCTGTGCGAACAATTATTGTGCTGCCCATCCCCCCCTCCTACATTCAGTCTTTAAGTCTCGCGCCCATCAAAAAAAGCCCAGCTCCCTCCCTCCAGCAATCCATATTTTTCAAAACTATCACCCCCCCCCCCCAAACGGAACCCATGATCAAGGGTAGGGCATTAGATACCCTAAGCAAATCTTACAGCCTTGTGCGCACACACCTACCCTCTACAGATGCCCACACACAATTATGCATTTATAACCAGATTTTACATGAAAAAAGAACTTTCAAAAGTACAGTTCTGAGCAAAATATCACTTACAACATGCATATTACATTTACATGCACTGCTGTGATGCCAACCAGAAAATCCTGCAAAAAAAGACCCTTGGAACTCCTATGGAATTACATTTTTTGTAATGTGTGCTGGGTGTCTGCTGGTCCCCAGAAAGCGATGAATAAATGGAATTACCATTACAATATATTAAACCTCCAATACCAAAACAACCCTAACTGCCAGCACTCAAACAGTAACAATCTTATCTATGAAAAGGTAACACTGCACATATTACACCAGGCCCTAGAACATCAACACGCTTCCTGTTAGGAAAACAGAACAATTCAGACTGCTATAGATCACTACACTTAAATTATATGGTAGCAGAATATCTCATATCAGTCACACATGGAGAACACAGACAGACCCTGGCCAAATACAGAATAAAGAGACCAGGAAGTATCCATGTTCCCCTCAAGACCTGGCTATTCTCTAAAATATATACACCTTACTTCCCCTCTCTCTCTATTGTGTTACCCTTACCCCCCTTCCTATCCCTTTTCCCCCCTCCCTCCTTCCCTTCCCTCTCACCCCTTTTTCTACACAAATGATATATTTTATGTTATTCCCTATCATTGTACATTTTGTAAATATTAGCAACACGTGCTTACAATAATTTAAGAATTAACTTAATTCTTAATTATCCTTCACATTTCCCCCCCTTTCATTTACTCTCTTGTTAATATGTTATTTTATATTATGTTCTTCTTTATATTTCTCCTTCCTTTTAATTACTTCTCTTGTTAATATGTTATTTATGTTTTTATGTTAAACTTGTTCGATGTAAAGCGCCATCCCAGGCACTAGTTTATGTTACGCTGTGAACCGATGTGATATCACTGATGAATGTCGGTATATAAAATCGTTAAATAAATAAAATAAAAATACTGAACTGGAACCCACAACAAGCCAGCCTCTATATACAGAGCAACAATGGAAAAACAGAAACATTACCATTCTTCATAAAACATTAAAAAATATCGAGAAATATAAAACATTCATAATAGTAATAAAAAGAATAAATATTTCAAACCAGTTAAATAGAATATCCAAAATTTCCCAAACACCAATAAAATATTTCAAAATATCTGATGAATAAAAAAATCCAATTAAAATATGTTCTAATATTTCCTAAAAAAGCAAAATATTTCAAAACAGTAGAACATAAATTACACTCAATAATTAAAACTAATAAGGATTAAAAAAAATCTCCTGCTCCCCACACATGGGATCTTTTGATTTCAAGTCACCTTGAGATTGTTGTGGTTTGGGAAGGTAGGGCCACACAAACTTTATCTTCACACACACAAATTCACTCTCTCACACACCATCTCTTATGTACATGCCTATGCTCTCACATACACTTGCTCTCTTTCCCTCACAGACACATTGTGTGTGTGTGTGTGAGCATGCCTGTGAGAACCTATGTGTGATACATAGGCTCTCAGAGGTGCGCACACACACGCACTTGCACACAGACATACACACATACACAAGCTCTGACAGACATACATTCAAGCTCACACAGAAAAAGACATATGCAGTCAAGCTGTCACAGACAAAAACACACATGCACACACAGCTCTCACATATACACAGACATATACAAGACTTGGTTATTCAAACAAGCATTCCCGTAGAGCTAAGATCAGAAAGAAAGACATTCACACATTATCCGCTTCCCCAGCATATATCACATAACCTTGTTATTCAACCATGTTATTTTTCTTATTAACTCTCATGTTATTTATTAACTGTTTAGCATTGTTATATACTATTCTGTTACTTGGATTAATTATGTTCATTGTAAACCGCTAATTGAAGCGATAGTTACTGTTCACTGTAAACCGGGGTGATATGTATATTATACAGGAACCACAGGTATATAAATCCTTAAATAAATAAATACACACATGAACACAAGATCTGACACATTCAGTCAAGTTCTCACACAAACACAAGCTGACAAACACATGAACTCAAGCTCTCAGACAGATACACACACATTCACATAAGCTCTGACAGACACCCTCAAGCTCTCGCACATACACATACACGCAGCTTCCTTTTTCCAGGCCACGGTGGATGAGCTCCACCAGGGCCCTGCCAGCCTCCTTCTCCCTTAACTTCAGGCCGTGGTGGGATAAGCTCCACCAGGGCCCCACAGGCCAGTGGTGTAGTCAGAACTGAGTTTTTGGGTGGGCCCAAGGTTAACAATGTAATCCGCTTTGAAGTGCGAAAAGTGGAATATAAAAATCAAAATAAATAAAAACAAGGGTGGGCAGTATGCATACAGGTCTGAACCCTCCTAGTTGTACTCTTATTGATAAATAATGCCTTAGCATGCATCTTACAATGGGTTCCTAAGTAGTCCACAACAAACCTTATCCATCATGACTGAAACTTTCTAGAATATTTTAACTCTTATTTCAAGCACTTCCCAACATTACAAATTATTTATTAATCTGTATCTATTTAATTAATTGCAATACGTATAAATTAACAAGAATATCAGGTAAAAAGCAAAGAACACAAACATCAGATCCAATCAATTATGTCATAAAATAAATATCAATATTCTCTCTCAAACCCTCTTTCCAGAAAGGCAGAGATAACCATAACTACAATAAAACAGAAATAATCATGAGAATGGGTGCAGAACAAAACTACACCAGTTCACATTATAACCCAACATGAAAAAAAAAAAAAAAGCTATATTCAAATTCTGGGGTCCCCTCACAAAAAAGGCCCCTTCCACTGCTAAACATTCTGGGGTACATTTTAAAAAAGAGCGCGCATGCGCAAACACTAGGCGCAAACAAAAGTACGCCGGATTTTATAAGATACGTGCGTATCTTATAAAATCTGGGGGTCGGCGCGCGCAAGGGGGTGCACATTTGTGCAACTGGTGAGCGCCGAGCGCAGAGCCCTGCGCGCGCCGCCCGTTCCCTCCAAGGCCGCTCTGAAATCGGAGCGGCCTCGGAGGGAACTTTCCTTCCACCTCCCTGCACGTTCCCCTCCCTTCCCCTACCTAACCCACCCCCCCAGCCCTATCTAACCCCCCCCACCTTTATTCCAAAAGTTACTACTGCCTCCGGGCAGTAGTAACTTATGCGCGCCGGCTGTCTTCTGGCGCGGCAGGCCCCGACACAGGCCATTGTGTCGGGGCACTTGGCCACGCCCCCAGACCGAAACCACACCCCCTAGCCACGCCCCCGACCGCCCCTTTTTGCAAGCCCCGGGACTTATGCGTGTCCCGGGATTTGCACGCGCCGCCGAGCCTATGCAAAATAGGCTTGGCGCGCGCAGGGGCCTTATGCGCATACCTTATGCGCGTAACCCTTTTAAAATCCGGCCCTCTGTGAAGTAACACAAACCCCTGCAAAAAAAAAAACCAAACAACAAAAAAACAAGGCACCTAGAACCTTGCCATACCATATCATAACAGAACTGGCTCTCCGGACTCAAATAGCCGCAACCTTATGAAAAAGAAGGAATGCATACACTACACCAGGCCCTAAAACATTAATACACCGCCTACTGGGATAACAGAACATGCCAGACTGCCACAAATCTCTACAGAGAAACTACACGCTAGTAGTAATACTGCACCTCAGTCACACTCAGGCAGAACACAGACTGACCCTTACCTTATACAGAAATAAGGGACTACAATTTAGAAATAGAAACATGCAAACAAAACCAAAATAGAAAGCCTGAGAAACCAGACTCTGAACAATGGAAGGCTAAAGATGAAAATACAAAATTATAAGAAATACACATTCCCAAAGATGGCATATTCCAATTGCTAAAGTGTCACAACATATTTTTTTATTTTTCTAATCAGTTGGCCCAGGTCTCTTTTTCCCACTTTCCCCTTTGTCAGTCTTTTCCTAATTCTTTCTCCAGGGTCACTCTTTTCTTTCTGCTTCTTCTCTCTATTTTCTTCCCTTCCTCCCTCTCTCAGACACACAAAGGATCATGCTTTCTCTCAAAGACTCCTTTATACACACAAGCTGTCACTCTCACATGTTCTACCACACACATACCCAGGCACCCATTCTCCTATACTCTCATGCATGCACCGGAGCTCACTGCCAAACCCCTTCTTCGCTGCCATGGAGATGGGCCTCCATGGTGGCCTTGCTTCAGCGGGTCTCTTTGCCTCCACAGGGACAGGTTCCCGTTTCAGCCTTGCCCTATCTCGTCACGCACTAGATCTAGTCACCCACCCGACAGATCCTCTCCCAGAAAACCTTGGATTTAGATCCTCTCCCAGAAAACCCTGATTTCCCCCCAGGCGGGGCGGTTAGTCATTCTTTCCCCCTACCCATCTCAAACCACTTATATCTGGATTTAGATTTTTCTGCATTATTTGATCCCAGACCCTATAACTGTCCTTCTACTTTATTTTATTTCATCAATCTGCATTCATGTTGGATGCAGGTTTCTCCTCCTTTGTCCTAATAAGACAAAGGTCCTCAATTGCTCGCATCCTTTATCAATTGTTAATTCTCCCATTTGCCATTGCAATTATTCCGTTCAATTATCCGTTCAGTTCGCCCGGTTTTTCCCAGTTCTATGTAACCTCCTGCTTTTGTTCTATGTAATGCCCTGTGCAACATTGTTCTATGTAATGCCTTGGGCTGTTCTGTTGTTACATGTACACAGATTTGATATGTTCTCTTTCAACATGAAGGTCGCTATAAAAAAGTTCAAAATAAATAAATTAAATAAAATCTTTGCTGCCACAGGACGGGCTCCTGTGGTGGCCTTGCTTCGGTGGGTCTTCCTTGCTACCACAGGGACGGGCTCCTGTGGTGGCCTTGCTTCGGTGGGTCTTCTTTGCTACCACAGGGACGGGCTCCTGTGGTGGCCATGCTTCGGTGGGTCTTCTTCGCCACCCTGCGGCCTCTCCTGCTGCCGCCCCCAACTCTCATGGTAAGTCCCAAACCCAAGCAGCATTAGTAATGAAAGTCAGCACCAGGCCTGTGAACAATGCAAGTTCCCAGGCCCAGTAGTGGCCCCAATCTCTCCCCATGAAGGGCTTCCTGTTACCACAGAAACTCATGCAAGGGTAGGACCATTGCAGGGGCTGTGAGTGCAAGCTGGCTTGCCAGCTCCATGCTGCATTCTACTACTAAAGCTGCTTCTGGAGCCTGAACAGCACTGAGATACTTGTGAACCCTGCTGAAGGATTCATGACTCCCATTTGAGTCCAACCCACAGTTCGGGAAGCCCTGTTCTAGGTAAATTGACGACCATAACATCTATTTGTAATGTGTGATGTACTTGACTGATACAACACTCTTTGGTTCCCTGTAGCTCACCTATAGCCTTCTGTGTTTGATTGATGTTAAGCGTTCCGTTCTGGGGTGGGTTCAGGAACCCGCTCACCCTAGTGTTGAAAATTGACGGTTGTTCAAAATCAATAAAAACCGTTTAAACACATCTGTGTGTCTTGACATGGACTCTTCTCTTATGTGTGTTTCTAAGTTGCTGTGTGTGTCTTGTACCACTATATAAATAATCAACAGTATGTGCACACACACCATAAATAACATCCTAGGAACATGTCACAGTATAAGGACCATTATACTACTCACATTCACTTCTAAAAATTCTTACATGAATTGTAATGTATGGGCTCTGACATCTATAGCACAGCAAAAAAGGAACGGTATACATAGGAAATGAAATTAGTACTATTGGTCAACATATAACATAATATATTAAATATAACTATATAATAAATAATAGTATTACTAAATTAGGAAGACCCAAGCAAAAATATTCAAATTTATTCAGACAAAAAAGACTTGACAAAAATTAGAAGATTTATAAAATGTTTAAAAATACATAACACCCCATGATATCCCAATATAGCTATACTTTGGCAAACTGTCTGCAACAGAGGAAATTTCTAAAAAATATATATTATACAAAATAGAAACAACAAACTAAGACTTATACAAAACAAAATCTAGTCTTGATGTTTATATAATTCAACACCAAAAAGTGGTAATCAATTGTGTTCAAAACCTAAGTGGAATCTTGTTGGTAAAAGTCCAATATCACAGAGAGCCTTGAACTTCCCTCTTGAGTCATGATGAATGCCAGCCACAAAAGGAAAAAACGAGTTCTCGTATGACTTTTCAGAAAAGACCAAGAGGTGAGAACCCTCCCACGCTTGTGGAATTGAGGCGGGGAGGCGTCTCGCCTTGGCTTCCCGCATCAAGAACCAGATGCCGTCTTCCTGGTGAGGCGCAGCGCCACTGCCCATTCTGGCAAAGAGGCTTGGGGGTTCTTAACTGCCGGCCCCTTCCTTAGGGCCTCCATCTTGCAGGCATGGTGCTGCTGTGTCACTGGAGACATCCGACCACATCTGTAGCAACTGGAGGAGTCATGTCAGTGAGAGAAGACTGCATGGGTATCCGTGATGAATATCAAGCACCTGCAGATACAGATCTTGAAGCTGCTGAGAGAGGACTTTTCAGCCTTGGATTTTCTCCATATTCCTTTTTGATTTCTATTTTCTTTTTTTTGTTAAAACTGAAATATTCTATTTGAGGGGTTGCTGAGGCAGCAACAAAAAAAATAGACGAAAGGAGGCAGCAAAAAAACCAAAAATTGAAAATATTTGAGAGAAACTGGAACTCTAATCTTGTTTGGACAAGGATGCCTGGACTGACAGCATAGACCACACACCACTGCGCAAGTCATAATGACCAATCTGATCTACCAAGCAAACCCCAGACTTAGAATCTGCTATGGCTCTCTCCTAGGGATGTGCACTGATTTATTTTTTTTTGTGTCATTTTCGTTTGGGGTCATTATCTGTTTAATTTTGTTTTTAAAATGGTTCAGGAGGTGTTTATTTCGGTTTCCCTAATTTTGGAGTTAATGCGCACTAATTATAGTTTACCTAATTTCAGAGTTAGTGTGCACTAAAGGGACTTTGTACACGATAAAAGGATGTTATCGTGCACTATGGTTTTCCTATTTACGGACTTAGAGCGCACATTAACCCGTCACTTCCCCTCTCACCAGTTACCCCCCGCAAACACACAGACAGACACCAGGGGAATTAAAAGTATGCCTATCCTAAAATGCCAGGGCAACCTTTCCTAAAATACAAAGGGACTGGCAAAATTTAAAATATGCATTTGCATTACATGCTTTTGCTTATTCTGACTAGAACTTGATGGTATTATTATATCACTTGTTTGCTTACATTTGTTACCAGGCACTGGCCATCCCCCCACAAATATCACCTTGCAACCTTGGCAACACAAACAAGTAACTAAGGAGATAGCCAATGGGAATGCAGAACCATTGGCTCCCCAACAAACCTTTTAACTTATTGAAGGCCCTCGTGAGCCACGAGACACACTCCACTTGTGGTGAAGATGAAGGCCCCGGCGCACCATTCGCAGCAAAGATGAAGGCCCCTGTGTGCCACGGGACGCGCTCTGCTCGCAGCAAAGATGAAGACCCCTGAGTTCTGAGAATGGAGTGTGCTCCACTTGCTGCAAAGATGAAGGTCCCGGTGAGAGTGAATGTGTGTGTGTGTGAGGAGAGGGAGAGGGGTGTGAGAAAGGGGATGGGGTGTGAGAGAGGAGAGGGGAGGGGTGGGGCTGTGAGAGAGGGGAGGTTGAGAGAGCAGGGGGGTGAGGCAGGAGGGTGTGAGAGCGTGCATGGGAGGTGAGAGAGTGGGGGGGATGCTTTAGTGTGGGTGCCAGAGAGAGGGAGCCTATATGAGGAGATTATGAAGGAGTGTGTGTGTGTGTGAGAGATTGGGAGCTCATGTGTATGAAAAAGGGATTGTGTGTGAAGGGATTGTGTATGTGTGAGATGGAGCCTATGTGAAGGGGTGCATAAGAGAGGGACATAGGTAGCCTATGTGAGGATGTATGTGTGAGAGAGAAAGGGAGCTTGTGTGGGTGTGTATGCAAGAGAGAGGGACCCTGTATGAGGGGATGTGTGTGTGCGAGAGAAGGAGGGACAGAGGGAGCCTGTGTGAGGGACAGTACTGAGAATGGAGTCAAATTCTGGGACTGGCGTTAGAGTGGAAGGGGTTGAGCCTAGAGGTGGAGAGGAGAGATACTGGCAGGTGGAGGAGTTGGGGCCTGAGAAGGCAAAGTGGCCAGTGAAGTAGGGAGAGTGAGTGGAAGGAACACAGTGAAATTTTAGGGAAATTCTGCTCAAAATATTTAAAATTCTGCATCTATAAGTAATAACTTTTTTCTGATTTTATTTAAAATATAATTACTTAAAGACTGTCATGTAAATTGTGTTATTTTGACCAATATAAAGTTTGCAGAATTTTAAGTTTTTGTGTGCCGAATTCCTCCAGGAGTACTAGTTGCATCATATGCTTGAAATCAACTTCCTGAGCTGCTGTGTCATACTCTCTCTCTTGCCTTATTTAAACCCTGTCTAAAAAACAATCTTTTTGAGGCTGCTTTTATTCTTAAAGCCTTTTTTTATCCACTGACTTAATAAATGAAATTCTCAAAGTCTCTTTTGCTCCGTGTTTATCTTGATTAGATTGTATGCTCTAACAAGCAGACAGTCTTTTTTTGTACAGTGCTGTGCACATCGAATAGCACTATAGAAGTGTTAAGCAGCAGAAGTAATAGTAGAGGTAAGGAAACATGAGAAGTGATGATGGGGCTGGAGAGAGAAAATCAGAGTGAAAGGGTGCCAAAGAGGAGACGACAGACAGAGGAAGAGACCCAGCAAAGGTGAGATGGAAGGCTGGGGGAGAAAAGAAGGTGAAGGGATGGGCATTTCTTGAATCCTGCTGAAATATTCAAAAGCAAATTCTTTAGACTAGCTAAAAAGAATTTCTAAATGAACCTTTTCAGCAATTCAAGACAACACAGCATACCAAAAACCCTTCTGAAGAGAAAAAGAAAAATGTGTTTTTTAATTTTCAAGTTGTGCATATCAGAAATTAGTTGTTCTCATTCAAGTAGAGCTCTGCTCCAATGCCGCATTCCTCAAAGGGATGCATGCTCCATAGGAAGCTTCCTGATGGACTCCAGCAGGGAACTTAACCTTTTAGATCCTGCTCATTGAAGGAATTATTTCCTGATGTCCCTTTTTACATATCTTAGTTAACTAGACCCAAATATGGTATAAAAAAATTTGCAAGTAATTAAAAGTATATGAAAAAAATGTTCCACTTGTGGAATGTTGGTACCTAAAAGGTTAATGTCAGGCATAAACACAGAGCCAGAAGTAGCCTCTAAAATCAAATGTACCACCTTTATTTTAAGCATTTTAGGAAGAGCCAATAGTGCTATATCTTAATGCTGTACACCCACTAGGATGCTGCTGTTCAATAATTATATTTTAGCATGCAAAAATGTGGAAACAAAGTACATCTGGCACACACTATAAATCCATTTATTAAAGGCTCATTTACTACACTTCAGGCATGAGTGCTATCGGACCTTCCATCTGTGCATTAATATAGGATTCAAGGATATTACTTTTGATAAAGGAAGTGGGAAAGATAACATGAATACAATGCCCTGTCCTACATATCACAGCTAGATTTCATTTCTAAACTGTTAGGAGAATATAAGAATGACCTGAAAGCAATGGTAAAGAATAAAACTAGGACTATTCTACTGTTTCTCCCAGAGCCATCGTATACTTTATGGTGATGTGACTCCACAGCTGTCCCCACAGACCTACAAAGCAGCCAGCTGCCCTGCAGGGATACTTATCTAATGCAGTCACTGTGTTAGGGAGCAATCCACTGTAAAATTCAGCACAAATTCTGTGGGGCCCATTTGATCCTCCCTTGCACAGCTGCAGCATTTTATATTTCAAGGCAACAAATTTTTAATTTGCCCATATTTCAAGCCATTTTGTGACTTCCCATCTTAATTTGTTAATTCTAAATTAAAACTATAAACCATACTTAGTAGGATAACTGCAAACCAGTACTTATGACACAGACGTTCTGACTGGATTACAGATGATAGATTTAACCATCCAGCAGGACCTGAGATGAAATTGCCAGGGGTGTATAACTGATCATTGTCAAATTCAGTTTATATACATGAGTTCTTGAGGGAATTCTGTATTTACTTTTTTTACATCTATGCAAAAAAGAAAAAGAAAAAAACTCCCAAAACTCATGGTTAGTTTATTGCATTTGAATGAATTTTGTTAAGAAAAATGATCCAAGTGATTTACAATAAAATCAAAATCAGCAAAACAATAAAACATTCATAAACACACTAATTAAAACATATAACTTAAAAATTAAAAAAAACTAAATAGTACATTATAAAATACACATTAAATGATACTTAGGATAAAAATTTACAAAGAAGATAATGAACTCAACAGGAAAGGCCTTGCAAAACAGAAAGGACTTCAAAAGTTTTCTAAATCTAAGATACTGTTTCTCAAGTCAAATTGTGAGAGGTAAAGAGTTCTACCATGTGGGGGGCCAGAAAAGCAAAAGACATTTCCCGGGTGCCCTCAAACAATTTCTTTGAAAGTGAGGACTCTAATTCATGTTGGGAAGAGTGAAGTGCATGTCCTGGAACACACGGGATTAAGAGATTGGTCAGATATAAGGGGTTACCAGAAGGAAAGGAAAAACCAAACCAATTTTAAAGTGGATGCGGAGGGAAATGGGTAACCAATGGAAGTCCCATATAAGAGGGATTACGTGATCTAATTTCTTTTTTCCAAAAACAAGTTTAGTGGCCGTATTTTGAACTAGTTGTAATCTATGAATGGAACGGGACAATAGAGAATGATATAATGAACTGCAGTTGTCTAAATGATTGAGGACCAGTGAATAAATTAAAAGTCACGTCAGTGGTATAAAAAAAAAATAAAAAAATCTTACAAAAGATTAAGCATAGGAAAAAAATATGCTTTTTGGATCAATTTGAAGATTTGTGGTTCAAAATTAAGTTTAGAGTCCAATAGGACTCCTAAAGAACAGACTACTATTTTTACCTGAAGCTGAATTCCTGATAAAGTAGGAGCTGGGAAAAGATAAGAATCAATCTTCCTGGAAAACCAAATGGCTTCCAACTTGTCACGATGGACTTTCAGTCTAGCTACAGAAAGCCAATCTGTGTCTTTAGAAAGACAGTTGTTAAACTGAAGTAGCGAGTTCTAATTCTTTGTGTTAATAGAGGCAACAATCTGAATATAATCAGTGAATAAATAACAAGAAAAGCCTAAACTCTGAATGAGAGGTGTCAACGGTGACAAAGATTGAATAATGTAGGTGATAAAATGGATCCTTCAGAGATTCCACAGGAGTTATGGTGCACAACGGATTTGGTTGAATTCCACTCTACAGAAAATGTTCTGTCTGATAAGTATGAGAGAAACCATTTTAAAGGGGTATCACTCATACCTAACTTGATTAAATGGGAGATTAAAAAAGAATGGTTGACCATGTCAAAAGCTGCACACTCATGTCCAATTGGACCATGAGAACAGTTTTGCTTTTATCCATATCCAGACTAATTTGATTAAGAACCAAAATCATAACTGTTTCAGTGCTATAGCCTTTACGAAATCCTGATTGTCTTGGGTGGAGGGCAAATGTATTCTCTAAGGAAAGGAGACAATTGGAGAAGAAGCACTTTTTCAGTGATGTTTGACAAGAAATATTTGAAATTACTCTTTAATTTTCATAATACTTTAGATCAAGGGTATGCTTTTTTTTTTTTTTTTTTGGTAAAGGATGCACTTTAGCAGTTTTAAGACTGCTAGGAAAATCTCCTTGTTCCAGGCTAGAACTGATAATCTCAGCTAAATATGGCAGGAGACCAAGATCTGGGTTTAAGTAGTGGAGGAGGAAAAGGATCCAGCGACGAAGAAGTCATCTTCATTATGTTAGAAAATGCTGCCACTGAAATCTTGTTGAAAACAGATATTTAGTAGTGCGAACAGAGGAACATTCCAAACTCTAAGCAAATTGAACTAATAAGTTGGCTAAGGTCTGGGCCTAAACTAGACTGAACAGTCTTAATTTTTGTCTGAAAAGCAGAGGCAAAACAGTCTGCTGATAATGAAGATGGGTAAGAGGTAGCGGCATGAGTGGTTGGTTCTAGAGAATTGATAGACTAGTTTAAATAATAAATGGGGTATAATTTCTGCCTTATTTAAGGATTTGCTGAAGTAGTCTTTTAGCTTTCTTAATCTCAGTTAAGTAAAACTGAGATAAGCTTCAATTTAAGTTCGGCAGCTCGTGTTTTACATTTGTGCCATTTCTGTTCTAACAAATTTGATGTTTGATAACTAAGATCACAATGGAAACAAGAGGGGTCACCAGTGGACTTATAAGACTGATAAAAATGGGGAGATAAATGATTAGAAGTTTGCTGCAAGGAATTATTCCAAGTAGATATTTTTTCCTCTAAAGATAAGACACTAAAATTAGATGGAAAGGAACAAATCTGATCAAATTCAGATAAATCAGATAGAGGTGGTGGTTTTTACCAGGAACCTTCTCTTTTCATTAAAAGAAGGCTAATGAGGTAAAATGCAATTAACAGGAAATAGAATCAAGGAGTGATCAGTCCAAGCTAAAGAAAAAAATTTGGTTTGAGGAGCGTTCTAAATAGAAGGCCAGAACCCTATTGCAATCCAAGTATATACAGCCCATTCCCCTTTGTGGGAATGAGGCCTCGGGAAAAAGGTGGGCAACACAACGGACTGATTGATGTGAAAATCAGTCACAACTTTGGCAGGAACCTAGGATCGTATGCAGGACCACATGATCATAAAAGAATTTTGTATAGGGTAGGTGTGTAACAAGGCCTGAAGCTTGCTTACCCTATAAGCTGAAGCAAACGCCACCAGGAATAAGACTTTCCAGATGAGGAATTTCAGCTCACAGGTGCGCATAGGCTCAAAAGGAGGATGCAAGAGCCGGGCCAACACAACATTGAGATCCAAGGACACCACAGGGGGCCCCGCAGAGGAGGCTTTAGCTGAAGCAGGCCCTGCATAAAGCAACCTACTATAGGCTGAACTGAGATAGGTGCGCCAGAGACACCCCGATGGTAACCACTAACCTCACTCAGATGAACTCTAACCGAGATGGTTTTAAGTCCAGCCTCAGAAAGTTGCCACAAGTAGTCCAAGAATCATGTAAATGGGCATGTAAATGGATCTAATCCATGTCTCTCACATCAAAAAACCTCTTCCACTTCATTCTGTATGACTTCCTGGTGGAAGGCTCTCTCGAAGCCATCAGTACTGGGAGACATTTTCAGAGAGGTCCAGGGGTTGAAGGACTAGGAGCTCAACATCCAGGCCGTCAAGGTCAGTGCTCGCAGATTTGGATGGTGCAGAGTGCCCCCATTCTGTGTTAGCAGACTGGGCGTATTCCCCAGGCTGATGGGATCCCTGATCGACAGGTCCTGAAGGAGAGGGAACCAGACCTGCCTGGGCCAGTAGGATACCACGAGGATCATGGTTCCCCAGTCCTGCTGGAGCTTCAACAGAATCTTCAGGAGGAGCAAAAGAGGAGGGTACGTGTACAGGAGACCTGTGCCCCAATGAAGGGTGAAGGCAGAGGGTGGATGGCCATCTGTTTTGAATAGGGAGCAAAAATTCTCACCTTGCTGTTGTACTGGGAGGTGAAGAGATCCAAATCTGGAGTTCCCCACAGACGGAAAATCCAGGTTGCCACTATCTGGTTCAGAGACCATTCGTGTGGCTGAAAAGAGCAGCTTAGATGGTCTGCTAGCACATTCAGCATCGCAGGCAGGTATGTCTGCACTGCCTCCTGACAGAGGAGGAACGACCCCATGCCTCCTTGCTTGTTGATGTACCACATTGTGACCCGACTGTTGTTCGAATCAGGACTGCTTTGTGGGACAAACTGTCTCGGAATGCCCAAAGTGTGTAATGAATTGCTTGAAGCTACAAGTAGTTTATCTGGCACAGAGCTTCCTGAGCAATCCAGTGACCCTGCATGTGGAGGTTGTCCACATGGGCCCCCCAGCCCTGAGAAGAGGCATCGGTAGTAAGTACTAAAGGCGGGGCAGTCTGGAAGGGGATCCCCTGCTCCAGATTGGAGAGGCTCTCCCGCCAGGTCAGAGAGACTTTCAGAGGTTGCGTGATGGACACACTGGCCTGGAGGTCCTGGGATGCCTGCTGCCATGCGACTGCAGCATCCACTGTGCTCTGCGCATGTAGAGATGGGCTAATGGGGTAACATGGACAGAGGCTGCCATGTGGCCCAACAAGCGAAGCAGTAGACAGGCACTTACACACTGACTGCTGCACACCAAGGTTGCCAGCGAGGATAGGGCAAGAATGCTTTTGCCTGAGCCGTGTCCAGCCTGGCTCCTATGAAGTCCATCTAGGGGGACGAACAGAGGTGGGACTTCAGGTAGTTGATAACAAAACCCAGGGATTGTAGTATCCATCATCAGGGTCAAAGCGCTCAGCGGTTCCATGCAGGAATCACTTTTGATCAACCAGTCATCTAGATAAGACATGCAGCACATGGTGTCAGATGCACTGCCACCACTGCCAGGCACTTGGTGAAGACACGAGGGGCTGAGGCCAAACCAACTGGCAGCACTCTGTACTAGTATTGAGCCTGTTCCCACAAAGTGAAGATACTTCCTGTGTCTGGGGAAGATGGCAATGTGGACCAAAGCATCCTTGAGGTTGAGGGATGCAGAGCCAGTCCCCTTTCCTGAGCAGGGAGATCAGAGTGCCCAGAGAAACCATTTTTACCTTTTTTCTTTGGAGGAATTTGTTCAACACCCTGAGATCGAGAATGGGGCGCAAGTTTCCAGTTCTCTTTGGGTTCAAGAAATACCTTGAATAAAATCCTTGATCCTGCTGATGACTGAGAACGGGTTCTACCGCTCTCGCCATTAGGAGGGTGGAAAGCTCCGTCATCAGTATGTCCTTCTGGGAGGACGAACCCCATGATGGACATGGGGGAGAGTCCTCCAGGATTTCTCTGAAAATTAGTTGGTACTCCTGACTAACCATGGTAAGGACCCATCAGTCCGAAGTGATGATCAACCAGTGATGGGCAAAGCAAAGTCTGCCTCCCACTAGAGGATCGAGTGTCAGGGGTATGACATGCTGACCCATATTACCTCACCTCCAGTCAAAACCCCATAGCCGGGGCCTGTGGGGGGGGGGGGGGGGGTGGCGGCTGGGGTCTAGGAGTTCGCTGTTGAAGGGAGCGGCCTCTGGAACCAGCATGGGGTGTGCGGGTTCGGGAGGCAGGGGGCTAATACTTCCATAGCTAATAGAAGGACTTCCTGGAACCTGGACGGAAGACTTCCTGACGGAGGACGGCGGGTCTGAAGCACTACAGGATAGCTGTTGAAGGGTTTCATGGTGATCCTTAAATTGCACTACTGCATCCCTCACCTTGTCCCTAAAAAGATCTCTCCTATACAGGGGAGGTCAGCCAAATTCTCCTGAACCTCTGGCCAAAGGTCGGAAGCATGGAGCCAGGCCATCCTATGAGCACCGATGCCCACAGCGGCCACCCTGACTCAAAGACATCGTAGGTGGATCTCACCTCATGTTTTCTGACTTCAAGACCTTCAGGTTGATACAGTTATGCCGCGTTAGAAAGAGTGCGGCAGTGCCAGGTGCACCCTCGTTCCCTGCACGCACAGTTCTCTTCACCTACCGCTCGATACTCTCTTCAAATTGCATGCAAATGCATGCCGCGTCTGCGAAGCGTTAGGCGAAGGTTAGGCCCGCGCAACCCATTTTACTGTATAGAGCGCCTGGGTGCGCGGGCCTAACGCTTCACGGCCACGCTGGTATCTGTCATTTCAAATGACAGGTACCAGGAAGTGGACAGTTATGTTCTCCGATGCTCGGCAAACTTTCCCCCAGCCCCCGCTCACCTGCCCTGGCCGCGTCCGGTCTCCAGTGCAGCCCCAGTCCTATCCCCTCCTCCCAAAGCAAAAAAAAAAAAAAAACGAAAAAGTAGTAAGAGAACAAGGGGAGAGACTGGCAATCCTAGGCTCGGGCCTGCTAGTCCCTTCTCCTCTCCTCCCGAAGCAGGGCGCGAAAAGCAGCCTTGCTCCGGGAGGAGGGGGGGCAGTTTAAAGCGACGAAGCGACTTACTTTTGCAGCCCCCCCCCCTCCGGACATCGGCGACGACTGCGGCTCCAGCCTCCAGCTGTCAGACAGACGCATCGCACGTGGGAAAGCGGCCCCTATGCGTGCAATTGGCTGCTCAAGACGTGACGTCACGACGTTTGGCGTCACGGCATGTGACGTCACGTCTTGAGCAGCCAATTGCACGCATAGGGGCCGCTTTCCCACGTGTGATGCGTCTGTCTGACAGCTGGAGGCAGGAGCCGCGGTAGTCGATGTCCAGAGGGGGGGGGCTGCAAAAGTAAGTCGCTTCGTCGCTTTAAACTGCCCCCCCTCCTCCCGGAGCAAGGCTGCTTTTCGCGCCCTGCTTCGGGAGGAGAGAACAAGGGACTGGCAGGCCCGAGCGTAGGATTGCCCATCTCTCCCTTCGCTCTCTTGCTACTTTTTTTTCGGGTTTTTGCTTCGGGAGGAGGGGACAGGACTGGGGCTGCACCGGAGACCGGACACGACCAGGGCAGGTGAGCGGGGGCTGGGGGAAAGTTTGCCGTCTACCCTTACCCCTGCCTCTAACGCTGGGGTAAGGGTAGGCGGTAAGTTAGCAGGGTAAACGCGCGGCAAAACGGCAGGGTAAAAAAGCGATAGTCAGGGCGCGCGTTACTGTATGGGAGGGAATAGCTAATTCGCTCGTTTACATTTAATATACATGCCGCGGGCGGAAGGGGTCACCCGGCGATTTTAAGAGGCGGTAGGGATGAGTTAAAGGGGATAGTGTATCGCGGGAAGGGCTAACACGGCCGGAAAGTGAGTAGAAGGCGAGTTAGGAGCAGGGTAACCGCGGTTGCTCTTTACTGTATCGATCTGCTTGTTGTGTGATAGTGGAGAACGATTCCTGATGCTGCTGCAGCAGATGTTCTGCAAGTTCCTGGACCTGTTTCCACATGTCATGTACAACTGATAGGAGGCAATACGGGTGATGAGCATAGTGTCCTGAAAGACCTTCCTACCCAAGGCATCCAGCTCCCTATGTTCTCGCCTCAGAAGGGCAGAGGCATGGGTGCAGGAGCATTTGGCCTTTTTGAGAGCAGACTCCTCTACCACAGACTGGTGAGGGAGATGACGTCTCTCAAAACTTAAGGCCTGCTGCATCAGATAGGTGGCGTCTGCCTATTTACTGGAGAAATGGATATCAAGTGTTCCCACATCCGAAGGAGGTGGTCCTTAACTATGTCATGGATAGGAAAAGCCATTATCTCCTTCGGGGCATCAACAAATTGGAGGACTTCCAACATTTTATGTCGAGCATCCTCCTCCGTAAGGGGATGGCCTCTGACATGGCCCTCATAAAACCAGTGAAAGAGAGGTTCTCTGGGGGAGATCGACGCCTTTCCTCCGGTGGTGAGGGTTCCAAGAGGGGGTAGTCAGATTTCAGAGGAAGACTCTGAAGAGTCATCTCCCCATGGATCATACGGACCCTCTCCCTCGCTTAGGTCCCTGTGGGGCCTGCGCAGGTGATGTCTATGCAAATCACTGGAAATGGGCACAGAGGGCTTCAAGGGTACCAATGACCCCGCTGGCAGCTGAGGCACCTGAGGTCTCCAGAGGCCAAATGCTCAGGAAACAGAGGCCTTGTGATCACGGCACCGGATGGCGCCTGCGGTCAGGTATATATCTTCCTCCTCGGAGAACCCAATGATGGGGATCACTCCCGAGGGGGAAACTGCGGCTGTTGGGGAGCCGAAGGTCCCTCGGGCACTGGTTTTGTCAGAAGGGCGCCAAGTAGGACGTCCAGACATTTGAGCATGGGCACCAAGACAGACGGTGTAGGCTTCACAGCACCAGTATGGGGGCCGTTCAATGATCCGTAGAGCTCGGAGAACCACACTCTGCACCCTGCAGTCCAGCTCCTCCTGGAAGGCCTATGAGAGCAGGACTGATGGAGAGGGACGAGGCGTAACCGAAGCCTCCTCAGAGGCATGGTGCCCAGCACCGGTATCGGTGGGGAATGCCTGGCTCCCGGGTTTGTTGGAGGATGGGGCCTCCTCTCCACGGGGTCATTTCGGTGCCGTACCAGAACTGGCGTCGTGCGTCTACTGTGTCCAGTGTCTGTGTTTCCAGGATTTCCCCATGGTGCTTGGCCCGGTCTCCTCCCGGCACAGAGGAAGCTGAGAATCCAGACATTCGAGAGTGGTGACACCACGGAGGAGCGGTCACCATCTCCTCGATCACTGGACGATGCCGCCGGGGGTGTAGAGAGGGATAGTGTATCGAGCAGTTCCCCTTGACCCCCTTGCATCAATGACTATGACACAGGCATGGATGGAGTGGACTTCTTGGGACCAAAACGTTTCTCCATTTTATCGAGTCAAGCATGATGGCCTTTGGGGTCATCTTGTCGCACAGCTGACACCCTCAGACATCATGCGATGCCCCCAGGCAGAGGATACAAACTTCATGTGGATCCATGATGGACATGGTCTGCCGGCACTGGGGGCACAGACGAAAACCAGACTATGCCATGATAAAGTAGCTGGCGAGTGGTCGATGACTGGGTGCCACAGAGAAAAGTCACGCTGGGAATCGACCAGAGAAGAGAGAAAATAACACCGCACCGAAGAACACCATCCAGAGAAGGGGGCGTCAACATGTAAACAGGAGAAAAATTGTTAGCATTAAACAAGAAAAAAA
Source organism: Rhinatrema bivittatum (assembly GCF_901001135.1). Taxonomy (NCBI): domain Eukaryota; kingdom Metazoa; phylum Chordata; class Amphibia; order Gymnophiona; family Rhinatrematidae; genus Rhinatrema; species Rhinatrema bivittatum. The sequence goes on from NC_042618.1 coordinate 61,309,346, forward strand.
ACACTTGTGAAGCTGAGCTCCAAAACTGCGAGGCAACTACACCACGGAAAAAAAGACTGAAGTGGGACTTCATGTGGGCGTGTGGATAGTGGTATGCTGGGCATGCTCAATGTGCCAGTCAAAGCTTCTACAAACTTTGATAAAAGTTTTCGGTGCCGGGCTCCATTCTGATGTCACCCATCTGTGAGGACTACCATCCTGCTTGTCCTAGGAGAATAATAATTGCCAGATCACCGCCTTTTTTCGAGGTACGATTCTTTTGCAGAACGTTAAGTGGACAGGCCTGTGGAAGACATGCTATATCGGCATCTTGAAGCCAGGTTTCAATAACAAAAAGAATATCTACATCATGAGATAATGGACTGAATGTTAACAACGGATATCTACTATTTTGAAGGGTCGAAGGAGGAGTGATGGAGGATTAAATGTTACACTCTACATTTTGTAAATTATTTTGTGGGGGTGGAGGATTGGGGTTGCTTGCCTCCAGATGTATGTGATTTTTTGTTTTGGTTTTTTTTTTTTACATAGAACTAACTATAGGATTAACATAGCCCAGTTGTTCTAAAGCTATCTGGGTGCCTGGATAGCTTTGGCCCCTCTCGCCACTGCAATCAGACTTACCAGGCTGAAATGAGCTGGGTTGCGTGGATAATCAGTGTTACCCAGCTAAATTGAAGTCCCACCCCTGCAATACCCTGGCACCTCCTCTTTTTTATCCAGCTAAGTTTTAGCTGGTTAATAAATGCCCCAGTCAAAACTTAAGTCAGTCAGTGAGGGGAGATATTTTGTCCCCAGGTTTCTATGGCTAAGTCCTCAAGTCAGCCGGGCAAATCCTTTTTCAAACGGACCTCTTCAGGTACAGAATGGATGAAGTCCTTGAAGTTTTATTTAGGAATATGGCTACAATTCTTGTGGTATAACTCAAACTTCATCTGTCAGTGTCTTTGGTCAGTAAGAGCCCTGCTGCACTTTAATGTCTATTGAATACAGATATCAGTTAGGCCAACATACAGACCTTGATGATGATCCCAGCAAAAGACATCTGTTTGCCATACATTGCACAGATTTACACATTTGCTTATAGTGTTTCTATTCAATACTGCTTCATCACAGGGCCTGGCATGCTACCAAATAATACTGCATCCAATGTTATGCACTAAGGAGCTTCTAATACTAAGGAGTTTATTTATCAAAGCACGTTCAAAGCACCAACACGTGATTTTAGCATGTAAGTTAGCAGAGCTCCTATAATGCATGATTCTTTAGGAAATCATGCATCAAGAGCAGTGCTAAAGCATGCATTAAAATCATGTGCTAATGAGCAATTTTAACAAATGCTAAACTACACTCTGCAAAGTTAACAATATTAATGTGGATGTGAGTTTTAACGCACTCTGCACTACATTTAAATGAGTTGATTGCCACATTTTTGCATTTTATCAGTTCATTTAAATATTTAACAAGGCCGTCCATGTTAATGGTAATAAGACCGCATTAATATCAATTTAATGCACATGGAATGCATTAATGCTTGCATCAGCGCCAACGCAGTTTGATAATTAGACTCCTACAATTGGGAAGAAAAATGAGCCCTAAATCAATTCAAGTATTTCAAGCATGAGAACAAACCCGCCCAAGTAGCACAAGTCACTACAAAGCTAAAGGCTGTGTTCTCAGCAATGTTCCTGAAATGAAGATAATATTCTCAAATCTCTCTTCCACACAGCCGTGCAGTGTTTCAGTACTGCTCGCTGTACTTGCGCTCCGGTAAGACATTGGCTGGAGTATGCAGGTTGGAATATATCAGCTTGTTAAAGATGAACAAAGGTGTATTTAGCTGGGAAACACACGTCTCATATACACTGTAACTGCTAGATCATAATCTTTCGGCATATGTGCACGCTCAGAAGTGTAATGCTCGTTAATTCTATACATATTTAAGTTCCATGATTACAAAGCTTGCATAATTATCAAATACACTGTATGTTTATAACAACTGAGTAAACAGCAGCTGTTCCATCAGGTATCAAATATAGTGGCTTTTAACACATATGAAAACATTAAGTTTTACAGCCGTTTCATTTATCAAGGCTGCGCCCTGTTGAAGTTCTCTCTAAAGGTATTAGAAAGAAAATATTCTTTACATTTAGAGAATGCGCCTGGGTTCAGTTCCAGTGCAGTTGCTTGACAGCTGAACAGACAGAACCTTTAGATATTCTGCAATAACTTCTCCCCCTGCTTGCTCAATCACCAGCGTGGATTTAATCAGCCCTGAGCAACAATTCCACCTCAGTGTGAAAACCCTGCCTGAAACTGTAGGGAGCACAGAAAAAATGCTGACACCCTTTCCTCCCCCCTCCCGAAAGGAGAAAAATGGTCCTGTCTGCAGAGTCATTCGTTGCTTTAAAGTGTTCTGAACTACTCATAATACTTCAAGTTTCTCATAGTAAAGAAAATAAATATCCAATTAAAATGGACTGCTGATCGATGCGCTCAGCTGGTTCGAATCCTTCCTCGACAACAGATTCTTCAAGGTGAGATCAACAACAAAGAATCACACCCAAACAGATCCAACCTGGGAGTTTATACGGAAGTATTTTCATCTACTTGACTTTATTGTTCCTTGTTTTAAATTGTAATCGTAATTGTTCCTTGTATCGCCACCAAGCGACTGTTCTGTGTTTAATGTAAACCGGTGTGATCTGTATTTCTATACAGGAGCATCGGTATAGAAGAAATCAAAATAAATAAATAATAAATAGAGGTACATTATTAGTTTTCAGCTGAATCTAGCTGGCTCAATTCTGACCACCCAGAATTTTAAAAGTCAAAACTTAGCCAGCTAGTGCTGAAAATCTGTGACACCAGTTAAGTCTTCTCAAGGAATCCCCCCCCTTCCCAACACAATACCATCTCCCGCCCACCAAATCCTGACGGTTTAAAGATTACACTACACCCGATCTACCTCCCTTTCCTCTCCCAAGTTCAATGCTAGAAAAAAAAAGTGTCTAACTCCGGTCCCTCCCTCTCCCTCAGGTCCATAAGCTATTTCTCCACACCCCCTCTCCCAGAGGCAAGAGGAAGTATGCTTACGTCCTCCCTGCTCCAGCCCTGAACCTCTACTGCTGCTATAGGAGGCGCTAGCCCACAAATAGTTAACTTATTCACTTCAAGTTCACAGAAGGGACCAATCCTTGTGCATATGGCCACCTAGCTTTGAAAGAAGATTGGTCTCTTCTTTGAATGTGAAGTGAATACATTAGTCACTAGCTGTAGGCCGGCACCCCCTACGGCAGCAGTAAGACACATGGTGCTGAAGCAGGGAGGTGGTAGGCATATCTCTTCTTGCCAAGGGTTGTGAGGATAAGGGGCTTGTGTGTTTAAGAGAAAGGATTAGGGGAAGGTGGGAAATGCAGAGGTCAGGGTTGAAGGCAGTTTCATGTTTTGAATTTAGATTTAATGCTTTTTCCATTGGTAGCCCAAAGTGAGTTACTCTACTGTCCCGGAATGTATGTCCCTATACTCAGAGGGCTCACAATCAAAATTATTTTCTAACATCAGACTTGGTCGGGGGGGTGGGAGGTTGGCCCAGTGGAATAATTTTTAAACCATCGGGACTGGTAAACCCTGGATTGCCAGATTTAGGCCTTTTATTGCAATGCCTAGATTTGGCTAGCCAAATTAGAAGACTAGCTCTGAAAATCAATGCCAGCTGCCTAACTTTATATCCTCCTGACCTAATCCCACTCCTGGGCTCACCAAGAATCTGGCTGGCTAAAGTTTAACTCCCTAGTGAAAATTAGGGGAGAAATTTAGCTGATCAGCCACAATAATATTCAAAAAAGCTTTGATCTAGCTGGCTACGTTCTTACTTAGACAGCTACATCCCTTTGAAAGCTGACCTCACAGCAACAAAAGACTGCAGCTATAAGAGGTTACACAAGTATAGTAAGCACTTGTGTAAGGCTGGCTCATTTCAGTAAAATGTCTTGCATATTACAGTATAAGTTATTACTTAATATATATGTATTAGGACATTCTACTATCTCAATATATGCAAAAAATATAATAGAGCTATGGTACCTGGATTTCTGGCCTTGAGTCAAACTAGAGCTTTCGGGATGTCATAAAATCTGGCCAACCAATCAGTGAGCGTTCTAAATGGCTGCACATGCTGATTGGTTGGTGAGACACCAGCAGAGTAGGGCAGCACATGCTCTATTTCCTGGCCTCATACAGGCACACCACACACAAAATCTATAAATACAAGCACACACAAAGACTGAACACAAATCTCAAACACATGAACATAAAAACACACACACACAAAAGTACAATTACACATATATAAACAACCCCTTCATAAGCAATGTGCAATTTTTCAGAAGTCCACATTTTCTGTACATACTCTTGTTAAGTGAAAAAACAGCTAACACTGTATATCAGGAAGCATTACTACATTACATTTTTTTAAAAAATGACAATTCCTTTTCTGAAGGAAAAATCTTTCATCCAGGCAAACAAGTAATTTGGCTACTTGAATTTATATACAGTGCAAAGAGTATACCTAGTGCAATACAAAAAATACAACTACTCCATGTAGACGTCCAATGGTTGAGAAGTGCAAGTCAAATAGGTACAAATAGGCAAGAACTAAAAAACTTATAACCCAAGAGAGAGGGAAGCATGACTGGGACAAAATGATGGGGCACCTATAGTAACGTTTTGGTAGATCACAGTGGAGGTGGGAGGTTTTATGACGACACGAGCCTTCAAACTGGTCTTGAAAGTGGAGAGAACATGAAACATTTTTGAGACTGTAGCTGTGGAAGTAATGTTAATGTACATCTCCACCTTTAGTTCTTACTGCACTTTTCCTGCACAGGTTTCTCGCCTCTCTGCCCCTTCGTTTTCTCAGTCATTCTCTCTTCCAAACCTTACTACTTGTTGCCTCCATCCATGCAGCTAACATAACCTGGATTTATTGATAAAGGGGGTAATGCACTAGTAGTGTAAATGATATGGAAGAATGTGATATGTATTTATACTTTTCAGGAACATCACAATATAACAAGAGACAACACTTCATAGCTTAGATCAGAGTTGTCAGTCCTCAAAAGCCACTACCCAATCTGGTTTTCAGGATTTCCATAATGAATATGCTTGAACTGTATTTGCATGAACTGCCTCCATTGTATGCAAACAGATCTCATGTACATTCATTGTGAAAATCCCCAAAACTCGAATGGGCTGTAACCCTCGAGGACAAAGTTTGGGCAGCCCTAGCTTAGGATGATAAAATAATAAAACAAAATCAAATAAAACTTGCAGAATTGTTTCACCTACTGCCAGATAGCAACTAGAGAGGAAAAATTACATAAAAATGTGACTAGGAAGGATTATGTCATGTCACCAGCAATGGAAGTGCTGCAGGAAGATATTTCAAATCTTGTGTAATCTGGCCCATAAATTCTTTATGACTGTACAGTCCCATCTGGCCAATAATAAAAAAAAATCTTTACTGAAGTATTTTTATCACCAGAATGCAGCAGCACAAATGCAACCACAACAATAATATTCTTGACTTAACTGTTTGCCGCCAGCACTGTGCAGCTGCTTGCTATTTCATTCATGTACTTGCCAGAACAGGAAAATACTCACAACTGCCATTGAGTTCAACTGATCGATGTAAAACTCAGGCCAACTGGTAGCTCCTTTGTTTTCTTCTTGATCCTGAAAACAAACAACAAAACAGAAATATGTACAATTACAAAAAGAACCAAGGGTTAATTTTTCATTCATCTACCCACAAAGATTCGGTGGTCAAATTACTCCTTAGGGTCACACCCGTTAGATCCTTAGTTCTTATGTCCGGCCTATCAGATCTCAAACTGAAGCTCCTTGATAAAGAGTTTAACCTGAAGAAGTATTCTCTAGCGTGGAACTCCGGATGACCTACCAAAAACGTTAAAGCCATGGTTTAATCAATGAAGCCCATCAAAAAAGCAGTCATTCATCCCAAGAACTCGCAACTGTTACATTACCTCATCTGTTTTCCCGAAGCTATACAGACATGGCATTGCCTCTCATTACATTTGTTAGAAATAACAGTAATTATGTGTGGTTATCCTTCAGCCCCAGTGCTATGAAATAAGGGTCTGCAAAAACTTTTTTTTTTTCTTTTTTTTTTTACACACTTCACCAATAGTTTTCAAGGATTTACTACTACTCCCTTTATTGCACAAATGCTTGCTACTGGACTCTGTGCAGTCAAAATCTGCTGAAAGCTTTTACAAAGGCAAAAGCCCATTAAATATAGAAAGCAATTTTCAGCCTTCCTACACAGCTTGCAGGTGCTCTGGTGATTTTAAAATAAATTTCCACACACACTCTCCTTCTGTAGATTTAAACCTGCCCCCATTTCCACAAGAGTAATAACACATTGTGAAAGAACATGCGCACTTCTACCTTCATATGGGACATTTTTCAAAAAAGCATTTTTATGCAGGTAAGCACGGGTGTAAAACCTTTTGAAAATTGAGTATAGCCCAGGATGAAGAGGTGGATGTAACTGGCATCTCAGAGACCTAGTGGAAGGAGGCTAACCAATGGGACACTCTCATTCCAAGGTACATATTATATCGAAATGATAGGATGGATGAAATCGGTGGAGAGGTGGACCTATATATTAAAGAGGACACTAGGTCAAATAGGATAAAAGTTCTGCAGGAAACAATCCAATGTTGAATCTTTATGGATAGAAATTCCTGGTGAAAAGGGGAATAAAATAGCAGTGGGGTTGTATCACCATCCAACTGACCAGAATGGACAGACAAATGCTAACAGAAATTAGGGACGCTAACAAAATCAGCAGTGTAGTAATAATGAGTGATTTCAATTATCCTAGTATTGCTGGGTGAATTGTCATATCATAGAAACACAGAAATGATGGTAGAAAAAGGACCGATGGTCCATTCAGTCTGCCCAGCAAGCTTCCCATGCTGTGCAGGTTACCCACATGTATCAGTCAGTTTTGCTTGTCGTACTTTGCTTATGGACTTGGCCGTAGTAGCAGGCCTGTGGGTTTTTTTTTCTTAATGTCTGTGCATCAGTATCCCAGACTGTAAAAAAAAGTCATGGCTTGTGCTGGTTGTCCCTGAATCCAAATTTCTATTTCCTTTCAGCCCCCATGCCCCTCCTTCGAAGCAAAGAGCAATGTTGCAGTTGCATCAGTAGCATCAAGGCTTATTGGTTAAGGGTAGCAATCCCATGCCTTCTGTTAAGGGTAGTAACCCGCTGCACTGTGCTGGTTACCCCCATGCTCATCAGTTCCACAGACCGTAAAAGTCGGGGTCCTCGATGGTTGCTGTTTTAATACGATTCCCCTTTTCCCCTGCCATTGAAGCAGAGAGCAATGTTGGAGTTGCATCAAAAGTATCAAGGTTTATTTGATTAAAGGTAGTAACTGCCGCACCAGCAAGTTACCCCATGCACTCTTTTTGTTTGCTTTAGGACTTGGCCACAGAAGTAGTCCTATGCTTTTTCCTTTATGTCTGAATAACAGTACCCCAGAACATGGAAGTTGGCACCCTAGGTTATCATCTGAATCAAATTCCTCTTATCCCCCTGCCGTTTCTGCCCTACTCTGTTCACTTAAGGACTTTTCAGTTTCAGACTGCTTACATTTATTTATTTATGAACTTTTAATATACCGATATTCATAGGACACATCATACCGGTTTACAATCAACTCCAGCAGAAGGAAAAAATACAAAAAACAGGGAAGGGGGGAAGGGGAGTAGTCAGAAAAAAAAGGGAGAGGGGGCCGGGCAAAGACAGAGCATAGGGAGCGAGAAGAAGAAAGGAGAGAGAGAGAGAGAGAGAAACACATATGAAGGAACTGTAACAAACAAAATTAACTTAACATTTCAATAAATTACATAATCAACATTTCCTTAAGGAACATCATTGGTAGTGGGGAACAGAGCGTATCTGAAATTGGGAGGGAAAACAGAGCGGTTTAGGTTTGATTTGCATTTGGGCAGGCCTCCAGGAAGAGCCATGTTTTGATGCCTTTTTTAAAATTGAGTAAAGAAGGTTCAAGGCGGAGAAAAGTGGGGAGTGAGTTCCATAAGGAGGGGCCAGCGATGGTAAATGCTCTTTCTCTGGTGAGGGAGAGATGCGCAGTTTTAAGGGGTTGGGGTGTGGAGGGTGCCAGCAAGGGTGGCTCCAGTAGGGCGATTAGAGGCATGGAAGCGTGGCATTTCCTTAAGCCATGCGGGATTGTTTTTGTAAAGAGCATTATGAAGAATGGTGAGGGGGTTTTGTATTGTATACGGAAAGTGATGGGAAGCCAGTGTAGATCTTTTAATATGGGGGTGATGTGTTCTCTTTTGCGAGTGTCGGTGATGATTCTTGCCATGGTGTTCTGCAGGATTTGTAAGGGTTTAATCGTAGTGTATGGGAGGCCTAGAAGAAGGGAATTGCAGTAATCCAATTTAGATAGAATGGTGGACTGCAAAACTAGACTGAAGTCTTGGGTGTGGAGGAGGGGCTTCAGTTTTTTGAGGATGTGGAGTTTATAGAAACCTCCTTTTAGTAGTGATTTGATGTGGGGTTTAAAATTAAGGTGTTGATCTAATACAACGCCTAGGTCTCTTACAGAGGGTAAGAGGTGGTGGGTTGTGGTGGCGACGTTGGGTGAGGCCTGAGATGTGAGTTCAGGATTGTTAGATAAGAGAAGGATTTCTGTTTTTGCAGCATTAAGTGCAAGCTGGAGGTTGGCTAAAAGGGCATTGATGGAGACTAAGCAGGAATCCCAGAATTGCAGGGAGCTCTTGAGGGTTTTTTGAATGGGGATAAGGATTTGCACATCATCCGCATACAGGAAAAAGTTGAGGCCTAGGTCAGAAAGTAGGTAGCAGAGGGGGAGGAGATAGATGTTAAAAAGGGTGGAGGATAGTGAGGATCCTTGTGGAACACCTTGCATGAGGGGGATGTGTGGGGATTCAGAATTGCCAATTTTTACTAGGTATTCTCTGTGGGTAAGATAGGAGGTGAACCATGAGAGCACTGTGCCGGAAATGCCTATCTCTGACAGCCGGGATAGAAGAATTTGGTGGTTGACTGTGTCAAAGGCTGCAGAGATATCTAGGATGGTGAGTAAGTATGAATTTCCTTGGTCCATGCCTATATGGATGGTATTGGTGATTGCTAGCGGGTGGTTTTCAGTATTGCGACCTTTATGGAAGCCAAATTGAGATGGGTGCAGAATGTTATGGTCTTCGAGGAAATCAGAGAGTTATGTATTGACTACCTTTTCAAGGATTTTAGAGACAAAAGGCAGGTTAGAAATGGGCTGGTAGTTAGAGGGGTCACTGGGGTCTAAGGTGGGTTTTTTAAGGAGGGGCTTGACAACAGCGAGTTTAAGGGGGTCTGGAACTTTGCCATTCGTAAGTGAACAATTGATTAAATCAGTTAGGGGTTTAGCTATGGAGGTGGGTATGGTGAGGAAGGTTTTGGAAGGGATGGTGTCTGAGATGTGGGAGGCCGGTTTCATCTTTTTTAGTATGGTTTCTATCTCCAGGGTGGTTGTGATGTCGAAAGACTGAAGAGTGATTCCATTGTCATTGTTGGGTAGGGGAGGGCTTCGTAAGGAATCGAAGGAGTATATTGTCAATTTTATTCTGGAAGTATTTTGCAAGTACTACATGTGTCATTTGTATTTTCTTCTTGGGAGCTGGGGAGTGGGGACTTTGTGAGCTCCACAACATAGGAGAAAAGAACATTTGAGTTGAATTGGTAGTCGTGAATCTTGGCAGCGTAGAAGTCCCTTTTGGCTTGGAGAGTGGCTTGTCTGTAATTGTGAAGTGTGTGTTTGTATATTGCTGTGTGTGCAGGGGAGAGTTGTTTACGCCAGGTGCGCTCTTTCGATCTGAGGTCCTGCTTGATCTTTTTGAGTTCATTAGTGTACCATGGATTTTTGTCTGTGATCGATAAAGGGATTTTTTTGTGTACTAAGGGGCAGATTTCATCGGCTATCTTGGTGGTGATGTTGTTCCAGGATTGTAAAGCTGTGTCTGGGCTGGAGAGGTCCAGGTTCTTATCTGTTTCGTCAAAGGCAAGGGTAAGATCCTCTCATGAATAATGCTTACGGAAAGTAATAGTCTTACTCTGTGATTGAGAGATCTTAGGTGGGGTGTATTTATTTATTTAAAAACTTTTCTATACCATCGTTTAGTGATATACCATCACAACGGTTTACAAATAGGCACATGAATAAATTTGAAATAGATTTTACTTTAAACAGAGGGTGCCGAAGTTGTTCAGATACACGATTCAAAATATTATAAGCTATATGTAGTGTGTATTGAAATTCCCTTTATGGGCTAACCATATATGCGATATACTGTAATTCTTTAACTTAAAACTTAAGTGTGATAAAAATAAAGGTAAAGAACGCATATATGTTATCTGGTGACTTTTGCCTGTGTGTATAAGTGTTGGTAGTAAGGTGGGCATTGATAATGAAGTGGTCAGACCATGGGATGGGGGTGGCAGTGGGGGTGTTGGATGAGATGATGTGGGAGTTAACGAAGAGGAGGTCGAGGGTGTGACCAGCTTTATGTATGGGAGAGGTGATAAGCTGTCTGAAGCCTAAGGCCTGGAGGGTGATCAGGAGGGTTTCACATGCCAGTGTAACAGGGCTGATGTCGACATGGAGATTAAAATCTCCGAGTATGACTGCAGGGGTGTCAGGATTAATGTTGTCTGCTATATATTCTATGAGGGGGGATGGGTCATGTTTGAGTAGACCTGAGGGCGCATAGATGAGGCAGATCTGCAGGGTCTTGGATTTAAAAAACCCAATTTCTAATCTAGGGGGTGTGTGTGAGGGTTGGAGTTTGAGGTTGAGGAATTTTTTTTTTTTTTTTTTAGCAGCTAGGAGTAATCCTCCTCCTCTTTTCTTGTGTCGTGGGATAGAGAAAATGTCGTAGGTCTGTAAGGGGAGCTCGTTGATGAAAACATGATCTGCGTCTTTTGACCATGATTCAGTGATAGCACATATGTCTGGGTTGTCATCTGTGAGTAGGGGAGCTTTTTTAAGGATAGACTGTGCATTGAATAATGATATGACTAGGGAAAATAGGCCTAGAAATTGGGTGAGGGGCGAAGTCATGATGGGCACTAGCGATTTGTGATAGGTAGAGGGATGAATGTTTGTTATATTGATTTTGGGCCGGCAGGTGTGGGGGCAAGATGGGGATGGTCAGATGGCACATTTCGGTGAGAGTGGCTCTGGCCATAAGTGGGGGGGAGGAAATGGGAGCGCAGGAAGAATGGGAGGCAGACCCTAGGTCGTGGGATACACAGGAATGGGGGGAATGGGAGTGCAGGAAGAATGGGAGGCAGACCCTAGGTCGTGGGATACACCGGCTCAGGGACTGTGGGGAAAGAAAGGCAAAGATTAGTGGGTACACAGGTACAGATAGTTGGACCGGTTAAGCAACAGAGTGAGGTAGTGGATGGGATCTGAGGAAGTGGGGTAGCTAGGGGTATACCAGGAATTGGGAAGATTAGCAAAAGTGTCTAGAGTGAGGGGAGGCTAGACTGCGATGAGATTGCAAAATAGAGAGGGGATAAGGGACTATAACTTGTGGGGGGGGGGGGGGGGACACTTCATAATCTAAGGAAATTAGCTAGGGGAGCTCTGTTGAGGCAAAGCATAGGGGGAAAATAGAATTGGCTCCTTTGCAGTGAGGTCTAAGAGGGGGGAGATGGGGAGGGAGCATAGGGAGCGGGGGGGGGGGGCGGTTCGAGGGGAAAAGGGAGGAGGAGGTGGCAATGGGGCACAAAACTGGCACAAAGGGAAGAGGCCGACAGTGCTAGTGGTGGGTAGGCCCGAATTGGACGCACGAAGGGGCGCACTAAGGGGCAGGCCCCTTAGTCGTGCTCCTTCTGCGCAAGACGCCAAAGGCTGGAGCTTTTACTTTTAAAGGTCCTCCTGGGCAGGATGTATGGTAGGCAAGTGGGCGGGTCGCTAGGCCGCGTGAGTCTCCAGTCGGGGCCGATCGCGAGAAGGCCGCAGGCCTCGGGGCCTCGTGGTCTTCTTTGTGCCTGTTCTCTGCACAAAGGGCACAAAAAAAAGAGGATCTGCAAGGCCCCGTTTCTGGGTTGTTCCCTCCTCTCTGGACGCCCCTTTTTTTTTTTTCAGCTTGAGGGTCACTGCTGCATCAGAGCATTATTTTTAATTATGTGCACTTTTTCCTCCTCACGACCGACCATAGACACACTTCGGCCATATAGACGATCCTTTGCCATGTGCCCTTTCTGTCCACAGTTAAAACATGCGGACGAGGTTGGCATCTGGAAGCCATTACGGAGGCCGTGTCCCCTACCTCGGAGGTTCGTTGCTGAGGTCCTCTATCCTCTGTACCACACCAGGGAATTGATACAGGTTGTATCTGTAAGCTCCTTATGCCGGTGGGCATTGACTGTGCCTGGTGGAAGGCTTCCGTCACCCTCCAGGGCTCTTTCCAAAGTCGAGCCCGGTGTGCTGGCAGACAATTCTACATGGGTTGGTCTAAACAGTCTAGGAACCACTCTAGGAGTATCTGATGGGCTACTTTCAGTCCTGATCTTGCCTCCGGCTGGAGCCACGTCCAACCAGCATCTTTCAATCAGTGACAGAGGCTTCTCCCTAGGCTGTAGGGCCGCTCGCCAGAACTGCTGCAGATAATATTCTGGGAGGGCTTCCTATGAGCCCTAATGCCCTCCCATCTGGATTGGCTGCCTGGAAAGCCGCTTGACTCCTGTCTGTGAACAAATTAGCCAAGTAAGCTGTCTAGTGATCCATTCAAAGTTGTTTTTTTTCTTAGAAAGACCTCTGGGTCCTCTCCTGCCTTCATCTTAAAAAAGATGAAGGTGACCGTGCCTGAGGTATTCTGGACAACAGATTGCAGGGCCTCAGCTAGCTGAGTTAAGACTGTGCTTTGTTGCGTTCAACAGCAGCATCTACAAGATCAATTAACTATGTATTTGCAGAGCATTCTGCAGCTGTTGCTGGCCAGTGGCCAGGACCTGGATTACATGCTCCATTTTATGTCCCTTTGGGAGCCAGCTCCCAAATGGATAACTCACACGAGGTAGAGAAAAACACACCTTCTGGTCTCTTCAGCCCTAACTTACTACTTGACCCCAATTCCTGAATATCCAGATGAGGTTAGCTCCCTTGGCCCACTATAGCCAAATCTGAAGTCAGAAGGCTCCAGGAAAAGAAAAACTCTGCAAGGAGTTTTTTTTTTTGTTTTTTTTTACTTGTGCTTCCCGCTTAAGCATATTCGGGCCTGCTGCAGCTTCAGGAATAGCCGAGAATCACAATGAGACTTGACAAGAGCTGTCTGGTGCAAGTATTTATTCACATTGCTTCACAATCACAGAAACCAAAATAGTAGCTCACTTTGCATCAGGCACAACTGTCAGGTAAACATAGTCCATATAGGTGTACTAGGAGGTCCTACCAGCTCGCTGGGGCTCTCTCAAGCTTTCTAGGCCTGTATTCTTATGGCAGGGTGAAGGGAACCTCCCTTCATCCAGAATCCCTTGCAGCATTCTGCCTTAAGGAGGACTGGGTTACAAAACTGAGCCGGGTTCCTTAAGGTAGAATGAGAGAGTTGTCGGTACACTCCGTCACCAATATATACACAAGTTGGACTTAAAGGCCTTGATTTTCTAAGCGATCTACATGCATAGAACTGTTTCATGCACGTAACCGGTGGTTTGAAAATCCATTAGAGAGTTTTGTGTGTAAAAGTATGCGCAAAACCCCATTTTGCACGCATTTTTACTTGTACTAGCAAGAGGCATTCTGGGGAAGAAGGGGCGCAGTTAGTAGGAGGAAAAGCATTTACACACATCCTTTCAGTTTTCAAAAGTATGCAAGTAAATACATGCAGAAATGTATACCTGCTCCCAAGCAGGTGTAACTTTGTGTGTGTGTGTGTGTGTGTGTGTGTGTGTGTATGCGAGAACCAGGATAAAATACAAATTTTCAAAGTGAGAAACTCAAGCTAAAGCTTGAGAGTGCCAAGTACCTGTTGACTTTATCCCTACACAGGCTGTTATAAAATGAGCCTCATAAATCAGTTATGTAGCTGAAATCTTATCATACCTAGGTACAGACATATCTATCTAAACCACTGTCATTAAAAGTGAAAGCCGCAGGCTTCCAAGTATGAAACGTGCAGGGCCTTGTCTAAAGAGGATTGCCATAAACACAGCAAGGAATAAACTTGTAACGGACCCTACGGTCACGTTACCGTTAAGTCCTTAGTTAGCTAAGGGCAGTATAGGTTAGTGAACGGGAGAGGTTGCCATTCGAATGCAGGCCCTCCCTTTGAGGATGCTGGAATGGCCGTCCCCCCTGGTAAGGTTTCCTAAGCAGCTCTCTCCACAGAGACTGTGGGCAGTCCCTTATGGTTTGCTTGAACTTAGGAGGTAGAGAGGAGTTTTTTTTTCTGAGTTGGTTTTTCAGGCCCAATCAGAGGAGTCAGGAACATCCTTGCCTGCGGATTCTGATCAGGGTCAGGAGAGAATTCCTTCCAGTCCACTCACTGGCTAGTTTGGGATTTACCTCTGGGTTCATTTTTGCGGGTTGTGACACTTTTTCGGAGTAGGAACCTTGTGAGACCCTGGGTACCCCTCCTGGATTCAGGGCACGGGGAACCCTGTGTGTTTGGGGCTGCCCGGGGTAGGGAAGACCTGCCCCACTATATCCTCAGCAAGGAAAGAGGTGTGGTGGTGACGTGCTGCAAGGAGGAACTCCGGTTGTTAAACTCTGTTGAAGGAGAAAGGACTTAAGTTTTGGGATCCAGGAGAAAGATTTTTTTTTTGCTGCCCCTTCCTTCCTGCATTGGGATCCAGAGAATAGATAAAGAATGCCTAACATGAGTAAGAGTAAAACTGAGACCACTGAGGACATCCATCAGGAGACTTCAGCCCCTGGGGAGAGAGAGGAATTTAACCTTCTGTGCAGACTGTATGTTGCCATTTTTACCAGCTTGGAAGGGGTTTTCTTGCCCAGCTAAAAGATACCCTTTGTCCACTTGGGAAGTCCACCTAGCCAAGCCTTGGAGAGTGGATGTTTCTCTTCCCTGGCAGTGAAGTTCATGCACAGATAGAGGGGACAACCGTAAGAAAAAGGAAAGATAATTGTGGTGCTGAGGATTTTATTATTGTTGCCATTCCATAACCCGATTGTCCATCAGTAAAGATTTCCAGTGTGGTGTTTTTGGGGCACAAACTGCATACACACATAGTGAAGAAGAGATACCACTCCCCGGGGAATAAGAGAGATGTGCGTCCAAGTCACTCTTACCACTCAGGGCCTTGAAAGAAATCTCTCCTCTGCAGAAAAAGGATCCAGGTCCTGGGGGATAGAGATCATGAGAGAACTAGCCTGAGCTTCCAGCCCTGAAGAGACAACAATTATAGCCCCAGAGTGTAATCTGCCTCTAGGGTTGGGGTTACAAACTTTTTGAAAACAGGTTCCACATGGTCTGGCTTTTTATTTTTAAGTGACCTGAGCACAGCTTTTTCATGGGGATCCAAAATCTGCCAGGCAAACTACTACTGTAAACATGTCCAACTTAATTATTATTGATTTCAGCCCATTACTGCCTGCAAAGCTAGGAGGTGGTTCAGAGATGGATTTGTTTCCTGCAGGGCAATCTATTACAGACATGAACATGTAAATGCACTTTTTAGTTTGTATTTGGGATGAGTGACGGAATATGCCAAAATGGGCTATTAAGGGAAAGATGACTGTATCCAGGCGCTGAAACAAGTCTGAAGACAGACATTCCTTGCAACATTTCTCTCTCCTCTAGGGCTGGCAATAACATGTTCATGATATGTCTGAAAATGCAGCACTCTTGGAGAAAGACAAAACATGCCTGTTTACAGGCTTACAATTTTATCATACTGGCGGCAGAATGTAAACAGAGTTCACTTCTACGTAAGAAATTCTCAATACCACCTCTTCAAGAAGCCAGATCCTACGGCACCATTCACAGCCGCAGGCACGAGTTGTACTGACAAACCTAACCAAGATTAGACAGGGTACTGCTACACACTGGGCCAGGATTGGAAAAAAAAAACCCAGCAGTGATTTGGGGAAGCAAGAGGGAACCCCTCTCGGACTGTTATTAGCTCTTGGGTCCCGACAGTACTGGGAGAGACTCCGTGGCCTTTTCAGCTGTGCTGATACAAAATGCAACCAACTGGAGGGGGAGCTCAAAGGCCCAGTGGAGGGGGCTGACTCCGATAACTGGAGTCTGCCGTGGAAAGGTCCCAGCTGATTTCTAGGAGACAAAAGCCTCTTCCTCCGGAGATAGTGGAAAGTTTGATGTTATTTCTTCTTTATCGCCTTTGATGGCTGATGGTTCCTTGCAGTCTGCAGCTGTGACTGGGCCCACAGCCTCTACAAGACATTTCTCTGAATGCAGTTTCTCACATTGGGGGGGGTAAGGGGGGGAATATTTTGGTGAGTTGCCTAAACACCTTGGACTGGAGAATAAATCTTTTAATACCATGTTATCTGCTCAGGAAACAGATACACAATGCTGCTAAAGGAATATATGAATTTGAAAGCAAAGTGCCTTGAAAAAATTGTGGAAGGATAATCTAGCCCTGCAAAGATGATCTGAGAGCTGGAAAACAGAAGAACTTGAGACTTATTAAACCATACTACTATGTAAGGCAGTTTAGGCCTTACTATAAAGGTTGAATTAGGTGCTATGTTTAACAGGGAGAAGTTTCCATCTGAGTGGGAGGAGTGGAAGAGAGTTCCTTCTCCGTAAGGGGATGGGTTTGGGAGGAAGGGCACTTAAGGTGCTTCCACAAGCACAGAGTAGGAATTGATTTGAGTTGGTTGAATTGGAGCAGTTGAAGGAATAGCGGTGCTAAAGGTCTCACCAGTCAGTCAAACATCTGCAGACTGAGGTTGAGGCTTGCAGCCTAGAGTGGCTCTGGGTTTGAAAAGATCTGAGAGGCTGAAGTGCTTAAGAAACCTACCGTAGAAAGGTTTAGAAGGAGATAGCGCATCCCTCTGTGTTTGGGATTTTTTTTTCTTTAGGCTGCCTTGGGAAGTCCAGAGCTAGAGTCAAATCTATCAGGAGAAGGGGAGCTTCCAGCGCTGCATAGGGGGGTCCTGTCAGAGTAAAGAGCCTGGTGGGGTTGGTATGGAAAAGCCTCCTGAAAAGTGATCCGTTTTGAAGTGGACAGCACTGCAACTACATCTGCAAAAGTGAAAAGCTGTATTTTGAAGTTAAATACTGGATTTGGGCTACTAAAGGGTTTTTATTCTGTCATCTTTATTTTGGTCTAATTAGACTTTGCGATTTTGTTTTGGGTTTTTTTACTTCTTTGGAACAACATTTTGGTGTGGACTTCAGTTTTTTTTCTGATTGGGCCTCACAGCTTTGCTATTCCCACTGGACTGCATCCTGGTGATCCGGGGCTGCAGAAAATCTTTTCCCCATCTGCAGCCGCCGAAGGTGATCCCTGTGGAAAGGGGAGGTGGTATACAACTAAATGGAAACTCTTAGCCCTGGTGAGTTTTTCCACCGCTCCATTGCCTCCCCCAGTTAAAGCTTTTCTGGTTTTGGGATGATGCGTTAAAGGAATGTTGGGGATGGCTGGTAGAGCGGTTAAATCTCTGTCATGTGTTCCATTAGATATTGTTTCAACTAGTCTTGATATAGTGTGTTTGGAGCCTCCCTGTGCTGTCACTCTCTAAAGCTACTCGGAGCTGAACCGGCTCTCCAGACAGATGAAAATAATCTTTAAAATGTGAATAAAACATTTTTAAACCTTCAGGTACAGATGAGTCCTGAGGTGGCTCCATTTACCATAGGCTAGAAGACAAAAATCCCTAGATTTTTGTACAGATGTAATTAACAACAGGGGCTTCCTTATCTTTGAAGTACCCTGCCAAGTAGCTTCCCAGTGCCTTAAATATATTTTTTTTATGATCCAGAACATTCTTGAAATCCACAAAGCACAGTAGCGGAGCAAGTACTGCACTCCAATTATATTAAGCACACAACGAGGGAATGCAGAAAATTGAAGTCAGTCCCAAACTTTTAAATTTCATAAGAACAAATCTTTAATGCATTGATCACGGCATACTCCATTGCTTATAAAAGCACAATACCTCAAGCACAAAGGGTCCCCCGGTGCTTCTAGGGGACTGATTTCAATTTTCTGCATTCCCTCGTTGTGTGCCAGTACATTCTTGAGCCATTTTTTTATTATTTGCAATTCTGATTTTGCTCAATCCAATTTGCCGGAATCCTATTCTTCTCCTTCTTAAGCGGAACAGTCCCTTGACTTTACTGTGAAGTTTCTTTTAAGATTTCTTCTTTTCTGATGATCTGTTCTATATGGTGTTGATGCGATATTTACTTATTTTATGTTATTTACAAACTTATTACCTGTAATATCTAATGACCTAGGCAGAGTACAGACAGTTAAAACATGCATAGAGTCAAACATACATTTTGTTAATTTCAGATGACTCCCTTTGCTCACTCCTCTTCACTTATTTTATTTATTGTATTTATATACAGTCATTCTGTGAGCAATCACAATGGTCTACAGCAAAAATAAGAGAAATAAATATGAAAACAATAAAATCATAAAATAACCATAAAAAACATATAGGAACAGACAAAAATCTAAATATGTACACCCTAGAAGAAAGGCAAGACTGAGGTATGCGTTTCCATCTTATCTCCCCTATGTTTTGCATGCACAGGAGGCTCTAGAATGAGGAGTCATGGGGTGAGGGTGAAAGAGGGTAGATACAGGAATAATCTAAAGAGAAATTTCTTTACAGAGAGGATAGTGGATAGATGTAACAGCCTCCCTGTGGAGGTGGTGGAGACTAGAACAGTATTTGAAATCAAGAAAGCATGGGATAAACACAGGGGGATCTCTGCAGGAAAGGCAGGGATTGTAAAACTGAATTAGTAGGTGTGGATTGGCTACTCCTAGGGGAATTCTGTGCAAAAAATCTAATTCTGCACACAAAAATTTAAAATTCTGTAAAATTCTGCACACTTTATATTAAAGACTGATGTGTATTGTGTTAAATAATTTAAAATAAAATACAAAAAAATTACTCAAAGATGCAGAGTTGAGCAGAATCCTCCTAGAAGTACACTGTAAGTGTCCTTTCCACCTCTCTCCCTACTCCCCTGGCCAGACCTCTTTCACTCTGCCCTTTTAGATCCCAACTCCTTCGCTCTCCACCATCTCTTCCCTCCCCCCTCAATACTCAAGTCCTTCCGTTCTATTTCCACACCCTAGCCCCTCCACTCCCACAGTTTGACCCCTTTCTCATTCAGGCTCTCACACAGGCTCCCTCTGTCCCTCTCAAACACACACACACACACACACCCGGTTCTTCTCTGCCCCACACTCACACAAGCTCCCTCTTTCTTGCACAACACCCAATCACTCAGGTTCCTCTTCTCTCCTGCACAAAAGCACCCCCTCACACACACACTCTCTCACACAGGCTCAAGAGCTTTGTTCCCTCTTATGCTGGACCTGCTAATCTTCACTGCTCTGCTCACGGTCAGCTGATCCTCTGGCGTGATCTTCGCTGCGAGCGGGACAGACTCCGCTTGCGGCCAGCTGCTGCCACAGGCCAGACTCTGCTTGTTCACAGCCCACAGGGACTCTCTCAAATTCTAAGCAAAAACTAAATTCTGTGAAGGAGGGAAATTCTGTGCTCTGCAGTAATGTGGAATTCCCCCAGGACTAATGGCCAGACTATAGGCTGTATAGTCTGCCATCATGTTTCTAACAGACCAATGTCCTTTTTGGGTACAAGCACTCATATAGGTTAGTAATGGTGCATAGCTCCTCTAAAAGACAGCACTGGAGCAGATAAGAGCTCATCTGTGTTCTGGCCCTGGTCAAGGCAGTTCCCACGTCCGGAGGACTGCTCTGCATTTCTCTTGAAAACACAGAAACTGATTATGGTCCGCTCCTCTAGCTACCTACCTACAGTGAATCTTTAAACATTCTGTAAATCAATCCTTTAAGCATCTTCCCATGGAGGATAAAACAGATTCCATCTTTTTCTAAAGAATGTGTGTATTTGTCATTCAGTTATGTTGTTATTTCCACAAGTATGCACCACTGCTCTGTATCAATGTTTTGTCCCCCATCTATTTATTTAGAATACGCTGAGGTAGATCTTCAAAACATAAGCGTGCGCGAACAAAAGTACACCAGATTTTATAAGATACGCGCGTAGCCGCGTGTATCTTATAAAATCCGGGGTCGGCGCGCAAGGCTGCGCAAAATCGGCAGCCTGCGCGCGCCAAGCCGAAATCGGCAGCCTGCGCGCGCCAAGCCGAAATCGGCAGCCTGCGCGCGCCAAGCCGCGCCGAAATCGGAGCGGCCTCGGAGGGAACTTTTCTTCTGCGTCCCCCCACCTTCCCCTCCCTTCCCCTATCTACCCCACCCCCAGCCCTACCTAAATCCCCCCCCTACCTTTGTTGGGCAAGTTACGCCTGCTTCAAGCAGGCGTAACTTGCGCGCGCCGCCCTGGCATCCCCCGGTACAGGCCGCAGTGCTGGAGGACTCTGGACCACCCTCCCGGCTTTAGCGATATAACAATCAGTCCCAATGGGGTCGAATAACAGGGAGTTAAACACCACATTGAACAGTTTCTCAATCTCAGCCTAGAAGGGACCATTCTTCAGCTCATCACCCCCGTATTCTTTTTCATCTTGTCCAAGCTATCTGCTGTTAGAAATTCTTTAAGTTATCAACCACCAAGCTCCAGTGTCGGATATATTTCTTGTTTTTGTGTGTGTAAATCCATCTCTTTCTTGCCTTTTTTCATTACTGGGATCTGGTGATACCTGCATGAATTGCTACATTTTTCCTTAATAGAGGACAATAGTAAGTCCTTAGTTTATAGAGGTTTTTTTTTGATTGGGTTTTTTGTTTTTTTTTTACTTTCCAAAATAAATATTAAAATTTAAAAAAAAATAAAGTTCCATGCTAGAAAACCAGATATAGCCATAAAGGAGGAGAATACAAGAATGTCATTGCTAATAGAAGCATCCGTACCAAGCGACTATTCTGTACTACAATTGGCAAGAGAGATGATCCTCAAGTACCAAGAAATGCAATCAGAGAGCAGGAAAATATTCAAAAAGATACAGAAATGTCTCAATTTTCTTGGGTGCCATTGGCCTCATTAAAAACAACTGTACGTTACACCCGATGAATGACAGAAGGAACCTCTCTTTGGCTCAATGCACATATTTTGTGTTTAAGTTATTGCCCTTCTTGGGCCTTCTATTCTTCTTACTTCTAAGCTGTAAAGCCTCCAAGTTTATAGTCCTTGTTTAATGTAACTTACTGCTCTCTTCTGAGTATTTTGTACTGTTCCATTTCTGTTACAAGTTTTCTCTATCCCCCGTTCGATGTAAACCGATCTGATATGGTATTTAACCATGAAGTTCGGTATAGAAAAATGCTAAATAAATAAATAAATAAATAAATATTTAAAAGAACTCTAGTAGGAAAGAGGCAGATCACACCCGAACTACCCAGGACTTAAGAGTGAGGTTCATTCTTGTCATGGTGGACACAAGGCAAACTAATTTGGAGACCATACATTCCTTCTGACAGAACCAAGCATCATCCGATCTAACAAACAATTTCCTTGCAGTACAAGTAAAAAATTGTATCACTGGCTGAACTGCAGGAATTTTGCAGAATAGAGCGCTAAGCTGCAGAGCAGAAATGCAATATAATTTGTTTACACATCATGAGGAGAAGTGCCAGCTTTGTCACCCAGGAACATAAGAAATTGCCATGCTGGGTCAGACCAAAGGTCCATCAAGCCCAGCATCCTGTTTCCCACAGATGCCAAACCAGGCCACAAGAACCTGCCGATTACCCAAACATCAAGAAGATCCCATGCTACTGATGCCAGTAATAGCAGTGGCTACTCCCTAAGTAAACTTGATTAATAGCAGTTAATGGACTTCTCCAAGAACTTCTCCAAACCTTTTTTGAACCCAGCTATACCAAATGCACTAACCACATCCTCTGGCAACAAATTCCAGAGCTTAATTATGCGTTGAGTGAAAAAGAATTTTCTCCGATTAGTCTTAAATGTGCTACTTGCTAACTTCATGGAATGCCCCCTAATCCTTCTATTACCTGAAAGTATAAATAACCGATTCACTTCTACTCGTTCAAAACCTCTCATGTTCTTAAAGACCTCTATCATAGCCCCCCCTCAGCCGTCTCTTCTCCAAGCTGAACAGCCCTAACCTCTTCAGCCTTTCCTCATAGGGGAGCTGTTCCATCCCCTTTATCATTTTGATCACCCTTCTCTGTACCTTCTCCATCGCAACTATATCTTTTTTGAGAAGCGGCGACCAGAACTGTATACAGTATTCAAGGTGCGGTCTCGCCATGGAGCGATACAGAGGCATTATGACATTTTCCGTTTTATTAACCATTCCTTTCCTAATAATTCCTAACATTCTGTTTGCTTTTTTGATTGCTGCAGCACACTGAGCCGATGAAGAAGAAACGGATCCAAAAGTTTAGTGGCCTCTATCTCAGGGCTATGACTTATGTCCAATGCCACGACATGATAGTACCTTCCAAACCAATCAAACAATAAAAAGATGACCAACACTGGGAAATGGTCTTGTTTTGTAGGCCTGGATGGGAGATAGAAAATGTTAGGGCTGATATAGAAATACAACATAGAAATGATGGCAGAAAAGGACTAAATGATCCACCCAGTCTGCCCAGCAAGCTCATGCCAGTATCTGCTGCACTGTGCAGGTTACCATCATGCATATCAGTTTCCCAGACTATAAAAGTCAGGGCCCTCGGATGCTGTTTGAATCCAGTTTCCCATAACCCTTGCATGGAAACAGAGAACAATGATGGCGCTGCATCAAAAGTATCAGGCTTAGTGATTAAGGGTAGTAAAAGTCACATCAGCAAGTTACTCCCATGTTTATTTGTTCTCCAAACCGTAAAAGTTGGGGTCCTCGTTGGTTGCTATCTGAATCCAATTCCCCTTTTACCACTGCCATTGAAGCAGAGAGCAATGATGGAGTTGCATTAACAGTATCAAGGCCTATTTGTTAAGGGTAGCAACTGCCACACCAGCAAATTACCCCCATGCACTCTTATTTCCATTCTGTAGCCTTTAGGGATCCACAGTGTTTGTCCATTGCCCCTTTGAATTCCTTCACTATTTTCACCTTCACCACCTCCTTCAGAAGGGCATTCCAAGCATTCACCACCTTCTCCATGAAGAAATATTTCCTGACATTGGTTCTGAGTCGTCCTCCCTGGAGTTTCATTTCATGACCTCTAATTCTACTGATTTCTTTCCAATGGAAAAGGTTTGAAGAGTGTACATCATTAAAGCCTTTTAGGTTATCTGAAGATCTGTATCGTATATTCCCCTACATCTCCTCTCGTCCAGGGAATACATATTCAGATCCTTCAGCCTCTCCTCATAAGTCTTCCAATGCTGACCCCTCATCATTTTGGTTGCTCTTCTTTGGACTACCTCTATCTTGTCTTTATCCTTTTTGAGATACAGGCACCAGTACTGATCACAGTTCTCCAGGTGAGGCCTCACCAAGGACCAGTACAAGGGGATTATCACCTCTTTCTTACTGGTTATTCCTCTCTCTATGCAGCCCAGCATTCTTCTGGCTTTAACTATCACCTTGTCACATTGCCTTCTCCCTTTCTACAGAATCAATATCTTGACTCAGACAGAATAAATAGGATATTTGAAGTACATTCTTTTGGGCTTCCAGCTCAACTGTAACTGGCCTTTATTGGACTATGGCAAATTCAGCTTTCATTCCCAACTACCCAGGGTTTGTGTTCCTTAACAAGGACATATTTTCTTATTCACAGGCAAGTAATTTTGTAAGTCAGCTTATAAACAAACATACATTAAGAGAAAGAGCCTATCATCGTCAGGATTCTTTAAAAAGGACTAGTGCCACAAAAAATAAATCTGGCCTTATTCTACAAAACTGTATTAAAACAGCTATCAAAAGAGAACATGTCTAGGTCTGCACTAAAACAGTGTAATCAGTGCAGAAAACCCACCTAGTGTTCAAAAGTATTGCGAATCTGCATACAAAAACCACACTTCCAGTACAATCTAACAAGAACATATTGTAAAGCAGCCAGTTCAAGACTTTAAAATGGCTATTACTGAATCAGCAACTTGCTCTAAATGTAAAGATTTCCAAGCAGCCTTTACCCATTATATCTGGGAGCGTGTCCAAATTAAAGAGTTTTTGAAGACAGCATCAGGCTTGATTAAAACAGTATAAAGCAGTGGCTCATAGGTTTCAAAAGGTTTGCATGGTGGCAGATTCATGTGTATTTGAAAATGTTGCAAAGCAGACAAGAAAGTAGATAGTGAATTAGCATGGTTATCAGCTGGGCAAAAAATAATGCATTTTTACTCATGAGGATTTATCATTTACCTTCTCCTAAGCAATTATGGAAAATGGCACATGGAGGAAAATAGGAATGACAAACAAGTGGATAGGATTTTTAGCAAGTTGCATGGCTTTACTGAACCACATAACGATAATATACAGGATGTTCAAGGACGTCATGGGTGGAGATGTCTACCCTCTTCAATTCCACCAGATCCTTAGTCATGTTAAATGATTGCTAGCAGGATCTGAAGTATAGAATATGACATTAAAATTTCTCCTCCCCTTGCATATGGTCTTGTAAAACTTGTTACTGGTAGGGATGTGCATTTGTTTAAAACGAAACTGAAAAACACGACGAATAAGTCCAATTCATTTAATTTTAAACTGATTTGGGCCTAGGTCTAGGCCCAAAGTCAGAGCCTCACCTTGGGCAAAGGCCGAGGCCCAAAGTAGGGGCTGTGGCCTAGGTCAGAGTGCGACGTCAGGGCCTCGGCTGAGCCCACCAAAAATTAAACATAAAAAAAACAAAATGTATCTTACCTGTCAGGTATCAGACAAAAGGCCCGGTCCTGACGCCGGTACCTAGGCCCAGATCCAAGCAAAATGCCACAACCCAGCCTGGAGGCCAGGTTCAGACACTGGGGCCTTGGCCTGGACCCAGGGCTGACACCACAACCCAGCCCGGAGGCCAGCTCCCAATGCCTTGGCCCAGGGTCAGGTCTAGGCCTCGGAGCCTCTTCATTCTCTTCTTTCTCTGGCACTTGGCAAGCCAAATAACGCCATCCGCTGAGAGTTCGCACTGGCGTCATTTGGCTTGCATGTGCTGAAGAAAGAAGAGGCTCCGAGGCCTGAGCATGACCCTGGGCTGAGGTATTGGGACACGACCTCCTGGCCGAGGCCCAGGTGTCATGCCTGGGTTCAGGCCTAGGTCTGGGCCCCAGCCTAGGCCAAGGCCCCGGAGTCTGGTTCAGGCCGCGGCATCAAGCCTGTGTCCGTGCTGAGGCCCCGGCGTTGGGACCCAGTCTTCGGGTCACAGCAACCTACTGTGCCCTTGGCCTGGCCTAGGCTGAAGCAGACAAATCCCCACCGGACCGGGTAAGTGGGGGCTGAGGGGGGATCCCAGCATTTTATCGGGTGGGAAGCCCAAGGAGGCCTCTTTCTTTTTTTGGCAGGGCTTTTTTTTGTTTTTTTTTATTGTTTGATTCATTTATTTCTCACAAATGAAAATGAATCAAACAAGCCACAAACCGAAATTCGTGGGAAAAAATACCTCCCGAAAATGAACATGAATTTTCTTCTCCTGCACATCCCTAATTTCTGCAACTAAATTCTTATTATAACTGATAGGCTTTATAGGTTCTTGCAATATGATGGCAGAATTACTTGTTTTCCTTATTGGAATTAACAAAAGCTAATGGCATATTATATTGATGGTCTCTGTATAACTTGAAGGCCATGAGGGCTGATTCCTAGAGTCCCAAGACCATGTCTGTACATGCCATTAAAACAATGTATAAAAATGTTATTCATTTGGTTTAGTATTAGTTGTAATTATATCCTGGAAAAGCACTGCATTTAGCAACATACAGACATGAGTGAAGAGCTCCTAGGGGCAGTGGTTCTCAACCCAGTCCTCTGGGCACACCTAATCAGTCAGGGTTTCAGGATATCCACAATGAATCTGCATGAGAGAGATTTGCATACAATGTACGTGGTGCATGCAAACAAATCTCTCTCATGCATATTCAGTGTGAATATCCTGAAACCTTGACTGCTAGGTGTGCCCCGAGGACTGGGTTGAGAACCACTACCTTAGAGAGATACAGAGCTGCTGCAGATTGATTCAATGCATTAAACCTTGCCTTTTAATACTGTCAAAAGTTTGTTTTACATTAGGAAGTGCTAGTGTCCATAGAATAGTTAAGGTACTTAACTAAATATGTCTTTCCGAGAGAGTATTTGATCATTTGGTCAATGATGGCAGATAAAGGACAGAAAGGCCCATTTAAAGATTGCCCAATCTGTTTCCTTCTGCAGTGCCATAGACCACAGTTTGTCTGACTTTCCGTTTGCTTTTTTGCAACTAAGCATCCTCTGTTCTTATCCCATGTTTCTTGAATTCTGTCTCTGTTTCAGTCTCCAGCACTTTCACTAGAATGCTGCGTCATGCATTCACCAACCCTTCGGTGAATAAATATTTAATGTTACTCATTTGTCTCCCCCCCCTTTGAGCCTCATACCATGAGCTCTTATTCTAGAATTCTCTCACCACTGAAAAATATTTTTCTTATGTACTATACTTTTGATGTATCAAATATTTCCGTACAGGGAGGGTGGTGGATGCGTGGAACAGACTCCCCAGTGGAGGTGGTGGAGACAAAAACAATATCTGAATTCGAGAAAGCATGGGATAAACACAGGGGATTTCTAAGGAAGTGATGGAATTATAAAAGTAAATTAATTGGGTGGATGTGCAGACTGGATGGGTGATATGGTCTTTTTCTGCTGCCATGTTTCTACGTATCTGCCTGAATGAACGTCATACCCCCATCACTCTCTTCTTGGGTACACACATTTAGGTCCTTCAGTCTCATTTCTCAGAGTTTTGGTGCAAGTTCTACAATCCCATGAAATGAGACTGAAGGACCTAAATACGTATACCGCAGAGGATCATTCTTGCATGCAGGCCCTAAATACATATTCCTTGGAGGGTTATTCTTCAGGCACAAGCATTTCTTAATGAAAAAAGCTTTTTCTGCTAATACCAACAGATATTAGATCTAATACATCTATGTTCCTCAGTCAAGTGCTGCATGAGACTTGTCACTCTTGCAACCTTAATCCAATGGATCATTTGGCAAGTCACAGATGTTCCATGGCTAAAAATATCATGCAAATGTGAAATTTCCCACACTAGTGTCAACTTGAAGCAGCTTTTCAAAATGCATCTCTCTGCTGAAGTGCTTTCCCAGGAATGCTGAATATTCTTGGAACAGAGCTGGAAAAAAAATTGCAGAAAACTATTCTACATAGTGCTGACCATTCAGCAAAGAGCTTTCAACTTGCTGTACACGTTAATAAATTTGAGCAATAGCCATGCTGATCAGATGCTCTGATGGAGGGGCTTGACAAGTTACCTGGTTCAGAAATGCCAAACATGCTGCCTTCTAGAGCGGGATAGGAAGGGACCATGCCTGGGCAGAATAATGCACACCTGTTCCACTGACAGTCAGAGAGTTGCAATTTAAATTGATACATCATGCCTATTTTGATTATGTACGTACACACCAGGTTGGCTTGGTGTCCACCCCACTGTGTATGGAATGTAAGCACGGTGAAGGTTCTTTACTCATCGCCTGTTGTATTGCCCTACATTGGAAGTATTTTGGAAGGAGATATCTGTGATTAGCAGGTGTATTAGATGTAGCTAAGCATGGTAAAGCTTTTCTTTCTGGTGTAGTTGTGGGGATGCTTAGCAGGATTAAATCTAGAGATAAATTTACTCGGCTGGTTTTGACGACTGTAAGTGCATTCTAGCTGTTTGGACAGAGGCGTTGCCACCTTCCTCCCATTCATGGTTCCAGCGTATGGCCAGATGAGCCATACTGTGCGGCATGGGGAACTTGCTTTCAGCTACTACCCTTAGACATTCAGCAGAGGTTGCTTAATTCTGGGTATGTTGCTTCTTGGAGGGTTTACTTTGCTGTTTTTCTGTATCTTTGAGATATCACCATTTGGTGGTTTCTTGGGTGGATATTTGTCATATACAAGATGTGGGTTGGAGTTTATTGTGTTCTTAGTCTTTAATAGTGGGTGGCACGTCCTGTGTGGGGGTTACTCTTGCTCTCATTTGTATAGTTTTGTTTGTTATCCTTCTCTTCTCATACCTTAACTGGATGTAGGAGGGGCTGGGTAAGGGATTGGTCCTTGAGAACAAAATTTGGCTATATTGAGGGATCGCTTATTGGGGGGGGGGGGGGGGAATTGGTATGCGTTTGAGTGTGTGTGTTGTCTGTTGAGCTGATGGGATAGCATGTTTTATGGGGAGATAATTAGAATGGAGAAAAGGTGTGTTCTCGTACTTGATTGACTCTTCCCTGATGTGTGTATATAATGGCCTGTGCATGTTCCAGGTTATTACTTTATTAATTTACATTTTTTCAAGAGGCCCTTTTGGCATGATCTGTTTTATAATATTTGGCCTGTTGGCTTCTTGTATTTTCTGTTTATATATTCTCTGTTTAAGCCTAAGAGAATTGGGGTCTCAGTCTTGGTGTCTGTTAATTATGCTTCTCTTTCTTTCAATAAACATTTTGAAAAAAATGAATAATACACACCATGAAAACAGACTGACACCACTAACAACCTGAATGAAACTGAGCATGATAGGAGGGAAAGGCAAAGGCAAAGGCTGATGCAGAGAGCTTTTACAATAAGCATCAAGACGGAAGAGGATAAAGAAAAACAGGTCGAAGGTACAAATTAAAGCAGCAGCTTCTATTCCAGGCTGCAACACAAATGCGTTGCAAACAAAAGGGCATGAGTAGAAAAAAAAGTAAAACTTTTCCCCCCTTCTAAATGTGTATGATGGTATATAAAATGTATAGTAGGGGTTACCTGGAACACTGCAGTATTGCTAACTTTAGAATCAGTTGTGCGGAAGGGCTGCTTTTTATATAGACTAAGAAGCGAGACCGAGGCACTGTGCACTGAGTCAGCACTTCATTCTATACTTATGGAATATCATTTTAGTGAGCAATGTCCACTGCGATCATAGTAGAGTACTTCAAAGAACGTAAGTCCTAACCAACTTGTCATATAATCTTACTTCTCTTGAAATAGCCATCTCCAAGGATCAAAGGACGTTGAGAGCTCCATATTCAGCCACTTGCCGGATTGCAAAATAATTATATATATATATATATATATATATATATACATACCAACTAACCAGTAAGGTGGGGACTTCCATAAACTCCAATAAACTATTTCAAGTTTGAA
Organism: Rhinatrema bivittatum; assembly: GCF_901001135.1. Taxonomy (NCBI): domain Eukaryota; kingdom Metazoa; phylum Chordata; class Amphibia; order Gymnophiona; family Rhinatrematidae; genus Rhinatrema; species Rhinatrema bivittatum. The sequence continues at coordinate 61,338,889 of NC_042618.1, forward strand.
TTAAATAGTAGTGGCACTTTCACAACCCCGTTTAAAAGTATCCACACACACCTAGATAGCTTCTACGGAGCGAGGCATTCGAAATTTACTTATAGGTGACGTCACATCCCCATGGCAGCAGAGCACCCTAGGGTGCTAACACCGAGGATCGCAGGGAGGCATTGTGATTGGCCCGCGGTATGATGTTAACGGGTTTATTAACAGCTGTGTAGAGAGAGACGCCGGATTTGCGAGTGAAGGCGCCGCTCATGGTAATGAGTTAACTACGAAAGACAGTAAGTACTTTTATAGCTTGTAGAATGGGGTATTACCCTTTTTAAATAGTAATTGATCAGTTTTCAACAAGATTTAATGATAGCGGTAATTTCAGGTCCATATGCAGACTCAGTTCCATCCCAGTTCCCGCGGCACCTGAAGCAGGCACCACGCCGAAACATGGACCATGTCGGGCCGGCGGAATAGACCCGAGCCCAGCCGCAAAAAACTTATGCACTAATTGAATATAAGTTTGAAGGAAAAAGAAGGTAAAGGGTCGGTCCGCAAGACGGGGGAACTGACGGGAGAATTGAGCAATGGACAATATAGTTAAAAAAGTAAAAAGAAAATTAATATAAAAATTGGTTTGAAAAAACAAAGAAAGAATAAAATACGGGGGCCGTCCTAGGGGGGCAGTCAGAACACAAGGCTGCTTCAGGATCGGCACCCGCACAAATATCCTCATAACGAGCAGTTACCTTGTTATGTATGTGGTTGCAGTGGATTGCAAAATAAGCCAAATGAACCTATCTGGCTAACTTTGCTCGTATATTTCAAAGTTAGCTGGATAACACTGAATATCAGCGTTTAATTGGCTAAATTAGCTGGATGGCTGATTCCAACCCAGAACGCCCCTGCTTTATCTGATAACTTTAGCCGAATAAAAAAAGTTAGCTGAACGTGGTTGGATATTTGAATGACACCATTTGTCTGGCTAAGATCAAACTCAGTCTTTGTGTGTTTTTCTCTCTTGCTGCTGTAAGTTATAAACCCCAAAACGTTATGGCAAAAGAACAGTCCAAAAGTACTTCTGTAAAGAAGTTTTGCCTAATGGGCAAATTTATAAGAGACAAAACAGCCTAATTTAGCTTTATGGGTGGAAAAATATTTAGAGAACTTTGCAACCAAGCAAATTTTTTAGGAGCCAAGGTAAAAGGTTTTTCCTTCTCACCTTTATTTTTTGCTGTTATTTTATTTTGTTTTAGGTGTGTGTATGTGGGGGGGGGGGGGGGGGGGGGGGGGGGGGGGGGAGGGGAAACAGTGTTGCCAGATGGGCGGTCTTCACATCCAATTGGGCTATGTTTTGTGAGCGGCTGTGGGAAATTTTTGGCTTTTTTGGTTGTGGGATTTTAAGGGTGTGCAGGATTTTTTTGGGCATCATCCAGCACCTGGTCTCAGTCAGTGACAACCAATGAAAAGGAGAACACTTTGTTGCAAAGACTGGCCGAGTTCACTAGCAAAGGCAGCTTCCGATGCTGATCTAATACCTTTCTTTCTGTTTTCCACTATGCCAAGCCAGCTTTTGAGTGGAAGTCAGAGGCACTGAACTGCAATATAAAAAACAGCCATTAGCAATGGGAATTGTGGGGGATGTAGTTCAAGACTAGCTAACGATGCATCTCTAAGTGTACAATACTGTAAAACTGGTAGGAGGCTTTGAAGTCTAACAAATTATTTAATTTTAGAACTACACTGTGCAATCAAATTCTATGACTTTTCTGTATTTACATATTTTATTTCTTAATGCATGTTTACACAAAAATGTCCCATTGAACATTCCTCCTTAGGGTTAATGGCTGAAAATTACATTTCTCTTATAAATATTTATTTGCATTCAGTAATTGTACATATCCAGGAATTCTTGGGCAGTAATTAAGAAGATTCCCTTATTTAGTCTTGAATCCTTCCCATGGCCCAATTCGATGCTTCATATATGACCCCCCATGCGTACACTGTTTTCTTTCTCAAAGAGAGATGCTCAGTGTTCTCTCAGTATATATGATGTGCCACATTTTGGAACTCTATACCCGAAAATATGTGGCTTAACCCTGAAGGTTTTCGAACAGATCATAATGTTTAAAACTTTTTTCTTTCAGCAGGCATTCTCCTGATGCTATTAATTTGAGTAGGTCTTGCAGCCACTACCTTTTGACAGATGTTTTTATGTTTTGACAGATGTTTTTATGTTTGTTCTGAATTTTATTATGCATGATGTTTTTTACATCACCTAGGGTCTGGCACCAGGTGAAATTATTTTTGCAATTTTTATTTATTTATTTATTTTTTAGTTTGGGGCTCATTTTGGGCTAGATTTTGTGACTGGGTGGGCTCTAAAAAATTGGCATCTGGCAACACTGGAGGGGCAAAAGAGGGGGGGGGGGAATTGGTTTGTTTGATTTTCACTTAGGTTTAATTCTGTTTATTTTTTAGATTTCTATTTTCATTTTTTTCTCTTTTTTTTAAGTATCTTGTTTTTTAAATGTGTTTCTTTAGTTGTATCTAAATCTTTTTTTATTTTTTTGGGTCTCTCCCTGCAGCCACCCATCCGGGCAGGGAAATAGTCCCAGGTCACATAGGAGGATCCATCACTTCAGAAAGGCCCAGGCCTAATGGGAGGAGTCGCCAATCTAAAACTAATATGTAGTTCCAAGCTAAACTAATGGAATCTATTTTCAGGGATGCATGCATACATGTGTCCACAGCTATTTGTGGATTTAAAAAAAATCCCTGTCAAGATCTCCTTGGACCCCCTTACATGTCCTTAAAATTTGGTGTGGCTAGGATATCAAACACAACTTTATTGGCGAGAAGACATATGGACATGTAAACACACAGAAGTGTTGATCTTGTCAGCCAACATTTCTTCCTTCAGAAAGTTGGTTAAAAACAAATGATGCACAAATCAAAAACAGATCTAAGGCATCACATTCTAAAAAGGGGAATTAGATTCAGATACAGTCAATGGTGAGCTTAAACTTTTACAGTCCGAGGTACTGATACGCAAAGATTAGGGATAAAGCGCAGGACTGTTTTACAGCCAAGTCCAAAAGCAAAGCACGTTCAAGCTGCAGCATCTAGAAGGCTGCTCACCCTGTAAAAATGTTGCTAGCAATAATTTTTTTTATTAGAGGTTTGATAGTTGCTTGGTTTTGACTGTAAATATTAATACTCTTAACGTAAGCCTTGGGAATAACCAGCACAGAGCAGAAGTTACTACCCTTAACAAAAACATGGGGATATCCTGCATGGAGTGGCATTTACTACCCTTAACAGAAATTTGGGGGTAGCCTGCATTGAGCAGTAGTTACTACTTTAAGAAACTTGCTGGGCAACTGGATAGACTATTTGATCTTTTCTGTAGTCATTACTATGTTAGCTCTTCCACCATCACAAAGTTTGCCCTGTTGGAAGAACAAATTGCTTATAAAAATACTTTTAATCAATTAATACATTGTGCTTAAACCAGTCAACTAAAGAACCAATTTGTTAAGAGTTTTCTGCTATTATGAGTCTATTGGAAAATCTTTCATTTGTCAAGCCCTAGCACCTGCTTCATTTACTAAGAGTTTTATGAGAAACATATTAAAAAACAAAATCTTTAATGAATGAAGCCTGAAAGAATAAAAAAAAAGGTCACTTGATCTCAACAATATGTCCTTCATTAACTGAACTCTGGAAAGGGGTTGAGCAAATCTTTTAATAATTAGGTTTAAGTGTGGGCACTCTACTCTCCCCTTTTGTTACAAACCAGAATTTCCTGCTTATCGATGGCGCTGCTAAATTTGAAAACTATGAATACTGCATTTTTAAATCTATATTTTATCTTATGAGGGATACAATGGATGCCACCAGCATCGCATGCTTGGCTGAGCTGGATCTGCTTTTATAAAAACAGAATGGTAAGAAAAAAAAAATAGCTAGGCCATATGGTTTTAACACTTTATAGCCCGCACAAGCCAAAGTACTTGGTGGTTAAAATCATTAAACACACATTAATAAAATGATTATACAAAGACAGCTAAAACAGAAGAATAAAAAACATGATAAAACAAAACTATTAGAAAACAAATAGCATGTATCTTGTTATACTGCAATAAAAATTAGAAAAAAGTAATAAAATTTACATGGATAAATCTTACAGAACCACTATATCTAGTCGCACATAGTTTCATGACTCACTACCATAAGCTAGTGTGCTTTTTTTATCTGCTTCCCAAATGATAAATAACACTCAGTCTCTCTCAGTATATCCGGAAGCTCATTCCAATGTGAAGGAGCTGCTACAAAAAAGGTTCTTTCCCATGTTTCATCTAACCTTGCCTCATGAGCCCAAGGTACCTCTAAAAGATTATGACCCACAGACCTTAATGCTCTTTAACAGTAAGATGGCACACACAGAAGTGTCCACACCCAAACTTCAATAAACAAAACTTTGTTAAACCTTATTCACCAAAAAATAGGTAGCCAATGAAGAGAATGCAATACAGGTGTAATGTGACCAAATTTCAGGAGGCCAGTAAGCAATCTAGCCGCAGTATTCTGTACTGCTTGAAGACTCTAAGATGGTGAAAGGTAAACCAATATATAGAGAGCTGCAATAATCAAGTTTAGATGGCACCAGTGCCTGCAAACCCAAATAGAAAAATCAAACATTAGGTAAGGTTCAAGTATGCGCAGGACTTGCAAATTATGAAAACCACTCTTTGCAACAGTCTTAACCTGTAATGCAAAGATGAATCCTGCTCAAAGATAACTCCCAAGTTTTACAATTTAGATGACACTGGCCCATTCATTAAAAAGAAATGAAGTTGGGGAATGTGCCACTGGAAATCTACTCAAGACTGTCATTTTAGTTTTCCCAACAGCCAAACTTGGGGCATATATGTAATTGCTACCGCTGGTTAAAGTTTGTCCGGTAAGGTTTAGACAGCAGAGGTAACTTTTCTTCCCACCCGCTGAAAATGCACCACTGTTTTTATTGTTAACAGCAATTTTAGTCTTAAATCAAACCAAAACTTTATATTGCATCGATGTTTTTTTGAATTTTTTTGCTTATTATAAAACTTCTTCCATTTAGTAATGAGATTCCTCCAATTGAATGGTCCATAGACCATTGTGCTTGTGAGCTTATAAAGTCCACTGTGTTTCTCGCTCTACTACTTTTTGAAAGAGAGCAGGTAAATAACACCTTTTATATATCTTAGAGATTAGGGGCACAGTGGTTCACTTACATGCCGATCAGTCAACCCACTCATTGCTCCATGTCTGCTCAACATTGCCAACATTTCGTCAGAACACAGTCTGCTTCAGGGGCTCAAGAGAATTTTTTTTGTCATAGTACGCTCCCTGAAACACTTTCCTTCCAAGTGTGTCCATGGGCCTTGGATTCTTCCCCGGGGGCACAGAGGAATAGATCCAAAGGCATTTGGCCTTCTTGAGAACAGATTTGAACATGTCCAATTGGTGTGGTAGCTAAAACTTGTTGAATTCGGGAGCCTTTTGGATGAGGTAAATCATGACCACCTTCTTATTAAGGTGAGCCTCCAAGCGGGGGTTTTCCCTCATCCTTATCAGCAACTCCATAAGGATCTCGTGAACTGGGACTACCACAATCTCCTTAGGAGACTCCACTTTACTGGACAATATCCAGCATCTTGTGCCGAGTATCCTCTGCCATTTGTAAACTAAATGGGATTGCCTCCATCAATAGACAAAACTTGCAAAGGAGAGGCCTTCTGGAGGAGTCTTCCTTCTGCTGTTGGGAGGAGAAAGTTCAGAGGGGAGGGCATCTGATGCCTTGTCCTCCAAAGCCTCCAAGGAGCCTCACAATGAATCAGATGTCTTTGACCTGGAAAAGCTGAGAAATGGCCTATCTCCGAAGTCCCTAGAAGTCATGGACGCCACTGATAGCTCTGCCAATGTCGATGGCTTGACAGCCATCGGTGCATCTCTGAGGTCCCTCAATGAAGGGTTGGTCTTCCAGAGCCTGAAGAATTGATCCATCTTCTCCAAAACCAGTGAACCACACTAACGCAAGGGTCAGGGTAAGCGGTAAATTAGTAGGTTAAAGACGCGGCAAGATAGCAGGCTAAAAAGGCGATAGTTGGGGTGCACTTTACTGTATGGGAGGGAATAGCTAATCTGATCGTTTACATACATATACATGCCGCAGGCGGAAAGGGATACGCGTAGAGTTAAAGAAGTAGTAAGGATCAGTAAAAATAGATAGTGAATCGTGGGTTAGACTTACGCGGCGAAATTGTGAGTACACAGCGGGTTAGAAATGGGGTAACTGTGGCCACGCTTTACTGTATCGGCCTGCAAGTGTTTACTTTTATGGGTCAGTATATATATTCAGTCAGCCACCAGTTGGTCATAAAAAATAAAGATATTAAATCCTTCCCTACCTCTCTCTGTCTCCCTCTGCCATCTTGCAGCATTAGTGAAATTAATATCCTTGCCCCATTGACTTGTTTTCCTCAGTTAAGACCAATCCCGGCCAGTCTTAAGGCTCGATATCTGGGAGGAGAGCAACTGCAGCTGAATATTAAGCCAGCATGAGGCTGAGTCAGCATCTGCTTTGCTCTCGGGACCTGCCTCCTTCTGGCTACATTACAGGAGGTGGGCTTGACAAAGGAGCAGACCCTGACTGTCTCATGCTGGTTCATTAACATTTAGCTTCAGCTGCTCCCCTGCCAGAGATGGAGTCTCAGGATCAGCCCCAATTGTGAATTAAAGGCTCTCGGGCAGGGCAGGGTTAGAAAAAAAAATCTTTCCTGGTTGTGATGCAATGTGCAGAGCAGTGTGTGCATTCAGCTGCAAAGGTGGTCTTGTTTTCTTCTTATCCTCACTGCATGATTGCTGTTCCTCGGACTGGCAGAAATTCTGCCAGGGACCAGTGGCTGAGAAAAAACATTTTAGGACTCAGTGTAATATTTAAGAGATGCCATACTGGGTCAGACCAAAGGTCCATCAAGCCCAGTATCCTGTTTCCAACAATGGCAAGCCAGGTCACAAGTACCTGGCAGGATCCCAAGGGATAGATAGATTCCAAGCTGCTTATCCCAAAAATAAGCAGTGAATTTCTGCAACTCTACGTTAATAATGATTAATGGACTTTTCCTCCAGGAACTTGTCCAAACCTTTTTTTAAACACACTACACAAACAGTTTTCATCATATCCTCTGACAATGAATTTCAGAGCTTAACTATGCATTTAATAAAAAAAATATGTTCTTTTATTAGTTTTAAATGTATTACCTAGTAACTTCATTGTGTTCCCCTTGGTCTTTGTACTTTTCGAAAGAGTAAACAACTGATTAATGTTTACTTGTTCAACTCCACTCATTTTATAGATCTCTATCATATCTCCCCCTCAGCTGTCTCTTCTCCAAACTAGATTTCTAACCTCTTTAGCCTTTCTTCATAGGAGAACTGTTCCATGCCTTTTATCATTTTAGTCTCCCTTCTCTGCACGTTTTCTGATTCTGCAATGAGGACTTTCATAGGTAGGCTTCTTGATTTGGTATGGCATACATATAGGTTTGTAATGTGTTTTTTGTTGGTTCTTGTTTTATTTACAAAGTGCCTGGACATGGAGCATTTGTGTTGCTATTATTGAGCGGACTCCAGAATGTGTATTATGTAGTTTGAATTTCACCTGTGAAGGCATAATTGTGTATTTTTGTTTTATAGATCAATAAAAAGAAAGTTGAAACATCAGTTGGGTGATGTATCTGAATTCCATATTAATATAAATTGATTTTTTTGTTATGTATATTTTATAAAATAAAAGTAATAGATGGGACAGTGAGAGGGTGAGGATAAGGGAACATTGACATGAGAAGGGGGAGAGAATGCCTAAAGGAAGAGGAAATGGGAAAGGGGATAAAAGTGCCCAGGAGGAGGAATCGGGAGAGAAATGGGGTGAATGGATGGAGAGAGGGAAGGGGAGAATGGGGGAAGGTCTAGATGGAGGGAGAGGGGAGGAGAATGAGGAGAAAATGACTGGAGGAGGGAGGTGGAAAGAATTCCTGGGGAAGAGGAGAAGGGGAAGAGAATGTCTGGATGGATCAAGAAGGGGGAGAATGCATAGAGGGAGGGAGATAAGAGGAAAAGATGGCGAGAACGTCTGTATTGAGGGAAAGAAGGGAGCCCTGGACAATTTCACTGAAAGCACCATCTGCCCTAGATTTCTCCTGCCATACACTACTTCTCTAAAGTCTTTTAGTTTCTTTCACTTTTTTGTGATGGCCACAGAAAATAAAATAGACTGATAAAAACTTTTTGGGAAGATTCAAGGATTCCTGCATTGAAAAAGAAACAGAAGAAGCAACAGTGATTACGGCAGCAGAAAGACGTGTCGGGGAACAAAGTGTACTGCAAGGAGCAGTTGCATGGGTTTATTCTTTGAAATAAATTAAATGTTTTATGAATTCTTTTCCATAACACTTGTTACACTTTTTCTAATTAACTGACAAGAAAAATCTCTGTTCCCTCCTACTCAAGAGGATCCATAGAGGCAGTGAACACAGCAAGACTGTATTCTCACAATTTTCTTTTCAACAGGTAAATTAATCATCCTGCTTTGGCAATGTTCATAACATAATCAGGTCTCTAAAGGGGGTTTGATAGCAGAGCTTTAACTCCACATACTGTACAGATTCTGAATCACAGCCAAAAATCCAAGAACAGACCAGCCTTTACTCATAGTCAATACCCTACACTTGACACTTAGCCAAGAAGGCAAGGGCATGAATGCCTATGATCAGTGGCACAGTACGATTTTTTAGTGGGGCCCAAGATTAACATGAGCACATGCTAGGCATACAGGTCTGAGACATGCTAGTTACACTCATATATTTGAACCGTTTATTAAATTAGCAGACATTAACATAACAGAATTTACAATCAGGAAGTGTACATAATCAAACAATAAAAGCATATAGTACAAACAGATATGCAATCACACATACTTCTCTAGAGACCATCTTCCTGACTACTCAAGCATATACAAACATACATTATCAAACGTTGTTATATCCTTCATAATTTCCAACCCAAAACAACTTTTAACTCCCCCCCCCCCCCCCCCCCCCCTTCTCCAATAGACAGAAACAATATTCAACTCTCAGGAGCTTTAGTCTTATGCACCCAAGAGATTGCAGGAATAGTATCGTCCCTCCCTTCCACCCCCTCAAACCCCCTCCCCTTCCATGTTTAAAATTCAGAAGTTAAGAATCTGGATCAATAGAAAGCAAAATAAAAAAATAAGATAATACAATTTATAATTGCCCCTTTCAGATCCTACTATTTGTTCAAGATCAAACCTCTAGCATGTGGAGGTAGATTTTGAATATATTTATCCCATACCATCAAAAATTGTTTCTTACGTGCAGAACTTGTATTGATAGTCAATAGCAGAGATTTCATAACCACATCATGTAGAGAGTTTCTCCATTGCCAATAAGATGGTAAAGTCTCTTCCCGCCAAACTAACAATCAATTTTTTTTCCCAATACAAAGACTATAAGTGCAAAAAATGAATTTTTTTTTTTTTTTTTTTTAAATATTGGGATAAATCTTTTTCAAACATAAAGGAATGATATACCCCAATAAACCCTGCAAAAATTTTATCACCTTGCCCTCAAATTTCTGACCACCACCATATTTCCAAAATGCATGAGTCAAAGTACCTCCCCCTTTTTTACATTTCAGACAAAAGCACTGAAGGCGTCAGGCTAACATAGAAGGCTGTCAATTATGAAACATATGCCCTATGAAGAAATCTGAATTGTAATTCCCGGACCTACATGTTTGAAGAAATAGCCTTTAATCCTTTAAACAAGACTGCACCTCTCTCTCTCTCAGATATCTGAAAATTACTTTCACCCATCTATCTCTCACAACCTCAAACATGTCAACAAGTGATAATTTGTGTAATTCTTTATATATAACAGAGACAGAAGGTTTTCTCCTTTCTATGTGAAACAAATCTTCAATTTTTATTACAACATCTTGGGATAAAGTCTTTTGTGGAAGGGAGCCAACAATGTTTGAGTTGTAAATAAGGGAAGATATTCTTATCTATCAAACCAAATTAATTGCCGAGATCCTGAAATGACAGCATTGTACCATCAATTGCCAGGACCTGTTGCAATGAGAGAATTCCAACCAGAAACTAATAACTTGGATTGGGATCCCAAAGAAAAATCTAAATTACCCCAATAGGCAAGAAAGGCGAGCTGGTACTAGACAAGTTCAAAAAGCCCAATGCCTTTTTCCATGCTCAACACACAGGAGGCACTAATATATTATTTAAACTACTTTTGGAAGCTACATTGGTGTTCATATCAAAGAGATATTTTAAATCTTACGGAGAAACAAGTACTTCTCACTATCCAAGCACACATATCTTGCATTTTCAAAAACTCAATCTCTCGCTATCCTCAATAGTCTAATTATATTGTTCCAAATCCGGCCCAAGCCTCCATTCTCCCAAATCCATTTGTCTCTGGGCAGCAACCCTCAGTTTTCTACCTTTCCAAATAAAAAGTCTAAGCATTTTTAATCTCTCCCCGCCCTGTCTTAATTGGTAAATTCTGAATAACAGAGCCTTTTCAGGAATAAAACCATTTTAAAACGTTAATATGACCAATCAAAGCAATCAGTAGATGTTGCCATGTCTGAAGTTTAGCTTTTGTGAGTGCCAGCAAAGGTGCAATATTCAGAGTGTACAAATTTTCCACTTCAAGCGTCATCAGAAGACCCAAATATTTAAATGTACCCAGGGCTCTACGCAAAGGAAGTGTTCCCTTCCATTGAGAGCAGATTGTGTCAGGAAACGCCATAGCTTCTGATTTATCCATATTCAAATGAAGACCTGAAAATTCCCCCAAATCTCCAATACTTTTACCAAAGAGGATCTGGTAGAAGTTAGAAAACCAGTAGATCATCAGCAAAAGCAGCGTATTTAAAGTTATGCCGCCCTAACTAAACTCCCCACACATCCTCATCCAGTTGAATAGCTTTCAATAATGGCTCTAAAGTTATCAAAAACAACAAGGGAGACAGGGCAACCCTGTCTAGTTCCCCTGCCAATATTGAAGACCTCTGAACATTCCCTATTTGCCACTATCGAAGCTTGAGGTTTATGATATAATAGTTGCACTACTTTCTCTAAAATACCTCCTAAGCCCAGATGTTCCAATAGGCAGAAAAGATAGGGCCATTCTACTCTATCAAACACTTTTTCAGCATCAAAGCTAACCATAATAAAGGGAATGTTCTGACAATTACAAGAAAGTATTGCTGCAAGAAGTGTCCGGATATTAACTGTCACATACCTACCTCTAACAAAACACACTTGACCTCGGTCAATATAATCTGTCAGAAATAAAGCCAATCAGCCATTATTTTGGCTTGAAGCTTTTGGTCAAAATTTATTAAAGAAATGGGACGATAGTATGCTGCCTGCTTATGGTCTGTCACAGGCTTAAGAATTGAGGTGTCAAAAAATTTTGGGATGTTGCTGTTTCTTGGGTACAGGCTTAAGAGTAACAGTAACCACTGCTTTTTTCTCTCCCTTTGGGAATTCCCCTTTATCAATAAGCACTTCAAAGGTTTTGCTTAATAAAGTCAAAACTTAGTCCCGTAAAATTCTGTATTGTAACCATCCGGTCCTGGGGCCTTCAATATGGCTGCCCAACCTATTCCCCCTTGTATATCTTCTTTCATAATTGGTCAGTTTAAAAAAGCCAAATGAGATTCTTGAAATGGTTTTAAGTTTAAACTCTCTAAAAGCCATACGCATTTCTCTTTATCCAAACCTTACGAAGTGTATAGTTTGCTATAAAATCCTCAAAAGCTTTCAGAATTTCACTAATGGAATTAACCATTATCCCTCCATTTGATCTTAAAGTTGTAATGAAGGAGGATCTGGACAAGGTTTTAATTAATCGTGCCAGCAGTTTTCCTGATTTATCTCTAAAGAGGTACATTTTGAACTTATAAATACTTTGCTCATGGATGTATCACTGAGTTCAAGGCAACTTGAGCGGCTACATAGGCCTCTATTCATTGCTGAATTCAGATTGGCTAAATGCAATTTCTGTTTTCTCAAACATTTTTCTAAAATCAAAACTGCTTTACGTTTAATAAGGAAAGCAATAATATCCCCCCCGAGTACTGCTTTGGCAGTATACCAAAACAAAATTGGGTCATTCAGATGCTCTACATTATTTTAAGCATAATCCGCCCATTTACTTTCAAACAATCATGAAATTGCTGATCCTTAGCCAAACTAATAAGGACATTTCCAAACCTTCCGAATGGTCTCCATCCTAGGATCCTGCACAATAATCCAAATCTGGGCATGATCTGATATATTTTTTCCTCTAGTTCCAGTCTCCTCAATTTTTGAAAAAGAACCTTCTGAGGTTAAAATATAATCAATTCTTGAAAATGTAGCACATATTCTTGATAAATGAGAAGTTATTTTTCAAGGGGTGTTAAACTTGCCACACATCCACCAATTGCAATTCAGCATTCATAAGCAGGATCCCCTTCAGTTCCTACATCTTGTCCCCTTTGGCAGGGTGCAAATTGTCTAACTCTGGATCATGAGCTAAATTAAAATCCTCCCTCTACGATCATCTACATTGGGTACCAGAAATTAAATTAGCTTCAAGAAAAAAGAATGGATTATAAGCATTTGGAGAGTAAATTGTTGCAGATAGCCACTGGTTTCCTCTGTAGCTCAGCTAACAAGATAATATAGCGTCCTTCCAGATCTTTAATTTCTTTATTTATTGTCAAAGGCAGATTTTTATGAATTAGGATCGCTACTCCATCCTTTTGTTGTAGTTTCTTCTCAAAATCATTCAGGTGTATCTCTTGTAACAAGGCTCTAACAAGTGGACATTTTATTCAGTATAGACAGAATCTTTGTCCTCTTAATGGGAGAATTAATCCCACAGATATTCCAAAATACAAGCTTGATACCAGAATTATTCATTCCCCTTGCCCATTATCGGTAGATCACTTCCTGGTACAAAGATCTCACAATACCCCCTAAGAATCACCCCCTCCACCCAAAAGTAGCATAAATCAGGAAAGAGAATGAAAACAAAAAGAAAAACTGCAGAATATTAATTCTACCAGCATGGTCCTGAACAAACAAGGCATTCTCTACCAATTTCCAACAAGCCAGAAAAGTATTTTAAATGTTAGTAGCCAAGCTCTCTGCTTAGGTTATTGTAAGCCTGAAAATAATAAAAACAGAAATAAAGAGGGACCCGCGATTATTAATTGTGGTCCAAAAAAATATATATATGGTGATACACTACTCTAATGTTTATGCATACTGCATTGAAAGTCAGCTTCAAAAAACACAGAGAACTGAATGTAAGGCAAATTTCTTGTCGGTGACACATCCTTATTTATATACCCTGGAGCCAATGCCAGAAAGAGAAAAAAAATGGATGTGAACTTCCGAAAAATCAGTGGTCTGTTGCAGTGTAGGCCAAAAAAGATTTATCTTTCTCCAGGCTGTCGACCAGCTTTTTAGCCTTGTTTGCTGACCGATACCTATTCACTCCATCTGGAAGAGAAACTCTTAATTTCACCAGGTATAGTAAAGCAAATTGTATTTCCATCCCATAAATTGTGGAGCAGAATGCAGAAAATTCTCTTCTCTGGGTGGCCAGATTTATCGAATAATCTTGAAATAACAAAATCTTGCTGGTTCCATGTTTCAGCAATTTCATAAGAACATAAGAACATAAGAAATTGCCACGCTGGGTCAGACCAAGGGTCCATCAAGCCCAGCATCCTGTATCCAACAGAGGCCAAACCAGGCCACAAGAACCTGGCAATTATCCAAACACTAAGAAGATCCCATGTTACTGATGCAATTAATAGCAGTGGCTATTCCCTAAGTAAACTTGATTAATAGCCATTAATGGACTTCTCCTCCTAGAACTTATCCAAACCTTTTTTGCACCCAGCTACACTAATTGATCTTAGTGCTTGCAAAATCTCTGACTTATGTATGCCTGAAATCCAGGATCCGTGCAATCACCACATGCGGTCTTTCAGCATTCTCTTTCCTCTCTCCAAGTCTGTGTGCTCGCTCAATGCATAGTAGGCCTCGTGATTCAGAAAGGCCCAATTCATTAGTTAACCAGGATTCCAAGAATTGAGGCAACTCCGATTCCAATAACCCAATAAATCTGAGGTTATTTCGACGAGATCTATTCTCTAGATCTTCAAGCCATTCATCTTGCTTTTGGACCATTGACTTCAAATCAGGAAGTTCCTCCGACGTACTTTCCATAGCATCCTGGTTATCAGAGATTTGCAGTTCCACTTCGGCGAACCTAATTTTTTTTTTTTTTTAATTGACTTCGAGTTTTTCAACTTTTTTTTTAAACTCTATTTAAAGACACTGAAAGTACAAAAAGAAGAGCAACAAAGCAAAGTGTGTGAATAGCAATTTGGCAATCATTCAGTCCTTACAATAAAAGTCATCTCCAAGTCCAATAAGGTTTCCAGATGGGTTCATATTTTCGTATAGTATCATGAAGAGAATGGGATATACGTTCCAAGGTGGCAACATCGGCTACCACTTATTCCCAATGTTTAAACAGTTTTTGACTTCCAGAAATAGGCAATGGTTATCCTGGCAGTGTGTAATAGATGGTCAATAAACCTGCGGATCCACTTATTTGAAGGAACATCCTCCCAACAAGTAGGAGGCAGCCATAAGCTGAATCATGAGTTATCTGCATGATAATAGCTTGCACTTGTAACAAGTATCTATAACTATCTGACAGTGTTCAGTTATTTTTTTGAATTCCGGTTCTAGGGTATTTACTACTGCTGCTTTGAGGTCAGTAGCCATAGACAGACAAGGCCTCTCTCTCTGGGGTGGCTCGGCACTCCGCCATTTTGCCGTCTCAGTTTTTGTCTCTCTTTCTTAACTACTCTCTCAGACATACAAAAAAAAAAAAACCTCATCTGCAGACAGGCAGAAGTTAAGTCTTCAACCTTCAAGCCAAATTCTAGCAGATTTAAATGCAGATAGAGGTCGATTCTATGGGCATGGAATCAGAGCGAAGCAAACTACATCTCACTTCACTAACTGTACCATGTGATCTCTCGTTATACTCTTATAAAAAGAAAAAAATAATGCCTTGGAGTGCACCTGATAATGGATTTCTAAGAATATGTGAGGGTATTGTGTGCAGTGCTCACCTCCTGCCAGCTAATAGCCATGTTCCTTGATTACCAGTTAAAAAGCTGTCCTCATAGTAAGTACCTCGCTCCACTTGGAGACATCAATGTTCCTTGTTGTGGCCCTCGTGCTTTAGTCTTTGGCCTTCTGTTCACTGTATGGCCTCAGTTTAGTGACCTTCTTGTCTTGTCTATGTTTGTTCTGTTTATTTGTCTGCCTTTTTTGTTTGGCTTCAATTTGTGTGGCCTTCTCCTGTATGTTCCTGTTTCATCTTTGTGTCTTGTTTTGTGATGCACTCCCTGACTTGGTGTTTTGTTTGTTCCCTGTTTGTTTTTCTGCAGGCCTGCACTTTTCTGGTGAATGCCCTCCTATACCCTTGCCCTCAAGTGCACCTCCTGTTAAGTCCTGCTGGCCACCTGAGAGCTGAACTCCGGGGGAGATGGCTGGTCAGGCAGAAGACCGACACTTGGCCAGTCCTGTCCTACAGAGCCAGCTTTCCTGGATCCAGTTCCGCTTCTGCCCTGGGGATTAGCCAACACAGGCAGCATAGCCATGATAGCATATAGTCTGCAATAGCTGTGACACACCATGGGTGACAACTTTAATATTTAAACTCAAAGACTAACCACTTACCAATTTTAAACCTACGTATATACTCTCTCTCTCTCAAACCTGTCCTATCAGCAGTATCTCCTCTCATATCCCCCACCTGGCCTGACCCAGAAGTCTCTCTGAAAAACTGCTGGGAACAGGGTGTGGTCAGAGAATAGAGGCTCTCTAGTCCTCAGCATCAGTAGCTTCCCTATCTCCTTCAAACCCCTCCCCCCTTCATGACAGCTCTCTTTAAGCAAGTCTTTTTGCTAAAAATGGACAACTCACAGGGCAACCACTGGACAAAGTGACATTCCAGGCAAGTCTTGCTTTTGGTGCCCCCAGTGCCCTCTGAGCACTCTCCCACAGCACTTACCCTCCTGTGTAGGGGGAAGGGTAGCGTTCCACATTGCAACCATATGAAGGATAGGGCAGAATCACAATATAATATAACCCCTTCACTCAATGTTTATAAACTGATACTCCATATGTACAGAAACTCTCTCAGCAAAAGGTGCAGAACAGAACTAGGATGTTCTCCTTCACAAATCACCATACAAAAATATTTTCAAATTCAAGTTATTACCTCAGTAATAGGAACAAATTCCCTCCACTGCCAGGCACATTATGAAGTAATATAATATCCTTAAGGACCTTCACATTCAGTTATTTTATTTTTCCTGGGAATTCATCAGTGTTTATTGCACCATTAACTATTTACCCAGAAAAATTGAGTCTTTTTTTTTTTCATTGATTCCTCTCATTTGTTACAACAAACACACACTGATAAATTACTGGGCAAAATAAAATAAAAACTGAAAATGAAGGTCCTTAAACAGCCTGTAAAAACCACACTCAACACAAACCTACCATTCTCCTGCCAGATTCGAGCAGCAATAACCTTACATATGAAAAGGCAGAATTGTAATTGCTACACCAGGCCTTAACACCCCTACAAGTTGTGCTCATAAGTTTGCATACCTCTAGCAGAATTTGTAAAATGCATAGCATTTTAAGAAAACACGAGTGGTCAGACAAAACATGCCTTATTTTTAACGCGTTTCAAATTAAACTATTATGCATCACAGAAAAGCACACTCATTAAACAAACCATAGCAAAGGAAATAATAAAATGATCCTGTTCAAAAGTTTGCATAGCCTTAGCTCTTAATATCGTGCATTGCCCCTTTTTGCATCAATGACAGCTTGCAGTTTTTTTGTGGCATTTTGTGATTGAGGCCCTTTATTCTATCATGTAGTAAAGCTGCCCATTCCTCTTGGCAAAAAGCCTCCAGATCCTGTAAATTCTTTCGTTGTCTAGCACGCACTACATGTTTGAGTTCTCCCCGAAGTGGCTCAATGATGTTGAGGAAAGGAGACTGTGATGGCCACTCTAGCACCTTCACTTTCTTCTGCTGCAGCCACTGAAGGGTTGACTTAGCCTTATGTTTCAGATCATTATCATGCTGGAAAGTTCAAGTGCGCCCCACATGCAGCTTCCTGGCTGATAAACGCAAATTCTCCTCCAATATTTTCTGATAAGATCCTGCATTCATCCTGCCATCAATTTTGACTAAATTCCCTGTGCAGCTCTAGCTCACACTCCCCCTAAAACAGCAGAGATCCACCTCCATGCTTCACGGTGGGGATGGTGTGCTTCTCTTCATAGCATTTACGGTTGTGACCATAAAATTCAATTTTGGTTTCATCAGTCCAAATTATTTTGTTCCAGAAGTTTTGAGGCTTCTCTAGGTGCTGTTTGGTGTATTATAAGCAGGCTATTTTGTGGCATTGGTGCAGCAATTGCTTTTTTCTGACAACTCTACCATGTAGCCCACTTTTGTTAAAGTATCTCCTTATTGTGCATGCTGAAACACCTACAACATTTTGTTTCAAAGAAGCCTGTACTTCTGTAGAAGTTGCTTGTGCTTTGCTTCCCAACAGTTGTGTCTGAAATCTTCCATAATTTTCCATTTCTTGATCAGAGCTTGAAAAGTACTGATTGGAATTTTCAAATCTTTGGATATCTTTTTATATCCTTTTCATAATTTACAAAGTTAAACTACTTTTGCTTGCAGATCCTTTGATAGTTCTTTTGTGTTCCCCATGCTTTAGAAACCACCAAAGTCAGTGGAGCCCTGGATGAAGTGCACAAGGGTTTCTCAAGAGCTAAGAAACTCATTATTTATACACAGACACTAATTACAACCAAACAAGGCACAGTGTGGATTCCTTACCCTTCACTGCCATCTCAACCTGAGTGTATATTATCAGCCCAAACATTCAAGGGTATGCAAACTTTTGAACAGGATCATTTTATCATCTCCTTTATTGCTATGGTTTGTTTAATGATTGTGCTATTCTGTGATACCTAATAGTTTTAATTTCAAACATTAAAAACAGATGTTTTGTCCAATCACTGTTTTCTTAAAATGCTATACATCTTACAAATTCTGTAAGGGGGGTTGTAAACTTATGATCACATCTGTGTATCACTCATCTCTCTCTCACCCATATACCTCCTACTGAAAACACAAACCAGTCAAACTGCTATTGATCCCTACATAGGAAAGTACATATTGAGTACCTCATCTCAGTCACTCATGCAGAACACAGACTGACCCTCAGCAAAACAAAGTTACCACAAATCATAAATGTGAAGACAAACTGAACTAGAAATGCCAGGAAGCCGGACTCTGCATGCAGTGCAACACCGGAGAAATAGAAAAATAATTGGACTTCCTCCTGTACTGTGCAAAATATAAAGATTATAAGATACGTATTTCACAAAGCTGACAAATTCCAATAACTAAGCTGAAAAAAAAATGCTTTTTTTTTCTATCTCTGTTGTCTCAATGATTTCCTAATTGACATTTTTTCATCTGCCTTATAATGCCTTTTCCACTTTGTTTTTTTTTTCACTTCCCCCCTACATGTCTCAGATATTGATCCTTTCATCTCTTCTCCATTTCTATCTTTTCTTCCTCTCTATCAACTCATAGCTAGAATTTCACTCCTTCCCCTCTTATTCTGTCTTTTTCAGCTCATCTATTTAACCAGCTTTCAATCACCCACTCTCCCCTCCATCACCCTGTTCTCATCTCCAGTCCTTCCCATTTCCTTCGGTCTCTTCTTTCCTATCTTCTTTCCTCCTCACTTTCATTTACTCTCTAGGCCCCCCCATTTCCACCCTGCTGTATTTACCTCCTTTCCCAGCTCTCATCTACTTTCCTCTGCTCTTTTCTCCTGCTTCCATTCCCTTTCTTCTAATCATTTACCCCCTACCCAGCCTATTACCCCTCATTCACCACCTCTCCAGCTTCATTTCCACCCTCACACCCTTTCCTATCTCTCACCTCCTCCCCAGCCCTCCATGTCTTTCATATTCCTCAATCCTGCCCACCTTCAGCAGCTTGTCTCTTATTGCACATTCATATCTCAACCCACCCCCACACTCATATTACCTCACCAAATCAGCGAATCCCTACCCAAGTAAACTGAGTCAACACTCCTCCATCCAATCCCTGAGCTCCTGCTCTCTCTCTTCTACCCCAATCCTAAGTCTTGTTATCCACATCCAATCACAGGGTGCCTTGTCTTGCTTTCCTATCCATCAGGGCCCTACCCTCATCTGCCCCCCCCCCCCCCACCATCCCATCCACTTTCATCCCTGCTCCATTCCACTCCAATCTCAGAGCCACTTCTTTTCCGCCAATCTAATTTCAAAATTCCTGCTCTCTCCACTCGCCCATTCAAAGAGTCCCTACTCACTTTGCTCTCTCACCTTACTATTTCAGTGCCCCAGTCCAGTGTTATCTGGCTGTTCTTCTCTTACCATGGTATTTCTCCCTTCTTTCTATGGCCATGCGGTTCACACATCAATTGTTTGAACCACATGGTACTTTGTTTCTATGGAGCAATACATGGTTTAATCAAATGAAGTGCAAGCCATACAGCCGCAGAAATAAGAAGCAGGGCCGAAGCTGGAGCAGAAGAGCAGCCTCATAGCAGTGAGCTGGGGTAGGAGAAGGGTGAGTGAGGGAGAGAGGTACATGGGGAGATGCAGGGAAAGGCAAATTATAGGAGAGGTGCTGACAGCAGGGGGTGCCCCACTTCCTTCTCAACATGCCCTCTCCCCCATGGCCAGTCCTAAGGCTCGATATCTGGGAGGAGAGCAACTGAAGGTGAATATTAACAAGCCAGCATGAGACTGAGTCAGCATCTGCTCTCCTCTTGGGACCTGCCCTGGGTCTTGTCTCCTCCTTGTGGCCACGATGACCGACACTGTCTCCTCATCCTCCACATCCACCTGCACTGCACAGATGTTGACACAACCTCCAGCACTCTTTGCATTGGCCCATGCAGCTGCTGCTGATTGAAGCCAGGCCCACCCAAAGTAGAGAGGGCCCAGGCCCACCATAGTATCATAGGCAGGGCGTATCTGGAGACATGGGTTCCCATTAACTTTTTAGATCCTGCTCATTCAAGGAATTATTTCCTGATGCCCCTTTTTACATATCTTAGTTAACTAGACCCAAATATGGTATAAAAAATTTGCAAGTAATTAAAAGTATATGAAAAAATGTTCCACTTGTGGAACGTTGGTACCTAAAAAGTTAAGTCAGCTCACATCACTAATGCTAACACAATCTGCTTAACTTTGTGAATAGTAAACTTTTGGGTACATCTTGCGGGAAATACAAGTCAGACTAAAATAATTAAAAATGGTTTTGCCTCAAGGTGCAACATTAACACCAATCTTATTTAAGATAATCACCAGTAACATCCCAAAGACCTTGTCTCAAACTTGACAGATCTATAAGCCACTGGATAGTTTCAACAGTAGCATGATTTATAGAGCCTAATCCACCTGCCCCAACCCTGTTCTATGTAATTTCCACCTTTTGTTAATGTAAACCAATATGATGTGCCTACTAATACTGGTATAGAAAAGCTGTTAAATAAATAAATAAAACTTGATCAAGAATGAGAAATACCCAAATATTTGGGTGTAATGTTGGATAGAAGTCTCACTTTCATGAATCCTAGTAAACCCTGCTGAACTGGTGAGTAACAAACAAATTAAATGCAAAGACATATCAAAAAATAAAAACCAAGGCTGCACTTATACAAAACCTGGCCTGTACTACTTGGGGATCTTATACAGAGACCTTTTGAAAGGCTGCACTTGCTCTAGGGTATTCTAGCACAAAGTACTGTGCACCAGTTTGGGCATCAAGCAACCATGTTAAGAAAGTAGATGTTCAGATTATGTTCTTTAGGACCATAACAAGTACATGAAATGCATCCAATCGAGTGTCTAAGAAGCCTTCACTGAGAGAGCGCAACATTTAAAACTGTTCAAGATAACATGAGAACACCCAGAATTCCATTGCATCAAGATTTGATCAAGCCCCTTAGATACCACATTAGGTCTCGCAACCCCATTTGGGAGCATGCACAACTAGAAGCAAGCAAGTGGTCCCAATTGTTGAATGTAGGTATGCAATGTGGAATTCTGCTAATGTTCCCAATAAAGAACTCCTTGAGGATCCCACAATATAGCTTCAACCTCCCAAGAAAACTTCAGTGCCCCATAAATTGCTTTAGAACCTCAGCTGAAAATTCAAAGACAGTACAAAGTGAGATTGTGGTGATTCAAACCAGATAATGGATCACATCACAAACGATGCCCACTTGTAGGTGGATTAGGCTCTATAAATCATGCTACTGTTGAAGCTATCCAGTGGCTTATAGATCTGTACTCTAGCATCTGATCTGAGCATACTTGCATGTGTCACTAAAATATATTTTCCTTATGATAAAACATTAACTTCCTTTCTCTCTCCCAATCCATCACTTGACAAGTCCTCCCTGGCTTTCACTATCAATTTACATCAGGCGAGTAAACCAGCAGTTTCCTTCAGCCCTAACATTGTCAGCTGTGGCATAATCAGAGCCCTAACAGTCTGAAATCTGCTTAGCATGTGGTATTACCAGAAGGCTCTAGGACACTTGCCATTTTCCTATTTTGCAAAAGAGACATTTCCAGTTTATTTTTCAGTGATAAAAAAAACAGATATTTGCACTTAAATAAATGGATTTCCATTCTGTGCTAATCAGCTTTACTCTGAAGGTTGTTGCTTTGTTTTGACACGATTCCAATTTAATTTAAGAAACAAATAAGTCATATTTTGGAACACTTCTGCTCCTCTAGAAAAGATGCACAAACACCAAGGACATTCTCTCTCGTATACATACATTAGCAAATCATTAGCTGAAGGACTTAAGAACATAAGAAATTGCCATGCTGGGTCAGACCAAGGGTCCATCAAGCCCAGCATCCTGTTTCCAACAATGGATAATCCAAGTCACAAGTACCTGGCAAGTACCCAAACACTAAGAAGATCCCATGTTACTGATGCAATTAATAGCAGTGGCTATTCCCTAAGTAAACTTGAGTAATAGAAGTTAATGGACTTCTCCTTCAAGAACTTATCCAAACCTTTTTTGAACCCAGCTACACTAACTGCACTAACCACATCCTCTGAATTTAAACAGACTTAGCCAGAATCTTTATTATAGAAGTGAAAACAAGAGTGTCTGAACATGAGCATTAAAACTTAATAAAGGGCAAAAACACTGTTATGTATTAAAAGGGGAAAAATGATGGGATTTGGGGGATGCTTCGAGATATTATTCAGGTGATGCATAAGGGAGCTGCTTACTTATTGGGGTGGATCTGCATGCACCCCTAAGTCTAAGGAAATATATTCTATATGCTGTTCACCGATGTCTTTTTATGCATGTTATGATGTTGTATTACTTTTGACTATGTACAGGTGTATGCTAACAGTTGGTTAAAAACTTTGTTGGGGTTTTTTTGTGGGGTTTTTTTTTTTTTTTTTTTAAATGAAGGGCTACGCTTAACGGCCTGTGCTTTGAATGCAAGGAGGACACCCCCAAAAAAATGTGTTTTTAATTTAAACAGCCTAGCTTCTTGTTCAATAATCATTAGAAAAACTCATATCAGCTAATCACCAGCACACCCTGTTACCTACCACTCAGGTCGATCCAGTAAGGCCGCGGTAGAAACAGTGCGGTAGTGTCAGGCGCACCCTTCCTCCCCGCACGCACAGTTCTCTTCACTAACTCCCCGATACTCTCCTCTAATCGCATGCAAATGCATGCCGCGGCTTTAAAGCGGTAGGGAAGGGTTATGGCCGCGTAACCCATTTTACTGTATAGGCGCTTAATACAGCGCCTATACAGTAACCAGGGTGCGCTGGTACCTGTCATTTCAAATGACATTTGAAATGACAGGTACCAGGAAGTGTAAAAATCAAAATTTTTAAATACCTGTCGGAGGGCCGCGTGGGTCCAGGCGGCCGGCGGGATCCGGGGGGCCGGTGGTCGCGTGTTAAATCTAGGCCGCGGGCGGGTGGGCGCCTGTTCCGGGCGGCGGCGGGGGGACACGCATTAGTTCGAGACGGCCGGCGGGTGGTCGCGTGTTAAATCTAGGCCGGGTCCGCACAGGCGCGCATTCACTGCCGGTGGGGGCTGCCTCTCCCGGCAGTGAATGAATTCATTCATCCAGGCGGAGGAGCCGGTGGCGAAAGCAGCCGGCTCCTCCGCCTGGATGAATGAATTCATTCACTGCCGGTGGGGGCTGCCTCTCCCGGCAGCCCCCACCGGCAGTGAATGAATGCGCGCCTGTGCGACCCCTGCGATTCGGCGCTCAAGGCAGTCACATGCCGTGACGTCACGCCTTGAGCACCAAATCGCAGGGGTCGCACAGGCGCGCATTCATTCATCCAGGCGGAGGAGCCGGTGGCGAAAGCAGCCGGCTCCTCCGCCTGGATGAATGAATTCATTCACTGCCGGTGGGGGCTGCCGGGAGAAGCAGCCCCCACCGGCAGTGAATGAATGCGCGCCTGTGCGACCCCTGCGATTCGGCGCTCAAGGCAGTCACATGCCGTGACGTCACGCCTTGAGCGCCCAATCGCAGGGTCGCACAGGCGCGCATTCATTCATTCACTGCCGGTGGGGGCTGCCGGGAGAGGCAGCCCCCACCGGCA
This sequence comes from Rhinatrema bivittatum, assembly GCF_901001135.1. Lineage (NCBI taxonomy): Eukaryota > Metazoa > Chordata > Amphibia > Gymnophiona > Rhinatrematidae > Rhinatrema > Rhinatrema bivittatum. The sequence continues at coordinate 61,362,829 of NC_042618.1, forward strand.
GTGAATGTGCGCCTGTGCGGACCCGGCCTAGATTTAACATGCGACCGCCTGCCGGCCGTCTCGAACTAACGCGTGTCCCCCCGCCGCCGCTGCCGCCGCCACCCGGAACAGGCGCCCACCCGCCCGCGGCCTAGATTTAACACGCGACCACCCGGCTCCCGCCGCCTGGACCCACGCCGGCCGCCTGGACCCACGCGGCCCTCCGACAGGTATTTAAAATTTTTTATTTTTTCTTCTGACAGGTTTTATGTGTCCCACATCATTACATTTTCTCGATCATCTCTGTATCGCTTTTTTTTTAAATTGTGTTTTATTGTTTTTGAGTATCTTAAGCGGTGTCGATGGATTTATTACTAGACTCACAGTCCTAACTCCTACTAGGGGGAGGCGGTAAACTAACACGTTACGGCTGCGGCAAAACAGTGCGTTACTAATGAGAGAACCTGAGCGCGCCTTACGGTATCGGAGGGGAATAGCTAATTCCTTCATTATACAGCTAATTCGTTCATTTACATGCCGGGTGCGGGAAGGGTTACGCGTCTGTTTTAAGAAGCACTACGGATGCGTAAAATTGGAGACTGTATCGCTGGTTTGCCTTACGCGTCGGAATTGTGCGCAGCGAGCTCGTTACAGACGAGAAATCTTCAACTGAACTTTACTGGATCGACCTGACTGTTCGGGCAGTGAAATCTCATGCTGCTTGCAGTGATTAATTACAAAAAGATTAAATCCTGTTAATAAATGGTTTTCAAATTTCTCAGAACACCTATGTTAATCAGCCATCTACTTTTCACATTGATGAAATCTGCAGCTCAGACTGGAGCACATTGATTTGTCTTCCTCAGCTATAAAAAGTGTCATATTATTCAGTACAGGAAAGCAGTTTAAGGCTGAGACAAACTGCAACCTGATAATTAAAGATGATGTTTACAGTACCAAAGGAGCAGTTTTACTGAGAACTTTTTTATTCTATGACAAAGTACTTCTGAACTCTACATCTGAAGCTGCTCTAAAACAAATGTTTTCTTAAGAGGAGGAAAATGATTTTGGAAAGTGAAATATGTAGTCTCCAAAGTGCACTGGCACTGTCTGTTGTGCTATCACTGCATGATAACAGCTGTGGAAATTAGTAAATGGAACTGCCATGCTTTTCCAATCAATTCATATAGCTAGATGAATGGCAGCAAACTTAACACATCCTCCCTGACTGTAGGAAGAATAGCAGTATCTCAGCCTTTGGGACGGCAAAAGAGTTAAAATATCCTAATAGGGAGTGCTATAGTTCTGTTTGAGGTTGGAACTGAAAGAAAGAATCTGAAAGGAAAGGAGAGTGGAAGATGTAGTAACTGATAACGGGAAAAGCTGCAATAAAGCTTGCCTGCACCAGATAGAGCTGAAAAGCTTATAGCACGAGTGGCCAACTCCAGTCCTTGAGAACCAGAAACAGGCCATGCTTCCAGGATATCCACAATGAACATGCAGGAAAAATTTGCATACAGTGGTATCAGTGCAGGTAAATCTCTCATGCATATTCAGTGTGGATATCCTGAAAACCAGGCCCGCCCATGGCTCTGGAGGACCAGAGTTGGCCACACCTGGACAAGAGTATTAATATGCAAGTCTTCCTGGGCTTGTCCTCCAGAAACTTGTCCAAACTTCTCTTAAACTCAGCTATACTACTTGCATTAACTGTATTCTCTGGCAACAAATTAAACCGTTTGTGGATGGAATATTATGAATATGGGGATTTATGGAAATAGTGTATATATTTATATATTTAACTGTTCTGTTTCAGTTTGGGTCACTCCTTTCTACAGGTAAACCCATGCCTATGGTGTTACAATACTTAAAATATATAAGCATAAGAACATGCCATACTGGGTCAGACCAAGGGTCCATCAAGCCCAGCATCCTGTTTCCAACAGTAGCCAATCCAGGCCATAAGAACCTGGCAAGTACCAAAAAACTAAGTCTATCCCATGTTACCATTGCTAGTAATAACAGTGGCTATTTTCTAAGTCAACTTAATTAATAGCAGGTAATGGACTTCTCCTCCAAGAACATATCCAATCCTTTTTTAAACCCAGCTATACTAACTGCACTAACCACATCCTCTGGCAACAAATTCCAGAGTTTAATTGTGCGTTGAGTAAAAAAGAACTTTCTCTGATTAGTTTTAAATGTGCCACATGCTAACTTCATGGAGTGCCCCCTAGTCTATTATCCGAAAGAGTAAATAACCATAATACATAAATCAATTCCATCAACATACAAAAATAATAAAAAAAAAAATATATATATATATATATATAGGGATGAACAATAGAACTGGTTGAATGGAATACACCAAGGATACATATTTATTGAATGTTTATAGGATTACCAATTGAGAAACATACATAAGGTTTTTGATATAAGAGGTGTATCCACCAACAAAGACCTAATTTAACATCAATGGGATCAGGATGTTCGAGGTCTGATTAGGGTAAGGTTTAGGGAAGAAGTAGGAGAGAATTGAGGGACATATTTTAGTGGACCATATGTAAATTTCAATGTATATGTATTTTGTGATATGTTAAAAATTCACTATATGTAATTTTGATAGGTAATTGAGTTTTCAATAAAGGAATGATTCTTTTTAAGTAATACTTCATTTTGAAATATTTTATTGAACTCACAAAAGTGCTAGTTGTCTCCCACATTTTTTAATGTAGGGGTTTATATATATATATATATATATATATATATATATACACACACACACACATATATATACACACACTGTATGTAGGTGTGAACCACACAAAAATTATTTCTAGATCTGCCATTCATTTTAATAGATGCATATGCAAATCTATTATGATCACTGAACTCACGTTTCCTTTTGAAAAGTAAACAAAAAAATAGACAGAATGCTTACCATACGTTTCTCTATGTATGGACTCATTCCCAATGGAGATTAGATTAATGCTTTTTGACATACTATAAAGCTTACTTTTGGAGTACTGCAAGCTTCCTCACTACACTGTGTGGAAGTCTTAAATATCATGTAAATCAGTTAGTGGTAGATGTATTCACCACTGGTTCAGCAACAGGACTCGGAATGTGGTGGTCAAGATGGCCTACTAAAGCAAAGAGGAAGTGATCAGCAGGGTGCCAGAAGGATCAGTGCTTTTCAGTGTCTTTGCAAAAATGACATTATAGAAGGGCTAGAAGGGAAAGTGTGCCCATTTGCAGATGGGCAGATATGCCAGGAAGGAAAGATAAAACAAATATATACCCAGCAGGATTTTTTTTTTTTTTAAATCTAGTTTGAACTAGATGTGATATACAAAAGTAATGTATTTAAGTACACTGTGAATACCATTGACATCTGAAAGTGAAGATTAGGCTCTGCATACAAGTTTCACCTAAAACTGTTCTGTTAATAGTGAAAAATGAGTTCAAGTCAGAGAAACAGATATTAGAAACATAGGAACATGACAGCAGAAAAAGACTGTATGGCCCATCCAGTCTGTCCATTGCTTATGCATCTCCTTAACGAGCATAGGTCAGTTTTTCTCTTTGATCTATGGTCTTCATATTAAAAATCCACCCAGTAAAATGTTCTTGTAAAATATTCAAAATGTTTGCAAACAAAGTAGGTAAGGAAAATGAGAATGATTCTTGGTGTCTTGAAAGTGTATATAATATATCAAACACTGATGTATTTTGTGTATCTCTGTTACACTTATCAATTAGGACACAAACTGGCAACTGCTAAACAGGAAAGTTACCCAAGCACAATCATCTCAAATGAGCTGAACATAGTCAATCTATGTAATAAATCGACAGGGAAAGTTAACAGTATGCCTGGGTGCACAAGGAGACATCTCATGAGCGGAAGATGAAAGAGGGTATTAGTGCCCTATATAGGTCACTAGTGAAACTCTCACATGGGATCAGGCCTTTCCTTTTTAAGGACATTGACAGGATGGAAATTTTAGAGGAGGCCTCCTAAAATAACACAGGTCCTGCAACAGAAAACCTAGAAAGAGGCAAAAAGGGACAGGAGGGTATGCTAGGAGCATTTAAATATTTAGCAAGCTTCAATGAAGTATGGGAAAATTATTATTATTTTTTTTTTAACAGAAGAAATTCAAGAACAGGGGATCAAAATATGAGGTTGAAGGAAGGGAGGCTCAAAAGACATGAGGAGAAAGTACTTCTTTACTGAGAGGGTGGAAGATGCCTGGTATAATCTAGCAGAATTAGAACATGCTTAGGATAGATACTGAGAGCAATGGTAAGAACAGAGTTGACAGGATAAATAAAAGGGGTGGAGTAGTGTGAAGTGGGATGAGGTGGGGGAGGGGGCAGGTTTGATCTAAGTGCAGGGGTAGCCAACCCCAGTCCTGGTTTTCAGAATAGTCATAATAGATATGCATAAGGTATATTTGCACACAATGGAGGCAGTGCACGCAAGTCTCACACATGCATGTTCATTGCGGATATCATGAAAACACAACTTGTTTGTGGCTCTTGAGGACCGCAGTTGGCCACCCCTGAAGTATGGGAATTTATATGCTCATCTATCAAGAATTATAGAGGACCAAAGAATGAAGACAACAAAATGGACTTGTATATGGAAAGATATCCTACAGGCAGTCAAGTTTGTATAACCGACAACTGTGATATATTCTGAGCTAGAGCAACTGGATCATGTCATCTATTACTTTACTAATATGTTCCAAATTCAAAAATGAACATTAGAATCACTGGCATCTCCCATCTTTACCATGAAAGGGAATAAAAGGAGTCGCCAGTGACAATCTAATCTAGTATTCCATGTCATTATTCATTGGGGGGGGAGGGGGGATTAATATTTGATTTTCTTACAAAAAATCATCTCTGAAAGGCAGAGTTCTCATTTATTAAAATTTTTTAAACTGCCTGTAAAAACGCTATAGAGGTGGGTAAAAAAAAAACCTAAACATAAATTCAAGAAAAAACTATACATAAATTCAAGTTAAGACAAAACAAAGTTAATTCAATAAACAATAAACATACCTAATAAAAGGAAATAAAATCCTTGAAAACATTACAGATGAACATAAATAGATAATTATTAAACAAATAAACAAAACTGTCCTATATCAACTGAGCTAAAAGTCAAAGCTTGCTTTTAAGAGTTAATTAGTCACAAAACTGTTCAAATGAGTTGCTAATGCACTTGGAAGTCCATCTTTTCCAATTCCACACCTTGATGTGCACAAACTGACACCTTGGTATCTGAGGATGCAGCAAATTCTTTTGTGCTCCCCATTCCACTGATAACATGAGGTACAAATTGTTTTATGTACCTTATGATTTATAAAGCATGCATAATGCACATTAAAATATTTTTATCTTCAAAACTCCATCTGAAATACTGTATTTATAAAGATGGCTTAGAAATGAAAGGCAATGAGGCACTACATACATTAGTGCGGAAATGCTTCATTCCTTGCCAATGGATTTAATAGCCTCGTGTTTTATAAGAACTGTTCCAGCCAGTTCAGCCCAAGTTTAACAATGAATTTTTGCTGGCAACAGCACGACCTTCACTTGTGTGGAGGGCGAATTAACAAATCCATCTACAAGGAAGAAATATTTGCTGTGTGGAAGCAGTCATATTTCATAAGCTTTGTAAATGTTATTCACTGCTGCCAGTTCTGGTTACAATTTTGGCCGAGCTGCAACTATTAAATTAAAGAGGCATAGTTGCAAAGTATGCCAATACTTTTACTGCGCTTACTTGCAGTTAATTTTCAATAAGAAACTACCTGAACAAACAGAAACATTTCCCTCTATGCAGCTCCTCTGCCAAAATCCAGCTTGGCTGACTGACTGAGTCTTCAAAGAAAAGAAAAGAAAAAAAAAGACTTTCATAAATATCAGGAACTGTAACACCTACCGTTTAGCAAAGGAATGCCATTCATCTCCCAGTATGGTCTTACGAGCTAAGGTACTGCACTGGCAAGGAGGCAGAACACAGGCGGGAATGGGTTTAACAAGTTTAGCACTTCACAGTTTAATGAAAGTGCAAACCCTGCCTTTTCATTTCATTTCCCACTACAGTTAAAAAGCAACCTGTAAATTCACAGGCTTTCACTTCCAGTGTCCTAGTATGAAATATTAAACATTAAAGAAAGCAGATGGTACATATTCAGCAAGGTAATTGGCATCTCAGAGACATGGTGGAAAGAGGATAACCAATGGGACAGTGCTATACCGGGGTACAAATTATATCGCAATGACAGAGAGGAGCAGTCGGGAGGAGGTGTGGCGCTTTATGTCCGGGATGGCATAGAGTCCAACAGGATAAACATCCTGCATGAGACTAAATACAAAATTGAATCTTTATGGGTAGAAATCCCTTGTGTATCAGGGAAGACTACAGTGATAGGGGTATACTTCCGTCCACCTGGTCAAGATGGTGAGATGGACAGTGAAATGCTAAGAGAAATTAGGGAAGCTAACCAAATTGGTAGTGCAGTAATAATGGGAGACTTCAATTACCCCAATATAGACTGGGTAAATGTATCATCGGGTCACGCTAGAGAGATAACGTTCCTGGATGGAATAAATGATAGCTTATGGAGCAATTGGTTCAGGAAACCGACGAGAGAGGGAGCAATTTTAGATCTAATTCTCAGTGGAGCACAGGACTTGGTGAGAGAGGTAACGGTGGTGGGGCCGCTTGGCAATAGTGATCATAATATGATCAAATTTGATTTAATGACTGGAAAAGGAACAGTGTGCAAATCCAAGGCTCTCGTGCTAAACTTTCAAAAGGGAAACTTTGATAAAATGAGAAAAATTGTTAGAAAAAAACTGAAAGGAGCAGCTACAAAAGTAAAAAATGTCCAAGAGGCGTGGTCATTGTTAAAAAATACCATTCTAGAAGCACAGTCCAGATGTATTCCACACATTAAGAAAGGTGGAAAGAAGGCAAAACGATTACCGGCATGGTTAAAAGGGGAGGTGAAAGAAGCTATTTTAGCCAAAAGATCTTCATTCAAAAATTGGAAGAAGGATCCAACAGAAGAAAATAGGATAAAGCATAAACATTGGCAAGTTAAATGTAAGACATTGATAAGACAGGCTAAGAGAGAATTTGAAAAGAAGTTGGCTGTAGAGGCAAAAACTCACAGTAAAAACTTTTTTAAATATATCCGAAGCAGAAAGCCTGTGAGGGAGTCAGTTGGACCGTTAGATGATCGAGGGGTTAAAGGGGCACTTAGAGAAGAGATAAGGCCATCGCGGAAAGATTAAATGATTTCTTTGCTTCGGTGTTTACTGAAGAGGATGTTGGGGAAGTACCCGTAATGGAGAAGGTTTTCATGGGTAATGATTCAGATGGACTGAATCAAATCACGGTGAACCTAGAAGATGTGGTAGGCCTGATTGACAAACTGAAGAGTAGTAAATCACCTGGACCGGATGGTATACACCCCAGAGTTCTGAAGGAACTAAAAAATGAAATTTCAGACCTATTAGTAAAAATTTGTAACTTATCATTAAAATCATCCATTGTACCTGAAGACTGGAGGATAGCAAATGTAACCCCAATATTTAAAAAGGGCTCCAGGGGCGATCCGGGAAACTACAGACCGGTTAGCCTGACTTCAGTGCCAGGAAAAATAGTGGAAAGTGTTCTAAACATCAAAATCACAGAACATATAGAAAGACATGGTTTAATGGAACAAAGTCAGCATGGCTTTACCCAGGGCAAGTCTTGCCTCACAAATCTGCTTCACTTTTTTGAAGGAGTTAATAAACATGTGGATAAAGGTGAACCGGTAGATATAGTATACTTGGATTTTCAGAAGGCGTTTGACAAAGTTCCTCATGAGAGGCTTCTAGGAAAAGTAAAAAGTCATGGGATAGGTGGCGATGTCCTTTCGTGGATTGCAAACTGGCTAAAAGACAGGAAACAGAGAGTAGGATTAAATGGGCAATTTTCTCAGTGGAAGGGAGTGGACAGTGGAGTGCCTCAGGGATCTGTATTGGGACCCTTACTGTTCAATATATTTATAAATGATCTGGAAAGAAATACGACGAGTGAGATAATCAAATTTGCAGATGACACAAAATTGTTCAGAGTAGTTAAATCATAAGCAGATTGTGATAAATTGCAGGAAGACCTTGTGAGACTGGAAAATTGGGCATCCAAATGGCAGATGAAATTTAATGTGGATAAGTGCAAGGTGATGTATATAGGGAAAAATAACCCATGCTATAATTACACGATGTTGGGTTCCATATTAGGTGCTACAACCCAAGAAAGAGATCTAGGTGTCATAGTGGATAACACATTGAAATCGTCGGTTCAGTGTGCTGCGGCAGTCAAGAAAGCAAACAGAATGTTGGGAATTATTAGAAAAGGAATGATGAATAAAACTGAAAATGTCATAATGCCTCTGTATCGCTCCATGGTGAGACCGCACCTTGAATACTGTGTACAATTCTGGTCGCCGCATCTCAAAAAAGATATAATTGCGATGGAGAAGGTACAGAGAAGGGCTACCAAAATGATAAAGGGAATGGAACAACTCCCCTATGAGGAAAGACTAAAGAGGTTAGGACTTTTCAGCTTGGAGAAGAGACGACTGAGGGGGGATATGATAGAGGTGTTTAAAATCATGAGAGGTCTAGAACGGGTAGATGTGAATCGGTTATTTACTCTTTCGGATAGTAGAAAGACTAGGGGACATTCCATGAAGTTAGCATGGGGCACATTTAAAACTAAATCGGAGAAAGTTCTTTTTTACTCAACGCACAATTAAACTCTGGAATTTGTTGCCAGAGAATGTGGTTCGAGCAGTTAGTATAGCTGTGTTTAAAAAAGGATTGGATAAGTTCTTGGAGGAGAAGTCCATTACCTGCTATTTAGTTCACTTAGAGAATAGCCACTGCCATTAGCAATGGTTACATGGAATAGACTTAGTTTTTGGGTACTTGCCAGGTTCTTATGGCCTGGATTGGCCACTGTTGGAAACAGGATGCTGGGCTTGATGGACCCTTGGTCTGACCCAGTATGGCATTTTCTTATGTTCTTAAGGTGCACATGCTGGTAAGGTCTCTTCAGCTGTCCACTGTTGCATGTGACGAAGATGCTGGAAATTTAACACCTGTTAGGCTCAGAGATGAGAAGCAAGTCCAGAATTTGAGATAAAGCCTCTGACAATTTGGGCAAAAGAAATGGTAGAACTGCTTGCTATTGCACCAATGAAGATGGCACTATTGATACACTGCCTCCTTTTCTATCGCATCATCTTCCTGAACAGAATCAGTGACCAAAAGGTTTACATTCACATTTACCTCTGGCAGCTTCTTCCCACTTTCTGTGCTATTTACTTTTGTCAAGTTCATCTTCAAAAACATCTTTATAGTGCAGCTCTTGACCTCCTCCCTCATGTTTTCCCTCCTTAAGTTCAACACACAGAGGAGAGGAGTCCATGCTCAGGCATAATGACATGGGCCTGTCCACTGCAGCTGCACAGCTGTTACGAGTGCCTCTACGCTAGGCATGCCAGCTCTTCTCAATAACCTCAGTGTTCAGATCTCGATCTTGCCACTTAATTCTCACAAACTGTCGCAGGTGTCTCAACTGCAGGCTTTTAAATTTGCTTTTTTTTTTTTTAATGGCTCAGTAATTCATTCATTCTTTTTCTGTTCAAGCACAACCAGTGCTAGGATTCTGGCACCACAGGCCTTTATTCACAACTACCCAGGGATTCTCCCCGCCCTATATTTTAATAGGCCCTCCCCCTTCCTCTTTTCCTAGTCTGATCATCTCAGCAGCAGTCCTGAGGCTGGGAGCCATGCACTGAAGCTCCTTTCAGAATCTTACTCTAAATCCAACCATCAGATGTCACCCTTAACAAGGGTGATGATCTCCTTTCCCCTTCCCCATCCCAGGGACTGCAACCATTACCTCCACAACATCCTCAGCTGCCCCAGGGTACGGAAGACTGCCTTGTGAACAGAATCCGTGATCTTTTGCACATCGGTGCAACAGCACTCCCACTGAGCCATCAAACTGGCCCAGACCTGTAACTTTTATAATGTGTCACCAATATAGGGTTATTTCTAAAGAATACAGAAATACAAGCAGCAAAACATCATCCTAGTTGCCTTAGTGATGCTGTGCATATACCAAAGCTGTTTCCATAACTTTCTAAATGCTTTGGATGTTGAAGGAATGGGATATGCAACCAAGGGTGTGCTAGCACTAGAAACTAGAAACTGTGTTCTTCAAATATATAAAAGCATCGATATATTAGAGGTATTAGAGGTTCTCTCCATCAACAAAAACTTCAGGAAGGGCATGATTTGATAGAGAAGTTTAGTTTTACTAGTGCATCTTTAATCCAAATTGCTTTGTTACTGTCACAAAGCAAGTGGTTCTCTTTTGGCTCTCTGTAGGTGAATGCACAAACCGGTCCTCTGCAAACAGAAGTTTCTGATGCATTCTTCAAGCACCTTGGAACTGGCACATCATCTGGCCAAGTTAAACAACTTTCTATTGATTCCGATACTAATGAGCACTCCAGATCCAAGGTCTTCTAACATTAACACCAACTAAGAACATAGTAAAACAGCGTGGAAAACTCCATGACACATCAAATGAATCAGAAAGATTTTCTGCCACAGAAGCTCCACCAGACATCACATCACGAAACTCTCATATTGCTCTTACAAATTGCTCTGAATAGTCAAAGTTTAAACAGCCTCGTTAATGTTTCTCTATTCATTATATCAAAAGCTTTAGAAAAGTCAAACACTACAAAGAGGTCTTGATGTTAATTGCCTCACAGAAAAAAGTAATCATAATCATTAGTTGATCTTTTCACATACAAACAGCACGGAGGAATACTTTCTATGCTTTTTATTCTGTTTAGAAGAATTTTAGAAAAGATCTTTCCAGAAACTGACAGAATGATTATCGCAGAAAGTCTTTTCCCACCCTTTCCTTCTGCATATGATTGATAAAAATGAAACATTGTTACATACCGACATTTTAAATCATGCAGATAAAGATCAAAATGACCAATCCAGTCTACTCTGTTGATATTTGTCCACTTTTAGTAGATTTGCATATAAAGTCCTAAGGAGGGTCTTGCTTTCCAAGAATGTATTCTAAAGAATCAAACCATGATGCTTTGAGCTCACTGTCACTGTATCTAAACACTTCAGGAGGAATTACACCAACACTCGGAGCTTTCCTGCATCTATTTTTTCAAATGGTTTATCAAGTTCTTCTACTATTAATGGCACTCATTTTCTTTTGTATTGGCAGTTGTTTTAACTGTTTTATTGTATTAGGATGAACATTCCTAGCTTGGTTCAGCACCAATTTTCTCAGTGGAAGGGAGTGGGCAATGGAGTGCCTCAGGGATCTGTATTGGGACCTGTACTTTTCAAAATATTTATAAATGATCTGGAAAGAAATGTGACGAGTGAGGTAATCAAATTTGCAGATGATACAAAATTGTTCAGAGTAGTTAAATCACAAGCAGATTGTGATAAATTGCAGTAAGACCTTCTGAGACTGGAAAATTGGGCATCCAAATGGCAGATGTAATTTAATGTGGATAAGTGCAAGGTGATGCATATAGGGAAAAATAACCCTTGCTATAGTTACACAAAGTTAGGTTCCATATTAGAAGCTACCAGCCAAGAAAGATCTCGGCGTCATAGTGGATAACACATTGAAATAGTCGGCTCAGTGTGCTGCAGCAGTCAAAAAAGCAAACCGAATGTTGGGAATTATTAGAAAGGGAATGGTTAATAAAACGGAAAATGTCATAATGCCTCTGTATCGTTCCATGGTGAGACTGCACCCTGAATACTGTGTACAATTCTGGTCGCCGCATCTCAAAAAAGATATAGTTGCAATTGAGAAAGTACAGAGAAGGGCGACCAAAATGATAAAGGGGATGGAACAGCTCCCCTATGAGGAAAGACTAAACAGGTTAGGACTTTTCAGCTTGGAGAAGAGACGGCTGAGGGGGGATATGATAGAGGTGTTTAAAATCATAAAAGAGGTCTAGAACAGGTAGATGTGAATCTGTTATTTACTCTTTCGGATAATAGAAAGACTAGGGGGCACTCCATGAAGTTAGCATGTGGCACATTTAAAACTAATCAGAGAAAGTTCTTTTTCACTCAATGCACAATTAAGCTCTGGAATTTGTTGCCAGAGGATGTGGTTAGTGCAGTTAGTGTAGCTGCGTTTAAAAAAGGATTGGATAAGTTGACTTAGAAAATAGCCACTGCTATTACTAGCAACAGTAACATGGAATAGACTTAGTGTTTGAGTACTTGCTAGGTTCTTATGGCCTGGATTGGCCACTGTTGGAAACAGGATGCTGGGCTTGATGGACCCTTGGTCTGACCCAGTATGGCATGTTCTTATGTTCTTAGTTTGGGGGTCCGAGATTTCCTTCAGGGAATTGTAAAGGATCACAAATCATCTGAAGAAGCCAAAGCATTTATTTCTTTTGCTTTATTCTCTCACCTGCTATCCATCATACAAATCTCTTTCTGCAAGTGAGACTTGACTGCTTTATATTTTTTTTCTTAGATTCAAATATATTATTTGAAAAGATGTTCCGCACAAAGTTTCTAATTTCCCTGGAGAAGATCTTGTATGCTATAATTTTCATCAAACCAATCTGCAATCTTATTTACCATAAGATTGCAGATTGGTTTGATGAAACCAATCTGCATCACCTTGCACTTATCCAATATGCATCACCTTGCACTTATCCACATTAAATTACATGGCCAAGCATGTTACATAAAACATTGTAAACAGGCTGATCAAGAGCATTCCTTGATGCATTGTTTCCTAGATGCATTATCAGACCTGAAGGCTTGGATAATTGGAGCTCCTAATTGAACCTGAATATCTGTATCCAGTTTCCTGATATCAAAATGCCGTGGAAGCAAAAACTCATAATAAAAACTGATTCAGGTATATTCGAGGTAAAAAGCCTGCAAGGGAGTCAGTTGGACCATTAGATGATCAAAGGGTAAAAGAAGCACTTGGGGAAGAAAAGCCATAGCGGGGAGACAAAATTAATTCTTTGCTTCAGTATTCACTGAGAAAGATGAGAGAGAGATACCCATGCCAGAAATGATATTCAAAGGTGATGAATTCAGAGGAACTGAAACAAACCTCAATGAACATGAAAGATGTACTAGGGTAAATTGACAAACTAGAGTAGCAAAATCACCTGGACCAGATGGCAAACATCCCAGAGTGCTGAAAGAACTGAGAAATGAAATTGCGGACCTGCTACTGGAAATTTGTAAACTATCAATATCATCATCTATGGTACCTGAAGACTGGAGGGTTGCCAATGTAACACCAATTTTTAAAAAGTGAATAAGAGGTGATCCAGGAAATTAGAACAGTGAGTCTGACGTTTGTGCCAGGCAAAATGGTAGAAACTATCCTAAAGAATAAAATTGCCCCTTCAAAATTCTGCCTCCCCCTGCCTCCCCCCACCCAGACTCACGAAAACACCTGGTGGTCCAGCGGCAGACTCAGGAGCGATCTGCCCCTTCCGGGCCATCGGCTGTTACTAACCAAAATAGCGCCAGGGGCCTTTAGCCCCTACCATGTGACGGTGCCATTGGCCGGCCCGTGTTACATGGTAGGGGCAATGGATGACCGGCATCATTTAAGGTGTCCTAGTTCTAAAATCAGAGGTTTCAGGATTAGCTGTAGTTCCCATGGGTGGAACACCCTGGAAGAGAGGACAAACACAGAGAACCACCAATAGGCAGAGTCAGCTGCAGACACATTGGGAGTGAGATCAGATGTGACCCGACACTAGCGGGAGAGAGGGGAGAGTTCACAGAGTGCAGTCAATCAGTAGGCATTGGATGACCGGTGCTATTTTAAAAAAAATGGCGCCGGCCATTGCTCCTACCATGTGACACAGGACAGCCAATGGCACGGTAGCCCTGTCACATGGTAGGGGCTAAGGGCCACCGGCGCCGTTTTGGTTAGTGGCAGCTGACGGCCTGGGAGCGGCAGATTGCTCCAGAGCCCCCCACTCACCAGGGGTTTTCGTGAGTCTTGGGGGGGGGGGGGGGAGGGTAGAGGGATTATCTTATTTAAATTTGGGTGGGTGGTGCAAGAGGTGGGGGAGCAGCGGCATGTGGTCCCCACCCCTGGAATAAGGGCTACGAACGGGGGCGGGGTAGGGCAGTGCAGGGCAGAAGGTGCCTAGGGCACCCAGTCTCCTTGCACTGGCCTTGGGCTGAGGGGAGATATAACAGAGGTTTATAAAATGAGTGGAATGGAACGAGTAAACTTTAATCAGCCATTTACTCTTTCGAAAAGTACAAAGACCCGGGGGGGGGGGGGGGGGCACACAATGAAGTTACTGGGTAATATATTTAAAATTGATAAGAGAAAAAACATTTATTTTTTTTTACTCAACACATAGTTAAGCTCTGGAATTCATTGCCAGAGAATGTGGTGAAAGCTATTCGTGTAGCTGCAATTAAAAAAGGTTTGGACAAGTTCCTGGAGGAAACGTCCATTAACAATTAAGGTAGAGTTGCAGAAATCCACTGCTTATTGTTGGGATAAGCAGCTTGGAATCTGCCTACCCCTTGGGATCCTGCCAGGTACTCATGACCTGGATTGGCCACTGATGGAAACAGGATAATGGGCTTGATAGATCCTTAGCCTGACCCTGTATAGCAAGCCTAAAAAAAAAAAGGGGGGGTTAGGAGCAACAGGAGCAGTTTTGAGTCTGGGTATGCAGACTTGAAATTACATATAGTTTTAACAAGGGAGATTTGGAGCACTCAGGTATATGCATGGCTTATATATTAATATCCTTCAAATCTTTTTGCTTGTGAGCACTACTTAAGACAGTAATGCTCAGACCATGGATTCTTCCAAGTAAACAGAACAAACGGTAGTGATCGGTGTATCAAGGGATTCTTTATTGTGATTCAACATTTTTTATGTATCTACACATATTTATGTTTATTTTAATGTATGTATGTGTGTCTTTTGTCATTATTTATTGTTCTTATAGCAGCCCCTGAGGCAGCTCCTGTGTGAGTGAAACTCGGCCACAGTCAGGCATATTCCAATAAAGAATCCCTTGATACACCGATCACTACAGTTTGTTCTGCTTTCCAGCATCATTGATCGGCTTCCGCTTTGCTTTTTGGGTTCTTCCATGTAAAGAAATGTTTTTTTGGCTAGTAGAAATAAGTATTGGTAATAAACTGCTGCTGCATGCAAAAGCTAAACAATTCTTTGTTTGCATTACATTTGCAACAAGATGGTCCGTACATTCTAAACACACAACCATATGACATCTCATCAGATAATGGAATGGCATTAATAGCTCTGTTAAGGGAAGAGTAATATTCTTCAAGCTCACTGTTGGAGCATAAATCATCAGGAGTGTAATAAACCATTGCTTGGCAAGGTGTATTCTGACAAATGAGATTAGTATGAGAATGCCTAATCAGATATTTTTGTACTAAAGTAAAGAAGAACGCCTTATGCATATGTCGTGTCCATCCGTGAGTGTCTGTCTGTCTTGACTGTTTCAGTTCCTAAACCTGCAGAAGTCCGGTCGTGTGCTTTGGGGTATAGTGTCCTAGTTCTAAAATCAGAGGTTTCAGGATTAGCTGTAGTTCCCATGGGTGGAACACCCTGGAAGAGATGACAAACACAGAGAACCACCAATAGGCAGAGACAGCTGCAGACACATTGGGAGGGAGATCAGATGTGCCCTGACACTAGAGGGAGAGAGGGAACAGCTCACAGACTGCAGTCAATCAGTAGCCATTGACTTGTACACAGAAATGCCATTCTCATACATATATACCTAGAGGTAGCATACATTTTGTCTTGTTGGCAAGATTGTTCCTGTTGGCAAGAACTACTCCTGCATCTCTTCTTTCATCAAGGTCTTTCCCAGAGCAAAAAATGTTGTGAGGTTTCTCAATCTGTCCTTGCCTCTCCAGTCTAGTCTCTAGCAAGGTTGTAATATCAATACTGAAAAGATCTAACTCATTGGTAACATTTCTAATCGTAGTTTTTAACTATGTAAAGAATACAAATTCTAGGTTGCCAAGGTCACTGTTTGGATATCATTTTTCTTACCACCAGGGCTAGATCTGAACTGTGTAGTCCCAGTTCCCCTGCCTAATTAAAAAAAAAAAAAAAGTCAGAAAGAGGGAAGGGGGTCTCTTTCCACACAGAAGATATCAGGTACAAGGAGATCCCCCCAGTTCCCCCATCACCTCTGAGTTACCTCACTGCACGTGGTATAAAGTGACAGCATGCACTCACAGACCCTGTGGCGGCCACATCTCTCCTCCTCCTGCACAGACCCCATTTACAAGTTGCAAGCCTGCTGCAGGGCCTGTGAACACGTGACAGCTAGCGGGCTCCGTGATGAATTTTCTTTCCGGAGCTGTTCCTACTGTGGGGGCTACTGCCAGTGATAGGCCTGGATAGAAACATGGCAGAGGCTGCAGGAGTACTCCAGTGCCTATGAAAATTTGGCATTGGAGGCAATTGCCTAAATTCTTCATGCTTGAATCCGGGCCTGCTTACCACTAAAAAGAAGGCAGATTGACTTTGGCTGTCCAACCGGGTTAGAGGCAAATTCTCTTTACTTTATCTTTTCCAAGGGCTTCCCCAATAGTAGCAAAAGATTATATGTCCAGGCGGCCCTTCTTAAGGATAGCAAACAGCTACCTCAGTCTGTCATCAGTCAACTATCCTATGACCATCACATTTAGGCCACCTGTGTACAGAGCTCCAGCTAGTAGTCTCCAACTCCTCAAATTTGCTGCCGTCACTTTTACTCCATCGCCACAAGATTTCCACAAAACATCCTCCACACATTGTACTGCAAGCAGAAATAGCTACTGTCAAACCCCCCGTTGCTGCTGTCTGGGCTTTTGAAATCCTGGTCATTGAAACATAGAAATGATGGCAGAAAAGGACCAAATGATCCACCCAGTCTGCCCAGCAAGCTCATGCCAGTATCTGCTGCACTGTGCATACCCCTATGCTTCTCAGTTTCTCAGACCGGAAAAGTCAGGGCCTTCATTGGATGCTGTTTGAATCCAATTTCTCTTAATCCTTGCCGTGGAAGCAGAGAGCTTGAGTTACATCAGAAGTATCAGACTTATTAAGGGTAGTAAAAGCAGCATCAGTAAGTTACCCTCATGTTTATTTGTTCTCCAAACCGTAAAAGTCAGGGCCCTCGGTTGCTGTCTAAACCCAATTCCACTTTTCCCACTGCTATTGAAACAGAGACCAATAATGGAGTCACATTTAACAGTATGAAGGCTTATTTGTTAAGGGTAGCAACTGTCACACCAGCAAGTTACCCCCATGCACTCTTTTCTTCATTTCCATCCTCTAGCCTTTAGGGATCCACAGTGTTTATCCCAAGGCCCTTTGAATTCCTTCACTGGTTTCATCTTCACCACCTCCTCCAGAAGGGCATTGACCACCCTCTCCGTGAAGAAATATTTCCTGACTTTGGTTCTGAGTCGTCCTCTCTGGAGTTTCATTTCATAACCCCTAGGTCTACTGATTTCTTTCCAATAGAAAAGGTTTTGTGCAACATTAAAACCTTTCAGGTACCTTAAGGTCTGTATGATCATCTCCCCTGCACCTCCTCTCTTCCAGGGTATCCATATTCAGATCCATCAGTCTCTCCTCATAAGTCTTCTCATGCTGACCCCACATCATTTTGGTCGCAATTCTTTGGACCTTGTCGATCCAGTCTTTATCCTTTTTTAGATATGGGCAACAGTGCTGAATACAGTATTCCAGGTGAGGCCTCACTAAGGACCTGTACAAGGGGATTATCACCTTTTTCTTACCGGTTATTCCTCTTTCTATGCAGCTCAGCATTCTTCTGGCTTTAGCTATTGCCTTGTCACATTGCTTTGCTGCCTTCAGATCACCAGACACTATCACACCAAGGTTCCTCTCCCAGTCAATGCACATTAGTCTTTCACCACCCATCACATGTAGCTCTTTTGGATTGTCGTACCCCAGATGCATGACTCTGCACTTCTTAGCACCAAATTCTAGCTGCCAAATCCTTGATTGGTCTTCAAGCTTTCTTAAATCATTTTTTCATTTCTCTACTCCTTCAGGCACATCTACTCTGTTGCAGATCTTAGCATCATTCGCAAATAGACTTCACCTTCTATTCCTTCTGCAATGTTGCTCACAAAGACATTGAACAGAACCGGTCCCGAAATCGATCCCTGGGACACTCCACTTAACACCGTTCTTTCTTCAGAGTTGGTTCCATTTACCATTACATGCTATCTCCTGTTAGTCAACCAGTTTGCAATCCATGCTACTTATCTTGGCATCCACTCCCTAGCTTCTAATTTTGTTCAAGAGTCTATGAGGGACTGTATCAAAAGCTTTACTAAAATCCAAGTAAATTACATTGAGCGCTCTTCCCAGATCTAATTCTCTAGTCACCCAACCAAAAAAAATCAGATTTGTCTGACAGAATCTTCCCCTAGTGAATCCATGCTGCCTCGGGTCGAGCAACCCACTGGATTGTAGATAGTTCACTGTTCTTTCCTTCAGTAGAGTCTCCATTAATTTTCCTACTACAGAGGTGAGGCTAACCAGCCTGTAGTTTCCAGCCTCCTCTCTACAGAAATGTTGGCACAGCTAATATATTGGGAAGCAGACTTTCAGGACTTACTTAAAAGTAGATATGGGGATAGAAATATCACTTTTAGAAATTTTCTGAATAGAGAATTAAAATTTAAGATATGAAAATCTCACAATTAGCAATTTATGAGATTTTGGGTTTTTCTTTTTTTTAAGAGGGGGAAGGTTTGTAACCCTGCCTATCATAATTTAAAGGGGGTTCCGATTAACATGCTGTTAACAGATTCTTTGCTACGCATTATCAATGGCTTTCATGCGCTAGAAATGGAGGCACCATGAGCTTAATTCTCTTCTTGGCTCTTGCTATGGCAGCTGGCAGAGATGTTGCTTATGACACAGATGTAGGAAGCTGAGGGGCTCAGCATGCTTCCTGTGTTTTGCTGAAATCAAAGAGCAAACATCAAGCCTAGATCAACCATCACCATAATGGAAGCACAGTTTCACTCTTTAGAGGAACTGGCAGAGAAGAAAGGTCTAGAGAAATAGGAAGGATAAACAATCACTCAGGTTCTGCCCTTTGTCTTTCCGGCAAGACTGAATTCATTGAAAAGATCCTGACCCTGGGAAAGCGTCCGAAGAGTTGCAATTTCAAAAGGGATGTTATGAAAAATCATAACGACAGATGGAGAGAGTTAAAAAATAAAAGGGGGGTTTTAAAAGAGAGAGAGGATCATTCCTTACTCTCTCAGTCCAACTCAAAAATGTTTCCACCACAAACACCTGAAAGAATTTGTACTTCTACTTTTAAGCATCTTGAGCAGGAAGCATGCACACAGAATAAAATAAGAACTGCAGCACAAAGCTGACTGTGATATGCTAAAATGAATTATTGCATGTTCATAGCACACCTACACAAAAGAGGCAGTGTGAAATGGGCAAAACATGTTATGTGGTCTTCTAAACAAGGCGCCATATCACAAATAACAGACAATTTCAGTTCCAAACTGTTTATATTCTAAATGGATACCTAAGGCATAGGAGAAACACACAACTGTCCCAAGGTAGCACAGTGCACTGCTGGAAGAAGTAGGACTTGAACTCAGACCTCCTGGTTCCCAACACATTACTTTCACCACCACCACCAGGGCCCCCCCGCCGTCAACCTCAGAATTTGATTCAGTGCTCTGCCAGAAGGACTACCACTAGGAACCCCTGGTGTACTTTATGAGCAAAGAGTGTACCCTCAGCAAGTGAAGCAGAGCCGTCAAAAAAAAAGTCACTTGATAAGAATTTGGCAGCACATCACTGATCATAACCTAAACACCTGAACCCAAAGTGTGGATTTTGGAATTTGATTTTCAATGAACTCAACTCGATTTGGGAGTCAGCTTGGCCAAACCCACCCAATTTGGATCCTGGGACCTCATTCTGTTCCATCTAAATTCAGTGCCAGGTCTAGGATGCAGCTGCTCACTAACCATTAATAGGATTAATGCATGAGATGGTGCCAAGCATTTGCTCAAAACATTACAGCATAGCCAGATTTTGGATCAGTTATTTTGCACAGCTGCTTTAAAACCACAGCTGGAAACAGTAATCTTGGGTGCATGGAGGTCTTTTGCACCAGAAGTTCAGTTTCTTCAGCAATGAAAGCAGGATGGCTGCTTTGAAATAAATAAACCCAAGTCTCTACTGCTTTGACTGCTGAACTTTGAGCAATGTTTACTGCAAACAAGATCCCATTATCTAGTGGTCACATCTGAGGCGTTTTATTGTGGCATCAGCCATAGTAATATCTTTGGTAGCTAGTAGAGGGGAAAAGGGAGGGTCAGCATATGAGATTGGAAGGGGAAGATTGACCTGGATGTGAAGCAGCCTGGGAAATATAGATCAGAAGGCTATTTCCATCTCTAAAATAAAGGTATAGAAGGGTGGGAGGTGTGGAAGCAGCTGAGATGGGGCACACTTATCCCATGGTGGTGCGGTTAGGGTTGAGGTTGCGTTCAGAGAGAAGACAGGGAGAGATGGCGAGCACAAGATGCAACATGTCTCACTGAATTGTCATTACTGCTCAGCACATGATGTGGTTTCCTTAGTGAAACATTAAGCTTTCCTCTTCATCTTAGTCTAATAAAGTCACAACCAAAAGAAGTTTTCTGAAATTTTTTTTTAAATGACTTTTGGTGTAAGTAGGAGTTCCAATCATAGAGATGGTAAAAAAAGAGAATCAGAGGGGGTGGTGAAGTGAAGGCGTGCATGAGAGAAGGGAAGAACCTGAATCAGTTAAAAAGGAAAGTGGTAGGGAAAAAAAAAGAGAAGACGGAGTGCAAAAGGTATAAAACAGAAAAGATGTGTGGCCAGAAAGGACAAACACAGGAGAGAGAGGCAAAGAGGCTTCAAAGTATTAAATAAGAGATTTAAAAAAAAAAAAAAACAAAAAAACAGCAAAAGGCAAAAGATGTTAGCATACTGAAGAAAAGAAATCAAGAATCAGATAGAAAAGTATAGAAGACAGGCTGGTTCCGTGATTCAGCGCCGACGCTGTGAACTGACAAAAGGATGGACTTGGATTCAATTCCAGCTCAAGTCCTCTGCTTCCTAAACCAGCTGGGTAAGCAAAACGAGCCCTATCTGCTGGCATCTAATAAACTGGTGTTATCACAGCAAAAATCAGATGGTGGAGACCATGAATGCTACCGTACAAAGAGAAATAAACACACAAAGTGCCATTATGCCATGGGTTCAGACGCCTCCATAATTCACATATCAAATTAGAAATCTTCATGAATGCACAACTCAGAGTAGTTTTCATCCTGCCTTCCATTAAATTAGGATCATTTGCATAAAACAAGGCTGTTATCTCTGTTTCACATAGCATCGTCAGAATCATTGCAAGAGGTGGTGGTTCTGTTGTAAAGCAGAGGCCTAATTTAGATGAGGATACAAAACGAAATCAGACAAAAAAAATCCCATTTTCAAGCAAATATTTGTGGAAATAACTAGTAAGGAAGAATCAGTTTAAAAATGATTCAACAGAAGGTGAACTGCTCCGTTCAGCTTTTCTCTGACATGCCAGCAGTCCCACTGAGGAACGTTAGCATCTGTTTATTGCTCTGGGGTTGTCACAACCACTTGCTTTATGAAAAAGGAATGGTAGCACTGTGGACCAGGTGGTTTCCAATAAGGCTTGTCTACAGATATTGGGTCTTTTGTGAAAGGATATTCACTTCTGGCTCATCTGTACCTTGCAAAGGGATGCAACTAAATGAACGAAGTGTTACTGAGCCAGTATCAAGAACCTGGAACAGCTATTGAGTGTGTCCACAATGCCCCTCTATTACCTCGTAAGCTTCCACTCCCATCTTGTTTTTTCCCATGGTTTAAGAATTGTTAATAAGCAGCAAATAAAGCAGATGTCTTTCATGGTCAAATAATTCACTGTTGTTTCAAAATCCCCCGCAAAATTGCTAACAGATTCAGTTTTTGGCATGGCACTGGGGAAAACCTCACAAAAAAAAAAATAGAATTTGTTGCAATTGGAACAAAAATGGGAGATACTTTTAAAGATAAGAACATACATTTCCCACAGCATGTAAAACAGCTCATTTGCTGATGCATTTCAATAAGCCCAATGGCATCTCCTGTATCTGGAACAGTAGCTCAGTCTTGTATTGCAATAGCAACTACAGTTATATATAATGTAGAAGCAAAAGCTCAAGGAAATGGGATTGTTCTGCTCAACCCTGAAAACTCAGCACACCCCTGTTATTTCTAGAATATCTGGGCACTTAGAAATGCATTTGCTGTTTTACTTATGGACAAAACAGATTTAAAGTGAGGAAGATAGGATAGCCAACTGCTGAAGTACATCACAAAATATCAAACAGGTAAGAATCATTATCCCAGTTTACCTTGGCATGATGTATTATTCTATTTAGCTAGTACTATGAAAATTAAAGGTTCTCTCAGACCAGGACATAATATACTGCTGAGCATAACTGGGTCACACAACCCAAACAATCTTGTATTCTTTACAATTATGTATGTGATAAGCATGAGCTTGTTCAAGTCTGAATTTTAATTTATATTCCAAATGGATTTCTTTCCTCATAGTTGCTTTCCTTACTGTGGAAAAAAAGTAAGTATCAGAATTCACTGGCTGATTCATATTCAAAATCGGTTTGTTCCTATTGACCAGAGCAGAAAACACTGTAAAAGTTCCTAAATTTCAGTTACCTACTTGGAGTGTATATTAATCAGTACTTTGGTCTTACTAGAAACATACCAACGTCTCCGGCTAAAACCCAATACTTCAACACAGCCAATTCTAGAATAGTCTATGCCAGAGGTAGGCAACACTGGCCCTCGAATGCTGCAAAGTCAATCAGGTTTTCAGGATATCCACAATGAATATGCAAGAGATGCATTTGCATGTAAATGCAGGCAGTACATGTAAATGCATCTCATGAATATTCAGTGTAGATATCTTGAAAACACGACAGGCTTGTGGCCCTCAAGGATCAGAATTGCCTAACCTGGTCTGTGCTGAAAGGGCTCCCTGACATTCTGTCTACATAATGTGCATATTTCATGTGATGTACAGAAAAGACTAAGAAAGAATATTGACCCTTTGGAAGCTTTCTGGTGATTGCAATATTGCAAACTGCCTAACTGGGTGGAGAAGGTGTAAATTGGTGCCCATGATTTCAGAGTCTAAAAGTTTGGTCAGCATTACAAAAGGTTGCCGGATTCCAAAAGAGCCCCTGAAAACTGTGCCAAATACAGGAATAACGTTTACCAGAACAAAGTATAAAACCTACTGGGAAGTAATTATATAGCTTACTTTATTTATTTAACAAACAACAAAGGAGTCTTACCTTTTTCTTGCTGCAGTAGATTTGCCATTTTTTCTCAGCAGGAAGTGCAAACATAGCTTCCCTGTGTTTGTCTGTGAGATCAAGTTCATCCTAGGCAACAAAAAACCCCACCGTTTTACAAATCAAATTCAACACGATAATGCATACAGTTTTGTAACAAATTAGAGAAATAGTAATTCCTCAATTCTGAACTCAAGTATAGGCAAGTAGCTTTAAAACAGATTCATGCATTACAAAAGCGAATACTACAGGGCCACTTGACTAAAACCAGCTTAACTAGATGGAATCTTTGTGGTTGGCTTTGACCAAGCATGAGGCCTCTTTTATGCAACTTAAGCAATATGGGTGATAGCTGCAGGTTGCTTATCCATATAATTCAACTACACAACTACAAAATGTCAGCCTCGAGAAAATGGATAGTAAAGCACGGCTCTCCCAAAATTATGTAGCAGATTTTTACTGGTAGGTAACAATTAATCTGTTTTGGATGGTTCATATTAGTAGGACTGTACCCTCTCTAAACTTTTTATTTATTTTTTTTTAAATTATAAAAATTCCTGATGCCTTGTGGTAAGCAATACATTCTTTAGATCGGTGTACTGTGAAGCCTTTTCTGGAAACTGCTTGTATCTGAAAGGTCTCCCTAAAGACTTCCCTACTGCCAGCTAGAGCAGCTTCTCTTACATTATAGGGCTTTATTCAAAACAAGTGTATCCATGGCTGGTTACTCAGGAAGGAAAACATTGGATGGATCCTCCATTCCTATCAGCAATGCCAAAATAAGGTTATTTTCATCATGTTAGCAAAAAATAAGAGAAAAAGAAAAGCCAGCTTCTATTTAATTTACTTCTTTTGATATATTGCCTTTCCATCAACAATCAAAATGGTTTACACATCATAAAACAAATAAAACATTTAACATAATAGTACAATCCTAACATAAAAACAAAGTTAATACAATCATCTACAAAAAAAAAAAAGCCACGTGTAATAAAACTATTGAAATAACCCAAAAGATTTAAAATAATAAATATCAACTTTACTAACACTCCTCATCTATTAAAAAGCCTGTCTAAAAAGCCATGTTTTGGGACCTTTTCCTAGATTTCAAATAATTTGACTCTAAGCAAATTTCTAATGTAAGAACATTCCAGAGAAGAGGTGTTTGATAAATTCTGTGAGTTAAGTAATCTCTAATCTAATTTCTGATGGAAAGGGAATCTGAGGAAGGGCCCATTATGATCAACGTAGCAGTCTAGATGGTTTATAAGGGGTAGAAGGTCAAAAAGATATTTAGGCTAGCCGCTATATGCACAAAATCTTGACTAGGTAACCAATGAAATTTTACCCAAATATCAAATTTTGCGGCTACATCCTGTAGCAGATGAAGCCACTTTAAAGAGAGGCAACTGGCAGACCCTAATATAGGACATTATAATAGTCCAATCAGGTCAAGAAAAAGGAATGGACCAAAGTTTGTAGGTCATACCTTTCCAAACAAGTTTTAAGATGACATATATACTGAAGAAAAATGCAAGATTCATATCAATGTCAATTTTGAGTCCTAAAGTTGTAACTACGTCCCTAAGATAGATATCAATACTTTCATTTGTGGGGTGATTTTAAGAGGATTGTTTCTAC
Organism: Rhinatrema bivittatum; assembly: GCF_901001135.1. Taxonomy (NCBI): domain Eukaryota; kingdom Metazoa; phylum Chordata; class Amphibia; order Gymnophiona; family Rhinatrematidae; genus Rhinatrema; species Rhinatrema bivittatum. Next base: position 61,388,029 of record NC_042618.1, read on the forward strand.
CATTTACCCAAAGTGCATTTAATTTTGGGGAGTTCACCTTCAACTTATGAGCAAGAAGCCAATGTAAAATCTGATCTAGAGATACTGACAATTTTCCTAACTCTTCAGGGAAATCAAGATCTATATAAGCTACTACTTGGACATCATAAGCAAACAAAAAACAGCTATAGTCAAGATCTTGAATCACTGCTGCTAGAAGGGCCAAACACAAATCTAACAGTCTGACAACTAAAACTGAACCCTGGGGGACTCCATGTAACAGATCTTGGTTCAGAGAGTTTGGATTCCCAATTTGATAGGTGCGATTTGACAAAAAGGGCTTGAACCATACTAAAACTACCCCTTTGAGCCTAAGATCAGAAAGTCATTGAATTAGCAGTTGATGGACCTCTGGCAAAGAAACAGCAAATGTGAATGAGAATTGTTTATCAACTTGTAATGTTGCTTTACAAACATACTGTCTATGTTTTTTACTTGTTAACCGTTCTGCTCTATACTTGCAAGGACAGTATATAAAGCCATGTAAATAAAAAAAAATAAATAAAACTAAAAAAAAAAGTGAAAAGCACATTTGCTACATTTTTTTTTTATTTTTCCTGTTTAGTGCTTTGAGTTGACACCCCAAGGTCTCACCTGAATTCACCATTACTATTAATGATCTGCTCAACTTGTAGCCTAACTGATCTACAGTCAGATAGAAAGACAACTGAATAGTTACAGCACTATGTTACATAATTCACTGCAGCAAAATACTTGAACACAATAACAGTTAATGACAGCAGATAAAGACCAAAATGGCCCATCCATTTGCTTATAGTAACTGCTGCTTTCTGCAGATACTCCCATGCAGCAATGTTAACTTTAAGGGTTACAGAGGTTACTCCATTTCTTCATTTCCATTCTCTAGCCACTAGGGTTCCTTTGGGTTTGTCCCACAACCTTTTGATTTCCATTCTTGATAATCATCTGGAATCCAATAATCACCGGATGGTGTGGTTCAGCAATAGAGCACAAGAGATGAAGGTTCATGCAAAGGTCCTAGACTTCAGGAAAATTAAGTTTACAAAAAATGGGAGGAGTATCTTAAGGAGTTGCTAGCTGGTTGAGAAGAATCTAGGGAAAGTAAATAGGAAAGAGGCCAAAATGGTTTTCTAAAGAAGTAGCTGCAAAGATAAGAGAGAAAGTTAGCATTCTTAAACTACAAGAGATCACAGAAAGTGGAAGACTGGCTACAATATCTGGAAAAACTAAGAGAAGCTGGGAAAGTAGTCAGGAATGAAAAAGTTCAAATGGAAATTTTAAAAAAAGCAAATATGGTAAAATAGGGGAACAAGACTTTTTCTTTTTTTAAGATATACTAGTGTTAGGACCTGCAAAAATGGCATTGACAGACTCAGGTGAAGGGGAGGAATTTGTAGAGACTGATGAGGAAAAAGCTAAATTGCTTAACAAATACTTCTGTTCAGTGTTCACAGTAGAAGGGGCCTGGAGCAGAACCACATAAAACACAAATAAGATTAGAAATGAAGTAAACCTTGATTTTCAGAACAGTGTATTCGTGAGGAGCTAACTAAATTTGAAGTAGATAAAGCAATGGGGCCGGATAGGATACATCCGAGGGTACTGAGGGAACTTAGAGATGTCCTGGCAACCCCACTGGCTGACCTGTTCAATGCTTCTTTCGAGTTGGGAGTAGTTCCAGAGGACTGGAGAGGGGAAGATATGGGTCCTGTTCATAAAAATAGAAGAAAGGAGGCGGCTAAAAATCACAGGCTAGTTAGATTGACTTCTGTGGCGAGCAAATTAACCCAAATCACAGCTTAAAAAAAAAAAAAAAAAAAGAGGATAGTGCAATTTCTGGAATCCAATGGATTGCAATACCCAAGGCAGCATGGTTTTTATTAGAGGGAAATCTTGTCAGATGAATATGATCAATTTCTTTGACTGGGTGACCAGAGAGTTAGCCTCAAGGGAGAGCACTAGATGTAGTGTACTTGGATTTCAGTAAGGCCTTTGACAGTTCTGCACAGAAGACTTATAAATTGAGCATCTCCGGTCTAGGTTCTAGAGTGACTGACTGGGTTATAAATTGACTGAGTGGGAGGTGACAAAGGGTAGTAAATACAGTTTACTGAGGAGGGGGGCATTAGTAGTGGGTGTGCCTCATGGATCACTCCTGGGACCAGTTCCTTGTAACATTTTCTTCAGTGACAAATTCTCAGGAAAAGTTTGTCTTTTTGCCAATGACAGCAAAATCTGCCAATAGTTAGACAGCCAGAAAGGTGTGGAAAACATGAGGAGAGATCTAGTAAAGCTCAAGGAATGGTCTAGAGCAGTGGTTCTCAACCTTTTTTCGGCCGGTGCACACCTGACAGATGGTTCTCACATACGTGACACATTGAACATGTGACCATCATGGGGCTAAATGTAAATATACATTCTGAATCCACAGGAACCCCCTCGACCTCCAATAATGGGTCAGAGTAGAACTAGAGCATTACCCGGACAACTCACCATACAAGAAAGATATTCTGGTTCTGGTGACATCTCAGTAAAAGCAAAACAAACTCCCTTTACTACTAGGTACAATAGCCTCCTTATGAAAAGACAGTAATTTACCACCAATGCATATCCTATGGAGAAAACACAACAAATAAGATTGATATAAATGCCTACATGCTAGTAAAATACCTCACCTCAGTCACATACATAAAGTCAACCTTCACCAAGGAAAGAAAGTCCACAAATTATAAATACGGAGACAGAAACTGGAATGGAAAACAAAAGAGAGCAACTCTGCATGCAGTGCAAACCTGGAGAAATGGAAACAAATATAGCACCTAACAGACCCAGGATCTGCAATAACGCACATAAACTAATCCACAAAGTTACACCTGCATTATGGCATGCACTCCAACAGTAACAACCCTATCTATGAAAAGGTAACACTACAAATATTAAACCAGGCCCTAAACACCAATATACTTCCTATTAGGAAAACAGAATAAGCCAAGCTGCTATAGATCCCATGCAGAAATAATTGTAAAACTATACTAATAAATGTTTCAAAAACAGATGATAGAGAACATCCAACAATTTAAAACTCATAAAAATTATTGTAAAATTGTCCAAATACCAATTAAATATTTCAAAACAGACAATACATAACTCATAATTAATATGGCAGTCAATCAAGAAAAATAAACTTAGAAAGCCACCTTTACTTACCCTCTCCAGCAACTCTCCTACTCCTTTCCCTTGCAGGCCAAAAGCACACACCAGAAGCAGCAGCGGCTGCTGAAGCTCTGTCCTCACCATCCTCTTCTTAGGGCCCACAACCAGTCACTCACTCACACACATACCCCCAAATTAGACCCCATGACCAGTCTTGGTCTCTCACACACACTAGTCATCTTCCTGACCAGTCTCTCTATCATTCACACACATGCCCTTCTCTTATATACAAGCTCAAAATCACACACAAATGCTCTTGCGCCCACACACACCACACACACACACCCATGCTCCATTCACACCCACACCCACCAGCACTCACCCAGGCTCCATTCACACCCGCACCCACCAGCACTCACCCAGGCTCCATTCACACCCACACACACCAGCACTCACCCAGGCTCCCATTCTCACATGCAGGGACTAGGCCTCACCGCCAAACCTCTTATTCCTTTTCTGCAGGGATGGGCTCCAGTTCCGCCACGGCTTTACTCCAGTGGGACTTTTTTTTGGCTGCCACAGGGATGGGCTCCCAGCCCCCCCAGCCTATGCTATGCCCCTTCTTGCCTCACCGGCTAATAGAGTCTTCCTCCCTTCTTCCTATTCCCACTGGCAGGTAGAAGGGAGTAGGTTTCTGATTGTCCTGCGTCGGGGCAGGAAGAATGAAGCAGGCTTGCCATTGGCCTGCTGGGGCAGGAAATGAGGACACACAACCGGGGCAGTGAGACACCAGGAACCGCGACACACCTGCCAGTGCTTGGCGACACACTGGTGTGTTGCGATATACCAGTTGCGAATAACTGGTCTAGAGACTGGCAGCTAAGATTTAATGCAAAAAAAATGCAGAGTAATGCATTTGGGCTGCAAAAACCTAAGGGAGAGATACAAGATTGAAGGTGAAATTTTTCTAAGCATAAAAGAGAAGAGGATCTGGGAGTGACTATCTGATGATCTTAAGGTGGATAAACAGGTAGATAAAGAGAAAGCAAAAGGCAGACAGATGCTTAGTTGCATAGGGAAATGAATGGTCTGCAGAAAAAAGGGAAGTGACATTGCCCTTTTTCTAGGTCCCTGATGAGAATTCATTTGGAATACTGTGTACAATTCTGGAGACCGCACCTTCAAAAAGATATAAACTGGTTGGAGTCAGTCTAGAGGGTGGCTACTAAAATGATCAGAAGTCTTCATTCTAAAGTATATAGGCATAGACAAAGATCTAAACATGTACACCCTAGAGCAGGGGTACCCAATTCCAGTCCTCGAGAGCCACAAACAGGCCGGCTTTTCAAGATTTCCAAAATGAATATGCATGAGATAGATTTGCATACATTGGAGGTAGTGCATGCAAATCTATTTGGGGCTTTCAAGGATCAGAGTTGGCCACCTCTGCCCTAGAGGAAAGGCAAAAGAGGAGAGACATTTAAATATCTCAAAGATTTGCATGTGGTCTAGAACAAGGGGTCATGGGATATGGAAAAAAGGGGAGAGATTCAGGAGTAAACTTGGGAAAAATGTCTTTAACAAAGAGGGTAGTGGATGCATGGAATGGCCTGCCAGTGAAGGTGGTGGAGACGTCTGAATTCAAGAAGGCAAGGGATAAATGCTGGGGATCTGAGGGAGCGATGGGTATTGTAAGGGCTAAATAAACGAGATAGATGAGGAGACTAGATGGGCCATATGGGCTTTTTCTACAGTCAAATTTCTCTGTTTCTATGTTTGTCTTCATCACCTCTTTTAGAAGGGCATTCCATGCATTCCCACCCTTTCTGTGAAGAAATATTCCTAGTTTTACAACTTCCTTTCCATCAGAAAAGGTTTGATTTTTGTGTATCATTAATTAACATAAGAACATAAGAAATTGCCATGCTGGGTCAGAGCAAGGGTCCATCAAGTCCAGCTTCCTGTTTCCAACAGAGGCCAAACCAGGCCACAAGAACCTGGCAAGTACCCAAAAACTAAGAAGATCCCATGCTACTGATGCCAGTAATAGCAGTGGCTATTCCCTATGTCAACTTGATTAATAGAAGTTAATGGACTTCTCCTCCAAGAACCTATCCAAACCTTTTTTGAACCCAGCTACACTAACTGCACTAACCACATCCTCTGGCAACAAATTTCAGAGCTTTATTGTGCGCTGAGTGAAAAAGAATTTTCTCCGATTATGATATTCAGCAACTTATCATCCCTCTTAACCCAAACCCCACCAGAGCAATAGTAAATTTAGATGAAAGTCTGGAAAACATTTTCAGCTTGCTACTTCATAATAAAATAAAGCTCAACCCAAAAAAAAAAAAAAGAGAAAGAATTACTGCAGATACATAGAAAAAGTCCGGATCCTTTAGAGGACTCGGGTGTCTCTTGAAGGGACAACTGTTCCCTTTAGCCAGCAAGGCCAGGGCCTGGGATTCATACTGGGATCCAGCCTCATGACCAGACTGCAGCAAAAGCCACACTCTTTCATCTACTCCATCTCTGCCCATTCCTAGACAGCCCTGCCTTGGTCACAGTCATTCAGGCCCGTGTCATCTCCGGTTTCAGCTACCGCAACTCATGCTACATCGGGATCCCAATTCCTTTCAGGTATTTGAAAGCCTGTATCATGTCTCTCCTTTTTTTCCAGGTGTACATATACAGGTCCTCCAGCCTCATCTCATAAGAGTGCAGACTCTGCACCACTCTGGTTGCCTCCCTCTGGATCGCTTCCATCCTGTCTATCCTTTTTGAGATGTGGCCTCCAGACCTGAACACAGTGCTCCAGGTGAGGCCTCACCCACGTCCTGTACAGGGTCGTTATCACCTCCTTTCTCCTGCTGGTTCTGCCTCTCTTTGTGCAGCCCAGCATCCCTCTGGGCTTAGCTATGCTCTGGAACCTTTTATAAGTTCTGTGCTGCCTTCTGGCTGCCTCCCAAACCCTAGGCCTATTATGGATTAATTGGGGACCTTTGTTTTCAGTTTTTGTTTTATTTTTCCCTAGAATTTATTGCTGTTTATTATAAGAAAAAGAGGAGAACTTCAGTGGGAAAAAAAAAGGAGTCATTTTTTTTTCCCCCACTCAAGTTCTCCCGTTTTTATTCATTATAAGACAAACCGATAAATTCCAAGGAGGAAAAAAAAAACCCTGAAAACAAAGGCCTCCAGGAATAAATAACTCAGGAAAAATGCACATCCTAATACACCTGGTGGAGATGATGACCAGCAAAGAACAGAGTTCCTGAATGTAGCACTGTACTACATCATTTATAAACTCCCCCCCCCCCCCCACCACCACCCCCATCACTGCAGATGGCAAAGACTAGGCAGCTCAGGTACCCTGGTCAACCCCAAGGGAAGAACCTTCAGTGCCACATTATTGCTGGGAGGGACTGTCAAAGTAATGGCAAAAATCTTATCTCCCTCCCTGAAGTCCAATCAGATGGAAGCCCAGTGGCTTGACTCATGGGTGTGACCCACAGTGATCTTTATGTTTTTGAAAACATGGTTATTCAAACAAGCCAATCCGGATTAACCTCCCCCCTCCCACCCTCATCATGCCCCTACATAGATCCAACACACCTCTCTTCGCCCCTCACCCCTCCATAATGATTGCACTTTTGAACTCTCACATAAGCAATCCTATCCTTTCCTTATATTAAGGACTCCCGTTGTTCCTTGCTACCAAGGACTCCCTGTTCACTAGTTGTTAAGTTACTTGTCTACTCTGCTCTTGTGTGACTCCCCCTCCCAGTTGTAACTCCCTGTTAACATGTAATTTCTATCTGCTGTTCAAATGTAAACCGGTATGATGTCCCCACTAATACCGGTATATAAAAGTCCATAAATAAATAAATAAATAAATAAATAAATGTTTTTTGTTTTTAAGATTTGGCTGATCATGTGATAGGTTTACACTGCTTGTCAATAAATTGATTGGATACATGTGAATTTTAGAACCTTTAGCTGCCTGCTTACCAAGTATGCAAAATGAACACATTCCAGACAATGACATGGTCGTCTTTTGTTCTTTGATATTTTGGTACATGCAGGGCTGGGAAAAATGCCAGGTGCTAGGTCACCTACAATTCAGGGTCTGGTGCCCAGTGTAAGAGACACTGGCCCCACCAGCAAGAGCAGAACTGGGGGAAGGATGTCAACATGGCAAAGTTCCATCAGGGGGTTCAGAACCAGGGAGGGAAAGTTTCAGTGGCTGCCACCACCACAGGGTCAGTTCCAGGGCTGCCAACTGGCTCCAGATTTTCAGGACAGGTTGATCCGGTCCAGCTTTTACCCACCTGCACAGAGGTACTTATAAATCTTGCTTTTCTTAGGGAATGCAATAGGGAAATTAGAATAAATCCCAGCATGCGATGGGGTAAAATCAGGACTGGATCAACCGGTCCTGAAAATCAAGAGCTAGTTGGCAACCCCAGTCAGATCCCAGGAGAGGAAGTAAATGTGGCTGGGCTGAAGAAAAGGTGAAGAAGGGGGAAGAAGTTACGTAGCGGAAGGAGGAAGAAAGATCCTTGAAATAAGAAGGGGGAAAGAAAATGAATGAGAAGGAAAGAATGCAAAGAAAAGGAAAAAAAAAGGAAAAGTAAAAAGAAAAAAAACAAATTAAAGGAGGCATAATTTAAAAAAAAAGTGAAAAAGCAGAACAAAAAAGAAGTTTCTCTTCACTGAGGGAATGCTAAGGCTCCTGAAAATGTTGGCTGGTGCTTAAGTTTTGCATGGTGTCGGGGAATTATTTATTGGTTCCAGTTCTTGATATTTTTCCTTTTTCCTCTTTATTTTTTGGTCATTGATTCTGTCCAAACCCAACACAGTGTCTAGATTCCAGACAGAAGAATCCAATAGGCAAAAAATAAACATAAAAATTGGGCACAATGAAAATGACACTGTATTTTGAAATGTTCATAGGTCAAACAGTAATTGCTGTACTTTCAAAAGATCTGGATACAGGCACTAGACAGAGAACATTTATTTATTTATTTAACATTTTTATATACCGGGCTTCATGCAGAATTTGCATATCAGCTCGGTTTACATTGTAACTGAAATAGACATGCATGAAGAATGCAGGTTACATAGAACAGGGACTTAAAAACTTGGTACAGAATACATGGGTAAAATAACTTATAACATAATTGAAGAATGAGAAACTGAAAATTTCAAAATGAAAATGAAAACATTTATCAGAATAGCAGCCTGTGGACACTATTTTACAAAGCACAAACTAGAAAAACATTACCAAGCTGCTCAGGATCTAAGAATATGACTTTTTATTTTAATTATTCTTTGGCAACATCTGACATGAGCTAGTTCATATGGGAATCAGAAACACTGCAGATGGTAGATAGGTATAAATATCTGCCTTCTTTCTTGATCTTCTCATATGTTGCTTTTTTCCCCCTTCCCTAGAGTTAAATCAATTCACTTTCTCTCAGCACACTGTACTGCCAAGAGAAACTCCAAAGTGCCTGGTCTGTACTTCATCTAGATATTTCTTCCTTTGACCCAGTGTGCATCTCCGCTAGATTTTTCACTACTATTAGAATATGCATCCTGTCCTACTTAAGAGACTCATTTTTAATTATATAATGATATTGTCTGTTTACATAGCAAGCAAATTTAGAAATCCTGCATCATCTGGGAACAGTCTCCGCTCCCATCCAGCGACATCCATAAGGTTCAATTAGATCTTACCTGTTAATTGGCTTTCCTCGAGTCCTGTGCTTCATAGGCACACCATTGTGAAAAAGATACATATATGTTCATCATATAAAAGACAGAAATGTCTACTTGTTAGTAGAAAAATCAAGCTGGTCTTTTCCAGACTCGTCTTAACTTATAATCATTGGTCATACAAATATGTTTTTTGAAGAATTTTTCAATATGCAACTTTTTAGAAAAAATAAAAGAATTTAACTTGAAACTCCTCGTGTTCTTAAAGGAGAGCTGCCCGACACTGCCAGCACTGTTTCAGTTTCTTAGAACGGGAGTGAGACTTATTTATCATTTCACAGTATTACACTCAGAGATATTAGCAGATGAAACTGGCTTGATTTCTAGAAGTGCTGGTGTTGAAGATAGCTGTGCTGAGCTGTACTGCTCACTGAAAGGACAGCATCACTGACTAATAAAAGCCTTTTCATCTGCTATCTGTACAAGTGAAATACTACCGTGAAATGATAAATAACACAGTCTCACTACTGTTCTAAGAAACCAAAACACTGAAACAGTGCTGGCAGTGTCGGGCAGCTCTCCTTTAAGAACAAGGTAAGTTCTTTATTTTTTCTAAAAAGTTGCATATTGAAAAATAGCCAGAGCCACCAGTTTCTTGCAGCAAAGTTTTCAAGATTCTGTGGCAAGAGTTGGCAGATATTCCTAATTTTGAATATATTTGCAATTTAAATTATGTTGGTTTTTTTTACTTTATAGAAATAAACATGTGTGTGTCCAGTTAATTTATTTGGTTCTTTAGAGAAAAGGGGATCTTGGTGGTTAGGGCTGGGGAGGACAGAAGGGAAGAGGGAAGACAGGAAATTGCAGAGAAGGAAAATGAAGATGGAAACTTAGGTGGGAGGGGTACAGAAGTAAGGGATGGAGGAGGAGAGGAGGGGGATTCAGGAAGGATACGGAATGGGATGTCAGGAGAGAATAGAAGAGAAGGGAGACAAGAGGGATCAGGAGTAGGGGGAGATGGAAAGCAAGGAAGTCTTGGGGATGAGACGAGAAGATAAGGAGAGAAGATTGGGAAGAAGAGAAGGAAGAGCAAGCAAATACTGGGATGGGGTGCAGGAGAAAAGTCATAGACCCCCCAATCACATCTCATTCCCTCTTTCCCCCCTCACTCTCCCTCTCCCTCTTTTACTTCTTCCTACCCCCACAAACTCTTCACTTACCTTAGTTCCCCCCTCCACCTCACTCACACTGGTTCAGTCCCTCCCCCTTCCCCCCCAAACCCCTCACTCACAACCCTCAGCCCCATGAACCCCTCTCACCCTGGTTCCCCCCACAATCCTCTCCCTTACCCCAGTTCATTCACTCCTCCCCAACCAATGATTCATGGTTCACTCCCCCCACCCACTTCCTGTATGCCCCTACTCACCCCCTCATATAATTTTCAAACAGAAGGGGGACCGCAGCCTTGCAAGCTCCGCAGGCATATCTTCCCTCTCCCCCTACTGGGGTTCGAGCATTGCGCTCGTGCCATTCAGGCCCCTGAAGGGAGAGGAGGGAGGACACACTGGTGGAGAAAATGGAAATCTGCCATCCTTCTATTGTCTGAAAATGATAGGAGCCGGTGAGAGAGGGGATACAGATGAGACAGGGAATGTACATTGCGCCATCCACTGCCACCAATGTTTCTTCCAGGGAGGGCGGGGGAAGGGGAAAATGCCCTGCCCACTGCCACCAATGCTTTCATTTTGAAAGGGTCCTCCGTCTTCTGCAGCAGTTTGGCCAGGATTTCTCAATTACGCAACAGGGGGGGGGGGGGGGGGGTCGAATTTTGTGGCCCTTACCGCGACCACACAATCGCGGGAGACCAGGGACCCTGTTAATAGCTAATGCCATCATTAGCATGGGAGGGCGCATTATTGTGTGCAAAACTCCTTGCTACATCAGCTGTATAGTTTGCACCAGATAAACAGCGCACTCTTGCCAAGCGCATTTTATTACGCCGGCCCCAGTGTTTCCTGTTTTTGTCAGAATGGTTTAAGTCCCGGAAGACCTTATACAATACAATGCAGACCATCTGCCACCTGGCTCAGTCAGCATAGAAGCGAGCAGAAACCCTACTGCCGGGTGTGCAGCAATTATGAAAGCAGTTCTATCATTTATAACAGGACTTTTCAAAACATTAAATTAAAGAATTTTATTAAGTTGTAGAACGTATGTGGGTAGGTGGTTGAAAAAAAAAAATGAGCTCATTTCCACTATGGTTTCCTACGATTGTTCTGTTCACAATCAAAGCACCCCAGGGTTCTGCACGGTATTTTATAATTCCCTCGGCCAACGCATTTAAAAGAACACTGGAAGAAATGTATTTGTGCGCTCCATATTAAATGCACCACACGATTAGCAGAAGAAAGATGACAGCTTGCTGATGCAACAGTACGGAAGAAAAGTTGAAAGCATGCTTTTGGCAGAGGATTGCTATAAACCTGTTCCTCCTCAAAACCATGCGCAAAGGTAATGTGTATTTTAGTAACCGGCGTCTCCTTGCTAGCTTTTTTTTTTTTTTTTTTAAAGTATGTTGATAAACTAAATGTATTCTTGTCTTTATACCCTACCCATGTCCAATGAATTGACGGTAATGTAACAGCATCATATGCCACTTCCTACCGAATCCTCCACATTAAAACTTGGGGGAATCTTCTGGCTTGACTTAACATGAAAGGTTTTTACAGCTTGGGCTCTGCATACAGATTTCATTGTGGTTTCTTTCCTGTAACATCTTGAGAAACTATGAAAGGAAGGATAATGCTACTGATGAGCAAACGATTTCTGTTTTCTCACCATTTCAGATAGCATTTAGCCGCATATAAATCGCGCAAAATGCTTTCTCTCACTGGCTGCTCTATGTCCGTTTTTGTTACATCTCTGGGTTGGCTGCTATATTCTCTCGTTCTCCTCTGAAGCCAGCAGGGATCCGTGGCAGCAGACACGTAACAAAGATAGGATGTCAGCGCTTGCTACAGGATTACATCGTGATAGTAAAGCACTGCTAAATATATAGGCAATTACACACTGAATGAAACAGCACATGGAAAACAAACACTACAAATACTTAGTAACACTACCAATTGAGCAATCACTAAAGTGCCAGCGCCTGTTTACTAGCAGATCATGTGATAAGACGCTTTCTTCCATTAAAGTGCTCTCGCACCAGGGTATAATACAGGAGTCAGGTTTTCTTTTAAGCAAAGCAGCTTACAAAGTTTACCAGCTAACAGGCAGTGCTTGAAATGTTTTATTTTTATTCTACAGAATTACTTTCTTGAACAATTTTGGCCCAGCAGAACTGCTCAGCTGGACTTTCCTGTCCCTCTCACCAAAACCTGCCAAAGACGACACACCTAATCCCATTTGTACTGTGACAATCTGATGCAAAGCCTGCTGAGATGTTACACACCTATTAGTCAGTTAATAAATATAGGCACATGAAGGGAGTGCATTAAGTATGTAGGCACAGTCCAGTGGTTGAGAGACTATTACACCTAAAATGTGTAATCTCTCTCTATTACACCACACCCAAAAGGACCTGACAGTACTTATACAAAACAAAAACTATAGCACAGGGGCTGGACACAAGTTCAATTATACAATGCATAAAAACTACGGCATGGGGCAGAGGACATCAGTTTGGTTCTCAGGTCAGCTCTTACACTCCCTGGGACTGCCAGAGCTAGTGAAGCTGTGGAGGCAGCATTCACATCCGCCAGGAGTAAGGGGGTCTCAGTCATCGCACAACAGCGACACCTAGTGGCCTGACTTCAGACTCATGATTGCAAGGTTCCATGTGCATGGCCCCGAGCACTGTCACTTAGCCAACAGTCAGCCTCTGCAGGATGCTGAAACAAAGGCTCTCACACTGTAGCTTAACTCAGCTACAGTGAGGACACTTTTTTTCACTCAGTGCACAGTTAAATTATGGAATTTGTTGACTGAGTAAGCAGTTAGCATAGCTCTGTTTAAAAAGGGTTTAGACAAGTTCCTGGAGGAAGTGTCCCTAAACCACTCTTTAACCATGCAGACTTGGGAAAGTCACTGCTTACCCTGGGTTATGAGCAAGATGGATTGGATCTATTTGTGATTCTGCCAGGTACCTGTGGTCTGGATTGGTCACTGCTGGCGACAGGATGCTGAACCCTTTAGTCTGTCCCAGTATGGCATTTATGTTCTTTCGCAAAGCTTCCTAGTCATTGATCAGTGCTTTATTAAGATTGGGATATTTGAAGAAAACAAAGTATCATAGTCTTTGCACCCCATCCGATGAATAAGTGTTCAAACTAGTTCAGTCTATCACCATTACACTGTAATCATGGCACTAAGTTTTAGGATTCTAAATCAACATTTCTGTCATTATCCTTTTTACAAACACATACATTTTGATATTCTGTGCCCCACACAAGAAGGAAAATGAGAAATCCTCTTGTGAGTCAGAACAAGAACTCAGAACAAACTGGTATTCCTGCTTGGAGCAGATTACACCAGTTTCAAATGCTAATCAGTTATAGTCTAAACATAAGAACATAAGATGTGACATATTGGGTCAGACCAAGGGTCCCATCAAGCCCAGAAACCTATTTCCAACAATGACCAATCCAAGTCACAAGTATCTGGCAAGTACCCAAACATTAAACAGATCCCATGCTACTATTGCCTGCAACAAGCAGTGGCTATTTCCTATTGATTAATAGCAGTTTATGGACTTCAAATCTTTTTTAAACCCAGTTTCACTAACTGCCTTAACCAAATCCTCTGGCAATGAATTTCAGAGCTTAATAGTGAATTGAGTGAAAAAGAATTCTCTAATTTGTTAGCAAGTGGCACATTTAAAACTTCATGGAGGGCCCCCTAGTCCTTGTGTTATCCGAAAGAGTAAACAGATTCACATTTACCCATTCAAGTCCTTTTGGGTAAATGTGAATCGGTTATTGACGCTTTTGGTACACCAGGATCGGGCTTCCTTGAAGAGTGGGTCGATCTGCATGGAGGGACCATGATTAGAAGCCCAAATTTCAATGAGTATGGGGAAGCCAGATGTATGTATTTATTTTACAACAGCCTCACTAACCTTGATGGCTGTGGAGATTACACTTGGTAATTATATATAGAAGGGGGTGTTGCCTTAAATACTGGCTTTGATAGAAGCAAAGCTGAAGCTGGCAAAGCCTGAAATGGCCTGTTAGTGGGGGTGGTAAGGTCCATTGCTATAACAGATTTTGAGCATGTTTAGGGAACAAGGTTGAGGGCTCAGGTTAAAGTTATGGGCGAGGGGAGAGGTAAGGTTGGATTGCATCTACCTAAATTGGACAAATGTCAACTGGGAAGGCTGGATGGGTTTTGCTTTTTATCTGCCATTGTTTACTGTATTATGCACCATGACATAACGATCCAGTTACATCATGAATGAATGATAAATGCCTGAACACGGCTGTGTTCACTTGCAATGTGATTTTTAGGATTCATCTTGGGTGATGACTTCTCAGCCTTTTGGCTAAGATCCAAATGCAAACTCTGAGCTGTGAGATGAGAACAGGTCCCTTCTTGGCCTTTTGGCCAAGACTGAGAAGCTAAACAGGGAGGTTACATACCAGGCCTGCTGAGCCCACTGTAGACACTATAGGGTGAATTTTAAAAGCCCAAAGCGTGGCAAATCCAGGAGATGCATGTGTGACTGGGACGCGCAAGGGCCGTGTGGATTTTAAGCAGTCCACAGTATCGCCCGATACATGCATTGCAAAGGTTTTTTTAAAAAAAGGGGCGAGCCAGGACAGCGCCATTAAGTCAGAGTCCTGCACAAGCGCGCGCCAGGATCGGACAACCACGTAACTTTCTGCTGCTATGGACTGTAGGTAAGTAGCAAAATTAAAAAATTTAGGGTAGTTGGTGGGGTTTTAGGGGTCAGGGCTAGAAGGGTAAAAGGGAGGCAGGTTAGGTAGGGGATTTAGGAAGTCTGCTCCAAAGAACTCATGAGCTTTGCAACTGTGCAGTTGTCCCCAGTATAAAGGGGTTAAATACTGGGAACAAAATTAGCTCACTGTGCTTTTAAGCAAAGAGAAATAAAACTGCTGGAAAGGGTGAATGAAAAGAAGTAATGTGGATCTACAGATACAGATGGGAGAGGAGGAAAAGTGATAGAGCAAGAGAAAATTAAAACCAAAGCTATTCCAGACCAATATAGAGTATCTCCTGCAAGCGCCCAGAAGGAGGGGGAGGTCCGATTGGGTACAAAGGCTCATCAGCTATGCTTCCGTAGCCTACTTAATTACTCCCTTAACTCCACTGAACCCGGTCAAGATACCTGTTCAATGGGGACCAAATTCTAAAAAAAACTTGGAGAGAGAGTCACCCCTCAAAGCCGTGAGCTGTTCCATATAAAAAACGTATCTGTCTCAATTTAGTGTACAGCTGGGATAAACCCGGTGGGTCCACATCCTTCCAATGCGCTGCAGTCGCAATAAAAGTAAACATTTGGTGTGGTTCTTCCTCCAAGGCCGGATATGGAATCCCCAGTAGCCAATGATCGGCCTGCAATGGTATCTGAACCCCCAAGACCGAGCCCTACCATGTGTTGTCACTGCGCCCAAAACTGTTGGATCCGGGGCATTGCCACCACATGTGCCAAAAAGTACCTTGCTGTGAGCACTGCCGCCAACAAAGGGGAGATTGGCCAGGCATCCAGCGTGCCACTCGCTCCGGAGCATAGTGCCACCGATACAATAATTTATAACAATTTTCCATCATCGGGCTGGGAAAATAAGGGGATAAATAAGAAAACGGGGGAGAAGGAGGGCACAGTTAGAGAAGACGACAAATGTGTAGTTTGTTCTCAGAGGCCCAGTTAAACTTTTTGACCAAATGTTTCAACAATTAGACATTGGGCCATTTGTGTATCTGTCTAGCTAGGTTATTATTTTAATGTTTTCTCTATAAATTGTCTGTGCTCTTCTCAAACAAAAAAAAAAAAAAAAGGCAAAACCACTCATTACTCTGAAACTAACTAAACCTGAAAGGTGAGACAGATGTTCTTTCAGATAGTTACATAATATAATTAAGACATATGATACGTGCGGTTTAGCTTTGTAAACACTACCACACTTTATTTCTACATAACTCACTGCAGACAACCCACTTTACTGCGTCACGCATGTGAACGGCAATTGGTTTGGTGGCTCAGTGACAGTGCCAGGCACTGCCCTGTGGAGGGCCGGAATCTGATCCCCGAGTTGAGTCTTCTGATCCCCGGTCCAACTATGCCATGGAGGCAGCGTTCAGAGCTCCGTGGGGAGAGGGAAGAGAATTCCTCCCAGCATGCACCTGACACCTTCTGGCCAGATTTAGGGCCCATTATTGCAGGGATCTGGAAGGAGCTCTGGCAAGTGGCCCCTGGCTGAGGACTATTGCTGCAATAGCAGAAGGGGATAAGAAATAGTGGGGAAAAAAATCCCCAGGCAGTTGTAAAAATCAGGATTCATGGTATCGCAGCCCAACAAAGGTGGGTTCTGACTGAGATGAAACAAGGAATCAGCAGGATCCAAAAAAAAAAAAAAAAAGAGTGTGACTGGCTTCACTCAAGCAGACAGAAGACGCCAAACACATGCAGATGACACAAAATCATTTTGAGTCATTAAAACATCAGCAGATTGTGAAGAAATGCAGCAAGATCTTGGGAGATCGGGCATCTACCTGGTAGTTGTAATGTTATGTGGACAAGTGCAAAGTAACTCACAGAGAAAAATAATCCCAACAACAGGTACACTACACCCTGGGATCAGTGTTAGGAATCGGCACCCAGGAAAAAGGACCTTGGGAGTCCTTGTGGATAATACATTGAAATCTTCGGCTTGGTGTGCAGCGGCAGTCAAAAAGTTAAACAAGAATGTTAGGAATTATTTGGAAAGGAATAAAAGAACAAAACTGAGAATATCATAATATGCCTTTGTACAAATCCATGATGCGACCTCGCCTTGAGCACCGTGTACAGTTCTGATCACCCAATTAAAAAAAAAAACCCCAAAAACACACAAGAGTGGACGTGGAAAAGGTACAGAGAAAGGCAACAAAATGATAAAGGGAATGGAAAAGCTCCCTTATGAGAAAGATTAAACTGATTGCGCCTGGAAAAAAAGATGACAGAGGGGATATTACTGACATTTATAAAAATCATGAGTGGGGATGGAATGGGTAAATAGGGAAACACGAAAAATACTAGGACTACAGGATACTCCATGAAACTAGCAACAAGCATTTTTAAAATAAATCTTAGAAAGATGAAATCTCTTGCTGGAGGATGTGGTCAAGGCAATAATCATTGTGACAGGGTCCAAAAGAGAATTGGGGGACAAGGAAATTACCATAAGCAGTTATTAGCCAGGTAGATAAGACTCTGGAAAGCCAGGGCTTGACTCCCTGGGAGGGAGATACAAGAAATAGATCAACTCTTGGGGATCTGATGGGTACTCGTGACCCGGACTGGCCACTGTCAGAGACCCAATGCTGGGCCCGATGGACCCCAGTTTTATTGTGCATGCAAAAAGGATATAGCAACACTAAATACAACCCTCCGAATCAGAAGTCGCAAAGTCCAAATCCTGTAATCAAGCCAAAAAAGTATTTCCTGGGGCAGGGGGACTATTTCTCAGGTGTTCCAATGCTCTCCTGGTGAGGATTAGGTGCAGAAAGCAGAGATGCCTTCCTCCAAAGATGTGTAGCTGTGCTGTGGCTGCCAATGCCATCTCCGATCAGTCACGCAATGACAAATATGATAAGCCAGGAGACCCATACATGACCACATGAGCAGCACTGCAGTCCTCCTCCATTTCACACAGCTGAGAACAGATGATCTAACAATGGACTGCAATAAAGTGCAACCTATGCAGGAAGGCCTGGACTGGGTTTGTTTTTGATATGCTTGCTGTGGAAGCAAAAACTCATAATAAAACCTTATTCAGGTACATCTGAAGTAAAAAGCCTGAGAGGAAGTTAGCTAGACCATTAGATGATCAAGGGGGTAAAAGGGGCACTTAGGGATGACAAAGCCATAGCAGAGAGAGTAAAAATTATCTGCTTTGGTTTTCATTGAGGAAGATGTAAGATACCTATGCCAGAAATATATTCAAGGATGATGATTCAGAGGAACTGAAACAAATCTCAGTGAACCTGGAAGATGTACTAGGGCACATTGACAAACTAAAGAGTAGCAAATCACCTAGACCAGATGGTACAAATCCCAGAGTGCTGAAAGAATTAAGAAATGAAATTGCAGACCTATTGGAAATTTGTAAACTATCCCTATCATCATCTATGGTACCTCAAGACTGGAGGCTTGCCAATCTAATGCCAATTTTGTTTTTTTAAAGGATCAAGTGGCAATCCAGGAAGCTACAGACCAGTAAGACTAAAGTGTGTGCCAGGCAAACTGGTAGAAACTATCAAAGAACAAAATTATGGAACATATAGATAAGCATAGTTTAATGGGACAAAGCCAAAATAGATTTAGTCAAGGAAAGTCTTGCCTCACAAATTTGCTACTGTTTTTGAGTCCGTAAAGAAACATGTGAATAAAGGTGAGCCAGTTGATATAGTGTATCTGGATTTCCAGAAAGCATCTGACAAAGTCCCTCATGAGAGACTTTTTAGGAAATTAAAAAGTCATAGGATAGAGGGCAGTGTTCTATTGTGGATTGCCAACTGGTTAAAAGATAGAAAACAGAGTAGGGCTAAATGGTAAATTTCCCCAATGGAGAAAAGTGAATACTGGAGTGCCGCAGGGATCTCTTCTGGAGCCACTGCTTTTTAATACAGTGATTCTCAACCTTTGTCCCATCGTGACACACCTGACAGGCCACACTCACATGTGTGACACACTGCTCATTATAATTCACGGCGGAAATAAAAAGTAAAGGTTCGGTAATTGTTTTTATTGTTTAAAATGACACAAGGAAAAGATATGTATTCTGTCTGAACAGAAATTGCATAAATAGTAAACATCCCACACCAAAACAGCACCAATTTCCAGCACTTAACAGTGACCACCTTACCTAAGAAAAGGCAACACTGAAATTATTACACCAGGCCTTAAGACACCAATATACCTCCCATTAGGAAAACGGACCAAGCCAGGCTGCTATAGAGCCCTACACAGAAACTACACGCCAGCAGAAATCCTCACCTGAATCACATGTGCTGACCCTCACCTAACAAAGAATAAAGAGACCAAAATGCATAACTAGAAGCATACAGACAAAAACTGAATTGGAAACCGCAACAAGCCAGAGTCTGTATGCAGTGTAATAAAAGAAAAAAGAAACATCACCCATCCTTATAAAACAAATCAAGAAATATAAAATCAGTAGCAGTAAAACCATGCTAACAAAAAGAACAGATTATTTCGAAACACTAATGAGTGGAATATCCAATAATTAAAAACTAATAAAAAATTTCTAGATACCAATAAAATATTTCAAAATAGACACAAAGACCCAGTAATGAAAAATAAGGATACAAAAATGTTTTTTGCTCTGCATACCTGGGAACGTTTGATATCCAGGTCTCCTGAGATTGTTTTGAATTAGCAGGAGGAGGGATGGTTTGCTTGCAACTTTCTCCTCTCTCTCACTGGCTCACAATCACTCACATATACACATGCTTTTCCTCTCACTTATATAGGCTCTTAATTACGCATTTACACACATGCTGTCTATCTTTTCACGCTTACACACACAGGCTTTCAATCACACCCATATATGCTGTCTTTTTCTCTCACACACAGACTCATTCACATGCTTACAAACATGCTCGCTCTCTCATTTACACACAGGCTCTCAATCACACACATACTCTCTTTCACATATACAGGCTCTCAATCACACACATACTCTCTTTCACATATACAGGCTCTCAATCATTCACATACATGCTATCTCACTCACACACACATACACTTGCTCATTCACTCTCTCTCCCCCTCCCCCTGGAACTAGCAGCAGCAGCAGCAGCAGCAGTGTCCTCCCAAACCTAACCTCCTTCATTTTCAGCCCTCACGGAGAAAGAAGTCCCATCGGCCACGGGGGTTGATGTTCTTCATTTTTCTCCGAGCTGTGCTGCTCATTCCTGAGGCCGCACCTCTCTTCTGTTCTTCGGGCCAACATTGACCATACTAGCATGGTCTCTTCTTCCCCCGCACGCACCCGCTGCTCACCACTTCTTCTTCCGGGCCGCGAGGTGGGGGGGAAGGGAAGAAGAGAGCACGCCAGTCTCCACCTGTTCTGCCGCATTCCGCCCGGGCAGAGGAGGACCGGGGAGCAGCTGGGTCAGCGGGGGACCAGAAAGTGTGGCGACACACCTGCGTTTTCTTGGCGAGACACTGGTTGAGAACCACTGTTTTAACATATTTATAAATGTCCTGGAAATGGGAACAAGTGAAGTGATCAAATTTGCTGATGACACAAAATGATTCAAAGTTGTTAAGTCACAAGAGGATTGTGAGAAGTTACAAGAGGACCTTGCAAAAAACAGGAAGGCTGAGCATGCAAATGGAAAATGAAATTTAATGTGGACAAGTGCAAAGTGATGCATTTAGGAAAGAGTAACCCAAATTATAGCTACACAATGCAAGGTTCCACATTAGGAATCACCACTAAGGAAAAGGATCTAGGTGTCATCATTGAAATGTTGAAATATTCTGCTCAGTGTGTAGCAGCAGCCAAGAAAGCAAACAGAAAGCTAGGGATTATTAGGAAAAGAATGGAATAAACAGAAAATAATGCCTCTGTATCGCTCCATGGTACTATCTCATCTTGAGTATTGCGTGCAGTTCTGGTCACCACATCTCAAAAAAAAAAAAAAAAAAAAAGATATAGCAGAATTAGAAAAGGTACAGAGAAGGGCAACCAAAATGATAAAGGGGATGGAACCATTTCCCTATGAAGAAAGGCTAAAGAGGTTAGGATGCTTGAACTTGGAGAAGAGACGGCTGAGGGAAGATATAATAGAGGTCTATAAAATAATGAGTGGAATGAAAAAAAGTTAATCAATCAATTGTTTACTCTTCCGAAAAGTACAAAGACCAGGAGACGTACAATGAAGTTTCTGGGTAATGCATTTAAAACTAATAAGTGAAAATATTTTTTTTTACTCAACGCATAATTAAGCTCTGGAATTCATTGCCAGAGGATGTGGTGAACGCTATTCGTGTAGCTGCATTTAAAGAGAGTTTGGACAAGTTCCTAGAGGAAAAATCCATTATGGCAGACCTATGATTATATAAAGGTGAAAGATAGTTGAAATGTTTAATTACATTTTCTCTGATGATGCCTATTATGATTGTCTAACTCATTACTACAGAATTTATTGATGAGGTGGATTATTTCTATATGATGTTTGTTGTATCCACTCATGTGCTTTAATTTGGGAATGTGATTTTTGTGCATTTAGGAAAAATCCATTAAGCATTATCAATGTAGAGTTGCAGAAATCCACTGCTTATTCGTGGGATAAACAGATTGGAATCTATTTACCCATTGGGATCCTGCCAAGTACTTGTGACCTGGCTTGGCCACTATTGGAAGCAGGATACTGGGCTTGATGGACCTTTGGTCTGACCCAATATGGTAAGTCTTTTGTTAAATCTGTGACTCTGAGTGACCCTCCCTCTTTTGTTAACATTGTAGGACAAGGACACAAATTTGTATTTGTAAATGCCCTACCTGAATAATTCAACACTTAGTTTTGGGGTTTCCAGAATGAATGGCAACATAGGTAATATAAAACATTTTATGCCCTAGCAGAAATGCAGGCAACCATATAGCTGGGTCAGTCTAGCAGCTCTGCAGGATATCTAGAAGCCCAACAGCCACATTGCCACTGGTAACTATTTAGGTTAGTACAAAGCTTAATGGATAGACATGGGAGGGGAGGAGTAAGGGGTGATGGGCGTGAACTAAGTGGGGGATCTTATATGCTCAACTGCCCAAGTTGGTGAAGTAGAAATGAGAAGATGACAAAAATTGTCCTGGATAAGGAGATATCACTTACAAGTGGTCAACCTCCATTTTTTTATAGCTGGTATATATTCTTGCATTATGAACATTATGCCAGCGTCCATTTTCTGAACCCGTGGCTGTCAGCGGGTTTGAGAACAGACGCCGGCAAAATTGAGCATCGGAGGTCGAACCCGCTGACAGCCACCGCTCCTGTCAAAAAAGAGGCGCTAGGGACGTGCTAGTATCCCTAGCACCTCTTTTTACCGCTGGGCCTAATTTTAATAAATTAAAATACTGAATCGCGCGCACAGGAGAGCGGGTGCTCGCCCACTCTCCCGCGTTTTTACTATATCGGCCCGTATATGTGGTCATGACACCTGGGATGGATCTCTGCTATGTAGGGGTGGAAATGAATGAGTACTTGTAGGAGGTATTATGAGAGAAGAGTAAAATTATGGGAGAAGAGTCTTGTAAGTGATACTGTGTCCTTGTTGTAATATTGGTATCATCTCTTGCCCTTGCTGTTAATTACATCCCTGAACGTATCCATTGAATCTGAAGGGCACTACAATAGCACAGATGCAATTTAATGTGGAGAAGTGCAAAGTGATGAATATAGGGACAAATAATGCCAACTACAGGTACATGTTGATGGGTTCCGTGTTAGGAATCAGCACCAAGGGACCTTGAAGTCCTTATAGACAATACCTTGAAATCTTTGGCTCAGTGTGTGGCGGTGGTCAAAACGGCAAATAGAATGTTAGGAGTTATTTGGGAATGAATACAGAACAAAACTGAGAATCTCGCAAATGTCCTGGTACGGATCCATGGTGCAACTGCATATCAAGTATTGTGTGCACTGCAGTTCTGATCACCTCATCTCAGAAAAGACCATAGCGGACATAGAAAAGATACAGAGAAGAGTGACAAAAATAATAAGAGAGGATGGAAAAGCTCCCTTACAAGAAGGGCTAAATTGATTAGAGCTCTTTAGCTTGAAAAAGAGACAACTGAGGGGGGATATGATTGAAATGTATAAAATCATGAGTGGGATGGAACAGGTAAATAGGGAATAGGTATTTATCTTTTCAAACAATACTAGGACTAGGGGAACCTCTATGAAACTAGCATCCGGCAGATTTAAAATAAATCTTAGGAAATATTTTTCACTCAGTGCACAATCAAGCTATGGAATCTGTTGCCAGAGGATGTGGTCAAAGCAACTAACATGGTGGGGTTCAGAAGAGGAATGGACAAGTTCCAGAAGGAAAAGTCCATAAACAGTTATTAGCTAAGTAGACTTGAGAAAGCCGGCGCTTATCTCTGGGAGTGAGATAAGAAACAAATCCACTATTGGGGGATTTGTCAGGTACCTGTGACCCAGACTGGTCACTGTGGGAGACAGGACACAGGGCTAGATGGACCTTACTCTGTCCCAGCATGGCACTTCCTGTGTTCTTTGGTCCATCAGTGCAACTGATGAGCACACATTTGCAGACTGCCCGAGTTTTATTTGCCGACTTCAGGAAGAAATTGTGAACATCATTCTACCAAGCAGATACATTAAATATAGCATTTGGTACATTTGAAGAGAGAGGAACAGAGTATACCAGAACAATATAAATTATTAAAGAACATTTTACAATATTAATTATAAATGATATATAATTTAATACTTTAAATTGTCTGATATTCTAAAAATCACCTTAAAATAACATTTTCACCTTTGTTATCCTACGATTCTCCTTTCCATTTTGTTCCATGTGTTTCTCTCCTTCCCATCCCATCTCTCTCTACAGTTTATTTCTCTTTCATCCCTTCATCTAATTTGCCCACCTCCATCACCTTCACTTCTCTCTCTAATCATCTCAATCCTTCACCTATCCCCATTTCAGCTTCTACCTCCACCCCCCCCCCCCCCTTCACTTTCTCCTCTGGCTCTCCATCTCCATCTCTCACTCCATTTCTCTAGTTCTCTCTCGTCTCCCTGGTTCTCACCCTTTATCCCCTCCTACCTCCTGTACATAGTAAATGATGGGAGACAAACAAATTGATTCACCCATTCTGCCCAACTGAGATTGTCCTCTCTGGTCCAGCAGCACTTTGATTAGATGAGCATATGATGTTCCACATTTATTTATTTATTTATTTTTAATTTTTATATGCCGGTGTTCCTGTATAAAATACATATCGCACCGGTTTACAGAGAACTGAACTGTCGCCTCAGGGGCGGATACATTGAAACAGTAATTGAAAACTGAAAAACTTACAGAGAAACCAATGGGATGCACTTCAAAACATCGGCTCTTAGCTATCAGGGAAACGCTTGGCTAAACAGCCATGTCTTTAGCTTCTTTTTGAATACCACGAGGCAGGGTTCTTGGCGGAGGTCTGGAGGGAGCGTGTTCCAAAGTGAGGGGCCAGCTGTGGAAAGGGCGCGTTTCCTAAGTGAAGTTTTGGCAGGCTGGGTTTGTAGCATGTCCTTGTACGCTCTTCTGATGGGTCTCATGGTGGTGTGCTGCTGCAGTTGGAAAGTTAGGTTGAGGGGGGAGGTGTTGTGTAAGGCCTTATGGATCATCATAAGGGCTTTGAAGAGTATCCTGAATTTAATTGGCAGCCAGTGAAGGTTCTGGAGAATAGGAGTGATGTGTTCCCTTTTATTGGAGTTAGAGAGGATCCTGGCCGTCGCGTTCTGGACCATCTGAAGAGGTTTGATTGTGCTGGCAGGTAGGCCCAGGAGAAGTGAGTTGCAGTAATCCAGTTTCGGGAGGATGATAGATTGTAATACCAGGCGGAAATCTCGGAAGTGCAGAAGGGGTTTTAATTTTTTTAATACTTGCAATTTAAAGAAGCATTCCTTTAAACCAATGCCAGCTCCAGGAAGTAGGAAGTGCTGATTTTATGCCGGGATACAGATCCAGACTTTTTTTTTTTTTTTTTTAAACTGTGGTGTACACTAGAATTCTTCAAAGTTAGGATCACGACATGTCAGAAAATGGGTTGCAAGCCCCATTCTGGCCTCTGCATTGCCAAAAAGTCGATCTGACCCTTTTGCCGCAACAAAGCACTGCCCTGTGGGTGGAACATCTTGACAGGGGGACCCTCGGGGGACTAAAAAGAGAATGGCGAGAAAAAAAAAAAAAAAAAAAAAAAAAGAGTGAGCAAAGGGTAGATCAGGGTGGAGCTGTAGGAGTGCTGAAACTGAATAGGTCCAATTAAGACCGCCCTAAGGAAACGTGCCCTATCCACTGCTGGTCCCTCTCAATGGAACACTTCCCCCAGATCTCCAGCTAGAATCATGCCCACTAACTTTCAAAAAAAAAAAAAAAAACCCCACTTAAAACTTTGCTTTTCAAACAAGCCTTTCCTCATCCAGATGATCCCCCCCCGGAAATCAGGAAGATCCATCCCGGAACACTAATTGATACTGCTTCACACTCACAAGGAAGTACGTGCTCCTTCTCTTCTAGGTCATTCGTGCTCCATTCTCGCCAGGAATGGACTCTGCCACCTGGCTTGGTCTAGACTGAACATACTTTGACTTCCTTAATGCCTTATCATCGTATATTTATTCTCATTGCTTTAGTATATAATTTGATCTTACTATTTGTTTATCTTATAGGCTTTTTATCATTGCGTCTTTATTATCATATGTTTTTCTCTTGATTTGATATTGTTTAAGTGTCATTCTAATCCTCACGTGGCTCACACTTTTTCAGTTTTCATTATTTACCTTTGTTTTTTGATCCCTTATTCCCAGCTCCATGTCACCCTGTTCTATATAATGCTATTTGCAACTTTTATGTTTTCACTGTAAACCGATATGATATGTAAATTTTCTACATGAATGTCTGTATATAAAAGTCCAAAATAAATAGGAAGGGAATGTAAGCAAGAGAGGGGTAGAGGGGGAGAAAGTGAAAGGGTATGGGTATAAGAGCAAGAAATGGGGTGAAAGAGCAACGGGGACTGAGGAGTGACAGAATGAGTAAATGGAAACTGGGAGGGATGAGAAAGTGAGCAACAATGGTTTATTCTGGGGCATATGTCATAAGGTACACTAGGCTGTGCATACGTTAGCATATAGGCGTGTACACATTTTCTTGTGCCTCCAACTTACTCCCGATGCAAAAAGGAATTTTATGTACAAACAAATGTACACTCAGCTTGCATACAGGTTAATACAACTTCACACAAACCTAGGGCCATTGAAGACATTGGTTACTGATCCACAAAGCAGAGAAGTGCGCAGAAGACCTGAAGGCTTAACCTAAATTGTTTTAACGCTCCAAATCTAACTTGGGGTCAGTGGAGTAAAGTTATGTTCATAAATTACATTTTGTGAGCACAAACCATGTTTTCTGCACATCTTTCTTCCTTTTTTCAACTCTCTCCCTTTATTCTGTTCTCTCTCTTCTCTTATGCCTCAGCTTTGGTTCCAGATCTGCCAAGCTAAGCCCTGCAAAAGCTGAGTGGGCTGCAGCCACCACGAACAGACTGACGGGCGGGCAGACAGACTCCTCTCGGGACGACGCCAGCAGCCAAAGAGTGAAAAGGATTGATGTGGTCAGCAGCGGAAGCCCAACGCCCAACTGCAACCCAAGCCCAGTGGGCGTGCAGGGGCCAAAAGAGAGCTTGGCAAGGCAACAACGCGCCAGCGCTGGAGAGCGGCAGCCAGGGCTGGGCGAGTGGCGTCTCCTTCCCCAAGCTTCCTGTTCTCGCTGCAGCTCCCCAGAGCTCATCAGGATTGTTCTGAGGATGGACCCTGGACTGCAACAGGGCTCTGGCGTGTTACTGGAAAGTCAGCATTGGATCGGGGGTGAGTGTAGTGGCTGGAGATCGGGAGCTGTGGTGCTGGATACTGCCCCACAGGGTCTGTACAGACTCCCGGCTGCCTAGGACAAGAATGTGCGTCTCTCAACAAACCTCCACCTTACACCTGTGAAGGAGAAAACGGAGCCAGGGCCTCCCACCCCCTGGGCTCTGCTCTTCCCTCTGTCAGTTTAAGCGCGCAGAAATCATGTTTTGTGACCAAAGACCTGTTACACACACACACACACACACAACACAAACATGATTTGTGCTAGTTTTGTGTACCTAGATATTGAGTCCCAGAGAGACTCCCCTCACCCTGCAAAGTTAAAATGCGAGCTTGGCCTATGCAAAAGACTGACATTTTGCGCTAGCACATTTCTTTTTAAATCCAGGTGCATCAGGAGCTAAACTTTTTCTTTAGCAAGCATTTTAAGAAACTGTGCGCTGAATTTTAGTACGCGGTTTTAATGCACAGCTTATTACATCAGCCCTTCTGATCGTCTAAACTTGAATACAGAGGACTTATGGGGGGGGGGGGGATTTCCAAGTTAGGATGAACTTTTTTTTTTTTTTTTTTTTATTAAACACAGGATTACTTTTTGGGTTGTTTTTTTTTGCCTGAGCAGAAATCACTACCATCTGGAAGCGTTTCAAATCGCTGCATGCTCAGGGACTGACAAACAAAAATATCCAACCAAAGAAAGGAATATGGAAGCTAATTGGCAGAATACCAAGTTCACGGCTGACATGCGTACAATTAAACCCAATTCTAAACAGAGTAAAAAGATTCATTAAAAGAAAGAAAAAAAAAAAAAGAACTATAAATAGCTTTGTACTTGCTATGCAGAAGGCAACTGGCAGCATAATTACATCATTAATCTAAATTCAAGGAGGCCGCACACATTTTGCAGAAGAGGGCTAGACTCTGAGTGATGAAGAAAAATCGTGTTGGATGCTCAGGAGAAGTGAACTCTGGGGGCTCTTCTGAGCTTTTACATCCCGTATCAAAAAGAGCACCTTTCGTGGCCTTATCAAGACCTCGGGAAATATTTCTCAGAGGGGTTGTGGTTTATTCATGCAACAGGAGACAAAAAGAAAAATGTTAAAGTGTATTCCAGAACACACAACGGTTATGGGGCAAAATTATTACCGTTTATCTGAAAAAGTTTGAACTTGTTTGTTCAGAATTCCCCCCCCCCCCCATCAAGCTCGGCATACAATTCCTATCAGCAGCACCAACACTGAGCAGGTACATGAAGCTAGACGCCAAGCTTTACTGGCCAGCTATGTAAATATTTAAACTGAAGGACAGTAAATATTGACAGACGCTGAAAAAAAAACAAAACAAAACACAGTTTGTTCACAGCAGACGTGAGTCCATATGCAGGAAAGATCTTTTCTGTGGGCATGGGATGGGGAAAAAGTCCTCTTTAAATAAGGCCCATAATTGTCAGTTCAGTTTCTGCACCATTACACACAATACAAAGCAGTTCCTCTGGGTTTTTTCCTATTTACTGAAAAATCTGTGTAGACAACTATTTCATGCATGAATGACAATCCCATGCAATGATCTTTATTTAGTGGAATAACATTTACTCCTAAGTAAAGTGCCAATGGGCATGGAAAACCGGGCCAGATAAAAGCAGCTACCTAGGGCAGTGGTTCCCAAACCTGTCCTCAGGGACTTTAGCAACTCCACCAAGAATATGCATGCACCATCTTAATCGTATGCAACTGTATCTTGCGCATCTTCACAGGTTTAGGTGGACATCCTAAAACCTGAGCGGCTGTGAGATCACTACGACAGATTTGGAAAACACTGATCTACAGCATCTCCCATTGATTCTAGCTTCATCAAGAGGGATGATCTCAATGATTATTGGCCTGTCTTCATCCCACCCTCCTGTTTTAGTCTGTGACAAAGTAAACCTGTGGCCAGGAACGCAGATATCCCTTTATTCGTACTGGATCACCTCCTTTTTAAAGCAGCAATTCAGTATAACCACAATGCCTATATCTTTGCTGAGCTGTTGTGCCGTGGGGATAAAAGAAAGCCTTAAGCTGGCTTCAGTTTTATGCATTTCTGACCTCGATTCTAAACCAACATTGAACACAATGGCACAGCCATGCAGAAGTGATACTCTTAAACCACCAGTGCACATGACCAAGGGAACACATTCATTCACAGAGAATAAAAACCTGAGAGGCGACACAGGAACTGTTTGAATAGCTGGGACATAAATAAAAGATTGGAAAATTATATTCTAGCAACAACTAACAAAACAATGATTAAATTGTGAAACTGTGTGGGGTGTTTTGGCCCAATGACTTCCACTTGCTCCTTTGGCTTCCATTTAAATCAGAAGAACCAGCTTTTGACAGACCTGTGGTTCCCTGAGCCTTCATTCACAGCTACTCAGGGTTTCCTTCTGACCTCCCCTCCCCCCCCCTCCATGTAACTCAGCTATTGCCTTAACAAGATTTCTGGCTGAGTGGCACACATCACAACATGTGTATGTGCCCTCAAAACCACAGCAATGCTTCTGACCCACTTCCCCTCCATCACCACCGAGGGACTATAAGCACAGCATCCCCTGTCCTTAGTAAGACTGAGAAGTAGGAACCAGGCTTGAAACTAGAATCTTCTACATGGCAGTGCAGAGCATTGCCACCGAGTCACTGGACCAAACCAAACTTTTTTTTTTTTACCACTGGGAACTGGACACTTTTTGTTGAAATGTGACACTTTGAAACAAATATACAAATGATCACGGTTTTATGCTTAAATACATTTCAACGGGGGGGGGGGGGGAGGAGGAGGAGGAGGGGGAGTTTGGAGCCTTGAGAAGGAGTTGTGGGCATTGGAGCTGAGGCTGCATAATTCCATCAACTAAGACATGTGAGTGTTGACGTGGACAGCAGGAGATGTGAGTGTTGACGTGGACAGCAGGAGATGTGAGTGTTGACGTGGACAGCAGGAGATGTGAGTGTTGGCGTGGACAGCAAGAGATGTGAGTGTTGGCGTGGACAGCAGGAGATGTGAGTGTTGGTGTGCTTCCCTCCTCCTCACCTCGCCCATGCAAAGTGACGTCAACAATCTGCATGTGCCTACTTAAGTTAGGGCCCTGCGGCGCTCTGCCAAAGCCGCGCATCCCTAGGCACCAATGGGGAGAAAAAGGAGAAGAAGCCCTGGACATTTTTGCCAGCTCCTCCAACAGCAACCCATGGTCCCATGGATGACCATGTTCTTCAACTGGGTGAGCCATTAACAGGGGAATTATATAGTGAAATTTCTATGTCCAGAATCTCACTAAATGCCGGTACTAACCAGCTGCCATTGCAAACTGTTGCTTTGCTATTTGGTGAAAGCTCAATAGGACATGTTAGATCTGAAGAAGCAGCAGTGGTTCCCAAATATTCTGAATTGGCTACAGGGACACGGATATCTGCTTTAAGGCCGGAAGACCTGTTAGTTAAGCCAGTGAGATTTCCTCCACCCACAGTTATTAAACCCCCTATCGAGTGGATTGGCTGAAGAGACTGAGGAACCCACTGAAGTTACATTGTTGGATGTATGGAGATCGGTTGCCAAACCTGAGAAAAATCTGTCTCCGTTTCTCAAATGCATAAATTTTCATCAGAAGTAAGATCTAAGATGGAAGGACAGGAGACAGATACTTGCAGTGAAAAGAACTTGTAAAGGCTTTCTCTTAAGTGTCTTTTACTCAAGCTTCTTGTTCTTCCTTTATTAAGATAATTTCATTATTCATAATCAGCTTGAAAATTTTGAGAATGTATAGAGATCTCACAATTTGCGTTTATTGAATTTTCCGCTCTCTAGGTTATAATCACTTTGGGAGCTATTTAAAAATGTACATGCAAAGTGTTATCTTTTTCTGAAGAGAAAGTGCCAGTTCTTTCTAAGATCTATTATTTGCCTCAAAAAAAAAAAAAAAAAAAAGGTCTATTGCTAGGGAAGGAGGGATGGATACTTTTCCTGAGTCCTGGGGTTACTACTCTCAGAGGCCTCAACTGATAATATTCCTACCAGAGATACCTTGTTAGTTTCCTTCTCTCTTTTATAAGTATTTTCAATGTAAAGATTTTCTTTTTTGCGGACAAAAAAAATTCAGATGTTTCACGGGCAACACAGGCTCGTAGGAATCATTTTCTCTCTTTAAAGCAAAGAGTAGTGGCTACAGGAGCTTCCTTTTCCCTTAGGTTCCCTTGCAAATGTTTGATTATCTATCAAAATAATAGATTTATCTTTCTAGACCCTCTCCATCTGGATTGGTTTTTTTGGGGTTTTTTTTTTTTTTTTTTTTTTTTTTTTAACAGATAGCAGAACCTGATGGGAGGTGTCAGCAACCTTATTTAAATTATCTAGTTTAGAAGATCATTTCCTGGTACCCTCAGGTCTTTGTTTGGATATAAAATTCTTATGTAAATTTTGCCTCTCCTCCTCCATTTTCCTCTTAATGTGGTCTGATACAAAATAAGTTATATGAACTTGTTTCCTTTATTTATTATGTTACTCTCTGTAATTCATGGTTATACATTTTCATTGAATGTAAATGATATAATAAAGAAATAATTGGGGGAAAAAAAGGAACCAGTCCCAGTCGGTTACATCAAACTACAATCAGGCCCAGTTTCTAATAAGGCAACAATACATCTTCATAGGATTTATTTGCATAGAGTGGCTCCAGCTTATGGTAAATGTATACATTCTGGTAGTCTGGAAAAGCTGACTGCTTGCCAGCACACTACAGGACTGGAGTTTGCCATGACTGGTCTGGGTGTTAAAGCACTGAATTATGAGTCAGGAGAAATCCTTGGGCGTAAGTTCAAGTCCTTCCTCCTGACTCAGTCACTTGGTCTCCCCCTTGGTTACTGTTTATCAAAAGGGAAATGAGACCACCAGCACCACCGCCATTAACTTTCGTGTTTAGAGTTTTTCCACACAGACCGAAGACCAGAAGCATTGCTGCCAGAGAAACCCCCCCCCCCCATATGAACATTTCTGATGGGTTAAATCTGCATTGGGAAGATGTAATAAAACCAAAGTTACCGCCATCATCATGTTTTATCTCTGGCACTCACCACAAGTTCTGTGAACATGGTATCCAAGTCTTCCACGGGGGGCATGGGCAAGGACGGCTCCATGCTCTGAAGGGCGCAGCTGCTGTCATTCCGCAGCCTGTACGTGATCTCGGGGTGGTCATTACTCCTGAAGCAGCAGAAGATGAAGGAAAGCCCCCGACTGCTCCTTTTTCTTGGGGCCATGTTGAAAACCCTTGATCTTCCCTTCTCGCTAGTCAAGCCTGTGGCAAAAGGAGACGAAAGATTTAATCCTTTGAGCGCAGGTGGTCCCCTCGGTCGAAATAAAAATGAACGTGCAAAATCCTGCCACATTAAAAGTTAACTGGCAACATTACCAAATCTGTTCAGCTTCCACACAGCTGAAAAGTCTCATTGTGCCATTGGCTGCAGTTCAACGGGGAAATGATACTACGCTGGCATAACACACAAATGAGTAATGAGAAGGGAGGGCTCTTTGGAAGAGTCTCATTTATTCAGGGCTAAGGTAATTTATTTTAAACACTTGTTGCTACCTTTTCCTTTCAGTTCATTAGTGAGCATTCAGTGTGCTCAGAATAGGCAGCCCACAGGTCCATCTAAAACGGTCATAAAACTAGAGAAGGTGGTAAATAATAGACCTGCTGCACTGTTTCCGTAGCTGAGCTAGATACTACAACATTTCCATTTGGTACTCAAATCAGACAACTTCTCTTTCCATGGTTTTTTTTTAATTGTTTAATTCTTTCAAGTGGATTTAAATGCTTGCAAAAGGTGCCAGATTGGCAGTACTGGTAAAGTCCACATCTATCCACAGGCACAGGTAAATCCTGGGCAGTGTTAGCACGAGCTTACCTTCCACCGTCTTATCCTCACTCTACAGAGACCACCTCAGTCTCCATTCTGATAGAAATCTTGGGCTTCTCTATGAATGCCAACAACAGTGCCAATCAGACCCAAAGTGGAAAGGTGAGAGAGTGTGGAGGGTGGTTCTTTTTGTATTATGGAAACCTGTCCACAGGGAATTGGAACGAGACTACCAATTCGTTTCACAAAGGCCCCTCTTTCTACAACCCTGCCGACATGAACTAGAGATGAAAGGCTTTGCAAAAAACTCAGCCAGTTTCCTTGAGCTATTCAGCCCCTGTACAGACTACAGTACTTTAGTTTCAAGAAACCTACAGTTGTGCCAAATCCTCCCCCCACCCAAAAAACAAAACAAAAACATTTTGATAGGGGTTTCAGGACATATTTTGTCAGCATAAAATACACCTTTAAAAGACAAAGTTTCATATTAATTTTAAATTGTGAGCAGTAATTGATGCAATATTGTGGTATGTTCTAGGATCTGCTTCTCAGCAGCTCAAAGCTATACATATTTAAATCCAAGATTAGTTACATGATCAGGAAGACATTTATAATTTTGTGACCAGCTAAGTTATTTTGCAGATGAGGATAGTTTCGGAAATAGGTTTTGTTAATTGTTAAATTTGTTAAATATAATTATTATTACTTTCAATGTTCATTGTAATAAGGTTAAATAGTTGTAATAAGGTTCAATGGCTGATTGTTATTGTTCAATGTTCCATGTAAAAAAAAAAAAACCCCTGGTCTAACCTCCCAGACCAGGGCAACCTTTTCGTTACTTGTAAACCGGATTGATTTGTATTGTATACAGGAATTCCGGTATATAAAAATTAAAAATAAATAAATAAATAAAAAATCAGACACATTCTAGCTCTTAACATCAAATGTGTACAAACGTACAGATGCGCATGAGCACAGTGGAAGAAAGTTAAACATTTAACTGTCTTTCTTCAGTCTCAAATCCATCTTGCACAGAAAGGTACGACATGCACAGGTTTGCTGCAAGGCCTGGGGGCACACTTCTCGCAGTACCATAAACAAACATTCAAAATATCTAAGTGTTAAGATGCTACCCCAAGATTTCAATTCATCAAGGAAGAAAAGGGGCAAAGTTTAAGTGTTGCATGACTTATGTACCCTTATTGCTCTCTTCAGCACGTCAGCTCGCTGTCAGTCTGCCTCCCTGTCACCTTGCATAGAGCTTTCCCCTGTTCAGGCCCTTTTGCTTTGCTCCCAGACTTACCATAGATTTTCTGCTTCATTAGCACCTCGTTATAGTAAGCTACACTTTTCAAGGATATTAAACCTGCATCCCCTTATTTGAGAAACCTAAATTAAAATTCGCTAGCACAGAGCAGGGCAGCTATGCACAGAAAGACTTTTATGATTTAGTTTCTTTAGATCAATTTTCTAGAGCAATATGGGGCCATGTAGGTTTCACTTGGTAAAATATTAACCACTACTAGTGAGCTGTCTTCAGCACGACAGCTGAAATACCCCAATAGAATGCATTTCTTTACTGCTATTATCTGTGTCTATCAAGATGGCATTATTTAGTGGGGGAGGGGTCAATATCTGAGAAAATAAAAGTCAGGTTTGCCCCATTTACCCTTTGCACTTTGTAATGTTTCAAAAAAGGTCCACATCGCTTTAATTCCAGGTCAGTCCTTCCATCTAAAGCTGAACACTCACAGCATATGATGGGGCGCTTCCTTTCATCCTGCCCTGTGCTCTAAGGGACAGGATGAAACAATACTTCCAGGGCAAACCCCCCAGCTATCACTGTAGTCATTCATTTTATTTTTACACCGGAGTATAGGTTTGCTGCACCTAATCCTAAATGTTAATAGAGTGGCATCGCATTAAAGGTTGCACCCTGGGTTGTCCACAACTGCCTACAATTTAGTGCGCACTACCCTCTCATTCTACTCCTCTCTCCCCACCTAGATCATGAACACAGGCAACCAAGAGGAAGCCGGGTGTGTCGCCTTTTCTATATGTGCACATTTTCTAATTATGCTTTACAGCCAATGACCTCCTTACCAGAGGCATACTTATGTGTGTAATGTTACAAAATTACAAAGCGTGCTTTATCACATTGTCTCATTTGACAATGGAATTGTTTGTCACTGTTCTCAAGAACAAATAATTACCTTGACATTGTAACACATGCACTTGTCAGTTCTTTTGCAAAGCTTACTTAGTTTTTACTTTTTAACCACTAAATATGCTGCAGTGGGATATGCATGTCAGTTTCTTCTTCTCCAGTTCACAGAATCTAAGATGCACAAAAGCAAAACAACTAGAAAACATGAGCGGAATTATTAAGTGACTTACAAAGGGCTCAGGACAGCACAAGCCATCACTTTCATTCCACTGGGTAAACAATCTAAAGATGCAAGCCGGTTTCAACATCTCACACGCAAGTCTGTGTTTGAATTACTACAATATGAATCCATGACCAGCACTAAATGAGCTGGGGAAAGCCTTGTAAGAAAGATCATTTCAACTCATACGAATCATGAAAACAGATTTCAAAAGGTCCCCATCCTGCTTTGGAGTGGATGACTTCCAGCTTACAGAAACATTCTGACCAAGTGCCGGACCAGCAACGCAATCCACAATGTGTCTATGTAGCCCTTTTAAAATATGCCCCTACCACCTTATCGGTATACACAGAGTAATTATTAAACAGAGCTTTAAAATAAAACCAAAACAAAAACCACTTAAATTACATCAGCACTGTCAGCCAGGGAATGGCACCTTTGGAGTGACACAGAATCCTTGCCACAGAGCCAGCAGACTGGGGCCTCTCAGGCCTGTAGAAGTATTTTCCTTAAATCAAGAGGCAGCAAGGAGACTCGCGGCTCTCCAGAACTATACCTGGACCACTGCAGTCCTGCTCTCGGTGTCTCAGGAGCCTGCAGGATATGACACTCTCCTCTCCAAGGACATTTCCATGCCCAAATGCATGAGGTCTTGGTGTTTAACAACACTGCTTCTGACCAGCTTTCCCAGAACTATATTACGACATGATTATTACTGAAAACTGGATTTAGTTGGCTGTGTTTTAACTGATCCCCTCCCTCCCGTAATTCCAACAAGGAGATAGAGGGCATGATCAGTCTTATCTAGGGTTTGACATTTAAGGTCGAGCTACAGTTTAAGGATACATGTTTATAATGCTCATGCTATCTTCGTATCTTTTTCTTGTTGAAACTTAAAACCATATGCGCACATTGCACATATTACTCTAAGCCCTAAATCATCAATACACCTCCTATAAGGAAAAGAACAAGCCAAGCTGCTATAGAGCCCTACACAGAAACTACATCCTAACAGTATGCTCATCTCAATCCTACACAGGCAGAACAAAACAGACCCTCACCAAATACTGATTAAAGAGACCATGAAATATAAATAGAAACATGCAAACAAAAACTAAACTGGAAACCACATCAAGCCAGACACTGTGTAGGAAAAACAAGATCACTACTCTGCCTCATAAAACACTAAAACCAAAAAAAATAAAAATAAATATGATAGCAAAACTATACTTTAAAAAGAATATTTATAAACAGCTGATGAACAGAATATCAAATAATTAAAAACTCAAATGTTTTAAAAAATATACTGTTCTAAAATTCTTTTTTGTTTGGGAGACATCAAATAACACCCAATAATTAAAACTAGTAAGGATAAAAAAAAAAAAAAAAAGTTCCTTGCTTTCCATACCTGGGAAAGTAGGATTTCCAGTCATCCTCTTGTGGACTAGCAGGAGAAAAAAAAAAAGGGTGCACAAATGTTCTTCTCCTTCACACCCACAGAAACGGGCTCCCCTTCTCACTCACACACAATTGTTCCTCTCTTCACTTTCTTTTTCGGCCTGCTGGCCTGGTCTCTGGTGGCAGGCACAGCTTCATTTTAACTACGTTTTGGGTCCCACTGGCCTGGTCTCCAGTGACGGTCCATGGCCTCTCTATTTTCTTTTTGGTCCCTCCAGAATGGTCTCCGGCAGTGGTCCACGGCCTCTCGTTTTCTCTCTCTCTCAACCCTGCCGGCCTGGTATCCAGCGACGGCCTCAGCCTCTCTCTTGCTTCTTCAGCCCTGCTAGTCTGGGCTCTGGCAGCGGCTCCCCTGGGCCCTTCATTCTATACTTGCCAGCATAGCAGACAAATGGTCACATTTCGTCACATGATGAAGGGCAGCATTCAACTGGCCCACCAAGCCACGCCCGAAGCCCCGATAGGCCAATCCGCCCCTAGGTGGGAGCAGAGTAATAAGAAAAGGTCTAGAATCCTAGCAGACTACTCACGTTTAGTACACTTTTTTTTTTATACTCCTGGTCTATTTGCAGGCCATTAACTTGCTGTATTCCATGGGGCTGTTTTTTTGTGCGATGTGAAATAAAACCTGCACTAAAATTTAATTCTGATTTTATCAAAGTTTTTATTGTAACGATTCTAGAGGTACTGGCATTTTTATTTTTCCCATTTACATTAAAGGAGACCTAGCCGTTTGAATTTCACATTTTCTTGTTGGCTCTTCTGTAAAAGAATTTGCATTTTAAGCTCCAGTTCACTCAGGGTAACAACTTATAGCTATTGTAAAAATAAATAAATAGAAAGTTTAAGGAAAACTGTGCACAAGAACTTCTGATACACAATGTATTTTATATTTATTTAAATATTTATATTCTGTCAATAGTAACAAAGTTATGATATGAGTTATTCTATGTTATAAAAATATATTAGGTGACCCTTATTTTTATATTGTTTCTCTTTAGTGGTTCTGCTTTTTGTACATATGTTATAAGCAGCTTAGTAGGGAACCCCCACCCTAACAGAATGCACGACGCAGAAATTAAGTTAATAGTAACCCAAAGTCTCTACTTTTCGGATTAGACCATCCTTACTTAAGTGTGCTGACTCACTTGACCAAGCCCATCGAGAAAAACCAGGGAGCAGAAGGAGATCAAATTTCCTGTCAGCTCTTTCAAAGCGAGCAATGAAGCTCAGCAAGTCACTATGGAGTTCCGGGCTGCAGAGCAGGAAAAGCACGCCCCAGTGCGGCACGAGCACACAAGGCGGGAAAGGATCGTGGAACAAGGAAAGTACAGAGGAAGTGCGGAAGCACTACAGAGGGAGAGAGACCTTCGGCAAAGGGAGGGAAGGAAAGAAGCGAGACACATGCCTCAGAGGAAAATGTTAGCAGCAGCCGCCAAACGAACAATGTTTATTGACGCCTCGCTGGCCCTGAACCCTGGAAACCATTCAACTCGTGTTCGGCCGAAGCACGGGAAAGGAACACTTCTTTCGATGCAGCTTGCCCGCCGGCTATGGCTAAGCAACGAGTTGTCTAACTGATCGGTACCTGGCTCCCTTCGATCCCTTGTCAGTTGCGACATATTCTGTGCCACAAAAGGAAGTCAAAGTGCTCAGTCTCTCGCTTAGATTGCTCTTGAATTGCTGCCAGGAGAAACTGGCTTACCCTTTTCCCATGTGACCCATCAGGGGACTGTTTTAATTAAATTACCGTGCCCCTTCCTTCCAACTGCTCTTGCTAGAATGAAAAATGTTATAATGCAGGAAAGATAAAACAAACCTAACTGTATTTTGTCTACCTCAGCAATTGCAAGTCAGGGCCTGGCTGGCCTAGCAAATCACCACACTTTTGATCTTGCTGTATAGAAGACATTTAATAACAAGTATCAGAAACTATATGTTCATTTACTCCAAGGACACCTATGAAAGCTTACCTGTAGTGAAACCTGTGCCAAAGATCATGTTTCAATAAAAAGGTACCAGGTATGAGTAGGCCCATATGTGGGTACACCAAGTTTTTTACCAACACAGGCCGATTCAGAAAAATGCGCGGAGAGCTGGCGAGCGCCCGCTCTCCCGGCGCGCGATTCAGGAGGGTAGCCTATGCAATTTGGGCCCACGGTAAAAGGAGGCCCTAGGGACACTAGCGCGTCCCTAGCGCCTTTTTGACAGGAGCAGCGGCTGTCAGCGGGTTGGACAGCCGACGCTGGTTCTCAAACCCGCTGACAGCCATGGGTTCGGAAAATGGACGCCGGCATAATTGAGTGTCCATCTTCCGACCCGCGGGCCAAGTTTTAATTTTTTTTACTTTTGGGGGCTCCGACTTAATATCGCTATGATATTAAGTCGGAGGGTGTACAGAAAAGCAGTTTTTTCTGCTCTTCTGTACACTTCCCCGGCGCTGGCAGAAATTAACACCAGCCTTTGGGCAGGCGTTAATTTCTGAAAGTAAAATGTGCGGCTTGGCTGCACATTTTACTTTCTGTATCGCGCGGGAATAATTAATAGGGCCATCAACATGCATTTGCATGTTGCGGGCGCTATTAGTTTCGGGGGTGGGGGGGGGGGGGTGTTGGACGTGTGTTTGACGCGCTATTACCCCTTACTGTATAAGGGGTAAAGCTAGCGCGTCGAAAATGCGTGTCCAAACCTGGGCTAACAGTGCGCGCCACTGTACTGTATCGGCCTGAGACTGTGTGTAAGTGAAATTATGTAATAGCAGCAGCCTAGTAGATATCACTATGATCAATAGTGTCTTTTTCTCAACAAGTTTCTCTGTATAGTCATCCTGCCCCCACACTGCTAAGTGAAAAATATATTCCAGAATTCCTTAGAAAATGAAGTAGAAATGAAAACCTGAAATAGCTTGCTTGGATAAATGTTCACCTCATTGCTCCTTGTACTTCTGTAACAATCCTAAACACTTGAAGTTCCAATGCAACCAATCGCCTTCAAAAGCAGTTCCCCCCCACCCCCCCCCCCCATATTAAATTGTGCTAATTCACATGATAGGATAAATTCAGACGTTCATGTTGGTTCTCTCTGCAGGATAGTGCATTTCAAATCAAAGACCCAAGCACGAGCACCAAGGAACTGTCAAAAGAAATCGGGGCAAAGTTGTGGAAATGCGCAGATCTGGGGATGAGTATAAAATTTGCTAAGTTGTTGAATATCCCTTGGAGCACAGTCAAGATGATGATTAAGAAGTGGAAGGTGTAAGGCATCCTGAAGACCCTGCCTAGATCGGGCCATCCCTCCAAAGTATAGAGGAGACTGGTGGGGAAAGGGCAAACAAAGGTTGGTTGATCGCATTTTATCTGCTTCATTAATTAACTTGACCAAATACTACACACTACAGAGTGTGGAGGTTAATCCAGACTCCAAAAGGCATATTCTGAAACCTATCACTGCAAGGGGGGGGGGGGAGTACTTCTTCCGCAAGAAAATATAATTTACATACCCCAAAATATTTTCATTTCTCCTGTCTGGAATGCCCCAAGGATCCCATAATTCGGAAGAACAGATCTCCAAGTGACTTCCTCATGGGTTTTCTTATGAGAAATAAAGCGCTCTGAGACAGAGTACATTCACTAATTAGTATTTTGCTCTTAGCATTGTGTGTCTCTGTTAGAGATCTAGTGCACAGCACTGGGGTGAAGGCACAAGGTAGCAAAAAAAAAAAACCAGTTTCCCTGCCTACTTCCACTCCAAAGACCAATAACCCTTTAAAATCAAAGGTTCAGTCATTCTGCTGTATCCCCGGCTTTGCTAACTTCTTTTACAGAGAAGAATGTGAAATCAGGCAGTGAATCATCCCCAGTTGTGTCAAGTCAGGAGGCATATTAGGGAGGGGAGATTTGGGAAATTATAGAGTCTAGCATTCCAGACCTATGCTTGGTTATATCTGCCCATCACTAGAGCCGTAGGAATTCAGCCGATGAAGCTGTATTTCAAAAGGAGAAATTGTAGTGACAAGTACAGAAATCAAGCCTTTGGGTTTCCTATGCTGAAAACTAGAAAAATATTAACAACAATGTTTACTAGACAAACTAATTATATGCATCATTTTCCTCTTCAATAGATTTCTGTCTGCTTATCGCTTTCACTCTCCTTTCAAAATTTGAGCGTATTCCTTCTAGATATATAATATGCTTAGGCTGTCCGTGGCATCTGTTTGCCAGAAACCTATTGCTGTGGATCTGGTAGCAAAGGGGCGCCATTTGCAGTCAAATGCACATACTGTGCAGAGCCACTGCACCGGAGGGAGGCAGAGGGACAGCTGAGCTGGAGGAGAGGAGATGCCAGAGCTTATTGAGTAGGCGAAGGAAAAAAAAAAAAGAGGAAGAGTTCACAGGTTGAGCCAGGACAGGGGTATTGGCATCATTGCCCTGCAAATGTTTTATGGGGGTCAGCTGGTTTACTTTATAATCCCTTCCTAATATAAATCACCACCACCAGCCTCCATTCCCCTTCTTTGGGCAAGGAGGTCAACTTCAGAGATTGCTGTTTGTCACTCGGGGTAGCATCTGCATAACACGATTGACCTGTAAAGTCCAGGGGATCACACACAGACCAAAACTAGGCTACCCCAAGTGTGTTCCACACTAAAAAAAAAAGAGTTTGCTTAAAAATAAGTCCAACATGTACAAAAACATAAAAACAGCCTGCATCCAATAATACATCCAGGCAGTCCCAAAAGCCAAAAGGCCAATCCCCAAACCACTTGATTTCTGGGGCAGGGATTCTGGGATCTCTCCTAGTTCTCTCAAAGGCGTCTTCTCCTGGAGGAAAATCCTTTTCTCCCACACAGGAACCCCACTCTACCTGCCAAGTGGTCCCAGCTCCTTAACAAGGCCTTTCCCTCCTCCTTTCACCCATGGAAAACAGGAGCCCTTCTTGGATCTGAACCGCAGGATCCCGCCCCACCCCCACCCCGGAATCCTCTTCCACTTCAGAAATAAATAATAATAAAAGAGGAAAACCACCCTCTCCTGTCACACAGTTCAGCAACAGCCACAGCCCCTGAATGCCTTTCACCAGCTTCTGGGGGGGGGGGGGGGGGACGGGACGGGGACCTTCAAGGAACTCCTGCCATCCCCCGAGCCACCCTTTATGGAATGAACCTGTCACTCCTCCCTTGGAACCTCCCACTTCTGGAATATTGCTATGAGCCTATGGGAAAAATCTAACTCTCTCCACACTAGAACAGCTTTATCTAGTTGCAAGGGGGTTTGTTGATAGAAAGCACTGCAGTGGTGCACGTTCAACACATGAAGTTTATGAATGTATCCCGTGGATGCCCACAACTAGATTCAACCATTATTTTTAAGGCTTGGTGGTGAGCAATACAGGTCCTATAGTGAGTGACTATCCGTCCTATGTACCGGGTACATGTTAAAGAAGCTAAGGAAACGCTACCAAAAAATTAAATTGGCTCTCCTGCACAAGAAATGTTCAACCAGCCATATTAAAAAGAGATGTTCAGAGTGAACTCGGGACGGTCTCTCCTCTCTGTCACTGTACTAGTGACCTCATCTGCATGTTATTTTCAGAACTGACCTGGCGGCATTCTGCCCGCATAGGCAGTTCCCAAGGCTGTCGCTAAAAAGAGAGAATCTTGATGTGAAGTGCTGACAAAGTAGATGTATTACATTTTTGTCTTCTAATTAATAACTTACACATTTTCATAAATTGAAAGCAAGCCTGCTGTTGCATTATCTTTTTAATCTCCTCTGATATCATGTATTTGATACAGATTTCTAGCCAGCTGGCTTAAAAAAAAAAAAGAATTGCTCGTCATGCACAGCCAAAACAATGTGTGGGAGATGAATGAATAAAGCCCAATGAGCAAGAATAGGTTCTGTAATCACACATCCCACCCAATGTTTTAAAATTTTCACTCAGGAGGATTAAAGATCATCATCAACATGTAAATTAACCGTAAGCATGTAGCATACAAACAGTTTTTCATTCTGGGATTATAATGGCTCAGTGTTTCTTCAAGGTTTGTCAAAAGCAAACACATTACAATGTAATCACTTCCTATGCAGTAAGTATGCACAGGGATGCAGTGGCAATAGAAAGTCTACACCCCCTTGAACATTTTTCACATTGTGTTGTGTCGGTGTGCCAGACTTGTATGCATTTGAATGATGTTATTTCCACTCATCAACACATCATATGCCACACCTCTCATGGACAGAAAATCTTTTATTGGGGGGCAAATCATATGTACTAAAAAAAAATAATCCAATTGGATTCCGCGTCCTGTGCCTCCTTCCTCC
Source organism: Rhinatrema bivittatum (assembly GCF_901001135.1). Lineage (NCBI taxonomy): Eukaryota > Metazoa > Chordata > Amphibia > Gymnophiona > Rhinatrematidae > Rhinatrema > Rhinatrema bivittatum. The sequence goes on from NC_042618.1 coordinate 61,430,821, forward strand.
ACCAAGTCAATACAGCAATTACAACTGAGTTTGTTCGGTTAGGTCTCCACCAACTTTGCCCTCCTAGATGTGTCAGTATTAGACCATTCTTCTTTACAAAACTGTTCAACTTCTGTCAAGATTCTCGGGGAGAGGCCAAGTCATGCCACAGAGTTTCAAGTGGATGGAGGCTGGGGTTCTTGAGTAGCTTCGGCTGCACACTCTGGGTGACTGTCATACTAAAAGATGAACTTCCATCTCAGTTTCAGCTTTCCTGGAAGGACTTTTCTATTTATTGCCCCTTCTATCCTGGCAAGCGCCTCAGACCCTGCTGATGAGAAACTACCCATAACATGATGCTGCCATCACTGTGCTCCACAGTAGGCATTGTGTTCTCTGGGTGATGTGCTATGCTGGTGTGCACTAAATGTAACGCTCTACATTAAAGGCCAAAATGTTCTATTTTAGTTTCATCAGACAAAGTTTTCTCACCACATGACTACAGTATCCCCCCCCCCCAAATGTTTCTTGTCATACTACAAATGGGATCCAAAGTGGACTTTGAATAGTGGCTTTTTTCTTGCCACCCTACCATATAAGTCAGATTTATGGCATGCCCGGGATAATTCTACATGCAAACTTTGACCAGCCTTGGTCATGGAAGCCTATAGCTCTTTTGAAGTTTCCATTGGCCTCTTGTTGCTTCCATGTTCAGTCTCCTCTATGCTTTGTCATCCAATTTGGAGGGATGGCCTGATCTAGGCAGGGTCTTCAGGATGCCATACACCTTCCACTTCTTAATCATCATCTTGACTGTGCTCCAAGGGATATTCAACAACTTAGCAAATTTTATACTCATCCCCAGATCTGCGCCTTTCCACAACTTTGCCCTGGATTTCTTTTGACAGTTCCTTGGTGCTCATGCTTGGCTCTTTGATTTGAAATGCACTATCCTGCACAGAGAACCAACATGAACTTCTGAATTTATCCTATCATGTGAATTAGCACAATTTAATATAGGGGGGGGGATGGGGGCAACTGCTTTTGAAGGCGATTGGTTGCATTGGAACTTCAAGTGTTTAGGATTGTTACAGAAGTACAAGGAGCAATGAGGTGAACATTTATCCAAGCAAGCTATTCCATGTTTTCATTTCTACTTCATTCTCTAAGGAATTCTGGAATATATTTTTCACTTAGCAGTGTGGGGGCAGGATGTATGAATACATAGAACAAATACTGTTTTTGTTGCCTTATAGCCTGGAATGCAACAAGAGGTGAACATTTGGAAAATGGATATAGAGAGAGACAGACAGATGAATACACACATCTACTAGAGATTGTTTCAAAGTTAGAATTCATGAAGACTGTCTCCCCAGCATCTATGACTTACATTTTCAGCACAAGTACTGTTTCATTTACTAAACATACCTTATAAGATTATTATATTACCTTCATAGCCTTTTTCAACTGCCTTACAGCAGGCAAGCGTTGAAATAGTAAGTATGCTCTTTAGTCAGGTCTCCCTGAAACATATCTAACAACAGGTGATTTAACTACAATGTAGAATACATTTTCTGCCTCTCATTTCACTTACATGCACCATAAATAATTACTGCAGTATATATTAAATATTTAAACCTGCATCTGGGCTTATTGTCCTTTAAATCTCCAATTTCCATTGCATATACAAACCAAAAGAAAATTGGTTATGCTTAGCGTGACTATACAGCTCCCTGTGAAGGGAAAAGGCTGAGCCAGTCCCAGGTTTCACCCCACTGCATGCTGATAGATGTATAATCCTCAATTATTGCTGGAAAGGGGGGGGGGGGAGAGGTGTGTGTTAATGAGAAATCAATTAGGAAATCATAACTACATCTTGCATGCAATGGAAGCACAACCAGGAATGGCTTACCCTGTCCCCCTTCACATGGAGCTATATGGCCAACTTGGTATACCAAATTAATTTAAAATTTTATATGAAAAATCAGAGACTAAAAATACAAATATTTACTATGCTACATGTCTTATGACTACTGCATCTGTCTAACTGAATGTCTGAGCCACCCCTACATTTGAGTGACACAGAATTAGAAAACTGTTTTATCTCTGGAAGCCTGGTAACGCACTAATGCTAAACCTCCCACCCACTCCAACAGTGAGGGAGAACGTGGGAAAAGCCTTCTCACAATATATTTTTCTCTCTCTTTACTTGACATCATGCCTTTAAATCAGAGGCATTAAAGCGTGTTATGCATAACATGGGTCAATACAGAAGCACTGTCCAAAGTGCAGCTTTTAAATGGCTTGAAACAAAGTTTAACATGTCTGAACAGTATCGATCCATCATGCAGAGCAGTTATCTGGGCTAACCTCACAGTACTGACAATCTGGGTGGCCATGCTGACCAGTTCCAGTCAGAACTTTCTACAAATCTCTAGAGGGCACTTCAGGCTCATGGAAGTCAGGAAGATGCAGCAGAGTTCAAACCAATCTGCTAATATGTGACACTGTCCACAGGCAGCAGGACCAGGTCCTCTTTGATCACTTCAAGGGAAAAAAATAATTCCCCTCCAACCCCACCACAAAAAAAAAAAATGTTCAGAACAGATTGTGACCACTGCTGATGTCTGCATTATAAATCAAATAAAAGTGCATGTCTTTATCCCATTCACTCTCAAGTGCCAAAAGTCATATTTAATATTCTTATCATGAACGCAGAATATAAAGAATTTGCTAAAAGTTCTTCTTTGCCAAAAGACTCATCTCTCTTCATCAGAAAAGGCAAGGAAGGCTTCAAAGCAGCTACTACTAACATTAAGAAATCAACTTTCAACCAAATATTGGATAAAAACACCAGAAAAAAAAAAGGAAGGTTAAAATTCAGGGAAATCATGGAGAAAAAAACCCCCCAATTGCACTTGAGCATGTTCTACTGATGGAAAGCACGCAGGAGGAGAAAATTCCCCAGGTCTCCACACAAATGAGGTAGGAAGCACAAATACCAATGGATCCAATGCAAGTAAGAAAAACGTGCTCAGTCAATTATTTCCCTATAGGTCAACGATATCCTTCAGTTTATGCTGCTCAAGCAAACAGTGAAGAGGGGAACTATGCTCATAAAGTCAATGATTTCTTCAATGGGTTTTTATGAATCCCCAATTAAGCCCAGTGGGGATTCATAAAAACCCATTCCTGCCAACATCCGGAAAAAGGGGGAGAAGAAAAAAAAAAACACAAATGTTTGCAGGTTCAGCTCACATGTCTGACTAACACAGATATTGGAAACCTAGAAAGCCAGATTACAAATGTTTTCTTCAAGCAAATCCTACTGTAATTTCCACCTGGACAAGTCATGGCCTGTGTCCGCATACTCTTGAGAATCTACTACTGAAAAGGCAGTGGGGGCAACAGCAAAACAAACAAGAAAGGGGAACGAAGATAAAAAAAATGCTGCCTTGCAAAATTATTTTGACACTGCCAGTAGTCAACACCCATACTGAAAATTGTAAATTAACATTAATGCTTTATATTTGGCTATATGACAGCTCAAAGTATCTTCACTAGAACTTCTGTGTACTAGGTTAATCCAAAAGATTCCACCTGAGGAAACCAGCTCATTAATGCACTGTCAGGGTTATTCCCAAGTAGGGTGCCCATACAGTGCCATATCATGAGGGACAAAGCTGTGCCAGACCTGGATTTGCCCAACTGCATGCAGGGAGTTGTAGTTCTCATTTTCCAACTGAGAAAAAGAAAAGAACTAAATCTCCCTGCATGGAAACAGGGCAAAATTCAAACTGGTTCAAGCTTGCCCCCAACCACCACACTTGTCGTGCATCTAATATAGTCATCCTAATAAAAATTACATTTCTTGTGCTATATTCTTTGAAATAAAAAAGGATCTATTTGCCCTGTTCATGCTATATTCATTCTTTGTAAGCATGGTTGCAGACCAGTTTATTAAGATTCATAATGGTGGGCATGTTTAAATATAAAAGCTTTCAGAAAACTAAAATGTACTCAAAGAAAAACAAATCAGCATCAGAACAAAGGTGGGGATGGAAGAATGGTGCTTAATGATTTTGTTTTTACTACTAGTTCAATTGTCTTTTAAAAAATGCTCCTAATGCAGAACTGCCTGGCGAGAGAGGCTACCTCTCTTCTAACCAAAAACTGCGCTACTTTTTCCACTGTCTCCTGAACTCAATGCATGTTCTCATCAAATTTGAGCCCCCCAAATGTCTGTCAGCAATTTTCACACACTCAATTGCCACCAAAAATCTCATCACCACATTTCATTGTAAATCACACAGCAGAAGAAGAATAAAATCTGCTCCACGTTGTATTACTGTAGAAGAATGCTTCCATTAACTGACAAAGACATCTCCATGCTCAGTCACCAAAAAAAGCGAAGTTTGAAGGAATCAAATGTAGACCCCACACACTGCATCCTATCACTTTCCAGGAGTGCAGCCATACACAACAAATTGCTTCCCTAGCCAATTTTTTTTTACCCAGTTTCCTCCTAGCCCTACACCATGAGCCTGCCTTTGCCCCAATTTTAAATCCCCTTTCCAGGCAGAACAGCCATCGAGCAAAAATCTTTGGCGGGGGGGGGGGGGGGGGGGGGCAGCTGCTATCTGTGTCTCCCTCTCCCCTGCTCTGGTCAGCAAATGCTGTTCTTGAATGATTTCTTGGGACTTCTCCCCACCATCTCCCGTGGGGCTATGAGTGCTACTTCTGCAGAATCCCTATCCCAGGCTGGCCTAAGCAGGAGGAGCCAGGCTCAGGAGCGGAACCTAGCTCTGCCCTATGGCAGACTCCACGCCACTGGCTAGTTTGATTGTGCCAGACAGGTTTTCCTAACAGAAGACAAAGTTAATTCGATGACTAAGCCTGAGCATCTCATCCACCCAGCCTGCTGCTTACGCAAGTTTGTTTGTTTTTTCTTTTAGTAGTAAACAACCCGATGGTTTCTACTACAATACATTTCAAGAATAGCTTCTCTGGTCCAAAGCAGATGCCTAAATATTATTAAATAATATTTACAGTTCATCTAAATATATCTTGGCATGTTTGGAAAGATATTGCTTGTGTTCACTTTAAAAAAAAAAAAAATACGGTTCCAGTAATGCCCCATTAAGCTTTTCTTCAACTAATACCAAGGTTATTTATAGAAATCCATGCTCCAGTTTTAATTTTCTTTTCTCTGGCTGGGACTATCCCCTCCCCAATGGATTTTTTTGCGCTTTTGACCTTGATTTATTGAATGCAGGGCTTTGGTTGCTAGGGCTTTCCATCTCGGTGCTCCCCATTTTATTGTTAATCCCCAGGGACAGTCTGTTCAATTGTAAAGAGAGCGGTGTGAATAATGAGTTTTCCCAGCACAGCCTAATTAATCTCGCACTGAGAACAGCAGAATGGGGTCGTCGTCCCCCCTCCCGAAATCCCAAACCTTAACTAACTGCACATCAAAAGCGGGGCCGGCTACCACCATTGCCATGGCAACAAGCATCGCGGCTGTTCAGTGGCGTTTAAATCAGGCTCGCGAAATGATCAGCATTTAAGGAATCGTAAGAATAATTTCACATCGTGTACGTCTGCTCCACGTGAGGTGCATCAGGTTAAAATGTATTAACAGTTCATTAACCTCCCATCTGCCGCCAGCACGAGGATATGCTGAAAAAGAAAGGTCATTGGCTATTCCTTTATTGACCTTCAAAAGCGGACGCGCGCGCACGGGTGAGAGTTTTACGTCACCGCGCGGGGGAGATTTGTTGTAGTGCGATGAGCCGCAATGGGCTACGGCCGCCTTCCCATCAAATGCCAGTTGCACAGCCCTCAGAGTCGGCGTTTGCAGGGGGTGAGGTTTTCTGACTGGGACGCCGTGCACCGATCTGCTCGGATAGTAAAAAAAAAAAAAAAAAAGGTAATAGGCCGGTATCGCGTCACGCAGAACGGCCAAGGCTCCGCTTCCAAAACAAAAAGAGATGAAGTGAAAAACAATCGCTTCTTACGCGCACAAAAGCGCGCCTGCATTTGCACAAATGAAGCACTGAGAAGAGAGAGGGCTGAGAACTTAAAAAAAACACGGCAAAAAAAATCCCCGAACTGCAAAAGAAACGTAAGCCTGTGTTACACATTCACTTACGTACCTCTCTCCCGGAGCCTGCACTTTCGGGTTTTTCATCTCCTCGGAATAGTTCACAGTATTTAATAATGAGCAAAGGTGAGGCGAGGAAAGCCCAGCGATACGCTGACAAGACACCTCACCGTGTACCACCTTCTTCCACGAAATATACGTGCCCATAGCACCAGCCCCCCAGATTTCAGAAAAGACCTGGCGCTCTCTCTCTCTCCCCCCAGCCCCGCTAGATCGTAGGAGTCATTTTTACTGAAAGTAAAGAAAACGATGCAAGGGCTTGAGGTTTAAGTCCCTTATCCGGCGGCCACGGAACGAGAGCTGCTAAGCTCCGCACGCGCTGTCTGCTAGCCCCACCCCCACTCCCGCCAGCTGGAGCCGGGATTGGACGGAGCCACGCTCAGGCCCGCCCCCCGACTGTAAAACGTGGGGCGTGAAGCTCTGGCTTTTAAAGAGGGACGGCGCTGGATCGCTTCTCTCCGCCTTTCGGCGAAAATCAAGTCCAAGGTCCGTCCTCGGTACTTTGCCTCAGTGAGAGAGAGGGAGGGGAGCAAACGCTCCACCACCCGACTCAACTGGGGACACGACTGCCTTGGGACTAGCGGCAAAAGCAGGAGGGTTAATCCTTTTGCTTAAAAAAAAAAAAGCAAACACCCGAGTTAATGATAATAATGAAATGCACATAAGCGTGCATTTTCTCCTTTGCATAGCTACCGCGAACAATCAAATCTGCGGCCAACTGAAGTATCTAAATAAGATTTGGAGCGTTCTTGCTTTACAAACAGGCCAATACAGTAAAGTGCGGCCGCAGTTACCCTGCTCCTAACCCACTTTCTACTCACAATTTGGCGGCCTTAGTCCAACCCGCGATTCAATATCCCGTTTAACCCATCCTTACCGCCTCTTTAAATCAACAAGTAACCCCTTCCGCCCGCGGCATGTATATGAGATGTAAACTATCGGATTAGCTATTCCCTCCCATACAGTAACGCGCGGACCGATTATCGCTTTTTAAACCTGCAGTTTTGCCACGCGTTTAACCTGCTAATTTACCGCCTACCCCTACGTTAGTGTGGAGCGTCAGGCAAGCCGAGATGAAATTTCACGGGCCACGGAGCAGCCCCAGCCAGCCCCGCTTCACTGCCTGACCCCCTAACTCCCCGGGACAAGACCAAGCAAATTTTCCACCAGCCCCGGCTCACCTGCCCTGGCCGCTTCCATGGATGCAGATCTCCCACGCTGACAGCTCCTGAGCAGCCCCAGGGGCTGACTGACCCCCTAACTCCTCCCCCTCCAGGACTCCCTCTCAACAGGCCAGGCCATTCTCCCCCTGAGCCCCAGCCACCCCCTGACTGCCCCCCCTAACTCCCTCCAAACTTTCTGCCAGCCCCCGCTCACCTGCCCTGGCCACGTCCATCTCCCGCGCTGACAGCTCCGGAGCAGCCCCAGCCCTCTCTCCCCTCCTCCCAGGGGCAGGCGGCGACGGCGGCTTCGGCAGCCCAGGGCGGATCGGGCGCTCCCCATGGCTCCCTATTCTCTAAAAGGTAATGTGTGCATGCCGTGACCTCAGATGTCCAGCCGGGCGCTCAGGTCACGGGGGAGAATGACCTGGCCTGTTGTGCTGTATAAGCGCCTATACAGTAAAATGGATTGCGCTTCATGGACGCGCATTGGATGCGGCTAGTATTTGCATGCAATTTTAATACAGAATCGAGCGGTAGGTGATCCGGACTGTGCGTGCGGCAAACGCGGGTGCGCCCGGCACTAATGCACCTTCTCCTACCGCTCCTTACTGTATATCGGCCTGAAAATGAGAAGCAGAGCATATGACATGGGGGTGGGGAAGCAAATGCCTTTTACAGTTTTAGCCTAGGCATTTGCTACATTGTTTAATACAATGTAATCCCCTCCACCTACAGTCTTGAAATCTCCACTTTAATTTCATTTAAAGCAAACGCTTCCAAAGGTGGGAGGCAAATCCCCCTTAAAAAAAACAAACAAACACACCTTTCTCTCTACACACTCTTACGGCTCTAATTCATATTGTATTGACTACAGTTAGTACTGTGTTGGCCCTGGAGCTAAGTCCTCCACTCAAGGTGTCCCCCTCCCCTTTCAAGTTGATCAATCTGTTCATGCCCTTGTCCAAAAAGCCTATTCTGTCATAATATGTTGAAGAAAAAGTATTCTTTTGCCACCATCTAAAAAAGTTTGAACTGCAAACCCAACCATGCAGAAGGAAAGCTGCAGCCAGGGCCTGGCCCTCAGCAAGCTGTACTGCAGTGCAATGGCAGGTTTAGCTCCTACGAAAATTCCTTATTCTTAAATTTAGTAATCATTTTCATCAGGCACAGGTTAACTTGAGATAGTATACACCTTTACTGGACATTTCGACTTAAATTTGAAAATTGGTCTGCTAGGGTGGACTACTTTTCTTATATCTACAATAGGACACACCCACTTTTTCTTTTTATAATCACTCTGTTCTCTGAAGACTTTCTTCATTCTAAGTGATATCTCTATGACTATAGAAATTTAAAAATTTAGTGGTGATTTCATTTGAGATGAAGTTTTTGCTCAGGTCTCCAAATAAGACCCTCATTGCCAGGACAGCCTGTATTTCAGGGAAGGCCGGAGGGAGCGGAGGAATTTTTTTTCTTCTGTAACTGAGTAAAGGAAAATAAAGTGCTGTGCTTAGAATCCAATGAGGCTGCCCTCTGTGAAATCTGTGTAATGCAACCTCAAAATAGGAACAAACAGCTTCCTCATCTCTGCTGAACTAGTACTATCTGCCTTTTCTCACTCCTGGTGTTCCCTGTTCCCCACACACACACACACTATTTTTTTAGCCCTCTTCTCCAGTAAGCCCAGCCATTAATGAGAGTCCTTAAACCGGGGCCACAGATGCTCTGCAACACAATACGACAGGGCCACTTAAGTGTCATTATTACTAGTATGCAACGGGGTGGGAAGCCGTCCTTCCTCAGGGCTAAGACGACTAGCTCAGCATCAACCCTAGACTAAGCAACACCGTCACTAAACCACTGGGGGGGTTAGACCCCTCTTCACCTTCTCCTGACGGATTACCCGGGTCAGGTTTTAACATTTTACCCACTGTCTCTGGCTTCCTTTTCAAACAAACAAACAAACAAACAAATCATGCACATCTTTTCTTACAGGGAAAAACTACAGCGTAAAAATACAAGCACCAGCATATATGATATTACCATATAAGCGATCTGGGAATAAGATCTAACGAAGGTGCACCAGGATCAAGCAAGAAGCCAAGGGAGGTCCTGGAGCCGCCGGCTTAGTCCTGCTGCTTCGGACAGCAGCAGCAGCAATGCCGTGTAGTCCTAGCAGCACAGAAAGAACAGGGCTCCAGTTCTCAGGGGCAGCAAGAGAAGGAAAGCAGTTATTAAAAGCAGCAGCTGAAAGAGCCTTTCTAGTCAAGGCAAGGTTCTGTGCTTCATCCTCCCACTTAGCAGCTAGCAAGAAGGGAGAAAATGAAAGGCATCTGTGGAAGTCCATTAATCGACACAAAGTAGATACAAGAGGAAGAAATCAGGAGCTTTTGTTTCAGGATAAGCCATTCATTGTTTCATTTTTTCCTTGTAGACAGAGGCACAGTTTAGTCACACAATTAGTTTTTTTTTTTTGTTTGTTTGTTTGTTTTTTTTTAATGCTTTCAAGCCACCCCTCCCTTCCAATCCTATTGGAATAATTGTTGAAACTGCGGGCTTGATGATAACAGAAGGTTTCATCACTTGGGTATTCCTGTTCATCTAATTGCCTTATTGAAAGCAGAATGTTAACTTATTCACCTGAAAGTGGGGCTAGGCTGAAAACTGAAATGCACATCTGGGGCAAAAGCTAATACTATTACAATGTTTGCTGACAAGTTAAAAAAAAAACCAAACAAACCAACCATACTTTCAAATAAAAAATTTGTTTTCTTCATATTGCTCGTTTTTCTGATCCAAGTGCTGCCAACAGCACTCTGAGCAAGAGCACAGGAGCATTTAACACAACAGACTGCCAGGTTTCCTAGGATTATAAAACTCTTCCCGGGGGGAATCAGTGGTGAGTGCTCAGGGCCTTCAAAGTAACTCAATGAATCAATCCCCAGCCCCCAGGCATCGCTAAGGGATGGCAAGTGCCACCCCAAGTTTATATATCGGATCAGACAGGAATAAACCAAATCCCTGCCTGGTCCCATCAGCGACAACCCACCTCTGTCACACCCTGCCTCCCCCCCCCCCCCCCCCCCAACTGGCAAGAGGAGTCATGTTTAACCAAATGTCACCTGCTGCTGCCACCGCAGGGCCAGTCTCACAGATCTTAGTGCAAGATCAGCCCTGCAGCAGCAGGAGGAGACCACGTTTGTCCCCACCCACCCCATGACACAGCCAAAGAGAGAGAGAGTGTGAGAGAACACGCTGGCCACCACTGGCAGCTGAAGAATAGGAAAGACTTGGTGGGCGGCCACAGAGCCCATCCCGTGGCAGCCTAGAAAAGGACAATGCAATGGCCGCCAGCAGACCTCATCCCGCTGGTAGCTGAAGAAGAGGCCAAGGCCCTGTTTGTGTGTGTGTGGGTGAGAGTGTGAGGAACTGAGAGCCTGTGTATGTGTGCGGGTCAGTGAGTGAGAGTCAGTGGGTGTGTTGGTGAGAGCCTGTGTGAGAGTATGTGTGCGGGTGGGCGAGTGAGAGTCAGTGGGTGTGTTGGTGAGAGTATGTGTGCGGGTGGGCGAGTGAGAGTCAGTGGGTGAGTGTGTTGGTGAGCCTGTGTGTGTATGAATGCCTGTGGGTGCGGGTGATAGACAATGTGTGTATGGAGGAGAGCCTGTGTGGGGGCAGGTGAGTGTGAAGGGGTGAAAGAGGATAAAGTTTGTGCAGCTGTCCTTCCTAAATCTACAACAATCTCAGTGGCTAGAAATTGAAACATTCCAGGTATGAAGAGTGAGAGATTTTTAAATCTTTATTCGTTTCTTTATTGGATGTTGTCTAATGTGTCTGCTGTTTTGAATTATTATATTGGTGTTGGGGAATGTTTATAAATATTTTTATGAGAATTTAACTATTGGATGTTTTAGTCATCGGATGTTTTGAAATATTCTTTTTATTAGTATGGTTTTACTTATATTTATTTTGTTAGTCTCTTATTTTGCCTTTGGTAAGGGTCTGTGTGTGTTCTGTATGTGTGATCGAGGTGAGGAATTCTGTTAGTGTACAGTTCCTGTGGAGGAGTCTATAGCAATCCATCTTGTTCTGTTTTCAAGAGGAAGCGTATTGGTCTTCTAGGGCCAGATGTAATATTTGGAGTGCTGCTCTTTTCTGGGTAGGGTTGTTGTTGTTGAGTCCTGGGAGATAGTGTTTTGTTATGGAAGATTTGTCTCTTGAGGTAAACTGTATTCTTGGCAGGTTGTGATTGGTTTTTATTGGATCTATGTAATATTATCCAAAATTAATGTACATGAGCTACTGAGTCCCTCGGTCCCCTCTTCCCTCCCACACCCATGCATGGGCAGCGAGAGTGAATCCCCTGTTATAAATGCCACGATCAGGGATGCATTTAACTTACCTAACCTTCACCTCAGGCTTCCCAAATCCTGCAAGTGGGTTTTGTTTGGTTTTTGCTTTTTTTTAGTGACAATAAACCTAACATTTTTACAATTTTTTTTTAAATCACATGTTTACTGTTTTTAGCTGTGTACAGTTGAATTTACTCTGCTGAGATTCACCCCTTCTTGCACCCCAACACAGTCCCTGAGCATTGCAGCCTCACAGAGCCTGAGCACCAAGCAGCGGGTATAGGCCCTGTTACGGAATACTCTAGTGCCATTAAGTTATTTAACATGTCATTCTTTGTTGATTTTCACAGACAGTTGGCGACCCCTGCTAAACTCTTATGGAGCAATAATATTTTTTTTCATCTTTGTCTCCTTTCCATTCTATTTTTGAATGCCCTCCTCCTTCCAAAATAGCATGCCCAGGCAATTCTAGGGAATCCTCACTTGGATGGTTGCCAACTCATGAAAATATCTTCTTTGTTGCAGCAGAAAAGGGATGTTTGCTAGATGCATCATTTACTCTTTAGACAGAGCAAGGAAAGCTTGTTTGAAGAATAGAAGTTTTGGTTGCTCCCAGTTTTAGAGAAAGTCTTATTCTAAAGACTTGGACAGCATAGTACAACCATCCTTTGTGGAACATTAGTGTCATCCTGCAAAGAATAAGGGACATTTTTTGATCCACTCTGTACATCTGATACTGTTCCATCTGACACAGGATCATTGACCTTCATATCAGAGCTGCCTTCAGCTGATTTTCCTCCTCTTCATTCAAGAGATATTTGAATGAAGAGATAGCTTTATTGTTATGACTGCGTTACCTATACGTACTCCTGATGCTGGTGGAAAGCTGAAGATCATGTCAGGTTATTGATTTTATTTATATTGTTTTATTAAAAGGCATTTTTAATGATCCTTTATTATGCTTATTATTACTTGTACCTTTGTGTTCACTGTTATTTATCTTACTCTAACTTTATAATAATAATAATTTAATTTTTTTTTTTTAGATTTTCACTTCCACTTTTTGTATGCATGCCATTTTCTTGGTTCTTTGCCTTTTCACTTGCTCACCAGCTTGTCTTTTCTCATCTGACACATTTTACTGTTGCCATTTTGAGCACAGCTGGGCCTACTATGCCAGAATTCACCCCTTTATGAATCAGGACATAGTCTCAGATTTCTGAGTACTGAAGCTTCACAGAGTCCATGCAACTGGAAATGGGCTCTGTTGCTCACAATGATTTTACTGCTACAGACAAGCCTTGTTTTGCTTGCTTTTTCTTTTTCTTTTTTTTTTTTTTAATTTAACTATCAGTAAATTTACTGACACTTGGCAACCCTGTTCATCTGCCCACGACCTGGCGTGGGGTGCCCCCTTTACCGCTGCTCTTTGACGGTAGCAATAACTATCTTCCCCTCCCTCCCCAGCTTTGAGCATACAGAATCCAGAGGGTGCATCCAGGTCTAACCAGTCACAATGGATATGGGGGGGGGGGGGGGGGGGGGGGGGGTCCAGATCTTCCATTTGCCCTGCAGGACAGCCTGAACCTGGGCCAGCCCCTTACAAACATTCTAACAAGTTATTTTCAGATGCACTGCGGGGAGAGGTGGTTTCTGCAGAAACCACAGATTCACTTATGGAGCCTAGCAGTGGGTAACTGCAAAGCTAGGGAGGGAGCTTCCAGTTTATGCAGTGCACTATTGCCCAAAACAAGAAGGTAAGAACATTTCGCCTCTTAAGCATGTACACTGCTACGAAATATCTTTATATCACCCAGCAGAGCCCTGTAGAAATGCAGCTTCAAGGAGACTTTTTCCTTAGTGTCTATCATATGAAGCTTTTCATTCTTCCCATCTACAAGTGTGGGACAATGGATTATGTGACGTGCTTCTTGACATGATACCTGTATTGCTTTCTGTGACACACAGGGCCAATTTGCACTTCTTTTCCTTCTGAATAAAGCAGCGCAGTTGCCATGTCAGACCACTTGAATTGGTGCAAATACAGATCAACGAATAAAAAAAAAAAAAAAGGTGATAAGTTTGAATTTCTAACATTTCATACTATGCTGAGTAGGGGATATTAGACATTATCTGGACAATGTAATTTCCAAAGTAAAAGTGAGGAATCACTATCAAATTGAATGTGTCCCTTTAAACACAACCAGGCCAATGCAACGTAGTGCGCTCAGGCTAGCGCACCGTGTGACACTCTACTGAACCGCGTTTGGGACGCACTAAAATAACCCCCGATGCAATAAGGTGATTAGCGCATCCAATACACACGTAAAATCGAGCACTCATAACATGCAAATTCCATGTAGATGAGGCTATTAGCTATTACCCTACGATGCCAAAAAAATTGCTGTGCAGCCAAGGTGCCCATTTTAATATGGCAAATTTAACGCCTGCCCAGGAGTTGGTGTTAAAGCATGCCACGCTCAAAGGCTCACCGAAAACAAAAAATCCTGCTTTCTGTGATTCTTCCTATTAATATTGTCACAATACTAAGTAGGAGGAACCACAGAAAGCAGAATCATGCCATGTTCAAGGGCTCAACAAAAGAAAAAATCCGGCTTTCTGTGATTCTTCCTATTAATATTGTCACAATACTAAGTAGGAGGAACCACAGAAAGCAGAATCATGCCATGTTCAAGGGCTCAACAAAAGAAAAATCCGGCTTTCTGTGGCTCCTCATAGGGAGAACCACAGAAAGCAGCATTCCCAAGATCTGGCACAATTGGCCAAACGGTCCATGTATCCTGTACCTGAAATGCGGCATCTGAGGTCCCTTTGGTAAAACAGCCCTTGGCCGACTCTAAATCCACTCCCACCTCCAGCCCACGAACCCCTGCTGGCAGTAAGTAAAGGAGTGAATAAATTAATATGAAGTGTTGGTGTCAGTGAAAAGGACCAATCGGGAATAGCTTTGGCGGGGGGGGGGGGGGGGGGGGTGTTGAGGGAGCGCTGGCCAGGCTGTTGGGGGTGCACAGCCATGGCTCCCAGGGGCAGCTGTTAATTTCTGTGCAGCCCGAAAAAGTGTACAGAAAAGCAGAAAATACTTTTAACGGCATCCATTTTCCTAACTGATGGTTGTCAGCGGGTTCGGAAAACCGATGCTGATAAAATTGAGCATTAGTTTCCTAAACCCACTGACAGAGCCACCTCTCCTGGGCCAAGGCGGCACTAGGGGCGCATAATTGTCCCTAGCACCTCCTTTTAGCGCGACCCCTCATCTAAATTCAGGATCGCATGCCCAGGAGAGGTGGCTGGGCATGTGCTGGGAGAGCAGGCGCTCAACATGGAGCGGCCATTTTCCCTCGCTTCTTTCTGAATCGGCCTGAAGATGAGGAAAAATCCTTTAGTACATTGTGCCCAGTGTGGTTTATCCTGGGAAGATGAGCCCTTGCAAAGCATTAACAGGGACAGTAAACCGTGCATTCTCATCCCTGAACATGCAGTATTAAAATCCAGACTAACTGTATTCTTCAGTTTCTGTTCTCCAAAATCCATACGCGCATGTGTGTTATGCCCGTATATTCAATGTAATCAGCTCTCATATAACTTTTTTTCTTTTAATGTCCTTACTATAATTATATATCTACATAAAAATCAATAAATGCAAATTGAACTTATGTTCTGATGCTAATAGCATCTTGTGTTCTTGACATTCTCCACACTGAGCTCATAATTGGTTTAATAACAAACTGTGCACAAAACCTATCTTCTCAGTTTTGTAAATCACCACCTCTTCAAGGTCAGTATTTTTGGGATGACTTAACGGCAGAATGACAGGTTTTAACACATTCTGGCAGCACAGATGGCGACAGGGTAATATAACGCATCTAATCATGGTCAAGCCTCCTCCAGAAGCTACACACACCCTTCCAGTGGGAAGCAACCAGGAAAATAAAGATTATTTACTGCTAACTCAATTTGCTTCATAGTAAGTATGTCTCAAGAAGCCAAGAGCTATTTTCCCATTAAAACTTGACAGTTGCATCATCACTTTCCATATAATCCACACTTTTTTTTTTTTTTTTTTTTTAAGGTAAATAGAAAATATGAAACATTTGCTGCTAATTTGCAGAGACTGGATAATTAGGACAAAAGCAATTTTCTTTAACCATTTTCACGTTTCAAGATCTACACCCAGTCTTCCTTTGGCCTTTGCTTCACACCACTTTGTATTCTCTCATTCATCACATTATCCATCATCTTATGGCGTTTAATATCATAGTAACATAAGTAGATGACAGCAGATAAAATCTAAATGGCTCACTCATTCTGCCTAGTTTTCTTGTCTGCCTTGCTAAGGATACATCTTAGCCGTAGAAGCCTGAGCACTTGTAGGACAATATCATTCCTTTTCCAAGTCATTTTTGTCTGCTTCCTCTTTGGCTCTTTACCAGCCTGGGAAAGATGAGAATGATGTGTTCCCCTACTTCATTTATAAATAAATGGGAAAAAAAACCTTTTGTAAAACAGGGTACTTAATGCAAATTACACAAATAGAAGAGACCAGAGTGGTGACTATTAACATTACTCATGGAGTGCATTTTGTTGGTTGCCTCAGGCATTCATTTTTCTTATAATTCACTGATGAAAGGCTGTATCATGGTGCTTGTGGAATCTTGTGATAGAACTTGGTCCCATGTCAAGGGTTAATAACCACCACTATAATATTCATTCCCCTGGGCCAATGCCATGCTGAAAATATATAACCTTATCCGGCAACTACATTCTTCTCAATGTTGTTTATTGGATGTTCCTTCCATGGAACAAGCTCGCCTCATGGAAACATGGGAACAGTCTTTCTCCATTGCTGCTCCTTATGGAGCACGTTGCCTGAAAATATGCTGCTAATGGAATGCTCAAAAACGTTTAAAATGTTCTTAAGGGCCTTTTTATTTAAACAGGCTTTTAATGATCTTAATTTTTAAATATTTGATTTCTGCCTTTATGCACTGTGGCAGTTACTGTTTTGTTTTACTTTTATTCTTGTTTTCTTATATTTCTCTAGATAATTTTTATTATAAAGTGCACTGTTTAATTTGTTGCACATGACTGTATATTGTTTTTTTTCTGATGTTTTAATGTGTTTTGATTTGTTATGCTGCATTTATTATGGATGCTGAAGATGTAAATCACTTAGAGCTTTGGCAATAGGAGATTAATAAATACGTCCTAAATGACCTGTGGGTGTTTTTCAATTTACAGGATTACTTTGTATCCCATATCAAGAAATAACATTAAGCTTGAAGCGGCACTAATAGGCTAAAAGTTATTACCAAATATAGGGCAGTTCCCCCCCACCAGTATGCCACGAAAAAGTCACCACTGCCTGATGCTCAGAACCAGGCCAGTACCCGGGCTCTGCTCTTAGCACCTCACATCAACAGGAGATTCCAGAGCTGGCTCTTACACATGCAGGAGCTCCTTTCTGAGAACATGTGTAATCATGCATGCTTTCTCGCCTTAGCTACAGAATGAGCCCCAGAGTGTGGTAATTAATGGGCAGCAGGCAGTGCACAGACAGCTGGGACCTACTTTGGGCAGTGCACACATTACACATTGCGCCTCCCCATCTTTCATCTCTTCTGCCTCCTCCTTTGAGTCCAGCTCTGTCTTATCCCCAGGCTGAGAGGGATGGGGGCAGCATGCACCGAGAGCACTGCATGTGGCTCACTGAGTGTTGGAAGCAGCAGCAGTGGAGGAGCTCTGGCAGTCACATGCGGCAGTCTGATGCCTGCATTACATCGACCTCTCCCTGATTCTGTATTTGCATGTAGAGGGAGCTGGTCCACTGTGTCAGTTTCAAGTGTGTCTCTGCCCCGCCCCCCTTTAAAAAAAAATGGGGGGTTCAGTGCTTCCCCAAGTCTTCTTTTGGCCATATGAGTGATCTGTGTCTGCTCTGCCTGCTCCATGGAGACTGGCATGCCCACACTACATGTTTATTACAAGTAGATGTGCCTTGGGCTTGAAAAGGTTAGGAAACACCGATATTATCAGGGCATACTGCAGGGTATGACTCCAGGAGCGGGAGCAGGGCTGGACCCAGACAAGGCAGGTTGGAACAGAACAGTATTCAGAAAGTATTCTGCCTATACTGGCCGCCTTCTCCTCAGGCTGAGCTCTCAGGTGCTGGTGGCTGACAGGACTTAAACAGAAAAGCAGGAACACAGACATGCAGAAGCCACCCACAGAAGCAGGCAAGGCTGCTGCAGAAACTAAACAAAAGAAGATGCCCACTAAGACAACACAGGATTCAGGAACACAAAACAAGAACAGACTATGACACAGAGGGCACTAGATACCAGAAATAAGGTTAAGATAGGATACCAGAGACAAGAAGCAAGACAAAGATCCCAGAATATGCAGGCCCAAGAGTAGGGCCAACATATGGTCTCAAATTGGGGCAATGAGGACCAGAGACTGGGAGCACAAGGATGAAGACAAGACTGTGACATGGACCAAGACTAGATCTGGCAGAGAGCACATTGTGAAACCAGAATATAACTAAAACAAACAAGAACAGCATGGCTGCCAGCAGGAGCTGGGAGGCCCAACTAGAGTGCTTCAGCAGCAGACCATAGTGATAGAAGATTACACAGATAACCAAAAAGGCCCACTGAGGACCCCTGCTGGCAGGAGGTAAGATATAAGGTAATACAAAATAGTGTAAGGATCCATAAAAAAAATGAGAAGGAAAGAAATAGTGCACTCAGCTGAGTGCACTTTACAGTATCGGTCACACACACACACACATACATATACACATACACACACTCCCCCCCCAACTGCCTATTTCTGCTCTATTTCTTACATAGTCTATTTTTGTCCTAAAATATTTCATGCCTTGCTTTCAGTCTTCTCTAGGATGAACAGTGTGAACATTTGGCTACAGTCACTCTCTTAAAACCTTCATTTAAGTTCACTCGTTAGCTGTTCATGCCACGCTACTACTTTGCTTACAGCAGGATAAAGCCATCATGGAAATATGGACTCAAGGAGCAGCCTCCTCTCCCCTGATTTACAGAGATTCAGAACGCCGAGTGTGCCTAACTAGGAGGCACTTTCAAGAGTTTAACACATCAGTACCTCCTCAGCAATTAAATATAATGCATTAATTCAGTTTTAATTCTGATTAGCATGTGAGTGTATATGTGTGTATACTTTTAAGAAAGAGAACTTGTGTCAGATTGCCTGTACATATAAAATAAAATCTGCATTCTATATAAATATAATGTGCTTGTGGCACTGGATATTGATTGTTTTTCCCTGGTGCTAGTGGAGTGCATATGCATGCCCAAGTGCATCCTCCACCAGCCACCGATTGCCGTATCACTCCATTCACTTCTCCATAGGCTCCTCAGTATCTGTACAGGTTGTAGCTGGCAGGGTGCACATGCAATAGAACACATGCATATCCCACCAGCCACGCCTAGCTATCTTCGAAATTGCATACCCTGTTGTATGCAGAGCTCCAACGCGGCATACTAGCCTCTGCAATTCCAAGCCACATAGGCCAATGATCATAAGGTGATAGCGCTAACATCCACAGAACAGAGATGAGACTACATATAGTACCTGAATGTAATCCACTTTGAAATGTTTGAAAGGCAGAGTATAAATAAATTGGATTGGGATACAATACAAGAAGGGAGGCTACCTGGGAAAAGCAGAGTATACAAACCAGCTGCATGTCTAAGTAAGAGGAAAGGGGAAAGAATGCAGAGCAAAAAACATGCCACAGTGCACTATACAATGGGAACTATGTTCCCCACCATCCCACAGAACCCTATACATACTCTTCATACTCCTCTCATACAGCTCCCAACACCTGCTCCAGCTCTGTACACAAACCCAGCTGCACATACTATTATCTCCATATTCTTTAGCCATCCAAATCCACCCCACCTACCCCTGTATACACAAATAGCCAAAAGCCCCTCATACATACATGCACCCTTCATAGCCCACATCTGCCCCTGATAAAAAAAAAAAAAAACCACACCCTCCAATACTGCCCCAGCCACTAACACAACCACCAAACCTCCAATTAATCCACAGCCAGCCCATCTACCTCCCTCACACCAACCCAGAGCTTCCCAGCACTTCACACACAGACACACATACCCCTACAAGCCCCTCTAACCACTGCGGCACCCCCAACCACACACACTGAAGTGTACATAACCACTCATCAGCCATAAGAATACACGCACATACCCTCCATGCCCCCACCCTTCCCAACTTAGCTATTCTCACAGACCCACAAACACCTCCATAGCTGCTCATACAACTTCCATACCACCAATTAACCCAAACCTGACCCATATATCCCCTCATATCTACCTATAGCCTTCTTAGCTCTTCACACACACTCCACGCCACCCAACCATGTACAAACACACCCTTGTACTGACTGATGTGCACCTTCCTACATACACTCCCATCACACATGTACACCCCAGCCAGAGACTCTGAGGTAAACACACCATTGCCACACATATACACCCCTGCCTCCTCCCCCCTCCCAACAGTCATATGTGCATACAGCCCTAACTCAACCTCCTTTTCCGCCCAACAGTGATACATACATGGTCAGCTGCCATTCCACAAACAATCACAAACCTACTGCAACCACAAATACCTCCCAGCAAGCTTACTGGACAGCCATGTGCATTGCTACTGGAGTTTCAAAGCATGCCTTCTATGGGACAATGTCCATGGGAGATGTAAAAAAAAGAAAAGACTGAATACCAATGCATAACATATACTATACTTAGGCAGACCAGATGATGGTGTCAGTCTGCTGGATGGTACTTGCAGACCCCATCAGCCACTGATCAGTGTAAGCAAAGAACTATGCTCAGTGGACAATGGGGAGTGCACCCCATGGACTCACCACCCCTGCCACATTTGGGATACCGCTGGACTGCAAGGACGCCAGCCTGCAATAGCAAGGCATGGAGCAGCTGCACCAGAGGAAGCCAGACTGACAGGTAGGAGGTATAAAAGGGGAGGAGTATTTGAGCTGGGAAGAGTGGGAGGGAGTGTGCGGAGATTGGTGGAATCAAGTTTGTGAGGGTCCAATATTGTGGGCAAAGATATGAGAAGGGTCAATGCTGGGTTCAGGCTGGGGAAAGGGAATGCTGGGGAGTCGGATTGTGCTGGGACAGGGATGGTGATGGGGGGGGGGGGGGGGACTACTGGAGTGAGATGAGGGAGGGGGTTCAGACAGTGCTGAGGACAGGCTGAGAAGAAGCAAAGTAAATGCTGGAATCCGGTCGAAGAAGGTACAAGAGAGCGCTAGGTTCTGTTTAGAAAGAATGGTTAATAGGGGCCTCTCCAAGGAATCTCAATAGGTTTTAGCTAGTTTAATACTAAATATTTATGTTACAGTCCAAACAACAATCTACTAAACTTATTTAAAAAAAAAAAAAAGTGGCTATCAATCATTGTGAAGTAAAGATTTCTTTATATAAGAAGCAAATAATTGTCTAGATTTTGATGGCAGTAGAGGAGGACGACCGGCAGGCTCATCTGCATACTGCTCCCAGCATCCCCCGGGAGAGGAGTCCAGAGATCACCGCAAGCGAGCCAGGGATTGACTTCCACAACCCCAGCTTCCAGAGGCCCCACACCCTTTGCAGTAGAGGAGGACTGGAAGCGCGCGCCGAATCTCAAACCCTTCCATTAAATGAGTGAAGATTAATTTAACGGTGGTTAAAGAGGATTGGTAAGTATAGCTTTCAGAAATTTTTGGGCTTATAAAAGTTTGGTGAAAAGTGAAATTAAGGGATATAATACTTAGAGTTTGTGTGTGTCTGAGTTAATAAGCAAGCCAGAGAAAGTTAATTCTAGTGTCTGTCTTTCCCACCCACTCAATCCTTGATTTTTAGGCACGAGACACTCTCTCATTAAAAATCAATCAGGGTCTTATCTAAATCATACTATTGTACCAGCCCTTACTGAAAGTTTAATCATCCCCTTGTAGAACACTAGCTGATTAATTAGTAAATTCAGCTGTAAATTTAAAATACTCTCATTCCAACTCCCTTAGTATCCTAAACTTACTAAACTCAGTAAAACTAAGATGAAGGCAGCAGTCCAGCAGCAAGAGGGGGGCTTTCCAGTCTTTTGCACTGAGTGTCACATGTATGATTTTTTACCCGCCGGTGAGAGATTGTATGTGTGCACTTGGTGCAAAGAGCTCCTGGCTCTCAGGGAACGAGTCCAATCTCTGGAGGCTAGAGGGAGACAGAGAGGTACATTGATGAGACCTTCAGGGACATAGTAGCCAAGTCCCAAATCCAGTCTGGCAGCCCCAGTGCTGCCTTGGATCAGAAAGGTCTCCCAGTAGGAGAACATCACCCTGGTGTAGCAGGAAGTGATCCTGTATCAAGGACTTGCTCTCCCAGGGCTACTGCCCTGGAGGGAAGGGTTAGGCCAGCCATCATAGTTGGTGATGCGATTATTAGAAACGTAGATAGCAGGGTGGCTGGTGGATGTGAGGACCGCCTGGTAACTTGCCTGCCTGGTGCGAAGGTGGCAGACCTCACGCGTCATCTAGATAGGATTATAGACAGTGCTGGGGAAGAACCGGCTGTCGAGGTACATGTGGACACCAACGACATAGGAAAATGTCGGAGAGAGGTTCTGGAAGCCAAATTTAGGATTTTAGGTAGGAAGCTGAAATCCAGAACCTCCAGGGTGGCATTCTCGGAAATGCTTCCTGTTCCACGTGCAGGTCCCCAGAGGCAGACAGAGCTCCAGAGTTTCAATGCGTGGATGAGACGATGGTGCAGGGAAGAGGGATTCAGCTTTGTAAGGAACTGGAGAAACTTTTGGGGAAAGGGGAGACTTTTCCAAAAGGACGGGCTCCACCTTAACCAGAGTGGAACCAAGCTGCTGGCACTAACTTTCATAATAAAAACTTTTTTAAATAGATCCAAAGCAAGAAACCTGTGAGGGAGTCTGTTGAACCATTAGATGACCGAGGGGTTAAAGGGGCTCTTAGGGAAGATGAGGCCATTGCAGAAATACTAAATTAATTCTTTGCTTCTGTGTTTATTAATGAGGATGTTAGGGAGATACCAGTTCCGGAGATGGTTTTCAGGGGTGATGAGTCAGACGAACTGAACGAAATCACTGTGAACCTGGAAGATGTAGTAGGCCAGATTGACAAACTAAAGAGTAGCAAATCACCTGGACCGGATGGTATGCATCCTAGGGTACTGAAGGAACTCAAAAATGAAATTTCTGATCTATTAGTTAAAATTTGTAACCTATCATTAAAATCATCCATTGTACCTGAAGACTTGCCAATGTAACCCCAATATTTAAAAAAGGCTCCAGGGGCAATCCGGGTAACTATAGACCAGTGAGCCTGACTTCAGTGCCGGGAAAAATAGTGGAAACTATTCTTAAGATCAAAATCGTAGAGCATATAGAAAAAGATGATTTAATGGAACACAGTCAACATGGATTTACCCAAGGGAAGTCTTGCCTCACAAATCTGCTTCATTTTTTTTGAAGGGGTTAATAAACATGTGGATAAAGGTGAACTGGTAGATGTAGTGTATTTGGATTTTCAGAAGGCTCTCATGAGGGACTTTGTCAAAGAAAATTAAAAAGTCATGGGATAGGAGGCGATGTCCTTTCATGGACTATAAACTGGTTAAAAGACAGGAAACAGAGAGTAGGATTAAATGGTCAATTTTCTCAGTGGAAAAGGGTTAACAGTGGAGTGCCTCAGGGATCTGTACTTGGACTGGTGCTTTTCAATATATATATATATATATATATATATATATATATATATATATATAAATGATCTGGAAAGGAATACGACGAGTGACGTTATCAAATTTGTGGATGATACAAAATTATTCAGAGTAGTTAAATCACAAGCGGATTGTGATACATTACAGGAGGACCTTGCAAGACTGGAAGATTTGGCATTCAAATGGCAGATGAAATTTAATGTGGACAGGTGCAAGGTGTTGCATATAGGGAAAAATAACCCCTGCTGTAGTTATACGATGTTAGGTTCCATATTAGGAGCTACCACCCAGGAAAAAGATCTAGGCATCATCATGGATAATGCTTTAAAATCGTCGGCTCAGTGTGCTGCAGCAGCCAAAAAAAGCAAACAGAATGTTAGGAATTATTAGGAAGGGAATGGTTAATAGAACGGAAAATGTCATAATGCCTCTGTATCGCTCCATGGTGAGACCGCACCTTGAATACTGTGTACAATTCTGGTCGCCACATCTCAAAAAATATATACTTGCGATGGAGAAGGTATAGAGAAGGGCAACCAAAATGATAAAGGGATGGAACAGCTCCCCTATGAGGAAAGGCTGAAAAGGTTAGGGCTGTTCAGCTTGGCGAAGAGACGGCTGAGGGGGGATATAATAGAGGTCTTGAACGAGTAGATGTGATGCGGTTATTTACACTTTCGAATAATAAAAGGACTAGGGGCCATTCCATGAAGTTAACAAGTAGCACATTTAAGACTAATCGGAGAAAATTCTTTTTCACTCAACGCACAATAAAGCTATGGAATTTGTTCCCAGAGGATGTGGTTAGTGTAGTTAGTGTAGCTGGGTTCAAAAAAGGTTTGGATAAGTTCTTGGAGCAGTCCATTAACGGCTATTAATCAAATTTACTTAGGGTATAGCCACTGCTATTAATTGCATCAGTAGCATGGGATCTTCTTAGTGTTTAGGTAATTGCCAGGTTCTTGTGGCCTGGTTTGGCCTCTGTTGGAAACAGGATGCTGGGCTTGATGGAGCCTTGGTCTGACCCAGCATGGCAATTTCTTATGTTCTTATGGCAGAATTATAGAAACAGGCCACAAACAGTATTGAATCTGATCTTATGAGGGATTTTGCTATTGGGTATTACAGACTGGCAAATAAAGTCACTGCCGATACTGGGTGTGAATTTACTTCTTGCTCAACATTTTATTATTTCTAAATTTATAGAGCATCTGTCCGAAGTTATAGGGAGTTATTTTTTTGATTACATGAACATTGTTACGTGACAGGTGTGAATAATAATTGTGGGACAAAGCAATCGCCATTCAATAAATAAAATGTGGATCAATATTAACTGCACAAGAGCTTAACATGTGATTCTTTTTAAACTATGCTAGTTTCACATGCTCTCTCAAGTCTGTTTGTAAGTGACCAGGTGAAATAGGAACAGGAAAATTCTGCTAACTGCTCAGAAGTGCCAATGTCTGAACTGTTAATGACTCATGCAGTAACAGGATGTCTTCTGCTGGCAGAAACCACAATTAAGGCATAAAGCTGCTGAAATTGTGAGTAAAAAATAAGCCCAACTGAATTTATTTATTTTAATTTATTTAAGGTTTTTATATACCGGCATTCATGATACAATCACATCATGCTGGTTTACAGTTAAACAGGGGTGCATAATAAACTTCAAACTGGAACTATAGTGCGGAAGAAGGCAGTTACAAATAACAAGGATGATTGAACTGGGAGAAGAGAGAAATAAAAGGAAAGGTTAACAAGGGCTAAAATAATTTACAAAGAGCTGAAATTAAGCTGGCTGTGTTATATATTTTGATGGTGTGAGAAATTAATTGGAGTCTGGGAATGCTTGTTTAAACAGCCAAGTCTTAAGTCTTTTCCTGAAGGTTGGGAGGCAGGGCTCCTGTCTAAGATCGGGGGGGGGGGGGGGGGGGGGGAGAGATGGAGTTCCATAAAGGTGGACCGGCTCTAGAGAGGGCCCGATCTCTTAAAGTAATATGTCTAGTGGTTTTGGTAGGAGGTACCTGGAGTGAACCTCTGTATGCATCTCTGGTAGGTCTTGAGGAGTTATGTAAGTGGAGCGGGATTTGTAGGTCAATTGTAGCATGTTGATGGATGGTTTTGTATATAATGGAAATGGACTTGTAGATGATTCTGAAGTGAATTGGCAACCAATGTAGGTTTTTTAGGATTGGAGTGATGTGGTCTCTTCTCCTGGTGTTTGTCAGAATTCGTGCTGCCGCATTTTGTACCATCTGAAGCGGTTTGGTGTAGGAGGAAGGGAGACCCAGTAATATATAATTACAATAATCTATCTTTGAGAAAATAATTGCTTGTAGAATCGTTCTGAAATCTTGCAATTGGAAGAGAGGTCTTATCCTTTTCAGCACTTGGAGTTTGTGGAAACAGTCTTTGGTAGTTTTGTTGATAGAAGCTTTCAAGTTCATCCGATTGTCAAATATCACTCCTAAGTCTCTCACATGAGTGGTTGGCTGGATGAGTAGAGGTTATGTTAATGTTACTGTTCTCTGGAGAGATGAGCAGGAGTTCGGTCTTGGAGGAATTTAATACTAGGTTTGGGCTGATGAGGAGGCGTTTGATTTCTTGGAGGCAGTTTTCCCAATGATCAAGTGTATTTACAAAATAAGATCAAATGAATTTACAACATGTGGACTAGAGCCAGAAAAGTATAGTATGAAGGTAATTGTAATGATCAGCATCCTTTAGATCATATGAGAGAGAGAGCACTACTAGCTGTCCTGTCTATGATCTCCAGGCCTGTTTCTCCCGGTTTCTTCACAGATCCATTTTGAAAGCCAATGTGAGATTAGTGAGGAGGTATTGTTTTATAAAGCTTTATCATCTCTTTATAAATCTTTATCTTTTATTATTGTAACTCTTTGCTTTTTACTGATTTATGCAATATTACTGTGATGTTTGCCTTTATTGATATTCATTGTGACACTTTTTACTTTAGCTGATTTTTAATATATTTTACAATATTCAGTAAACCAAATATTTGCTTTTATCAGTATGTTGTATGTTCTATGATTAATAAAACACCTCCCTTCCCCCCCCCCCTTCAGCCCACCGATTACAGCATCCTGCAGTGGGAAGCTTTACAACAAATTACACACAGGTAAGAGTCTCTGCCCCAGAGAGATCATAATCTTGGTAAAGTGACTTGCACAAGGTTATAAAGGCTATTGGTGAAAGAAGCAGAATTTGAACCATGTCCTTCCCATTGTAACCACTAGCCCCATCTACTCTAATATGTCCCTCATCATTAACTCAGGTGAACTCACACTTCTGTTACAGTTTTGCTTTTTTTTTTTTTTTTTTTTTACTGGAGCTCTGCTGGCTCAGTATTCTAAGTATGGATATTTATGACTCTATACTGCATCTCAGAGAAAGACAATTTGTCCAGTTACTACTAGCCTAAGTTTTTAGATAGCCTGGCCCCTGCAAATAAACAACCTTGTTTCTTCTCTTTGAAGATGTACACAGACAGAAATACAAAGTTTTGTTTAAAAATACAGTCTTAAATGCAATTTTATGTGTTTAATTGAAATGCAGGCACCACCCTAAAGCAGATGGGTACATATCAAAAGTGTTTATATTAAAAAAAAAAGGGGGGGGGGAATTATGCAGTAAATGCATCATTCACAATCCTAATATCCTGTATTGTATATTTAAATAAAATCCATGAAATTAAAAGATGCATTCTGGAAGGGGGGAACAAGATGATATCAGCTTAGCAGACACCGTAGTGAGGAGCTCTGAGAGGTCTAGTATTTTTTGCCTTTTATCCTTCTCCTCTTCCATGTTCAGGAAGAAAATGGAAATTAAACCTTCCCTTTCTGATCCTTCAATCCCTGTGGTTGGACCTATAGACTCCTTTGTTTACCCTGCAGCAGACCATCTTACCAGAGGGCACTCTTGGAGAAGATATCAGAGGAGTGGATTCTCTGAACAGAGAGTTTTCTCTAAGCCCTGTGAAAATTCCACAGATGCCACAAGAATTCCTTCATCTTCATGTTGCCTGTCTAGTGGCAAGGAGGCAATTGCTGGAAAGAGAGTTGCTAGATGATTTCAATGTGCTGTCCTCTCTGAAGCGACATCATCGAGATATGATTAGCCTTTATAACGGGCAGTCAAAAGATCATAAGAATTGCCATACTGGGTCAGACCAAGGGTCCATCGAGCTCAGTATCCTGTTTCCAACAGTGGGCAATCCAAGTCACAAGTACCCAAACATTAAATAAATCTCAAGCTACTATTGCTTAATAATTAATAGCAGTTTATGGGCTTTTCCTCTAGGAAATTATCCAAACCTTTTTAAAACCCAACTACACTAACTGCTATAACCACATCCTCTGGCAATGAATTCCAGAGCTTAAGTATGCGCTGAGGGAAAAAGAATTTTCTTCAATTTGTTTTAAATGAGCTATTTGCTACATAAGAACATAAGATATGCCATACTGGGTCAGATCAAGGAATGCCCCCTAGTCCTTCTATTATCTGAGAGAGTAAATAACCGATTTACATTAACTTGTTCAAGTCCTTTCATCATTTTGTAGACTTCTATCATATCATCCCCTCAGTCGTCTTCTCCAAATTGAACAACCCTAACTCTCTTAGCCTTGCCTCATACGGCATCCATTCCATGCCACTTATTTTGGTCACCCTTCTCTGCACTTTCCCCAGTGCAACTATATCTTTTTTGAGATGCAGTGACCAGAACTGCACACAATATTCAAGATGCAGTCTTACCATGGAGCGATACGGAGCCATTATGACATCCATCATTTTATTTGCCATTCCCTTCTTAATAATTCCTAACATTGTTTGCTTTTTTGATCGGCACAGCATACTGCGCCAATGATTTCAATGTATTATCCACTATGATGCCTAGATCTCTTTCCCAATGGTAACTCCTAAGATAGAACCTAACATTGTGTAGTTACAGCAAGGGTTATTTTTTGATATATGCATCACTTTGCACTTGTCCATGTTAAATTTCATCTGCCAGTCTATAGAAACCACAGTAAGAGGCTCTGATGAGACCACTTCGGAAAGCCTTACTAGTTGAGCCTCAGAAAATTTTGCTCATTAGCCCTCCTGTTTTGGGTTCAGACACTGCAGGCAAGTCATCTACTTCTGCAGTTAACTTGGAAGACCTTGATAGGTTGATGAGAATATTGTGGTAGGATGCATAATCCAGTTGTGTCATTTCTCAATCAGAAAGTCTCCAAGCTTGAGGAGTCATGATGGTATACCGGAAAATCTCTGCCAAGTTGGGATGTTGTTCTAGTGGAAATACTACAAAGCAATCTGTGAATCTTACTCTGGTTTAAAGGCAATACTACTTTACAGAATAAAATAGATTTACCAATGTTCCTTGAGATTAGTTTGTGCAGCCTTATATGTTTAAAAGTATTGTTTAGAAAATTTGAAGATTAGGTCCACCAATACATATGTTGTCTTATATTCCTTTGATGAGATACTAGATGAACCCACAAGAGGAAGATCTGGATAGACTGACTCCAGTGAGTATTCTGGCTATTCCTGCTTTATTGGAGTCATCTTAGGAGCAAACTGAATTTAGAGGTATCACATTCATTCCTTTTGCACCAGAACTGGATTGTGATTTAATTTTGAAGTTATTTTGGAAGAACTTCAAATAACCCTTTTTATGGTCAGAATACCCAAGTCAAGAAAAACATTTGTAAGTCAACCCAAATTGTTAGAAAAAAAGTTTTAGAATTGAAATTTCAAATGGTGAATCTGGTTACCATCTTTTTTCTGAAATATCCATCTAAGTGTATCATTAGTTACCAAGGGAAGATATTTTTTATTCCACCTTGAGCACACTTTTTTTTGACAAACAATTTACAATTCCAGTGAAAATAGGAAAAATCCAATCAATGTCCATAAAATATACAGATGTTGATGTGCAAAAGGAAATTTAAAGAAAAAACTGCCCTGATGAAATTAAAATCCGTAATTAAAGGGAGAAGGAAGATCTAAGGATGGGTAACCCAGGGGAAAATACTGATTCCAACATACTTGGCATTCACAAGAAGCCAAGAGAAAATGTTCACTTCAATCTATAATACAATCAACTAGGAGTTTTGAGTTGTCTAAACTAATGGTTCTCCACCTGATCCTTAGGATCTGCTTGGCAAATCTAATTTTCAGGTTTATCACAATAAATACACATGAAATATATTGGCATCACTGTCTCCATGAAGAGCCACTGGTCAAACATTAAATATTTAGGAGGTAATTTTCAAAGGAGTTACGCGCATAAATGTAACATACTATTGAAGCAATTTTAAAAAGCCATTTATGCAAATAAAAGTGCACTTACGCAAGTAAATCCTATGGACAATTCAATGGCATACATTGAAGCAATTTTCAAAAGCCCACTTACTTCAGTAAAGTGCATTTACTTGAGTAAAACCCAGTTTTACTCAAGTAAAAGCTTTTTAAAATCAA
The DNA here is from genome assembly GCF_901001135.1 of Rhinatrema bivittatum. Taxonomy (NCBI): domain Eukaryota; kingdom Metazoa; phylum Chordata; class Amphibia; order Gymnophiona; family Rhinatrematidae; genus Rhinatrema; species Rhinatrema bivittatum. Next base: position 61,460,807 of record NC_042618.1, read on the forward strand.
GCCCTAAGTGTTCTTTAAAAACATCATGGACTCTGGGCTGACCCAGTGGCAAGCAAGCACTGTGCACTGTTACTTGGAAGGGCCAATATTTAGCTGCTGGGCCTAATTTCTGCCCGGGTCACAGCACTTTAGAGGGTTTGGATGTTGAGATGGATCTCAGACATTGCTAAATGGAGGCACCTAGTAGCCATGTTCTGAAGGGCCAGCCTCTGGGTAGGGAAAGCTGGGTGGTAACTTGGGGTACTGCCAACATCACCCATTGGGCTTATTAGTTGGCAGGCCAGACAGCAGCAGCAGTAGCAGTCATCACAGGTGCCCAGTATAAGATAAGGCTTGAGGAGGCTAACCTTCCCAAAAGCCTGGTGATTGGGTATTCCTCCCTGACCCCCCCCCCCCCCCCAATGCATGTGGCCAAAAGGAGGAGTGGTGATTAATAGCATGTCAGCTTCCTCTGCCATGCTGGATCAGTATCAAGGAATGAGCTGCTAGATTTTGGAAACTTGAAGCTCAAGCCATGAGACCATGTGGCAGAGGAAGATGATACACTGTTAAGCACCACTTCTGCCGGCTCTGAGGCAACCAAAGAGGAGTTAGGAATACAGCCATTGGGGGGGGGGGGGATTAAAATTACTGGGAATCTGGGGAGACCCACATTATATGGGGTAAGAAAGAGGATGGTGACTGTACATGGGGTTGTGGTGGGGGGGAGGGGCAGGCAGACCTACATAGAATGGTGATGGGGAGGAAACGGAGGAAAACTATATTGGGAAACTGGGGATAGGCAGAGGGAGACCAACATGGGTGGTGTTTGCGAAACAGGAAGACTACACATGGGGTGTGGAGACAGAGAGAACTCAGAATGGAGGCATGAAGTGGGAGAGAAGATCCAAGATAGAGGGATGGAACCCATGATTATGAGGGAGGAAGAAGGAGGGAGAAGACTACAAATAAAAGGAGCAAGGACTTGTGGAATAGAGAGGGGGAGAACCAATTTTGAGTGGAGGGAAGATTGAAAATGTACAGGGAATCAGAGATGGGGCAGACAGAGATGAGATGGGGATAGAGAGAGCTGGAGAGGGTATTAGGAATGAAAGGATAAAAAGGATGAGATATCCAAGATGGCAGGAGAAAAGGACTAGAAAGAGAGGAGAGGATGAGCAACAAAGAAGGAGCTTAAGATGGTAAAGGGATGAGAGACAGAAAAAAGTTGAAAAGTGCTGCAGATGGGGCGAGTAGAAGGTGGGTGACAGATGGGGGAACAAAAGACTGGGGAAGGAAGGGAGAGAGAGGAAGAAAGGCTAAGAAGGGGGTGAGATTGGGAAATAGAAAGTAGGAAGGCAGGAGAGACATGAAACTAGATTGTGAGGACCATGAAGGATGGGGAAAGATGAGGGAGAGTGCAAAATAAAAGATGTGGATAAATAGCAACAAAAACAAAGACAGGTATTAGAGATGAGATAGGAGAGCTTGAAGGTGGATAAGAGAGAGAGAGAGAGAGAGAGAGAAGAGAGAGAGAGTATTTAGGGATGGTGGGGGATGAGAGAATCAGAAAGGAGGCAACAGTTGGAAGATAAGGTCAATGTGGTCAGATAGCTGAAGATCAGTGAGAGGGAAATGGAGGGCTAAAAGAAGCAATAGAAGGGAATTAGGAAGATGAAAAGCTGTGGCAGTGAGACCTAGAGAAGGACAAGGATGGGATGAAATCTAACTATGGGTGAGCAGAAAGCCAAAAAATTGAGAAAAAAAAAGGAAAAGATCAGTGTCAGATACAGATGTAGAGGAGGAAGTGAAGCAAATAAGAGAAGAGAGAAGAAATAAGGTCAATCAACCCCCAAGAATCTGGTCTCCAACAGTGACCAATCCAGGTCACAAGTACCTGGCAGGATCCCAGGGGGGTAAGGTTAGGTTCCAAGCTGCTTATCCCAGGGATAAGAAGTGGATTTCTATAACTCTGCCTTAATAATGATTTATGGACTTTTCCTTCAGGAACTTGTCCAAACCTTTTTTAAACGCAGCTACATTAATATCTTTCACCACAAGGACTGGCAATGAATTCCAGAGCTTAGTTACACATTGAGTAAAAAAATATTTTCTCTTATTAGTTTTAAATGTATCACCTTGTAACTTCATTGTATATCTCCTAGTCTTTGTACTTTTTGAAAGAATAAACAACTGATTACTTGTTCCATTCCACTCATTATTTTATAGACCTCTATCATATCTCCCCCCTCAGCCATCTCTTCTCCAAGCTTAACAGCCCTAACCTCTTTAGCCTTTCCTCATACCGGACTCGTTCCATCCCCTTTATCATCTTGGTTGCCCTTCTCTGTACCTTTTCTAATTCTGCTATACCTTGAGAAGTGGTGCCCAGAACTGCACACAATACTCAAGATGAGGTTGCACCGTGGAGTGATACAGAGGCATTATGATATTCTCTGTTTTATTCCCCATTCTTTTCCTAATAATTTCTAACATTCTATTTGCTTTCTTGGCTTCTGCTGCACACTGAGCAGAAGATTTCAACTTATTATTGATGATGACGCCTAGATCCTTTTCCTGAGTGGTGACTCCTAATGTGGAACCTTGCATTTTGTAGCTATAATTTGGGTTACTCTTCCCTAATTGCATCACTTGGCACTTGTCCACATTAAATTTCATTTTCCATTTGCATGCCCAGTCTCCCAGTTTTGCAAGGTCTTCTTGCAATTTCTCACAATCCTCTTGCAATTTAACAAATTTGAATAATTTGGTGTCATCAGCAAGTTTTATCACGTCACATCTCGTTCTCTTTTCCAAGTAGTTTATAAATATATTAAAAAGCAGGGGTCCTATAACAGATCCCCAAGTCACTCCACTATTCACCTTTCTCCATTGGGATAATATTTAGTCCTACTCTCTGTTTTCTATCTTTTAACCAGTTCTTAATCCAAAGAACACTGCCCTCCATCCCATGACTTAATTTCCAAAACCTACATGTTTATTTAAACCCTCAAAAAACGTAGCAGATTGGTGAGGCAAGATTTTCCTTGGCTAAATCCATGTTGGCTTTGTCCTATTAATCCATGCCTCTCTATGTGTTCAGCAGTTCTGTTCTTTATGACAGTTTCTACCACTTTGCCTAGTACAGACATCAGACTCATTGGTCTGTGATTTCCTGAATCACCCCTGGATCCCTATTTAAAAATTGGCGTCACATTGGCAACCCTCCAAGTCTTCAGGTACCATAGATGATTTAATGATAGTTTATAAATCTTTAATATCAGGTCTGCAATTTCATTTTTCGGTTCTTTCAATACTCTGGAATGTATACTATTTGGTCCAGGTGATTTGCTACTCTTTAGTTTGTCAATTTGCCCTATTACATCCTCCAGGTACACTGAGATTTGATTCAGTTCTGCTGAATCATCACCTTTGGATATCATTTCTGGCATGGGTATCTCTCTTACATCTTACTCAGTGAAAACTGAAGCAAATTCATTTAGTCTGCTACTGCTTTGACATTCCTAAATGCCCCTTTTACCCCTTGATTGTCTAATTTAGGTCCAACTGACTCCCTAACAGACTTTAGAATTCAAATGTACCTGAACAAGTTTTCATTGTGTTTTTGCTTCTACTGCAAGCTTCTTTTCAAATTCTCTCTTTCCCTTCCTTAGCAAAAGAAAATGGAAAGGAGGCCCTAGAAAAGGAAAATAGAGAGGAGGATGGCACTGAATGTAGACAACAGAAAGTAGAAACCATTTTTAGTTCGTGATAGGAATTTGTCAGCTTTGGGAAATGTGCATCTCTGATTTTATTTTTTTTTATTTTTCACAGTTCAAGAGGTGGTCTATTTGTTTCTCTTTCTCCAATGTTGCCCTGTATGCAGAATCTGGACTCTTGGATTTTCCATTTCAGTTTTTTGTCTACATAATTTGTGGACCCTTATTCTGTATTAGGTGAGGGCCTGTCTGATATCTGCATGTGTGACAGAGGTGAAGTATTTTATGAGTGTTTAGTTTCTGTAGCATTCTTTTTTTTTTTTTTTTATTTACCAGTAGGTAGTGTATTGGTGTTCTAGGGCCCAGAGAAATATTGACCGTGCTGCCTTTATTAGATAGGATTTTTGCAGCTTGAGTTCTGGGAGTTAGTGCTGTTTTGGTATGGCAAGTTTGCTATATAGGTTTGGAATGTATTACCGGGTACATTGGGATGGAGGTTTTCTACCTCCATCCCATAATTTCATCATCACAAACTACCATCATCCCTTAATACCAGTGCAAATACCATCACTCTATCATCTACTACATCTTCATTCAGTCCATGACTTCATTGAGACATGGATTTAACTATATATATTGTGTAAATATTCTCTGTAAAAGTGTTTTTATTAATTCATTCTATTCTCTTTTTATTAATTCATTATATCTCTTCTTCATCCTCCTCTCCCAGTTGTATACTTCCTTGTTCATTGTAACTACAATTCCTGCACCAGTTTAGTTGCTTAAGTTTTCTGTTCAATGCATGACTTGTTAAATGTAAACCGGCTTGATGCGATCCCTGGTCGCGAAAGCCGGTATAGAAAATAATAAAATAAATCAATAAATACATTTTCAGCGTGTCTGGTAGTGGAGAGTTTGTACTGCTTTTAGGTAGTTGGGTAGAGCAGCCTCTCAAAACCTGAGCCCACAGCATTAAAGACAGCCCATTTTTACTAACATTACACTATTTTTACATACATGTTCTTTTTCTTTGGGCTGTTAGTAAATATACTGACAGCAGACAACCCTGCCACTTGGCCTTCTGATTTTGATACCTTCCTATGCTTCAGGCAGGCAGCCTGGCATAGATCATACAATTCAGATGTCTAAATGTTCGCTGGCCTTTTGCTGCAGACACTACTGATTCATTATTCAAAACATACTTAAGATAAAAATATCGAGAATGGTTCAGCTTTTCAAAATTTAAATTGCACATCTCTCAGTCACAAGATTTAGCAGCTGTAAATTTGCTTTAAGCTGCATTTAGACAACTCTGAATGTGCTATAAAAGAAATCTTTTGTTCTATGACATAACAGCAGCCACATATCTTCCAGGATTCTCAGTCTCCTTCCATTTAATACAAACTTTCTGAAAAGCAGCAGCTGCCATAGTTGTTTATTTTAATATTAACTGCAACACAAAATTACATTTTGCCGGCTCCTCGGTTAACAGACAGTAATATAAATCATAATAAAGGAAATCTCCAAAATGGAAAACATATCTTCCTCGAGGGTGATGTGGCAGTCTATGTAGCATTAAGTTATAAAATAAAGCATCATTAAAGTCAATTCTATTTAATGAGTGATTAATATCGAAACAGGGATGGTTTGGTGGCTCAGTGCCATGCACGGCTATGCAGAAGGTCTCTGGTTCAAGTCCTGAGTTACTACTGGGTTTTCCGCCTTGTGACCCACAGCTATTCTTGGCCCACCCGTGTTCTCAACTGGATGTCCGTTGGGCAGGAGAAGGGCTGTCACAGCAGCGTAGGAGCTGGGGAAGTCATCCCTGATTCACAAAACCCTACCTCTAAGAATTGTCCCGGTTTCAGCAAAGCAGCAGCCCGATTCACATCTTTCCACAGATCTTGGTGTTATCATATGTTGTTAGGACAAAGATTTCCCCACATCCTTGCCCTCAGAAAACAAGGTAAGGATGTTGTGGCATTTCTTATCTGAGAAGCCTCTTAGAAATTCTCCTGCGTCCTCCAGAATAATGTGTAAATATTGCACCAACGGCTAACAGAAGCGCTCCATTAGTGCCAGTAGCTGTGGCAAATTCATCTTATGTTTTAATTAAAAAAAAAAAAAAAAATGTACTCGACCTCCCGCCCACCCTAACTACGCTTTCTGTGGAACCTTAGCTGTCAAAGAAAATTCTGACAGGTCAGCAGGAGAAGAGGTAAAACCAGACAAAAAGCCTCAGAAGGAGACAAGGAGTCCAGGCTCATCATTTCAAGTGCTGCTGGTAAAAACCAAAAGTACCGTGGCACCTCCTGCGGCCCTCACAGCCACATCAATAAGCTCATTCCGCCACTTGAGAAAAACTCATCCATCGGCCCCCCAAGGTCACCACCTTCAAGGAGTCCTCCAAAGCGTAAGCTGTCCATTTAGTCAGGTACCCCTGAAGTGTAATGGGAAGCAAGATGAAAAGGCTGTGCACCAAGTAAAACCCTTAAGAGGAGGCAAAAAGTGACAAGGATTCCGCCCCGAGCTGAAAGTTGCCTGCGTAAGCCAGCACAGCTAATGCCTGAGGAGACTGGGCTAGAATTTCCTGCTCTAAACAAAAGCTGATAACTGTTAAAAACACGCTGCTTCCTGCTCGGTCAATTTTCTCTTGTACATAAAAAAAAAAAAAGTCAGACCACTTTGGGAACCACACCAGCTGAGTGCGTTTGCATTTATTGGAAGTCTAGGACAGAATCTGTATGGGCAACACAGAGAGATAATTACCCCTTCACAGTGAGTTCATTGCACCCACAGTCCACTACGTCGTCTGACAGATCACCCCAAAAAAAAAAAAAAGTCAGCATAGTTTCCCCTGGTATACCAGTTATACATGGGGCGAGCGCAGAGAATCTCTAGCTGCAAAGACGTGAAGGAACCATCAGGGGCTCCCTGGGGTTTGATGGCACTGCACCAGGAAGTACTTTGGGCAGACTGTACGAGTCTTACGGTCCTGATATGCCATCCTAATTCTGTGGTTGGGTCCATACTAATGCAGAGTCCAGAATTAAAGCTGGACTCTCAGTACTGCGGACAACCCACAAGAAATGGATTTTCAACCCAATGGTCTTTGGGGCCATTTCCTTTATTTATTGTGCCAAAAAAAGAAAAAAAAAAAAAAAGCACAATACAATTAGGAATATAAAGTTCACAGGTGCTTCACTACCCCTGGTTTCCTAATACCTATTATGCTTCTCACTCTCTCCAGTCCTCCCCAGGTCCCATTTAAAAACAAGGCTTTGTTCTTTATTTAGTTCTACCCCTGTCTTTCCTCCCAGCTCAACAAAATTAAAATGCATTTAAAATAATTAAATCAATTAACATATCAGACTTCAAAGAAAACCTACAATCCAAACAATGCGAAAGCATCTGAGAATGGAAACTCACTTAGGGACAGATGAATTATTTGGCAAACATCACTCTCAAGGCACATTTTGACTTTATTGGCTAGTAAAGCTAGCACAGGACAGGACAATTGAAAGATCTTTGCTCAGGAATGAAGCCCAGATGAGCGTGGCATATTCGGCCATGCAGATAACTTGAACTGGCCTCTTGGAGACGAGAAACAGATCAAGCAGAATTCTGTGAGAACTTTAAAAAAAAGCTTCTGTTTTTCGAAAAACAGATATTTTTCCCCTTCCACTCAGACTGTAACCAGGCATAGTGTGAAAGAGGAGGCAATCAGTTTTTAAATTCCAAGATTTGATGTTCTACTTCAAAACACCACGACTTCTTACTCAAGGCAAAGTTAAAATGCTACATGTAGGAAGGCAAACCTAAATAATGTAAGATTACCACGGGAGGGGCATTTTTCCGATGGTGATCCCACTGGATGCATTTTTTTTTTTAAAAGCTAAAATAGCAATTTAATTTTTCATTCTTGCTTTTAACTGAAAATGTGCCATGGTCATGCACTGTAGTGCAAAGAAAATAAAACCAATACAATCACCATCACCACCAGTCCAGCACCACATTATCATTCTTACAGCGCTGCCTCACTGGGCCTTTCCAGGCCCTGACGCACTGCAGGCTGAATTTTCAAAGCCATGTATCTTCGTGCATAAAAGTGCAACAGCCTAGGACTCTGCGTATGAAAAAAAAAAACCGTGGATAAGCTTACCCACACAAGTTATACCCTCCATAGAAATGGTGTAACATTGTGTGCATTCATCTGTGCACATAAATTCCCTTTGAAAATTGTAGATAAAGTCTGTGCTTAAAAAGGTACACACAGACTTGACCCAAATAGGCAGATTATAAAATTACCCTCCCTATGTTTCGCTAGTGCACAAAAATCTCTCTCTCTCTGTGCCAGCTGCATTCTACACTCAAAGCAGAAATGCCTTCTAGTTATAACAAAATGAACATTTGTTACGAGTAGGAAGACAGACTGCTCTAATGCAATGATAAACCCTGGGATCAGTTTTTGTCAAGTAATCCAAATTTAGCAAAAAAAGCATGTGATTGAAGCTAATTTAACTGGAAACCAAGAATTGTCCCAAGGGCGTTTTAGGTTCCCTCTGTCTCTTCCTTTTGTTCTCCTCATTCATGCCCCAAAACAGCAATTGGTTGTTTTATAAACTGCTGCTTATTGGTGATCAGGGTCAAATTAAAGGAGAAGCAGAGGAGAGAGAGACTTGGACCCTGTGAAACATTCTCTTGGTTTCTGGTTAACTCTGTGTCCATGACTGAAAGTTGAAATGAATCCTTCATTTAAAACAGAGAAACATGATAGCAGAAAAAGATCATACAGCCCATCATGTCTGCTCATCCACACAACTAACTCAGCTTTACAATCCCTACCACTCCCCCTCAGGGATCCCCTGTGCTTTCTTGAATTCAGATACTGTCCTTGTGTACGTGACCTTCACTGGGAAGCTGTTCCATGCATCTATCATCCTGTCTGTAAAAAAAAAAAAGAAAAATAATAATAATATGTCCTAACATTACTCCTCAGTCTACCACCTTTTACCCTCATCCCATGCTTTCTCATTCCAGAGGCTCTTTTCTCTTGAGATTCCTGTGCTTTCATACTTCAGAAGTATATAAATATCTGTCTCATATCTCCCTTATCCTGCCTTTCCTCTAGTTGCTCAATTTTTTTTATAATTTTAGTGTCATCTTCTGCTGGGTGCTAATGTGAAGCATTTTGGCAAACTCTGGTGCCCCTACACGAAGGTTGGGGGGGGGGGAGGCCTGTTGGTGCAAAACCGTCCCAGCTTTAAGGATGCAAGTCCTTTTTAAAACCAACCTTCTTGCACAAATGTACAAAATGATTTCAGAGTACATGAATGCTGGGGTCACTTATGTTCAAGTCATGTTTCACCTTAGCATTTCAGCTTTCAGATATAATTTTTGGCTATAGTAATGGTACATCTTGAAAGCCAAATTTTAAAGCGAAAGCATCAGCATGGCCCCATCATGTTTAATATCAAAATACCACGCTGGCTTCCTGACCATATATGGGGCTTTTCTGAAGTTAAGGGGAAAAAAAAGTCTTCTTTTGTGCTAGTCTCAGGTTTCCTTTGTTGCAGCTGGATGACTGGTTATATATTCTACACTACTTGTAACACGAGCAGTCTTTAAAATAAAAAAAAGAGGCTAAGCTTAAGCCTCTGGCTCATGTAATATCCTTTGTGGAAGATTCAGTACATGGCTAGGAAAGCCGTGTAATGAGAATTACGCAGGCCAGGGCAGGGTGCGCATTATTCAGACTCGTCCAATGGAAAGTCCAGCAGCAAGTTATTACGTTTTCCCTCGGGCAGACGGCCATTAGCGTATATTCATGATCACCGCTTTACGCATCTTCAGTTTGCAAGAAGCGTTTCTAGTAACTTTCTTCTCTCTCGGGTTTTTTTGTTTTTTTTTTACTTTTCCATGCACAAAGCTTCACAGTTCTTTTCTTGCACATCCCTGGCCAGCCCCCTCTCCCCCCCTTCGGTGGAGAGAGATAAAATGCAACAAAACACTCTTTGTAAATGATACAGAACATTCAGGACACAAAGGTGCTTCCTATGAATAAGCACTACTGTTAGAATTAGCCATTGCACTAAGCGAGCAGCAATCTCCATAGCAAGCTGCACACTAAAACCATTTTCTTTATTTTTAAATACAGGATTTCCCAATGTAATATTAACCTGCTGAGCAGGTATCTCCTTCACCTACAGCTCCCTGATGCATTCCCAGTTTACTGTCTGACTGGAGGAGGCCTGCTTGGTTGTAACCTCACTTTACATATCAGCACTGTGCACCCGCAAGCTGCATTTCAAGTGGATTCCACTTTCAGGTAGAGAGGGAAATTTTTTTTTCTTTTTTTAAGAAAGGACTTACAGAAGCAGAAAGCCGTCTTGCAGATATTCCGCAAAATTAATATTCTTGAAAAACTGCCATAGAGAGAGGCTTTCTGAAAGAGAGGCAGGAAAATGGAAAAATTCTCCAGTTTCACAGAATTCTTAGCTAAAACATTTTGGAATGGAGGGATGAGCAAATCAGCAAAAAATCAGTACATTCTGCCATTATTTGCCTATTTCACAAAACATTTTCCTAGTAAATTCCATTGCATAAATATTCATGGATATGTGCATCTTTTGCAAAAGGTTTCTATAGAGGCAAAATGCCTAGTTTCCACTGAATGCATTCATACAGCTCTGACTTCAGCAGGAACCGACATTAACAAGCTCCCCCATGAGGATGAATGGTGGACATTGACATTAATGATAGCATCTTTTGTTCAAAAACGTCTTGGACCGACCAGAAAATTTTTTCAATATTTCTGTTAAAATTGTGAGCTTTTTACGAACGCTTCTAGAAAAGATCATTCAAAAAAAAAATCAGTGCCAACAGTTTTCAGACTTCTCTCAACCACAAATGCCCTTGACCAATTTCAGTCCAGCTTCAGGGCAGTACCAGTAACAGTTCAAACAACTATGCCACAAACCAGGCCACAAGAACCTGGCAATTACCCAAACACTAAGAAGATCCCATGCTACTGATGCCAGTAATAGCAGAGGCCATTCCCTAAGTAAGTAGGCTGGAACAATGCCCAATCTCGTTCAAAAAAAGGCTCAAAACCTGGCTGTTCGGTCAAGCCTTCTCATAACATTACCCAGCTTCCTCAGCTCCTATGAACTGCTCACACCCAGGGCTTTCCCCCAAATACTTTTACCTTTTTACCTTTAATAAAGCTATAACCTCACCCTCCCCCCCTCTCCAGCCGGCTCTAGGCCACACTAGACTAACCCTACACTAATCCAATCCACGTCTCTTAAACACTCCTGTTATGTTCTTTAAGTTTTAAGACACCGTTGGGTTTGTACATTTTTGTTCCCTCCTCATCATATTGACGTTACCCTGTTTATATTGTTTTTCCAAGTTACAGTACCTTGTTCTCTGTAAGACATAGCTCATGTCATCGGTTTGTTGTTTAAAATGTAAACCGAAGTGATTAGTAACCCTGTTACCTGAACTTCGGTATAGAAATGCTTTAAATAAATAAATAAAATAAATATGCATGTGCGTGGATTGTGGTCAGGCAGCCCTGCTGGTATTCCTTGATCTTTCTGCAGCATTCAACACTGTGGTCTACGACATCCTAATTTTTGGAAATGGATGGCCTAGTATTGAACTGATTTAAACCCTTCTTCCAAAATCCCTCTGTGTCAACCATTCTGTTGCGTATCACAGGGTTCTATTTTATCACTCACCTTATTTAACATCATGCTTCCCCTAGGCAAGCTCATTACAGCACATCAGATCACATACTACTCATACATGAGAACATAAGAAATTGCCATGCTGGGTCAGACCAAGGGTCCATCAAGCCCAGCATCCTGTTTCCAGCAGAGGCCAAAACCAGGCCACAAGAACCTGGCAATTACCCAAACACCAAGAAGATCCCATGCCACTGATGCCAGTAATAACAGAGGCCATTCCCTAAGTAAACTTGATTAATAGCCGTTAATGGACTTCTCCTCCAAGAACCTATCCAAACCTTTTTTGAACCCAGCTACACTAACTGCACTAACCACATCCTCTGGCAACAAATTTCAGAGCTTTATTGTGCATTGAGTGAAAAAGAATTTTCTCCGATTATGATATTCAGCAACTTATCATCCCTCTTGACCCAAACCCCACCAGAGCAATAGTAAATTTAAATGAAAATCTGGCAAACATTTTCAGCTTGCTACTTCATAATAAAATAAAGCTCAACCCAAAAAAAGAAAAAAAAAGAGAAAGAATTACTGCAGATACATAGAAAACGTCTGGATCCTTTGGAGGACTCGGGTGTCTCTTGAAGGGACAACTGTTCCCTTTAGCCAGCAAGGCCAGGGCCTGGGATTCATACTGGAATCCAGCCTCATGACCAGACTGCAGCAAAAGCCACACTCTTTCAACTACTCCATCTCTGCCCATTCCTAGACAGCCCTGCCTTGGTCACAGTCAGTCAGGCCCGTGTCATCTCCGGTTTCAGCTACCGCAACTCATGCTACATCAGGATCCCAAAGAAACTTGCTTGGCACCTGCAACTCGTGGAAAAATACAGTGTGTTAAAAAGTCCTAGAGGATCGCAAATCACCTTAAACCCCCTAAACTGGCTACCAGAACTTCACCAATGTTTAAAATGCTGCTTCTGGCCTTTAAAGCCCCGCCATACCTGAATCACCGCCTCACTTGATGTTTTGTAATTTTTGTTCTAACACGTTTTGAGCTCTCCTAGTGGAAAATAAATGATGGGTTAGCACGTGCAATAACTGAAACATTTCAGTCTAGTCAACCATAATTCTTGCAGTTTATTTCATTTAAAAACATATAATCGCACCATCAGCAAAACTATCAGAGCAGTTTACAGTAAAAAATAAATCCATAAAATATCGAAACAAAGAACCAACATGCTCATCCTCTTCACTGTTAAACCCTTTACCCCTGCAATCACGCCCGCTCAATCATCAGGAACAGGACAGCCTCAACATTTTCCCAGAATTTTTGATAATTCAATACTGACCACACTGTGATTTGAAATAAACACTCCTACTAGAAGTGGTATTTTCTAAATTATCAACATAAAAATGGCTGTGCTGTCATGGATAAGTAAAACAGTCAGACTAGATGGCCTTGGGGGAATCATCTATGCTTACAGCAGAGAGAGTTAACTTTGTCTGAGATTCTATATAGGAGAGATTTCAGAAAGAAAATGTAGACTGCCCATTCTATCTGATAATGTATTCCAGTAAAATGATCTTTAGTTCAGAAGATATTTAGGACCCCCAAATCATGTCTGCAATCTACTGTCTCAACTGCTCAATGCATATTATTCAGATAATACGGTATTTGGTAACTAGGGTTACCTCCTTTCCTGAAGAGCCACAAATAGTCTGGTTTTTCAAGACAATTACTATAGTGCAAGTTAACCCTGGTTCTTAGACATTCTGCATGCAAGTACATCTGATGAATATTCAACTTGGATATCCTGCGCACCAGATTTGTCCATGGCCCTCAAAATCTGAAGCAGAAAACCACTGGTTAGCATTAAAATAAAATGGGAACCACCTGAGTATCAAGATTGGCCCTAGCCTACAGCTGCTTGCTACAGAGCTTAGAGACTGGTGACATAAACCTGCAAATGCTGCATTTGCAGCTGAGTTTATGCAGACAGGCAGATTGCGGCTCCTACCTTACATCTGTTTATTCCAGTGAGGACAAGATGGATTCGGCAGTTTCTGCACTCCCAGCTTTAAGATATGAAAATAGCCATTACTGTCACATTTCCAGTGCCTCGGTTTGAAAGACTGATTATTGGTTGTTTTTTGTTTTTTTTTTTAAATTACTGCTACTTATGAAGTGTCATCCATGTGCACAGCATTGCATTTAAGTAGGAAGGGGGCCAAGATTCACAATATAAATGGCAGAGAGAAATAGGTACATTAAATTACAGAACCCTGTTCCAAAAGTGAGACACCAAGAGAATTAAAAAAAAACCAAAACAAACAAACCAGGAAAGGAATGCAAAGCAAATGATCTCAAGTCAGCAATGTACATCAATATCCATTCCCAACCAACATACTCCTCCATGCCTAGCACAGAAATCATGTGTAGTAAGGGTGTACAGCTGAGCGTGTGTAGCCCCAAGATAAGTACTGGCTCCTATCGGCTTTTCACATCCCGCCATGCCATTCTATTGCTCTCACTGCATATCCACTTGATTCTTTCAAGGCTGCTTAGAGAAGATAATTAACTTCCAAAAGAGATTCTTCAACAGAAAGAACTCAGAGTAGCATTTAGTATGCAACTGCAATGCAGTTGACCTCAAAGGATTTTACCTTTTTTTTTTTCTTTTAAACAAAATAAACCTTTGGAGTAAATATAGTGATCATTAATGAGGCATCGGACACACTGCAATTAGAAATTAGATCAAATTAATAACTGTTGCAACTGGCAGATTAAATAAGCATTTCCATACTGAAATACCTGAATGAAAAAAGTGAAAGCAAAGATTAACATTCAGTATCAGGTACACTGCAGTCAGAGAAAATTGGCTTACACATCTGTTTTGATTGGCAGATTATAGAAAGCATTCGCATAAGGTTGATTAATATGGTAGCACAGTAATACACAGACAGTGTCCATCACCAACCGAGCCAGCTGGTTTTTGGGGGTGGTATAGCGGGTTGGTGCCAACCTGGCTACCCCATAGCCTGCAGAGTCACTGGATTAAGCGTCCTTCTGTCAGTCGGGGAACAAGCTGTGGCTTGGCCTATAGCAGACCCGGAGCGACACTGTATTCCAGGCTGGAGGCAAGGTGGCTCCCTGGCAAAGAGGATGCCACCCTTGAAGCAGCAGGGGAACTTCCAAGCCCCTCCATTAATTTAAATAATAATAAAAATGTGGGCCTTTAGTCTACCTCAAAGCAGCTTTAGAGGTTTATCAGTTCTTCAGGGACAAGTAGCCCCTGCCTCAAAGAGCTTACAATCTAAATGGGCACCTGAGGCATCGGGAAATAAAATGACTTGCCCAGGGACACAAGGAATGCCCGTGCTGGAAGTGGGATTTGAACCCTGGTTCTCGCCCATTGCTCTACACTAGGACACACCTCCTCCTCTCTTTGGAAAACAGACCAAAGAACATTGACTGGTTTGTTATGTATTTTCTTGGGATGTAGTCTCTGAATTCATTGTCCATAGGCTTCAAGGCCAGTAAGAGTTAAAGTGCTCTTTATTTTAGTACAGTATGTGAGTAGAAGTACTCCTGTTATACTCACAGCCAAGTGACAAACTCAGCCATACACGGGATCCATTTCCTTGGATCTGAATTATGAATGTGTATGAAAGATGCATAAATGGACAACAGCCAGAACTGAAGCCTCAACAACTGGCTATACTGCTAATTCAACTCCTTTTTGTCTATTTTAGTCCCATGTTCATAATCCAACTTTTCTGATCCCTAAGTCAGTGCTTCATAACCTCTCATCTTGCAGAACAGCAAACCAAATGTCATATCAGTGTATTTCCATCACAAACTGTAATTTAGTAATGCAAGCTCCCCTGATAATCCACCTTCCTCTCTACAATCTTTCTTCACCACTGCCTACCTTATCTCTCTCTTTTACACATATCCCTCCCTCTGTTTCTTTTACCCAAGCATGCTCCACCTGTATTTTTCTCATAATCCTCTCTCCCCTCCCTCTGCCAGCCAGCAGTAGGAGAGCCGTGTCTGCCTCACTGGCCACGCCGAGGCATACACACATGGTGCCAGCATGTCCTGCCAGACTATGAGGCCCCCCCCCCCTCCCTCCACATTCAGAGTAAAGCTAAATAGAGAATGAAGCAGATTAGGATCCACTGGGGGCCCCTAAGCACCAACACTTTCAAGGGAGGCCTTTTCTAATAGCTTGCAGCGTGTTTATAAAAAAAAAAAAGGACAACAATTCAGCGCAGAGCCTCTGAGCCCTGACATGCTGGCAGACACTGCTGCAGCTCGCCCCTTACCCTGGTGTTCTAGATAACAGGAAGCCCGTGCTGAGGTTTTAGGGGTGGGGCTGTGGCGGGGTCTGTAAGCACGCTTGGGCTCAGTGACTCCTGTATTCTTTGCTTTCAGTAATACTGCTTATACGACTGTCAGTCTACGGTGGATCCCTAGGCATGTGCCTATTGGATAATCCAGCACTGGAAGGAGGCGGCAGATGAAGGAGATGACTCTCTTCCAAACGAGAGAGAGGGAAGAGAGTACTGCAGGGTACATCAAGGACCGTCATGGCCCAAGGGTTATGAAGCACTGCACTAAGAAACCATCATCAGGGTTTACAGCACAATATCCAGAACTCCATGGGCACTCCACCCGGATTCAAAAGGTGATTAATATTATTGCCCGATTACAGATATTCCAACAAAGAAAAAAAAAAAAAGATCATTCCAATATAAACAGTTAATCCATAAGTAAAATATATATTGAATGCAAAATTATCAAAGAATTTAAAAGATTAATACAAACAAAAAAACAAACAAAACAGATTAAGGTAAACCTGGCCAGAGATTCCATGGCAACCCCAAAATACAACACATACAGGCCCCAATCTTCAGTTCATCCAGCTTAACATGTATATGCTAAATCACATCCCAAAGATGTAACAAAGCAAACACACACAAGCATAAAGATCACACAATACCAGCTCCAGCTAAGATCCAACATATACCCCCCCCTTCTGTCAATATAATCACGCCATAAAGTTAGCAGCCCAAAACTAACCTTCAGGAGTGGCACATGCCAACAGTCCCTGCCCGAAAGAGCACATCAAAAGCTGAATAACCAAAATGACTCTTCAATAAAACCAAAGCACATGATAAAATCACAAGCATATATTTTTATTTTGTTTAAAACACTTATAGTCCACCTAAACAGAATTATTGCTTAGATGCCTGCAATTTTCACATATCCAGGGGGTACTTTCCCGAAAGAGCGGATCAGTCAAACCAAACTAGCTTGTTTTCTAGCCAGATGCATCAATGATGACAATGAGCTTCCTGCAACTGTATCAAGGCCCAAGGCTCAAAGTCTGCCGGCGTGTGCGTCTTTTCTCTCTACAGAGATGGTGGCTGAGGGTCTGCCATCTGTCCCTGACATCATCGGCAAGCTAAAAGTATATTGTTTCCTTTGCTTTCATAGGTCGGTAAGCCATTTTCTTTTCCTGTTTATAGTGTACCTATGCCCTGGAGGCAGGGATAGTCACCAGAACTCATCTCTGATGGGAAGGAGCATAAAATAAAAAATAATCTATAATGCTGAAGGCAGGCTGTAACATACCAGAGATATTCCAGGGTTTCAAGCTTGAAAAAACCTCTTTGTGGCAGTAGTTTCAACTTACTGTGATTAATTTACTCTCCAAATCAGCTTATGGCTTGTTGAAATTTTTAAAACGTACTCCGGTAACTTGAGGGAGGCAGGAAGCAGCTTGCAGAGAAAAGCCACTGGAGAACACAAAGACATTTGATTCTTGGGAAGGTGAGCCACACACCTCCTGACTAATGATCTACGATTCATTTTGCTTTAGAGAGTCCACTAAGTGACTTAAAATTCATAGTAATGTGAGCTGTGATTTGTGGATTCTGATTAACAGTCATTTTTAGAAATTACTGTGTGATTAACTAGCCAAATAGTTGACCTTCTGACTTAAAGTAGACAGCACAAGACCGCAAGGCAAGAAAATGGGGGAGGGGCATGATTTGGAGGATGTCTGAGTAGCACTATTTTGCCATTTGAGCAATATGAATTAAAAAATGTATAAACTGCAAATTCTTTAAAAGGAGCAACTTACTATTAATTTTATTCCTCCAATTCTACCCATGGAGCAATCTGAGCCACAGCTAACAAAAAATGCTTTTGTCAGCAAGGCTGTTTGATAGTATTTTTGGCCCAGTAGTCTCCTCTTTTCCCTTTGAACTTCCAGCTCAACAGAAATTGGTCTCTATTGGCCAACAATGCCAAAACCCTTCACTCACAACTACTCAAATTATTTACACAATTTTATTTTGCTTTTATAACTTTCCCCTAGGCCTGCAATCACAGCGATGGTCACTGGCCAGGAGCCGCACACCAAGGCAATTTCTTCCAGAACTTAATATGCGGGCACCCTAAATCCAGCCAGTTGGTGTCAACATTGAGCAATGGTTGAGACATCTTCCCCTAGCCCTGAACAAGTCAGGGAGTGAAAACCAGGGCCAGGAATAGAAAGCGGTTCTTCTGCATAGTGCACTCCTGCTGAGCCACCAGATGTCCCAGACACCAAGATTTTTTCTCTCATTTGATTTCAAGCATTACAGGTCAGATTGGCTAAAATGTTTTTAATATAAAAAAAATTGAAGATGCACTAAAGGATTTGTGCTACATATCATACTAATACTGGTGCCTACTAAACAAGGCAAAATCTGATAAACAATACTATTGGTTAAGGAGAATTACAGACACCTCTATTCCTACAATAAAGTTTATATAAATGAACCAGGAGCCAAGGAAATGGTCATCAGGTCTGTGGTCTCATTTTCATCATGACCCAATCATCACTTGGGTGCTGTGGAAGTGGTGTCTGCCTGTCTGGAGTTGTAGTTGCAGACAGGATGAAAAGAAAAGGAACCAGAAGAGAAAGACTGCTGGCCTAACAGTATCTTCTCTATGGGAAGTTCAGTTTGTATCTATGTAGTTACAAGAGGTCTATAGTTGATGTCTATTTGACTGACTGTTTATTAAATCCGAATTATCTCCTTGAGCCACTGTCTAGTGCAGGGACAGAAACCCTTTGGGACCAAGAGTCACACTGGGAGCTCATTCCAAGTAGAGAGGGAGGAATGAAATGGGGTCCTCCAGGGAGGTCAGGGTGAGGAGTGGAGGAGAGGTTTGTGTGAAGAGTGGGAGGTCCACTTTGGAGGTCAGATTGGCCACCAATTGTACTTCTGGCCTGACGTAATATAAACTTCCTTTTGCATACCGCTGCCAACAATGACACTTCCATCTGCGTACCTCCTGCTATGGGCAGTCCAGAAATGACATAACACGCTCCAAAGGGGGGGGGGGGGGGGGGGGGGGGGGGGGGGGGGAGAGGATTACCACTTCTGTGACTAGGAAGTAGGAGAGATTGAACATAGCATGAAGTCACAAAGTCAAAATCGTAATATTACTTTGCTATCATGGCAGCAGTGGCATAGTGAGGGTTACAGGTGCCTGGGGGCCAGTGCATTTGTTCACCTTCCCCACTCCCCCCCCCCACTAATTCTGGGGGGGGCTCCCAACCAATTACACGAATAGGAGGGGAACGCAATCAAATAGTTTAATCACCCCTACTCTAGCCCAAAAAAAAGACACTTGGAACCCCAATATTCTTCATCATTAAGCTACAAAATTCCCTTATATTCCATATAACCTGTACTGTCCATCAGTCCCGCCAGTATTGAGTGATAGGATATGCAAGGCAAGTCAATATTATTTTAAGTTTATGGTGATGCTGCAAAGCCACCATAGCAATGCACAAACATCAGGCAGTTCCAATCAAAACTATCAAGACCACAGAGTGGCTTTCAATAGACAACGTGAGTTGATCGTGATCATTGCACATGCAGAGAACGTAGAGGAGAATGGAGTGGCAAGATGAAGATGATCTAGATCTACATGCGCTGTTCCAAAAAAACGATGTTTCTCAGCGTCCCTGTTGTACAATTTATTTTTAGCTTTTCTATACCGATGTTCCTGTAAAATACAAATCAAATCATTTTTCTTCACCATAGCAGGATGATTAGTTCTTGCAACAAAACAGTTCAGCATCTTAGTTATTTGATTCTACAACACTGAACAGCTTTAATTATAATACAAACTGACTGCAGTGTGTGATGAATGCCTAAATGGTGTACAGTACTAATGCTATTTTGCTTGAGTAAAACATGGACTGTTAATTGTTTGCAGCTTAATATAAGGGGGAATTCTAAGTTTGTGACTTTATAATTGAAAGGAGGTTTGGAGATGTGTGATGAGATGGGGGTTTGATTTCATGCCAGAATAGTGTGATGACATTTATGGATGGTCCCTATCACATGCCAGGTAGTGTACCACAGGCTGGGTGTAGACTGTGGGCCATAGTATGCCCCTCTCTAGTCTAGTCCCAACTGTAAATGGGCCCCTTACATGGCCACTTTTGGCCACCTGGTTGCAATATACCGAATTAAGAATTTAACTAGAATGTTAAAAATTATGCTGCAGCAGAAATATCAAATACATATGTAACTATTGTATCATTTATCCAAATTCTATCATGAACCATGTTATTCAGCAAGGACTAGAAAATAAAGCTGCAACTATAATGTACCCTCAGAGAACACTATGATTGCAAAATATGTAGCAAATACTGTGACAAGGATAAAGACCGAATTAGTAAATCTTGTCAAGTGATCCTAGTTTTACAGCTCCAGTTAAAGTCACAAGATTAGAAGGCAGCCCTGCATACCTCAACCAGGCACAAAACACAGAATTACGCTTGATTGGAAACAAGAATTTTCTCGACAGAAACTATAATTACATAAAAGCCGCATCTTTAAAGGCAACCCACATCAACCAAGCAAAATATCTTCTATAACTGAGGGGAAGCCTAAAATGTATTCCTTCCATGCCTAGAAAAGTGCGAATTAAATACTACAAAAGTCAAATTCTATGACAACAGGAAACAAAATTAAAAGCCAAAAGGAAAAAAGTAAAATGGACTATTTAAGAGCACCAAAAATAAACCCCTCATATCTAAACTACTTTTGTACAGCTGACATCATGGAAATCGTGAAATCCCTTTTTCAAGGGGGTTGCCAGACTCTGGAATGTGAAGACCAAAAGGAAAATATCTCCCACCTAGAGCGGCAAAACGAAGGACCTGCCTCACTGTGCAGGTCGCCCATTTCCAATACTCGCGCTGGTTATGCATCAAGAGAGCACAACGTTTCTCAGTCTACTGATATTTGCAATGTGTTCCTTAACGGACACGATTCACCAGATTCATAGGTATTTGAGGGTATTTCATTAACACTTCAGTCATGGTTATTATATACCTGGGAACTCTTGGGACTTCAGCTAGAGATTCTGGTTGCTTGTATCAAATGCCAGACTCTGGGAAAACACTAGAAAGCAGTGGGCCACGCTGTTTACTTCCCCAGCCACTCTCCTTCAGGATGCCTAAGGGAAGGACGCTGAAGAAGGGAGCAGATCAACTGTTTCCTCCTTTGCAGTGTCTGTTCAACCAGGGGTCACGATTTGAAGCTCCAGGGAGGAAGATTCAGAACCAATGTCAGGAAGTATTTCTTCACGGAGAGGGTGGTGGATGCCTGGAATGCCCTTCCGGAGGATGTGGTGAAGACCAGAACTGTGAAGGACTTCAAAGGAGCGTGGGATAAACACTGTGGATCCATAAAGTCAAGAGGCTGCCAATGAAGAGTGGGTGACTCGCCAGAATGATGGCTACTGCCTGGAGTCAATACCCTTATTAAATAAACATACACAGGCTTACGGTGACTCCAACATCGCTCTAAGCTTCAACAGCAAGAGGAAATGTGGAAAAAAGGATTCACACTCACAAAGAGGGGAGTAGCTGGCTTGTTACGGCGGTTACTACCCCAAATCAAATAAGCCTGATACTTCACTTTCAATGCATATACAGCAAAGTTCTCTGATTCAACGGCAGGGGAGAAGAAAAACTGATACTTCACACATCCAGCAGAGCTCTCTGCTTCAACGGCAGGGGAGAAGAAAAGAGGGTTCGCACTCACAAAGCGGGGAGTAGCTGGCTTGTTACGGCGGTTACTACCCCAAACCAAATGTGCCTGATACTTCACTTTCGATGCACATCCAGCATGGCTCTCTGCTTCAACGGCATGGGAGAAGACTTATACGTCACACATATCCAGCATAGCTCCCTGCTTCAACGGCAGGGGAGAAGAAAAACAACCAATAAGGGCTAATAACATAGTCTGGGTAAAACAAATAAGCATGGGTGCAGCTTGCTTATTGCGGCGGCTACTACCCCTAACGAATCAAGCTAGATATTTCACTTGGATGCAGCTCCATCACTGCTCTCTACATTAAAGGTGGGGGTGGAAGGGAAATAGAACCAAGAGCTAAGAGAAACAGATAAGTATGAGAGAAAATATGTGTGAAGCTTGCTGGGCAGACTAGATGGGCCATTTGGTCTTCTTCTGCCGTCATTTCTATGTTTCTATGTTCCAGTCTCTCCCCTTCTCTTCTTCCCCACTAAGCCTACAGCAGGCACTGCAAGCAGCATGCGGGGAGAAACTGGAGAGCAGGGGCTGGAAAAGATGCAGCTGTGATTCCAGGACTTGGGATTCAGCAGAGGGGAGAGTGAGGAAGCACAAGTCAAGGAGCTGTGACATATAGGAGGAGGTCATTTTTGGAGTGGAGTGTCAGGGGGAAGGTTGGGGAGAGAGCACGAGTGTGTGAATTAGCAGAGGTGGTGGTGGTAGGGGCTGGGGGGGGCCTGCAAAAGAGAAAGGTGATATGCATTTCACTCCACCCACCCCCCCCGCCCAATCAACAGCAATCTCAGGGTGACCAACACACATCTGAACAGTTCCCAGGTATGGTTATTCCCCTAGAACTCAATTCACACAGGCCACCTTTTTAAGTCCCTGCCAGGGCTGGCATTCAAACTGTCAGAGGTCACAGGCAAGAGGCAGAGTGCCCACAGAAATAAATTGGAAGATGTTTGGCGACAGAATACCCCCAAAGTCATCGAAGGTCTCCAGATCCTTCTCCTATCTGGGCATTTCCCCTCACCTTCGAGTCATGGCATAGTTTGCCCTGTAAAGTGGCAACAGCCCTGAAGCAGCAATTAAAAAAGAAAAAAAAAAAAAAAAGGTTCACACTCACAGGCCTTGTGCCAGCCCTGCCCCTCCTCCCATATGGGCTTCCTGTTACCATGGAAACCTGAGTGAGGGGAGAGGAAGCCGCCAGGCCTGTAAGCGTGAGACAGCTTGCAGGCCCTGCGCTGAATTTTCTTTCCGAATCTGCTGCGGGGCTCTTGCCACTGTACACAAGCGGCGTGGTGGCAGCCCTGGGTGGGAGCTTGGCAATGGTGACTGTACTCCAGCACCTAGGAAAATCTGGCACCAGAGAGGCAGCGGCCTATGCCTAAATCTGAGCCTGAACCCTATCGACCTGAGACGCATTTGAACCAATGACCTAGAAGTGGCTCTACAACACTGCAACACTTCCCTTGAGCCTTCCAGTTAATTCAAAATGCTAATGAAACCATGAAAGCTTCTTAGATTATAAAAAGACTGTCTCTTCTTTTGTCAAGAATTAAAACAAAACCAAAATGGTAACTTGCAAGAGAAATAATCTAAAAGCCTCTCGCAATCCAGAAAATAACTATGCACTGTTTACTTTGAGAAAGAAATGTTCAGTTCTTAGATGACTGGATATTGTTCTGATTAATGAAATCTCAAGCAAGCAACAGACCTGCTCTTTAGAAACTCCCAAGCTAAGAGACAAAACTACATATACCCAGTGTCTTACTTGCCTGACTAAATCTTGTAAAAATACAAAATACAAAAAAGTACCATCACTGGGAGCAAAAGTGGTACTAGGACAGGCTTTCTCTGCAGGCAGGTCATAATAAAGCCCTTTTAAAAAAATACAAACAGCCCTTTTTTCCCCCAGAGCACGATCAGAGACTTTTTAACGTGTAATTGTCCCCTCAAGAGGATACACAGTAGTTGATTTTATCAAGATCAGTTTTGAAGACACATTCATATGACTCTTAGATGTCATGTCACAAGTGCTTGTACTCGATAAAGAACATCTTCAAGCATTTTGGAGGACAAAATGCTTTTTTTTTCAGAATGCATCTTGCAAACATGTGTATTTGCTAATTCATTGTTGCACACAATACAATTATAGATGCAGTTTTAGGAATTTATGGAGCATAAATAGAACACTCCATGGCAAATGTGTTTTTGTGAACTGGGTAACAATTTTCCAGGCATGAGAGCACATGAAGTATTGCAATTTTTGTTTAAGACTGGCCAATGGTGAGGCACAAACATCGCACCAATCCTGACTGAAACCAATGCACATGCAATAAAAAGCCCAGCAAGTTATACAAGCATATTTTTAACATGTATGGTAACTTGGTAGAGGACAGCAGAAAAAGATCAATTGGCCCATCCAGTGTGCCCAGTTCTTTTTTGTCCAACTTCACACTATTTGAAGCACAAAATCTACTTAAAAATAAAAGGTCAACACATCAGGACTGATTCTACAGCCAAGTTCAAAAGCAAAGCACATCAAGCAGCACTGTCTGAATTTTCAAGAAGGCTCCTCAGCCAGATAAAATGTGGATTTGTTAATACATAAGGCTTGGGGGTAACCTGCACGGAGCGGCAGATGCTACTAAAGGAAACTTGCTAGGCAGACTGTATGGACCATTTGTTCTTTTTCAGCGGTCAATACTATGTTTTGTTTTTATTGAACTCACTGGTAGGCGATAACTTTACTACTTATTCCAAACATGCTAATCCATAGTTTAAGTGTTTATTGTTCTTATTTTATGCTTAATTTACATATGATATGTTCCAATTACTTCTTATTGTCTGTAAAGCCTGTTGCTATTTTCTGTTTATAATGATGATATGTCACTGTATTTCATTTTGTCTGTAAAGCCTGTTGCTAATTTACTGTTTATTGTGAACCGAGGTGATGTTATTAACGTGCCGCGGTATATAAAAAACCACTAAATAAATAAATAAATAAAAACATGCATTCAGTAAGCAGAAATACAATGTCCTACAGCAAACAGCACAGACGTACGGCCACCAAAGCGGCACAATGAGAGCCAAGTGCCCCAGCTGGGTTTTTCAATCCGCTCACCGCTCTGTCGCTTAACTCCTTGCACTCAGCCTTACCCGGTGAAGGGTTTTCTATAAGCGCTCGCACACTAATGCGGATACAGAAAGAACAAGTACTGTTACTCTTCCCATACTGAACCCAAAGGGGGGAAAGGAAGGTCCAGGGATTTCAGTGGGAATAAAAGCAAGGAAAATAAACTTCTCATTTAAAAAAAAAAAAAATTAAAAGCAGAGTGTGCGTAAATATAAATTCCATTCAGTGCATGCACGGTAGCCTTGCCCGGTTTGTCCTGGATACAGAGACGACCCTGTCCTGTTTGAACAGAACACCACCACCTTTGCAGCATTAGAAGCAGAGCTGCAGGAAACTAATCAAGGATTAAATAAACCAAACCATTTCCTTAGCTAACTTAAGGCCAAAGCTTCTGTGGACTGAAATTCAAACAAATTCACGTCTGGGCCAGCCCAGTGGTCCTGTGACTAGTGCTGCTATGTAAGTTGGAAAGATAGAAGCTTCCTTCTCTTTTAAACAGCAGTCATCCTCGAAAGGAAAATATATTTGAAGAATAATAGGTCTTGCGAGTAGAGCTAAAATGTGGGAGTCTTTTTTTTTTTTTTTTTTAATAAATTGATCGCATTGCTATAAAGCCCTTGAGTAGTTTTTGCCTACACACTTTATCCTCACTTTTCAAAATGAAAATCCCCACGTATTTTCACTGAAAATTCTCAGGAAAACAACTCTCACATATTTTTTCCTGAGACAAAATACACACAAGACTTCTGAAAATTCAAAAGTTTATTTTATTTAAAATTCCTTCTATTCCATTACCTCCATAGATCAGTTCGACGTGGATTACAATAGATACATTCATAAAATACAAACTGAACTTTTACATTCAATACCATACAACACACATTAAAAGCTTCCCATTATATAATCCCCTGACGGATATCATTGAATCTGCTCACTACCCCAGAAAATAGACTGCCTTTCAATGTTATTTATTCAAACCCCTTTGTAATCCTGCCCCTAGGAATACCTCTGCTCACTGTGGGTAAAGTTGCACATGTAGTGACACAGTGCACGCAAGTTAATGGTCACACGGGGAGGCAATTTTCAATAAGCTCATACCCACAAGTTAAGAGCTGTTTTAAACTGTGGAAATGATTTTCAAAATTGCCTTCTAAATGGAGAACCCATTAATGTGCTAATCTCCCTCAGAGAGAGAGATCTCTTACAAACAGCATTTTCAGCCTGAAATAAGTTTACCAAAACCCTGACATTCAAAGCCATAATTTGTCGATTCATGAAAGACACTTGTATTTGAGAGTTAGGGATGTGTTCCTAGTTTATAGGAATGAGCTACCAATTAATTGCCTTAGAGATGGGCCATGGCTGCTAAAGTCTAACAGTAAAACTTTATGATTGGGTTATTGGTGTCATTTATCGCCCCCCAAGGCATAATGGGAATACTTTAATACCATTAGGAGAGTATTTCTCTTCCCTGTCTGTAAGAGCTAGCAACCTTGATCTTAGGTGATTTAAACATTCATGTTGACAGCAAACCTAGGTGTTTATTAAGTGGATTACAAGTCTAATTATCTGCTTTACAACTATCCCAAATAATTACTGTAGTGTACTGGCCAATAAAGCAAGACATTCTTGATCAACTGATAATACCTGAAGGTTATGTTAATTGGAATATAGTGCCTGGGTTATCAATTGAGCCAATATTATGGTCTGATCATTATTTAAATACATTTCAGCTCCACTTGCCAGTAAAGGATTTCGATTGTTCAAATATATGGGGGTTGGAAATATTGTCATGGACAAATTCATTTAGCAAACTTTTACAATGATTGAAGGGCAAAGCAGTCAGAGCTAGTTTGTGGCTCTGTTTTGCAGATGGCCGAACCTCTTTCTTCCAGTTGCATCATTGAAATGTAAGATGATTTTGTGAACCCAACGTTTGGTCCCTTGGTTCAACCAGAAACTGATAAGGGAGAAGAAACTGATGAGTCAGGCTGAGCAAAGGTGGTACAAACATGCCACTGTTGAGAAGAGGCAGAGCTACTGCCAGATTAGTTTATCATATCGCATTAAAGTTTAACATTGCAAGGAAAGGATATTATACAGTACAGCTTCAAACTTCTTTAAATCATGTTTGAATTATTTAGTATAGTAGGCGTTAACCGTGCCAATGAAGTTTACTGATCATTTGACTAGCCTAGATTGTCAGAAATTTGCTGGTTATTATTTTAAATAAGGTTAAGGTCTTGCTGTCTGGTGTAAAAATGAAGACCTTAACGTGATGATGTTGAAAGGAGATCATTTTTTGAATGGACAGATTTTCAACGGGTGTCCTCTATAGAGACTGAGGTTGCCTTGAGCAAACTGATCCTTTGCATGTTGGTTAGACCCTTGTGAATCTTAAATATTTTATATGGCAAAAGATGTATTTTAAACAAGTCTGGTAAAGATAGTAAAATGTGGTCCACTGCCGATGGATCGTTGGAAATGGGTCTATAGCTACAACAATCTCTCAATATTTGCAAAATTGATTGATGAGGTTGTCCTTACTCAACTTACAAACTTTTTTCAATGACCATGAGATTTTCAGTCCACATAAAATGTTGATTTTGTAAGAATCATAGTACAAATACATTGCTTGTGTCAAGTTACCAATTTTCTGTTTTGAGAACTTGATCAAGGTCATGCAGTTGTAATGATTTTTCTCGATAATTCATCCACATGTTGTTGTCAAAGCTGAGAAACTTGGGAGTTGGTTGAGTCTTTCTCCAATGGTTTTCATCTTATTTGTGAAACAGGAGACAAGTCGGGTTTGGACAGGAAGAATCCACATGGCAAACATTGAAAACCGAGGATCCACAGGGCTCTGCAACATTGTTTATTGTGTATTTGCAACCACTTTGTTAAATGCTAGATGAGTGCTTTGGTTTTTATAAGGTATACACTGATATTCAGTTATTCTTTTTCCTATACATGGGAACTTGTTGCTACACTAGATTTTATTGCTAGTTGCATGATGCAGATTAAGACTTGGATGAAGGATAATCAGTAAACTATGTAAAATCTGAAGTCATGTGGATTACTTGAGGTCCTTTGCCCGAAACCTGTTCTGGGGCTCATGATTGATGGCATTTCTCTTTTGTTGATACACATTTGGGGGTTTTACCTGGACCCTTGCAGTTACTTTTATGACATACTTCAGATCAGTGCTGAGGTTATAAGCTAAGACTATTGAGACATCAAATATTTGCTACCTAAAAATGATTTTTTTTTAAATCATACAAACCATATTTATTATTAAACAAATTCTTTTTTTTTTTTTTTTTTTTTTTTTACAGAATTTAGGCTTTACTATCTTTAAATTAATTGTTAATAAATATATTTTATAAATTCTGTAAAAATGATTTTAGAACAGTCATGCAGACTTTTGTTTTATCAACCATTGATTACTGCATTGCATTTTTAATTGGTTTGCCAAAATGTCATCTTCACGCATTGCAAGTTTTACAAACTTCTGCGGCACGGTTGACTGTAGGGATAAAATGAGAGAACATATTATTCCCATGTTGATTCAATTGAATTGGCTACCAGTTGCACAAAGGGTGAAATTTAAGATACTTATTATGGTATACAAGGCTATGAGAAAGGTGTATAGGGACTATATACTTGTCTACCTTTTTTTTTTTTTACACACCTCATCTGACAAGGGCTGGAAGTTCCTTCTGTTAAAATGAGCCAATCTTAAAGAGTCTAGGGCTCAGACTTTTTCATTTATTGGGCCAGGTCTGTGAAATGATTTACCAAAAGAGCTTCAGCTTATTTCTGACTATACACTTGTTCGAAAGCACGGCTTTTTTTTTTTTTTTTAATGAAGCTTTTCCATAATTTAGGGCAGACAGTTCTGAAGATGATCGTAATGCACCTATTTTGACAACATGTGATGAATGTAGGTTTTATATTGACAGCTTTGTTGTGTCTATTTTGGACTTGTTTACTGTGTTAATATTTATGTTTTTAAGGGATTCGCTTAGGATGACAGGGTTGGGATGAGCAGAATACAAGAATTTTTAAATAAAACAAACATTTCAATATCAAAAGGCCAAGATAAGATACAAGCACCCTATGGACTGAAGACATTACTTTTGTATCCAGCCACTGCAAGATAAGACTCTGATAAGTAAAACATTAACAATGCCACTGGGGAGATTTAGGTGAAAGAAAGACATGCACACTGCAAAAATAAAATGTTCTGGACACAGGATGAGCCTGTATCCTACATACCACATCAGCAGATTTTAAGAGAACAATCTCTTTAGTTAGAGATTTAGGTCACTAGCAGGCTAAACAAGGAAACAGCTGTAAGTACTATCCATACTACAGAACCAGAAAAACAGCAAAGTGTTTATAAGGCTGTAGCATCATAGCAGCAATGCTGCAGAAGAAAGCAGAGTGGGGATTTGAATGGTGTTAATTTCAACCCAAGAGGAGGCTTCATTCATGCCCAGCTGCCTGCAGCTGTGGAACTGATGCACCTTGATGTGGTTGCTGAGGGAGGTGAGAAAACGGGAAGGAAAATACTAAGAAATGGGTACACATGACTTTTATGTTTGCAGCTTTTGCTAGTGGATGTCAAGAAGTCATGTGACTGACAGTTAAACCTTCCATGTCAAATCCCCAGAAATACAGGGCATTAGCAAACTAAACACACACATTTAAATTTGAAAATTAAAAAAAAAAAAAAAAAAAACCACACCACACATTCCATCTCATAGTAGACATAGAAAAGGGTGACAACAAATGATAAAGGGGATGGAAAAGCTCCCTTATGAGAAAAGCTAAATTGATTAGGGTTCTTTAGCTTGGAAAGAGACAACTGAGGGGGGATATGATTGAAATTTATAAAATCATGAGTGGGGTGGAACAGGTAAATAGGGAGCAGTAATTCACCCTTTCAAACACTAGGATTAGGGGACACGCCATGAAACTAACCGACAGATTTAAAACATTGTAGGACGTATTTTTCACTCAGCGCACAATCTTGTTACCAGAGGATGTGGTCAAGGCAACAGTGGGGTTTAAAAGAGAATTGGATAAGTTCCTGAAGGAGAAAGTCCATAAACAATTAGCGGCCAAGTAGACGTGGGAAAGCCGGAGCTTATCCCTGGTAATGAGATAGAAGAAATAGATCAACTATTGGGGGATCTGCTGGGTACTTGTGACCAGAGCTGGCCACTGTTGCAGACCTTAGTCTGACCCAGCATGGCACTTTTTATGTTCTTATGACAGATCCAAAGATTTCAGTGAGCTACACTTAAGTCACACACAGGCCGATCTGGTGGAGCGCACTGTTAGCCCAGGTTTGGATGCGCGTTTGCAACGCGCTAGCTTTACCCCTTATACAGCAAGGGGTAATAAGGGGTAATAGCGCATCGAAAATGCGAGTCCAACCCCCCCAAAACTAATAGCGCCCGCAACATGCAAATGCATGTTGATGGCCCTATTAGTTATTCCCGCGCGATACAGAAAGTAAAATGTGCAGCCAAGCCGCACATTTTACTTTCAGAAATTAGCGCCTATCCAAAAGGTAGGCGCTAATTTCTCTCGGCACCGGGAAAGTGTACAGAAAAGCAGAAAAAACTGCTTTTCTGTACACCCTCTGACTTAATATCATAGCGATATTAAGTCGGAGGCCCCAAAAGTAAAAAAAAAAAAAAAAAAAAAAAAAAAATCGTCCCGCGGGTTGGAAGATGGATGCTCAATTATGCCGGTGTCTGTTTTCCGAACCCGTGGCTGTCAGCAGGTTTGAAAACTGACACCAGTAAAATTGAGCATCGGCTGTCAAACCTGCTGACAGCCGCCACTCCTGTCAAAAAGGAGGCGCTAGGGACACACTAGTGTCCCTAGCGCCTCCTTTTACCGCGGGCCCTAATTTGCATATGCCACCCTCCTGAATCGCGCACCCAGGAGAGTGGCCTGTGCACTCGCCGGCTCTCCCGCATGTTTTTCTGTATCGGCCTGACAACAAGTCTATAAAACAAAAATGGAACTGGAAACAAATGGTACAGCAGTCAGATAGCGCTGCCTGGGATAAGTAGCACTGATCTGAAAGTGCAGGTCAGATTTCCCATCTAAGCAATTATCCTGCCCCACAGAACTGCTCAGTTTATGTACACAGCAGCGGGACAATGGGAAACTTTAGTGTAACTATTCAACTGAATACCTTCAATCAAGCTTTCACTTAAAACACGGTTACAAAAGAAAGTTTAATGCATGGACTTTGCCATACAGGATTAATTTCAAAGAGAGAGAAGTAACAGCAACAAGCCCACAGTATTTTCTCAAAGAAAACTGTCATGTTAAGCACATTTTTCCTACAGTCTTAAAAAAGCATCCTTATTTAAAAGAAAATGTCTTTCATTGCACCTCTGCATGGAATTCTTATCATCAATAGTGGTATATCCATGCTAGGCTAGTAAAATATTTGATGACCTTTATTATGTTAAATTATAAGAAAAAGGTTTCATTGTTTGTTGCGTTTTTTAAGCTTCATTTTTCCCTTTAAATTACAAAACGTACAGGCTAAAACTTAAGCTATAAAAACAAAAAAAAAAAAGTTTATCCTATCCGGTATTTCAGCCCATCAGCCTCAGAAACACGCAGCGATTCCGAAGGTAATAAAATCTGTATAGTGCTGACATACCTTAATTTTTGCGGCACATTAGGACGCCAGTGTGCAAATGAGAAGCGACAAGTTTTACGTACTATTGACGGGGAATCCTGAAACAGTTGGTTTGCTAGGATATGCAAAATGACATTTTGGCTTTTTTTTTTTTTTTTTTTGCAGCGGGAGGGGGTAGTAGGTGACAGGTGTTTAACGTTGAAGATCTCAGGTTGTTTCTCAGCACACAGGGTGAAGAACAGGAAAGCAGGGAGGCCTTGCAAGGAAGAGAAAGGATGCCATGTCCTACTCAGGCCCAGAGAAAGCAAAGCCCGGGCACATTGGGGGACAACATAGGAGCTTCAGCCAGGTATGGACGCGCTATGGCAATGTTAGCGGTCAACATGCCTGCAGGTTAGCTTCCTACCTTCTATCCCTATTACAGCGTCATTTTTGTTCCCGATTCCCAGCAAGGGCCTTGTTTCTGCATAATCTGCCGTTAAATCAGCAGAGGGCCCAGGCTCTGCTTCCAGCACAGCCTTGAAGTATTCCAGACTAACCATTTGGTATCTCCAAACAGCACATGTGCCTCGATTATCTTATCATCTAATTCATGATCAAAGAAATGGAGGGGGGGGGGGGGCTGGTCAAATATCTGCCAGGAGGAGAGGCTGAAGAGGCTGGAAATCGTCTTAAAGGAAAGCAGAAAAGATTGTTTTGCTTCTGGCTTTGTCATTTTTTTTTTAAATTTTCTGTTTTTTTTGGTATTTTTAAACCAGGCAGGCACTAAGGGAGGAAAGGAACTGCAAACTCATTTCCAGGGAAAAACCGACACTGCAGCAGGACTAAATTAGATACTAGCAATTTATTAAAGGCACTCTCTCCACAGAAAGCTTAAGCTTACCTTATTTCTGTCCTCAGTCTGCCTTTTAAAATATTTTTTCCCCCAAGGCATTTTTTTTTAGAAAATTGTTTCCAAGTTTCTCTGAGCCTTTGGTCTTCAGCCTTGGAGTATACACGTTTTGTAAAATCACATATTTGTTTATTCATTCAGGCATTTATATGGTATTGTAAATTAGGGCATTGTACAACAAATCCCCTTCCCTGAAGGGTTTACTGTCCAAGTGGGTCCCTGAAACAATAAAAAGATGTGTGATTTGTCCAAGGTCACAGGGAGTGGCAGAAGCAAGGTCTGAACTCTAGTTTCCTATCCACTAGTGCAGGGCTTCCCAAACTTTTAGCCAATGTGATCCCAATTTAGCATTTGAAAATTCACACGACCCTCAGAGGAGAACCAAACCTATTAGCGGGGGTGTAGTTCGCCTCCAGCAATCCCTCCACTCACCATTCCTGCACTCCAACTGATCCCCTCTCTCAACCTCATCCCCTTCCAGAGGGCCCTCTCAACCTCTGCCCCTCCAGCTGATCCCCTCTTACACCCCCCCCCCATTTCCTCTTCCCTTCCCAGCCTCTCGCTCACCAGCTCCAGCTTTTTACATCCTTCCCACTGAACTTCTTACCTCCAAGCCATTTTTGTAACCCCAATTGATCATTTGTCATCCCTTTCCTCTCTCTTTTCTCACCCCCCCCCAGTTGATACTCTCACCCCTAGCTCCTCTCATGCATCCCCCCTCTTACCTTCCACAGCCAATCCCTCTCCCACTGATCCAACCCTCAAAACCCTTCCTGTACCTGATCCCTCCCTTCAAACAGCCCCCATCCAAACATCCCCTTGACTAGGATCAGCATCAACATTATCCTTTGGGCCTCAGGCAATAAGTGGATGACGCTAGTGGGAAGAGAGGGCAGGCTGATGATAGGGGCAAGGGGCAACATTTTCTCTTAGGTAAGCTCAGTGATGGGAGATTATAGCGAACAAGTGACAACCTGCACAGACCTGGCACACACTCTGCCCACTCTTCCCCAATTGCTGGTCCAATGCCCGATGTTGATCTGCAACTGGCAGCAACATTAGTAATGAAAATCAGCATAGGATCTGTGAGCCAGTAAAAGCCCACAGGCCCTGCAGTGGCCCCAGTCCCTCCTCACACATGGCTTCCTGTTAACATGGAAACTCAAGTGAGGGCGGGACCATTGAAGGACCCGAGAGTACATGCTAGCTCAAAGATCCCATGCTGATTCCCACTACTTCTACTGCTGGTGATGTCTGGAGAGGGCTGCGCTTTCAGGCACTTGTGACCCCGGTTGGAGGTTTTGAGATCTCGACCCACAGTTTGGGAAGCTCTGCACTAGTGCAATCACTAGGGGGGCCGATGCCATAAGACCCGCATTAAAACCCGTTTCCTAACGCGCACCCAGGAGCCATGTCTCCTGGGTGCCCTATGCAATATTTAAATGAGCTACTAAGGGTAAAACGACACACTAGGGAAGAATTATGCGTCCTAGCGCTCAAATGCATCGGTCACCCAGAATTGCAAAGGGCGCTCATTACAAGCATCCGTTTTAGCCCACTACAGGTCGTATCATGGAATGGCTTGATGGGAAAAAAAAAAAAATAAATAAATTCTGGATGCACAATAGCAAGGGGTGAAATCGGCCTGGAGCATGGCTATTGTGCAACCAGAATTTTTTTTCTTCATTCAAGCCATTGCGTTATACCATTATTCTCCGCAAGTAGCAGATTAAAGTATCACAATGATACTAAGTAGGAGGAACCAGAGAGGACAGTATTTTTTAAGTTTCTCCTGAGTCCTTGACTGCCTGTCTCTGTTCTGAGGCCCTGGTGGCAGAAGCAACCCCAGAGCACAGCGACAGCACAGAAAGCTTCTTCCCTGGGCCACAGTGACAGCTTCTCCTGGCAGCCCAGAGGAATAGGACCACCCGAGCCAGGATGGCAGATGTCACATTTTAGGAACCCAGGATTTTTCCACCCCTGAATGTATGTTCCCATAGCCTACCTGTCCTGAAATATTACGTTTATTTTCTCATACTGGCTAAAAGACAGGAACAGAGAGTAGGATTAAATGGACAATTTTCTCAGTGGAAGGGAGTGGGCAGTGGAGTGCCTCAGGGATCTGTATTGGGACCCTTACTTTTCAATATATTTATAAATGATCTGGAAAGAAATACGACAAGTGAGATAATCAGATTTGCAGATGACACAAAATTGTTCAGAGTAGTTAAATCACAAGCAGATTGTGATAAATTGCAGGAAGACCTTGTGAGACTGGGAAATTGGGCATCCAAATGGCAGATGAAATTTAATGTGGATAAGTGCAAGGTGATGCATATAGGGAAAACTAACCCATGCTATAATTACACAATGTTGGGTTCCATTTTAGGTGCTACAACCCAAGAAAGAGATCTAGGTGTCATAGTGGATAACACATTGAAATAGTCGGTGCAGTGTGCTGCGGCAGTCAAAAAAGCAAACAGAATGTTGGGAATTATTAGAAAAGGAATGATGAATAAAACGGAAAATGTCATAATGCCTCTGTATCGCTCCATGGTGAGGCCGCACCTTGAATACTGTGTACAATTCTGGTCGCCACATCTCAAAAAAGATATAATTGCGATGTAGAAGGTACAGAGAAGGGCAACCAAAATGATAAGGGGAATGGAACAACTCCCCTATGAAGAAAGGCTAAAGAGGTTAGGACTTTTCAGCTTGGAGAAGAGATGGCTGAGGGGGGATATGTTAGAGGTGTTTAAAATCATGAGAGGTCTAGAACGGGTAGATGTGAATCGGTTATTTACTCTTTCAGATAATAGAAAGACTAGGGGCACTCCATGAAGTTAGCATGGGGTACATTTAAAACTAATCGGAGAAAGTTCTTTTTTACTCAACGCACAATTAAACTCTGGAATTTGTTGCCAGAGGATGTGGTTAGTGCAGTTAGTATAGCGGTGTTTAAAAAAAGGATTGGAGGAGAAGTCCATTACCTGCTATTAAGTTCACTTAGGAAATAGCCACTGCCATTAGCAACAGTAGCATGGAATAGACTTAGTTTTTGGGTACTTGCCAGGTTCTTATGGCCTGGTTTGGCCTCTGTTGGAAACAGGATGCTGGGCTTGATGGACCCTTGGTCTGACCCAGTATGGCATGTTCTTATGTCTGCAGTTTGGGAGGGGGGGGGGGGGCGTTGTTTTCTGGTGGTGTTTGGTGTTTTTTTTGTATTTTTTTACAAAAAAGTCATTTTATACCTAGCATTTAAGTACAAGTTCTTGCTTTACAATCAGTTACAATCAGTTCCTTAAAGATATGGCTTCTTCTACACTACGAATTAATAAAAAGAGAAGCAGAGTGGTCCAAAACTCATACTTTCTAAATCTAAAGTCTTGTTTGCGAAGAGAATGGTCGTCCATGTGTGGGGACAATCAGAAGGACAGACAGGAAGACAAAGAAAAATATGCAGTGTGGCTAAAACATTTTGCCTTTTTATTTATTTATTTATTTATTGTTTTTTGTTATACCGAGTTTCATGATAGGCATCACACCAACCCAGTTTACAAATAACAAGGAGTGTAAAGCATAACGTAACGTAAAAAACAATATTTTCAATAAGAACCTTGAACTTTAAATACAGTGAATCAGAAAAAGGGAGAGGGAAAGTTACACAAAACAAGGAAAATAAACTTGGGATGGAAGGGGAGAAATTGAACAGCACAATATTTACATTTCAGCCTATTGATACATTAGAATAGCAAGTGAAAAAATAAGACTATGAAACGGTACATAGGTAATCAAATGAATAAATATGACACAGTTGTGAATGGTAATAGTATGATAAATATTCAGCAGGAATTAATGAGAGAGGGTTTGAGGTTGGTTGATTCGTGTTTACATTCCATTATTGCATACGAGTTAGTGCTAGTGAGAGGAGGTTTTATTCAAGGCTTGGAAATGCTTTTTTGAAAAGCCAAGTTTTTAGTCTTTTCCTAAATGTTAAAGAGCATGGCTCTTGTCTCAAATCAGGTGGGATCGAGTTCCAGAGAGCTGGACCTGCTGATGAGACTCAAGGATTTATGTTGGTAGGTTTTGGCCTTTGGAATTTGGAGTGACTCTTTGTAGTGTTCCCTGATAGGCCTGGCGGAGGTGAATTTTTTAAGTGGTATTTGTAGGTCGAGTTGCGTGTGTTGGTTGATAGTTTTGTAAATGATGTTAATGGTTTTGTACATGATTCTATAGTGGATCGGAAGCCAATGGAGGTTTTTGAGAATAGGTGAAATGTGGTCAATTTTCCTGGAATTTGTAAGGACTCTGGCTGCAGAGTTCTGAACCATTTGTAAAGGTTTGGTGTAAGAAGCTGGGAGGCCTAATAGTAATGAGTTGCAATAATCTAGTTTGGAAAAGATTATTGCTTGCAAGATTGTTCTGAAGTCCTGAGTGTGAAACAGCGGTTTTATTCTTTTCAGGATATGTAATTTGTAGAAGCAATCTTTGGTGGTTTGGTTAATGAATGTTTTGAGGTTGAGACGATTGTCTAGGATGGCTCCTAAGTCTCTTACGTGGGTTGTTTGAAGGAGTGTGGGTGGTTTAGGAAGTGTGTTATTGTTTTCCGGTGATATGAGCAGGAATTCTGTTTTCGAAGCATTGAGTACAAGGTTTAGACTGTTGAGGAGAAGTTTAATTTCTAATAGGCAACTGTCCCAGTATTCCATTGTTTTTGAGATTGATTCTTTTATAGGGATTACGATCTGTACGTCGTCTGCAAAAAGGAAATGTTTCAGGCTTAATTTTGTAAGTAGTTGGCAGAGTGGTAGCAGGTAGACATTGAAAAGGGTGGGTGAAAGTGATGATCCTTGCGGCACTCCTCTATTAGAAGGGTGGTATTGGGATTCTTTATTATGAATTTTGACTCTGTATCCTCTGTTTTCTAGAAATGTTTTGAACCAGTTTAGTGTGGCACCTGTTAAACCAATGTTTGCCAGCTGTTTTAGAAGAAGGGCGTGGTTGACGGTGTCAAAGGCCGCCGAGAAGTCAAGGAGGATTAGTAAATATGCTTGGCCTTTATCAATACCAGAGAGTAGGTAGTCCATGAGTGAAATTAGTAGCGTTTCGGTGCTTGCGGCTTTGCGAAAACCATATTGGTTTGGGGACAGAATACTGTGGTCCTCTAGGTAGTTGGATAGTTGGGTGTTTACCAGTTTTTCCATGATTTTAGCTATAAATGGTAGGTTGGAAATAGGGCGGAAGTTGTTGGGATCACATGCATTTAGATTTGGTTTTTTTAGCAGTGGCTTGATTGAGGCAGTTTTTAGGTCATCTGGGTAGATGCCATGTGATAAGGAGCAGTTTATAATATCTGCTAGGGTTTTTGCTATTGTGTCCGGGATAAGAAGAAGCATTTTGGTAGGGATTTGATCAAATGGGTGTGATGACGGTTTCATTCTTTTTAATACATTTTGTATCTCTGTGATTGTGATGGGTTCAAAGGCATTAAGCTGGATGTCTTTATTTTGGGGAAGATATGTGTTATCTGGAGACGTAGTGTTTGGAATCAGCTGATTAAGGAGATCCGATATTTTTTTGTTAAAATGAAGAGCCAATTCGTCTGCTTTAGTCTGGGCTTGTTTGGGTGGTATATCTGGAGTGATAGATTTAGTGAGGCTGGAAACGAAGGCGAATAGAGCTTTTGAGTCAAAGCTGAGATGATGAACCTTTCGGGCATAGTAGTCTCTTTTGATTTTCAATGTGGTACTTTTGTAAAGATGGAGTGATCGTTTGTAATCAGAGAGTGAGGCTGGTGAAGGGGCTTTGCGCCATTTTCTTTCTTTTTGCCGAAGTAATTGTTTGAGTTTTCATAGTTC
Organism: Rhinatrema bivittatum; assembly: GCF_901001135.1. Taxonomy (NCBI): domain Eukaryota; kingdom Metazoa; phylum Chordata; class Amphibia; order Gymnophiona; family Rhinatrematidae; genus Rhinatrema; species Rhinatrema bivittatum. The sequence goes on from NC_042618.1 coordinate 61,498,883, forward strand.
ATCATTATACCAGGGATGTCGTTTGGATGTATTAGCAGACCTTGTTTTGGTTGTCAGTGGGCAGAGAGTGTTTGCTATAGATTTTGTTATTTTGGACCAGGATTGGAGGGCAGTGTTCGGGGTAGATACTTCAATGAGTGGTAGATCCGAGGTTAGAGCTTTACTTAGATGTTCCGAGTTGCAAGGTTTTCTGTATAGGAAAGAGGGTCTTGAGTTGAGTTTGGAGTCTGATCGAGGTAAGGAAAAGCTGGTGGAGATTAGAGAGTGATCTGACCATGGGACTTTTTTGCAATTTGGTTGTTTTGTAAGAGAAATACCAGTGTTTGTAAAGAGTAGATCGAGCGTGTGGCCTGCTTTGTGGGTGGGTTTATTGATTTGTTGTCTGAATCCCATCGCTGACAGTGCGGTGAGGAGGGCTTCACAGTTTGTAGAGAGGGGAACTTTGTCAACATGTAAATTGAAGTCACCCAGGATTATAGCAGGGGAGTCAAGATTGAGATGCAGAGTTATGGTTTCGATGATAGGAGAGGAGTCTGACTCTAGTAAGCCTGGAGGGGCGTAGACTAGCAGGATTTGGAGTTGTTCTGATTTGAACAATCCTAGTTCTAGTTTAGTTACTGTACTGATGGGGTGGTGTGAGAACCTTAAGGATTTTTTTGCAGCTAGGAAGATACCCCCTCCTCTTTTTTTTTGTCTTGGGATGGAGAAGAAATCGTAAGTCTGCGTTGGTAATTGGTTAATGAGTGTGATGTCCGTGGATTTGAGCCATGTTTCTGTTATGGCGCAAACGTCTGGGGTTGTGTCCTGCAGTATGTCGTTGAGTATAAGAGTTTTGTTGGTGAGAGATTGGGCGTTGAATAGGATTATGGTGAATAGGGTGAGGCCTAGTAACTGTGTAGTGGGGGAAATCATGATTGGGATGAGTGATTTGTAGGTGCGTGGTCGGTAGTACATTATTGTTCAGGTTGGATCAGTGCTGGATGAGTGCTACTGGAGCTTGGATGTGCTGCTAGAGACTGGATGTGTGCTTCTGTAGCCTGGATGAGTGCTGCTAGAGATTGGATGCGTGCCTCTGGAGACTGGATGCGTGTTGCAGGAGACTGGATGAGTGCCTCTGGGGACGGGCTGAGTGCTGCAGGAGAGTTGTTTTTTGTGTTAATTTTTTATTTTTTTTTTTTACCACATGTGAGCTTTTTCTTACACTCCACAAATTAGTCTCCAATATCACTATAAACAAAAGTGTTTTCCCTACCATATTTGTCAAGATTTAAAAGACATTTTTCTCATTTCCTTTTCCCCCCTCGATTCCTAGGAAGAGGATAGCATAACCGGATTACGGCATATTTAAATCAGGCAGCGCAGTGACTGAAGGGTGGGGAAATGCTCAACTCCTGATGCTGGTAACATCAGGGCTGCAGTTCCAGAAACCCAAAAAGGGGTCCTGAATTCCTTGCACGAGCTTGATCATATATTGCACAAGTCAGAGCTGGGGGACTCTCTTAACTACTTAAGGGAGGACAATTTTCAAAGCCAGTTCTGGGGGGGGGGGGGGGTGCGAATAGTAACGTTCGCCTGTAAACTTCCTTCCCTCTATGTGGCTAAACATGTTTACATCAAGTGAAAAAAATTAATGTGTGCAGATAGCATTTTCAACTCCACATGCATTATTTTCTTTAAAAAAGTTCCCACAGGAAAAAGCATAGGTGCAAATGTCTGCACCCATAGGAAGTTTCAAAGAAAGCATGCATGTGCACTTTTCGCTTTGGAAAGAGGTGCAAAACCCAGAGCTAAAAAGCACCTACACTCTCTGTCCCATTGGGCAGAGCTGAAATAATTGCCCCTACAAATTCCTAATCAGCTATGCCAGACCTCAGAGCCATTAAGTACATAAGATTTGCTATACCAAGTCAGACCAATGGTCCATCAAGCCCAGTATTCTGTTGGTAGGATCCAAGGGGGTAAAAAGATTTTATGCTGATTATCCCAGTATGGAATACAATTGGAGTGGAGGAGTAGCCTAGTGGTTCGAACAGCAGGCTATGAACCAGGAGACCAGGATTCAAGTCCCTCTGTCACTCCTTGTGACCTTGGGCAAGTCACTTTACCCTCCATTGCCTCAGGTACAAACTTATAGGGTCATTCACTAAAGCTTTCACGGTGGCGCTATTCGATGCGAAAGCCGGCAGCGAAGACACCGCGGTGGTGCGAAGGCTGCGAGCTTTCGCAGGTCCGCCCCCCCCCCCTTCGCCCTGGATTCATCATTCAGCGATGAATGATGAATCCAGGCCTTAGATTGTAAGCCCTCTGAGGATAGAGAAATACCTACAGTACCTGAATGTAATCTGCTTTGAAATGCTGAAAAAAGTATGTTTATTTTCCAAACTCACCGAAAACCCATTGGCTATATATTTATTTTAAGTCTTGCATTGGAATGATTCACATCAAATAAAAATAAGTGTTAAGATGCAACCCCAGCCAGAAATCAAATCAATTATACACCCTTAACTTTTTTTAAAGACGCGTTTGACCAAGGCAAAATCCACCACAAAACAACCATGAAACCAGCTATAATGCCATTAAACCCCAGTAAGTTAGAGACCACAGAAGTTTCTTGCAAGATTCAAAGAACATATGCTGATCTCACAACCCCAAGGAATGCTTCTCTATGAAGCCATGCACTGAAGTTAAAAAAAAAAAAATGTCCACAGAAACAAATCAGACATTGCAACCTTATCTGGTTTGCTACTGTTGTAGGGTGTACGCTGTGTGGAGCAGGGCAATGGGGAAATTACCCCTTCGCTTCTACAGTTCTGTGGATTCCTTGGGTTGAAAATAGCAAATAAAGTGCGAGATTCCAGATCTCTACATTCCAGGCACAAGAGTTGCTTCCCAAAGTCACTCCCTAAAGGGTGAGAAAACCTGAAGGTTGGAATGAAAGCAATTCTGCCCAGTAGATTATTTGCATTCTGTTTGATCAACAGAAATACAGCCAACTATTTATCAATATCTAAGGTTTGGTCTTGGCATATTTAGGATTTGTCTTTAATGTACACCTTTTAGCAGTCTGCTTTAAGAACTGCTAATGAATGTTCAATTTATTTTTTTTAAAGACAAACAATGGTGTTTAATGATAGGATTTTACTCACCACTGCCTTCAATAACATTCAGAATATAAAACAGATGGGCCATGCTACCCTTGAAAGAAGTAAAGCAGAAAAGCATTTCCTAACCACCAAATTCCACTACACAGTTTTTATATGGCTTTAGTGGAAGAGTATGTCCTGGGATGGAAGAGACCACAAGAGTGACAGAGGATCCCACAAAAAGAAGCAGCAGCTTCTAGTGAGGGACTCTATTGTCAGGAGAATAAGAACATGCCATACTGGGTCAGACCAAGGGTCCATCAAGCTCAGCATCCTGTTTCCAACAGTGGCCAATCCAGGCCATAAGAACCTGGCAAGTACCCAAAAACTAAGTCTATTCCATGTTACCGTTGCTAGTAATAGCAGTGGCTATTTTCTAAAAGTCAACTTAATTAATAGCGGGTAATGGACTTCTCCTCCAAGAACTTATCCAATCCTTTTTTAAACACAGCTATACTAACTGCACTAACGACATCCTCTGGCAATAAATTCCAGAGTTTAATTGTGCGTTGAGTAAAAAAGAACTTTCTCTAATTAGTTTTAAATGTGCCACATGCTAACTTCATGGAGTGCCCCCTAGTCTTTCTATTATCCGAAAGAGTAAAAAACCTATTCACATCTACCCGTTCTAGACCTCTCATGATTTTAAACACCTCTATCATATCCCCCCTCAGCAGTCTCTTCTCCAAGCTGAAAAGTCCTAACCTCTTTAGTCTTTCCTCATAGGGGAGCTTTCCATTCCCCTTATCATTTTGGTAGCCCTTCTCTGTACCTTCTCCATCGCAATATCATCTTTTTTGAGATGCGGCGACCAGAATTGTAGACAGTATTCAAGGTGCGGTCTCACCATGGAGCGATACAGAGGCATTATGACATTTTCCGTTTTATTCACCATTCCCTTTCTAATAATTCCCAATATTCTGTTTGCTTTTTTGACTGCCGCAGCACACTGAACCAACGATTTCAATGTGTTATCCACTATGACGCCTAGAGCTCTTTCTTGGGTTGTAGCACCTAATATGGAACCTAATATTGTGTAACTATAGCATGGGTTATTTTCCCCTATATGCATCACCTTGCACTTATCCACATTAAATTTCATCTGCCATTTTGATGCCCAGTTTTCCAGTCTCACAAGGTCTTCCTGCAATTTAGAATGCACTATTAGACACAAAGGAACACAGACAGTGTTGTTAAGTGCCTACCAGATATCACAGTTAAAAGGAATACAGCAGGACAAGAGGGCGAGTGAGATGCCACTGACCACCTGCCAGCAAATGACTGGTTAGGAAATGTTTTGAAAAATCAGCTTAGAGTCCTGACTGTCATTGTGACCATCATCATCATCAAATGCCATCTTCAATACCAAAAGGTGGCAACTATGATGCACCAGTTGTCTCTACTCAGTTTCGCCCAGGTATCTAGATCCTGATTTTTTATTTTTTTTTTTAATGTAGGCCCAGACTGTACTCTGCTTTCCTGCCTTCCGGCTATGCCCATCAGATCTAAATTGGCTAATTAGCCACCAGAATCTGACAAATGGTCCACCTTTTCTAAAGCTTCTACATGTTTATGACAATGTGGAATCTACAGTACCTGAATGTAATCCGCTTTAAAGCGTCTGAAAAGAGGAATTTGACTCAAATAGATAATAAATAAAAGAAAATCACAAGATACTTTGCACCAGAAGCTTCAGTGCATACATGCACGCACAAGTGGCACAAGAGAAAGGCTGGAGCTATACAAAACTATTCAGAAGAGATGGGCTACAACAGTTTTTGAGCGGAGTGGCTAAGTTTGGGTTCTACATTGGCAGGAGATTAAAGTTCGGCCAATGCTGGCAAAATCAAGCTGGGCCCCTGCAAGTAACCAGGAGGAAAATCCCTAATGGTGGACACCCACAAACTTACCTGAAGATGACACGAAGATCAGGAAAGCGGGAAAGAATTCAAAACAGCTTCATCTGCTCTTCAACTAAGCGACAAAAGCAGGCTGATCTTTTAATAATTACTGTAAGTAAACTAAAGTCAATTACCAACACGTTCTTAACCTTCAATGGATTTAGGGCCTCTTTAAAATGAATCAACAATGATGAAATTGCAGGTGCTGTCTTACAAAAAAAAAAAAAGCCAGTACAAATTGTAGGACTAACGATGGGAAACAAGAGGAGGAAGGGCAGCAATGAAGAAGAGAATATGACATTCTCCAACTCAATTAAAAGAAAGGAGAATGAGAGCTCTTGCATCTCCCTTTGGACCAAATAAACTGGAGTTTTGCTCTCAACCTCTTTTTTTTTGGCCTAGAACCAAATGGACAATGCCAGCCTGGCCTTTGGGCTGAGATTGAGGACCTGTCCTGGCAGGGGGAGGGGTTACCACCCTATCACCCTCAACCGTGATGGGGACACAAACAGTGCTAAAGCAGGAATAAACCTCCCGGGGACCAAAAGGAGGAGGTTTTTAGCATTTGCGATAAACGTGCTTACCGCGACCATGGAAAACAGCACCTAATTAACGCACATTATGGGCCTGCACTTCACTTTCAATTTTCCTGGTCCATTTTGTTAGTTATTTTTAAAGTTTGGGTGAAATGTTTTCATTTTCGTGTCCACGGGCCCCTTCCTTTGTGCAAAAAAAAACAACTTTTTTTTCTGCAGCTAAGTAGGCATCTCGGTTACTTTTGCCACCATAGCCTGGCATATTTTGTAGTAGTTCTGGCGCCACGCTAACAGAGGGTAGAGAAGCTCACATCTTTTGATACTGTTGGCAGCAGCTTACTTGGACTCAAGAAGAGACCTTCATTTTCAGTTTTTTGTTTTTTTTTCTGGGAATTTCAATGTTATAACAAGAAGAAGAAAAAAAAGCATCAGTGGAAAAATAACTTTTCCGTTGATTTTGCTCCTGTTATAACAAAGTCATTTTTCCACTGATTTTTTTTTTTTTTGTTATAACACTGAAAAATCCCAGGAAAATTAAAAACGAAGGCCCCCTAGATATAAAGGCACACCCAGACCTAAATTAAGTTTCTGGTTAGTGCCCTGACAGATGAGTATGGCAAATTCCCACATTTCAGAAAGCCGCTGTGATCATTTTCAACAGCTAAGTAGGAATTACTGATTCCAAACGAAATGGCTGCACAGCTTTAGTAAAGAGATATCGGTAGGTAACGATTTCCATTTTGGACCTCCAACCCCGGCTTCAGCATTGTTAGCTGATGAGCTGGTGCACAGCACCGAGTCGGTGTTTACCTTCACAAACGCGAGTCTTGAATTTGTCTGAGGTCTCACTCTACTAATAAGCATCTTGTTCACTTGTTTCAGAAGGAAAACCCTAGAGTTATATATTATGCAACATGTAAATCCAGAAATAATTCTAAGGTGTTTGGTCTCGTCAGACAAGTAGACTCGTGTTTTTTTTTCCCCTTTACCACCTGGCATGTACTTAAATTTTGCTTTCCACAGTCCAATGCTTTACATATTTTCCAACAGATTCACTGCATAAATACTGTCTAATTTTCCCTACTTGCACACATACAGTTCATGTGAAATTAATTTTCTCTTCACAACAAAGAGCTTGAATATATTGTATTGTCTAGTGGGTAAAACAGGAGAAAGAAAGATCAAAAAACCAAAAAAAAGTGCTCTATAATAAGAGCCTGCCACTGTGTTTTTCGTGCCTCTATCCTTCTACTTCCCCGGTCAACGCGCACCTTGAACCTGGATCCTGACACCCTCCCCTTCAGCACAGCAGAAGGACTTCTTGCTTCTAATGGCTTGGCCTTCTGTCTCATTCTGACACTGCCTAGTGGTGCAAAGTTTGAACACCCCCATACCCGGATTTGTGTCCCCCCCGCCCCATGTGCAAACCCTGTTTGGCAAGATGCAGCTTTGCAACAACTTCTGAAACGAAAAATCTCACTCTCTGGAGAGAGCATCACCAAAAAGAAACGGTCAGAGCTTTACCTGCAAAATCTTGTTGCCTTTCAAACATCAGAGCATGCAGCCAGACAGCTAGAACCTGCCAACTGAATCTAGTAATTTAAAAAAATGTGGAGCCTGCATAAATAATCACAAATTGCTTATCCATTTCTTCCACTTATATGGCAAAAAAAAAAAAAAAAAAGTCAAACACATGGTTAAGAGGGTGGCATCAGCAAAAGGAAGAAAACCCACACATATAACCTGCGAGACATTACTTGTTCCCTGCGCGTCAGTTCAAATGAAACAAAAGGTAAAAGGAAAAAAAAAACCAACCAAACAAACCAGGTAAAGTAAGAGACGGCCTCCTCCCTAACTGTGCGCCTGGCAGAGCTTCAGCTGCTGTGTGGTCTCCAGACCCGCCCCCAGCAGTTGGCACCTAGATCAACAGTCCACTGGCAGGGGTAACCCTAACAACCACAATCCTAGGCAGACGCTCGCCCAGACCCAGGTGGAGTGTGTGTGTGTGTGTACACAGCGCTCTCATAGATCTGGAGAAAACAGGAGTCTCTCAAAAAATAAATAAATAAAAAAATAAATGGCCTAAGAAGATGTATTTTACCCTAAGTAGTGTGAGCATTAGAGGCAAATGCTAAAGTTTCCACCAGCAGACAAAAGCCAGTTATTGCTCATTTCTTTCTTTGTGGTTATGTAAGTCACATGAATTTGCATTTAAGGTTGGTAAAAACGCACATAAGCACATGGAGAAGAATCAGAGGGTCAGTGGTCACAACACACACACTGCTGTGAAAATCTGATCATCCTGTCAATGCCTCCAAAGTGACTTTTATATAACAAATTCTCATCTCCCATCACAATCAGTTACTGGAAAGAGCACAAAACATAAAAACGTGTAACTCGCTGTACTAGCTCCCCAAAAAAAGCATTTGGCAGTAATGCCTTTTGAACTGGTAATGATGTATTGGCTGTTTAATTTCCACAAAGTCTCTCATGGCATTCTGCAATGTAATTATACTAAGAACTTTAATGACAGAAGTTCTTTGAAGTTATTTGCAAACCTATTTTGTCAAAAGGCAATGGTCACTTTACCTAGTTAACACAAGAGTAACACAATCACTGAGCTCCCCTTTCATCTTCTAAATTCAATTAGCAAAAAAAAAAAAAAAAAGCTGATTGTGAACAGATCTGGTATTTTATCATCATGATCACAGGCGACTGACATTCATTGAATTATTTAATTGTGAAAAGGTTGTTGCCCAAGTGAATGTATTAATTTTGCATTTCATTCAGACAATTCTATGCATCGTCAGGCTCTTTGTTAAGAGAGGGGGTCTGGCTGCTTATACACAAGGACAAGCAGACGCCACATCAGTGATGCAGCTGCAGTTCTGTGAAATGAATTTGAATGCATTGATCCCGGTAGCAGAACAGATGGGAGATCATCCCCCCTTGTCTCAAAATTAAGCACTAAGAACGTGCGTGTATGTGGGGAGAAGGGAGGAAGGAGTGGAGGAGACTATTTGTTTCTGATTTTCAGCAAAATTTCTTTTGGACATTTTCCAGTAATAAATTTGAAAGCAAATACCCTTTACATACAGGAATCATGGGAGCTGTCCTGTTTCTGGTCCCACCCATAACCTGAATGACTGGTTTAGTATTTACCTCCTCTCTCTCTGCTCCTGTAGATCAGTCACCACTGAAACCTCACAGGCTGCCGATCAAATACTAAGATCTTCCTTCTCAGACATGCAACACAGCCCAGCAACAAAAGCAAAACAGTTTCTCTTACCTGAGCAATTCATGCATCATTTCAACCAGCTCTAGACTTCCAGCCACAACAGGATCTAGTTCACCAATTTCCTTGCAAGCCGCTGTAAACTAAAGCTAGCAAATGACATCATCCCCCTCTTGTCCGATACAATAGAGGATTATGCATAAACACCATCTTTAAAAAAAAAAAAAAAAGAGTGCAGTGCATCGTGGGAATTGTATTTCTCACTATTATAAAATGAACATTGTTGGATTTGTATAAAAATACCTCACTGATTCATCAACTACAAAAGTAAAGAGTAGCTCAATTATTCCATTTTATAATCTTTCTTCAGCAGATGTGTAGACATTGGCTAAAGACCTTTTTCTTATGGATACACTCCTTCTTACCCCCTTTTCTGCTGTAGCCCTGCTGCACTTTGATGAGTGTAGTTTCTGCTTGCGGAGGGTTCTAAAGGGTTTGGCAACTATATCACCTTCCTTCACTTAGATTTACAGTGGTGGTCATGCTTAAGGAAGAAGAAGAAGAATTTTCAAAAACTTGAACAACAGTAATATAGGAACTAAATATATTCAGAATAATTACTTATTAAGTAATGCTGCCTTGTAAAGCCCTTTGTTCATATTTGTGTTTGTATATGTAATTTTTCTATTGAACAAAAAAATTAGGGAATAACTAGTATACAATCAAATGTAAAAAATAACTAGCTATATATTTGCTGCTGAAAACCAACTTGAATCTCCAATATAATTATCACTGTCTAAAATAATTGAACTTTATTTCTCTCAATATAACAACTATTTTTATTTCAGAGAAAAGACCTCAGTATTGGCAAGAGATCTGAAAATACGAAAGTGACTCGCAAACCTGTCCTATTGACCCCACAGCTTTTCGGTTTTTCAGGTTGTGCACAATGAATATGCATTGGGTCTCCAATGTATGCAAAAATATCCACACATATTCATTGTGGATATCCTGAAAACCCGAAAGGCTGTGGGGGTTCATAGGAAAAATTAGGAAAGACCTGACCTAGGGCTCAAACCAAAAGAATTAACAGCGCCAAGAAACAGGTGAACCGGAATGGTTAAGAATCCAGTTAGTATTACTGAGGCTTTAATCTGATCTTCCCCAACCCCACTGCAAAAATAGTGCAGAGAAGGCCCAGACATGAAAAGTGTTCTGGTTGATTAAAACCGAATATAGCAATTCAAACTACAAAATCCTGAGTTTCTGAAATGACTCAGCTTCACAACAGTACTACATAAAAAAAAAAGATGAACCTGATGGAAAAGGCTGAGAGATACAACACACTTAAAAGCTGCCAGTGAGGGTGGAAGCAGCAGAACAGGGTCTGTTCTCCACGACAATGTAATCCTTTCACCTCCATAAAGGGAACTTTGAAAGGGAAGTGTGTGCCCTGCTCTGGGACTGCCTTGACTTTGTCTCCATGCGCATGAACAGTCATGGGCCCTGTCTGTCCAGTGCCATTGGTGTGGTGTACTCACAGAGCATCATCAGGCCACCACCCATCACCTGGAACGCCAAAGGAGGCAACGGTCTCCCTCAAAAAGTCAATAGAGGATTAAGAATGTGTGACCTCAACTCAAAAACGCTAGATGAACCGTCACGGGTAAAGAGGTGGATTTCTCCCTCACTGAATCACTAATCACTTGAGGAAAGGTCAGCGTCAAAACTCTCTCTCTCAGGACAGTGCAAGAAACATAATAAAGCAGTATGATGCTGAGGATCAAACATCTTGAAGAAAAAAGTACAATCCTAAGTTGGTTTACGTCATCTCCTGTTTTTGGTCCTCTGAGGTTCCAGGTAGATATGCACATAAGTTTCCATACGCAGGCCCCTACCTTTTTTTTTTTTTTTTTATCTCATCCACTCCTTTGCCCCCTATTCCCGCTCTTAGCTCTGCCTCCTATATTTGTGCAAGCATACGTCACCTCTTCCAGTTTGGGTTTCACTGCTAGTAGGTTATTCTAGGCACGTATCATCCTCTCCATCAAGAAATATTTTCTCAGAGCTTCCCTTCTCTTCAACTTCATATCATCGCCCCTTGCCCCTCAATTTCTTTTTCTAAAGAAAACTGCACCTTCATGTACCCTAACAAAGCCTGCTAAATACTGGAATGTTTCTATCATATTCCCCCTCCCGCACCCCCAGTGAGTACATTCTGACTGTTGTAAAAGTACATTGCAGGCCCTGTACCATTTTCCGAGCCCTTTTCTTAGCCACTTACATCCTTATGATCCCTTTATAAGGTTACAGCCTCCAAAACAGATCACAATACTCAAGCTGGGATTTCACTAGTGACATATACAAGGACAATGCCACTTCCTTTTTCCTGCTGGTGACAATACTTTATGCACCCAAGTACACCCACTGGGACTTTGCAGCAGATACTTCAGGAGCTGAATCATGGCTCACACTTCTATATGGTGAAGACAAAAAAAGGAGACCAAGAAGCAGGTAACCTTGTCTTTAAAGAATCTGGAAAGTATCTGGAGGATACTACTTGTACCTTTGTCTCCAGTAGGTTGGACAAACCCAAAGGTTAGTCTGAACTCTAAATAATACTACATCTGATGCTTGGACTAATCTATGATTTTCTTCAGGCAAATAATGTTTATTATTATTAATATTATTGTGTTGCCTAATTTGTTAGCATTTCACTGTCTCTTCATTCTGGCCAGGTGGACGGCTATACTGTTCCCCATCACACACTGAATTTCTATCCATAGAGATTCCACATTGCATTGTGTCTCCTACAGGACTTCTATCTTGTTTTATTCTACACAACCAGGTGCACATTTGATTGTATAATATACCCATATGGACAATATACGTCACATATCAGTGTGTAAGGGAGACAGCATTATGAATGTGGCATGGAAGAGTTATGTCTGCCATGAGAGCATTGATGTCAATACATGCTTTTTTTAACCAGCTTCATTTTAATTGGCATTGTGTGACAATGTGAGATTTCAATTACTCAATGTTAATTAGATAAATGTCTCATCAGGACATATTAGGGAGGTAAAGTTTCTAGATGCCATAGATGACTGCTTCATGGAGCATTTCACAGAACAGACAAGAAGGGAGGACTACTCAATATCTAATCCTCACTGCAACATAGGATCTGGTGTAAGAAATAACAGCATAGGGCTACTTAACAACAGAGATCATAATGTAATAGAATTTAACAATCACTGAAGGGAGGACGTTAAGGAAAACTACTAAAATTAGGAAATTAGTTAGACTACTACTAAAAGGAACAGTTGCAAAAGTTAAAAGTTTGCATGTGATGTGGACACTATTTAAAAATACCATCTTGGAAGCCCAGATTAAATGCATTCTATGCATCAAAAAAAAGGTGGAAAGAAGACCAAATGACTGCCAGCATGGTTAAATGGCAAGCTAAAAGCTTATTTTGACTGGTAAGCAATCTGGTGTTCTCTTCCAAGACTTTCTATCTGTAATAAATATTGAGAATTAATGTATAAATGACATCATATTTTCAGATATCCTATTTATTTCACAAAATTCAGTGTGTTCTGCCCACGATATTGGCAGGGTTGTGGAAGGGATGCCTCATACTTGCACATGTGATGGGACTGTAGTATTGTTGAAAATGTTTGCTCTAAAGTTCATAGATATATTCAATTGATCACTAACCAACAGCTTGATTTTTCAGTCAGATTGTGTTTATTGAATAGATGGGACCAGATTAAGTGGGTGGGTGCGACCACAAGTGCTAGTCTCTCACATGTTAAATGCTGCATGACTGATGATAGCCTCTTTTTGGAAATCTATGCCTATTATTATAAAATGACACTGGCAGATATTGCTACCATGAAGAGACTTACTTCCTTGTTGAAAGGCAAAATAGACTGATATGATCAACAATGGGTTCTTTACTGGAGATGGAACAGGACATCTTTCAAAAACTAAAGTTGGATTCAAACAAAGAAAACAGGAGAGAGCATAAGCTCTAGAAAGTCCAATGCAAAGCATTAATAAGGCAAACCAAACAAGAATTTCTAAAGAAGCTTTTTTTTTCTATCTACTTATCAGCATGTAACAAGAAGCAGTGTGATTACAATAATGTTGCAGATAAGATCATATCAAAATATAGTAACGCATAATAAGAAAATGTCACCGAGAAACAAGCAGAATGTACCCTTAACATGCACAAGGAATATCTAGAATAAAAACAAATACACAAAAGAAAAAGAATATTTGAGGTCATCAATACAAATAGAAAGAGAGTTCAAATAGTGGTTTTGGCTTTAATAGCCTCTTACCAGAATTGCAAAAACTCAAAATAAAACTTCTTAAAGTATATTTGAAGCAAGAAGCCTGGGAGGGAGTCAGGTGGGCCACTAAATGACAGAGGAAGAAGTGGTGGCACTCAGAAAAGGAAAGACCATACTAGAAAAACTAAATGAATTCTTTGCTTCAGTGTTTAGTGGGGAGGTTGTTGGGGAGATAACTACACTGGTAACATTCTTTGCGGGAGATGATTCAGAGGAATTGAATCAAAACAAAGTGAACCAGGAGAATGTAACAGAGCAAACTGACAAACTAAAAAATAATAAAATTACCAGGACAGGATGGTATACACTCCAGAATTTTGAAAGAAGTAAAAAATGAAACTGAAGATTTTTACTATAAACTACTCATTCAAATCATTTACGGTACCTGAGGATGGGAGGGTAGCCAAAGCAACACCCATTTTTAAAAAGGATGCCAGGAAATGATCCAGGAAATACAGTCTGATGTTGCTGCCAGGCAAAATGTAGAAGCTATTCTGAAAGCCAAAATTACTAGCCATCTGGATAAACACAGACTAATGGGGTAGAGCACTACATAACATTAGCAAAGAAAAAATCCTGATTTACAAGTCTATCAGAGGGGATAAGAAACATATTGACAAGGGTGAGTGGGTTGATATAGTTTATCTGTATTTTCAGAAGGCATTTCACAAAGTCTGTAGATTTGTAACTGGTCAAAAGATAGGAGACAGAGAATAAGACTGAATGATAATTTCTCTCAGTGCAGAAAAGTAAATAGTGGAGTGCCCCAGGGATCTATACTGAAACCGGTGCTTTTTATTATATTTATAAATAATCTGGAAAAGAGAGAGTGAAGTGATCAAATTTACAGATGGCACCAAATTATTCAACACTGTTTGACTGCAAGCAGATTCAGGCCAATGCAATACAGTGCACTCAGGCTTGCGCACAGGTTAACCCGTGGCTGGACACGCATTCATAACCCCTGATGCAATAAGGGGGTCAGCGTATCAAACGCGCATCCAAACCAGCAAGTAGCTAACAGCGTTCTTCGCATGTAAATGTCATGCTGATGAGGCTATTAGCTAGTAAAAAATTACCGTGCCCGACGCACACATTTTAACCCTCAAAAATTAGCACCAGCCCCGGAGCTTGTGTTAAGTCTTGAGGAGCCCCAAAAGTTTAACAGAAAAGCAGATAATACTGTTTTCTGTTGTTCTTCCAAGTTAATATAGTCGTGATATTACGTCCAAGGAACCTCAGAAAGCAGCAATATGGAAAAAAACATTTTTTTTTAAATGTCTTGACAGCACTTAGGTTTGAAAATGGACACCTGTAAAATTGAGCATCCGTTTTCCTAACCTGGGCAGAACCACTTCTCCTGGGCACCAGATACAAAGGAGGTGCTAGGGACGCACAATTTCCCCTAGCACTTACTTTTTAATGCAGCAGCTCATTAGCATACTGCATCCTGCACCCGGGAGAGGTGGATGGGCACATGTTAGGACAGCGGGCGCTCAATTGTGAGCGCCCGTTTTTTGCTCGTCCATATTGCATTGGCCTGATTGTGAGAAATTGCAAGAGGACCTTGTGAGTCTGGAGGATGGTGTGTTTAAATGGCAAATGAAATGTAATGTGGGCAAGTGCAAATTGATGCATTTCATAATGCCTCTGTATTGATCCAAGCTGTGATTGCACCTTAAGTACTGTGTGCATCCCATCTTAAAAAAAAGATATAGTGGAATTAGAAAAGGTACAGAGAAGGCCAACCAAAATGGTAAAGGGGATGGAACATCTCCCCTATGAAGAAAGGCTAAATAGGTTAGAGCTCTTTAGTCTGGAAAAAAGAGACAGCTAAGAGGAGAATATGAAAGAGGTCTATAAAATCTTGAGTGAGGTAGAATGGGTAAAAGGTAACTTATTTACCCTTTCAAACAGTACTATGTCTGGGGGACAATCCATGAAGCTAACAGGTAGTGCATTTAAAACTAATCGGAGAAAGTATTTTTTCACTCAATACACATTAATCTGTGGAATTTGTTGCCAGAGGATGTGGTGAAAGCAGTTAGTGTAAAAAGGATTTTGCCAAATTCCTGGAGAAAAAAAATCCATAAACCACTATTTAGCCATGTAGACTTGTGAAAGCCATTGCTTATCCCTGGTGATGAGCAGGAAGGATAGGATCTATTCTTTGGGATGCCATTGGGTACTTGTGATCTAGAATGGCCACTGTTGGAGACAGAACGCTGATCTTTTGTCTGACTCAGTATGGCATTTCTTGTGTTCCTTATGCTTAGGGATGCAAAAGTTTCTCTCACAAGAGAAAAGCTCAGCAGCTCACATACTTAAGTGAACATTATTTCTTTCATAATGATTCTGTAATTGATGTGCTTTAGTCTATATTTTTCCACTAGAATTACACACGTAATCATAAGCCAAGAAATTGCAATTTACAATTTCTGTCAAGTAAGCTTAGGGCTGCTGCAGCGCAGATCGTGACAAACATATGTATATCTATTCTCTCTCTTAAAGCATGTTTGTTTTTACAACACGTTACAAATCGTAATTGCCCGATAATGGAATAACCCACCGCGCAACAATATAGAAACTCTTCTGAGACCAGCAACGTAACGAGATGTATTAAAATAATATGAACACTGGGCTACAGAGCTGACTAGTACATGGCAACTAATACGGGCTATATTCCCCGCACAACTTCTAATAATCTGTCCCAGCAAACCATTATGTTTATTTCAAATGTCAGACACTTTAGATTTATTTTCATTTTTATTAAAATAGCGATAGCACGTTTCCTTAACAATAGACCACCACCAACACAGAGCTTCACTTCCATGCCTTAAACTCTAAAGAAAGCATCTGTTCACGGTAAGTCCGTTTAACATATTCCTCCCCTTCCCTCGGCCAATATTAATCTAATAACACACTGCGAAGAGTCAATACATAAAGTATTGTTTTGCCTTTCACGCCCTACAGTCCTCGATTCACCAGCTCCTTTGTTATGTTAAACCCACCTCTGGCTGCCGATACACAGAGCAGAGATGCAGCTGCCGCTCAATGGGACGGGGGTTGGAATCTATTGACCCCCGCGAACCTGCACAGCCGTCCCCGCGCTCCACGGCTGGGCAAGCGAGTCTCCCTCCCCATTTCCTCCGTGGCGAGCGAAAGGCGCCCTTCTCCCCGCCGCGGCGGTCCCCGAGCCCGGCCGGCCGGCCGGCCCGCCTCCTCGGGGACGCAGGTAACCAGGGCGAACTCACCTTGCAGCTGAGCCGCGCGCCATGGTGCTTGCTCCGGAGCCGCCCTGCTGCAGCCCGCCCGCCTGCCTTCCCTCGTCCTGTCCGGCTCTCCTCTAGCGCCGCTCCCTCTAGCGCAGCCCCAGAGCCCGGACTGTGCGAGCGCCTTGGCCCCGCCCCGCGGTGGCCCAGCGTCACTTCCTGCCCTCTTCCTCCTCCTCCTCCTCCCTCCCCCGCCCCACGCGGCCGAGCACAGGCTGATACTGCACCCACCGGGGGATTCGCGGAGGTGCGGCGACGGTGCAGATACGGGAGTAGGGATACTGACCTTGGGGTGTGTTTGCTTCCTATATATTTCATTTCTGATTTGCCTTTTTTATGCATCCTGTTTAGCTTTATCACCTGAAGCGCTTTTATTTCTTCCACTGTATGTCTCATTTTTATTTATTTTTTTGTTTGCATCCTCTTTGTCCCAACTAAAATAGCCTTTTTCAGATTGTTTCTTCCAACTTTGTGCCTAACTTGTCAGATTGCCATCGTCTTTCCTTTTATAACAATACTTTAAGAATTCTCTCTCTTAATCTTGGGTGGAATACGCGCTTTAGCCCAGAGACCTCTTTACTCGTATGCAGTGTTAATTTAAATTTTAATTACTTCAAGTGTTCACCGTCCTCTGTGCTAGATATACGGTCAGCGCTCAAGAAAGTAGTGATACTCTTTGATCTCTCAGCTCCCTGGACAAGGACCCTGCCATAAAAAATGTTCTGCACGAAATATAGTGCCTTTGCTTTATCTTTATCTAGAATAGGTTCTGCTTGTGGAGCAAAAACTGCAAATCTTTCTTATGATATTTGTAATGCATTAGTGATGCTGAACTTTACCAGCAACCTGACAAACACATTTGGAGCAGCTGTTTGGCAAATCTCTGAGCACATTGTACTTTTTAACTGCAAAGGGGGCACACTCATTTGTAAGTACTTCACCTGTATGCTAATCATGCTCTTTGCAAACCTATGAAAAGCTCTGTAACAAAATAGTGTAGATTATTATGTAAAGGACCTTTACTGGCACTGAGTGAACTTACAGGTTTTATAGGTGACCAATCCAGGTATTATTAATATCCAATATTCACTATTTATTCTAGAGCTACACACAAAGGGGCGGAGAGGGGGGTCCTATTACCCCACATTCCCACCCCTGGCTCGTGTCCTACACAATCAATCTGGCGCTTCAAGGTAGAGCGGAGAGGCTGAGACAAGATGTTTAAAAATATAAACCCTGGAATGTTGGATCTTTATTGTTAAAGTTCATAGTAATAATATGACAAATATGTAACTGATGATTTACTTCACATAATTTATTTGTAAACTAGTTTAATCATTCATTTGTAAAACGCTGTTGCTAGACCTTTCATTAATTGTGAACCGATGTGATGTTACTAAACGAATGTATATAAAAGTGACATAAATAATTAAAAACTTTCACAAGTTATTTATTAAATGAAATTGATTTTTATTCTTCAGGAACCTCTCTTTGCTTCCACCTAAAAGAACTGGCAGTGTTACTGAAAAGGGACCCGGCTTTTGCTTCCCGTGCCAGCTGGGGCTGGAGATGCCGCTTTGTTAGCGTTCACAGCCCCTGGTGGAAGGAAGTCTGAGTTGTGCAATGGCGACATCTGGGGCCGAGGGTGACAGGGAGCCCTTGTGCATAACCCCCAGAAAAGACCTGCCATTATAATTAGTGGACGAAAGGTACATAACATAAGAACATAAGGCTTGCCATACTGGGTCAGACCAACGGTCCATGAAGCCCTGCATCCATTTTCCAACAGTGGCTAAGCCAGGTCACAAGTGCCTGGCAAGGATCCCAAGGGGTAGATAGATTCCAAGTAAGATGAGATGAGATATAAAACAGGGGAAACAATCTTTGGATAGCTGTGAATGAATGCTCATGGCGCTGGGTTCCAGCCCTAGTTCCAAATGTATTTATTTTTTTAATATTCCACCTTTTCATGATGCTTCAAAGTAGTTTACATTCAGGTGCTGTAGGTGTGTCCCTATCTCCAGAAGGCTCACAATCTAAGGGGCCTAGGCTATTCATGAAAGCCTTTCCTGAACTAAACTGAACCTACTCCATCATTAACTAAGCACTCAGACTTTGCCTTATTCACGGCAACTAATATCCCTTCCTTATAATTAATATTCCTACATCATAAACACAATTCACTATGCCTTAAGCACATTGACTGGCATTTACGTTCTTTCGATTTAATCCCCTGCTTCTTTTCTATGCTCCAAGTTGTATTACTCCCTTGTTTTATTGTAACTGCATACCTTAGCCTTCTCTTGTTTAATGTTTTATTATTATTATTACTACGATTATTATTATTATTATTAAGATAAATATTAGTTTTTACCTTTTTTGTTACCTATCCACTTGTTAATTGTAAACCGACATGATGCGATATCTATTGTGAATGCCGGTATAGAAAAACTTAAAATAAATAAATAAATAAGTGACCCCCTTTGCTTGGTACATGAGGCAATGGAGGACAGGGCTTAATTTGTAAACAAAAATGGAAGTGGAACTGTGGAGCCGGGTGGGAGGGAGCAAGGTCAGGGCCAAGTGAGAGGAATCAGGGGCTGGGTATGAATTCTCTGTCGCCCCAAACACACACAGTCATTCACACACATATATAAACAGAACACACTATTCCTCCTCCTTATCCCAGCTCCCACCAGTGCTCAACCCCCTGCCATTCTTCACTGGCTAGCACTGGGCCCTTCTGTCTTCTTCCCTGCAGGCTGCCTGGAGGGGAGGGGCTGGAGCAGGACACCCCTGCTGCTCTGCCTCTTAAGTCTTGAAAAGAAATGCTGGAACTGTGTCTCAGGCCTTTCCCCCACAAATTAAACCCTGATACAGGGTGAAATGACTTACCCCAGGTCACAAGGAGTGGCAGCAGGATTTGCTTTCCTGGTTTGCAGCCTGCTATGTAAAAAAAAAAAAAGTAAAAACGTATGACAGACTTATTACTTAACAATCTGTGGTGTCAAACTATAATAATTTCCTTTCTCTTCTACAGTCATTTAATGTGCAGTGTATAACTAGAAGATATTTGTTAGTTAAGAACTGAGTAGTAGCAGGTTTCAATTTGTCAGTAGTCACACTAGATCTGTGCTAGGGTGGCAGATATCAGGGGGCAGAAGGCAGAGCAAAACAATTTCTTGCCTTCTAGCAAAAAAAAAAAAATATATTTTATTTATTTATTTGTCGAGTTTTATATACCATCGTTCGGTATCGCTATCACAATGGTTTACAAGGTTCGAGCTGAATCGGGTGTATCACGTATGCGAATCGTGGATGTAACGGGTTACAGGGTTCATTCGTTCTCGGACGGGCTACATATGATCATTGCAGGACTAGTTTACATGTAAGCGTCGTGATCATCGAGGGTTACGGTATCTGACGGGTTACATAAGCGACGTAAGAATCGTCGCAGCGTTAGTCTCGTCACCGAGTCAATCATAAGTGCGCTTTGTTTATGGAATGTGTCCATTTTGGAGGATGTAATATACAGGGGTATAAAATATAGGCATAGGTGGGTACCGGAGAGATTTCTTGTTTGAGTTGCAGGTTGTTCCAGTCTGGTGGCCTTGTTGATGGTTGTTAGCATGAAGTGGGTTTGCTACCCTTCTGATATTTGCCTGCCATAGCCACGAAAGAACTGCCACCTCCCCCAGCAGATGTGGGGCCAAAGGAAATCTGCAGCCACCCACCACCTACGCATTGAAGCCAACATCAAGCTAAAGAGAGCCCCCATTGCACTCTGCTCCCAGTCCACTCATCCTCCCACACTGGTCAAAAGGCTGGATCTAACCAGCACAGGAGGGAGAAGAGCCAGCGGCAGCAGGAACAGCTAGAGGGTAACCAGACACCGTAAAACCCGATCAGCGAGGCCAGTGATCAATTGGTGGAGGGAGTGTGCCTGAAGACACTGGGAGAGAGAGAGTTAAAGAGAGAGGCCTGGTAGCCCCAGCAGAACCCAACCCAACAGAGAGAGGCTCAATGGATGCCAGCGGATCCCAACCCGCTGGTGGCTGAAGTCATCAGGAGAGAGAGGCAGCAAGTCACAGCATGAGTCAGAATGTGTGCGAGAGAGGGTGGGGTTGAGTTGGGGTTTGAGTGAGAGGCAGACCATATGTGTGTCTGTCAGAGTATATGTGAGTGAGAATGTGTGTGTGAGTCAGTGAGAGCATATTTGAGCAAGAGCATGCATGAGAGCATATGATTGAATTCAGAATGCCGGTATAAAAATGTTTGAAATAAATGTATGTGAGCAGGTGTGTGTGTGAAAAAGAGCATATATGAGCATGTGTGTACATGAGCGAGTGTATTTCTAAAGCATATGTGTATCAGTGAAAGATTATCTGAGAGCATGTGAAAGCATTTGTGTATCGTTGAGAGCATGTGTGAGAGAGTGAGAGAGCATGTCAGTTTACAGTATGTCAGCCATGAGAGAGGGAGGATGTGTGAGAATACATCTGTATGAGAGAGAATGAATATGTATATACATGAGAAGAAAATGTTTATGCAGCCCCTTTACCTTTCCTTTTCCCCCTCTACCCCTCCATGAAAATCGCAGGGTGACTGGAAATCAAAAATTCACAGGTATGGAGAAAGAGAGATTTTGTTTGATGTTTTATGAATAATGGTCTTGTTTCTTTTTTTCCATTGTTACACTGCATACAGAGTCTAGCTTGTTGCAGCTTCCAGTTCAGTTTCAGTCTGCATGTTTCTGTTTATATTTTATAGTCTCTTTATTCTGTATTTGGTAAGGGTCCATCTGTATTCTGCATGTATAGCCAAAGGGAGGTATTCTGGTAGTCTGTAGTTTCTGTATAGGGATCTATAGGAACTGTATCAGTGATTTAGGGCCTGGTGTAATATTTGCAGTGTTGCTTTTTTCATAGTAGGGTTGTTACTGTTTGAGTGCTAGCAGTTAATGTGGTTTTCATTTGGGAGGTTTACTATATTGTAATTGTAATTCAATATACTCATTGCTTTCAGAGGACCAAGCCCACACCCAACATGCATTACAGGGGAGGACTAACATCATATGGGTTCCAAGCATAAATAAATAAGCAGCAGGATTTGGAATATATACAAAATTATGCAAATGAATGGGAGGGAAACCCTAACACCACCACCCCTAACCCCAACCCACCTCCTTAAAACCCACCCTGATTCAAAGTGCCCCTCTACAGTGGTACCTATATATAGAGCATCAGACTGACCCTATATAGAGTCTCGCTCTCTCTCTCTTTCTCTCGTGAGTGCTTAAGATGCGCATTTCTTTTACAATTTACCAGTTAGTGTAAGATTTTAATATTCTAGATTTCTGGTTGTCATTTGTCTTGTGACCTGACCTTTCACCTGTGGCCCACTGACCTCTGTGAGTGGTTCAGTTTATATTAATATCTGGTGGTGGCTGCGCACAGCTGCACAGTGCCAGTTCTTTAAGTGCAACATTCCTTCTACATACACTGGATAGTGTAGCAGTAGTGCACTTGTAGCACTGGGCAGGCAGGAGGGCGGTCAGCACTGAACATTAAATTTTCTTGGTGTATGATTTGCTGTCATTGATTGATTATTGGAGGAAGTATCCCACTTTTTTTAAATTTGCTGAGGTGTGTATTTGTCCTCTTGTCTTGTGGCCTGGTGAGTGAGAGGGACTGGTGGGGGTAGGTGACTGGTTAGAGAGAGAGACTATTAAGGGGGAATGAGTAGGGGATGACTGGTGAGAGAGTGGGACTTGTATGGGGAGGTAACTGGTGAGAGGGGTGACTGGTGAGAGTAAGAGAGATTGGGGAGTGAATGGTGAGAGAGAGGGATTGTTATGGGACTGATGGGTCAGACAGTGAGAGACTGGTGTAAGGTGCGCTAGTGACAGAGAGAGATGTGTGTGAGGGTGATTGGTGAGAGAGAGTGGTTGGGGGTTACTAGTGAGAGAAAGAGAATGGAGTGAGAGACTGATCTGAGAAGTGACTGGTGAGAGAAAGTAAGACTGGCTGGGGCAGGAGATGACTGGTGAGAGTAAGACTGGTATGGAGAGGGACTGTTGAGAGAGAGAATGGTGTTGGGGGAGTGACTGGTGAGAGAAATAGAGAATGGAGTGGCAAGTGACTGGTGAGAGAGACAGACACACAGGTTGAGGGGTGACCAATGAGAAAGATACTGGAGTGGCGGGATGACTGGTGATAGAGAGAGAGTGGTATTTGGAGTGAATGGGGGGGGAGAGAGAGAGAGACAGGTGTGCGCTAACCACAAAATTAGGGAAAAAATTACAAAAAACCCTAATGAACCATTTAAAAATGAAATTGAGCAAAAAAGACACAAAAAAGCACTGCATACCCCTAATCTAAATCCTATACCATCTATAAATTAACAGAAATAAACTATTTTAATACATTACTGCAAGATTCTCTTTTGTTGTTCTATTATTATGCACTTTCAATACAATGTTTGTTTCAGATACTATAGTTAACTTTATAGTATTGACAGGCTGACTCACTTTTATATGTGAAGGCATTTTTTTTTCCAGCTATTTTTTCACAGTTTGCAAAGCATACCACCAGCATATCATATTCAGTCTCTCATTTGACACAAAGTGTAGCTCCTGTTCTGCCTGGACACACCCAAACTCTCTTTAGAGCCTCTGTTCTCATGTCTCTTCCAACAACAAGCCCAGACTACAGTAAAATTCCGATACTGGTACTTTTTATAAAGTTTATCTAAGAACATAAGATATACCATACTGGGTCAGACCAAGGGTCCATCAAGCCCAGCATCCTGTTTCCAACAGAGGCCGAACCAGGCCACAAGAACCTGGCAAGTACCCAACATTAGTTAAATCACAAGCTACTATTGCTTGCTTATTTATTTATTTAGATTTTTATATTCTGCGTTTCACACTTTTTTAAGCATAGCAGTTTATGGATTTTTCCTCTAGGAACTTATCCAAACCTTTTTTTTTTTTTGTATGATATCTTTATTCATTGTATGAACTCAAACATGCAGAGTATTACAGATGCACTAGGCACATCCAAGATACATTTACTTTCAAAAGGGTATAAAAAAAACCGGCTACCGATGTCCCAGCATAAATATGTAGAAAAAAGAACAATAAAAAGTATCACACTTAATACAAATGTATCTAATGTAGGGCCTCCACTTCCCCCTCCCCACCCATAGAGCCCTCGACCTAGAGATAGGAGAGAGAGCATCAAAAGATTTCCTTTACACCTTTGTAAGCACTGTAAGAAACTGATCAGAAAGGACCCTTAGGGAAGCAGATCTGTCATTCAAGGGGAACTGAGCCCTGAGAGATGGAGGCAACTGTGCAATAAACTCACCCTAAACGTTAGGAAACTGCTTGCTCCCCTTACCACCAAACCCCAAGATTTGAAATCCATTAACATTTCACACGAAATACCAATGAGAATACAGACGGAAGCCTGTTCTGGAACTGTCATCTGCAGCTTAGTGTGGAAACGTTCCCTGACTTCTGCCCAGAACTGCTGTATAGGCGCACAGTCCCCTAGACCGTGACTTAAGGTACCTTGGGGCTCGGCACCGCTGACACCCTGAACTCTCAATAAGCTTCATTTGGAATGCTCTATGAGGAGATATGATAAGACTGTGGATAACTCGCAAATGTTGCTCCCTAATTAGTATCGAAGATAGAGTACTGTTGAGCATAACCAAGCTGTCCAATAAATCATCGCCCTCCAGCTCTGTCCCCCAAGTCATTATTCCACATCAAAGCCAATGTAGACAATGTATATTTGGTGATAGAATGTAAATGTTTGTATAAACTGGCTAAGGATTGTTCCCCCCGCCCCCCCCCCCCCCCCCCCCCCCCCCCCCCCCCCTTGTAAAGGCCAAATAATCTCTGAAAAGGACCCACTTAGGAAGATAAAGAGATGGGATTGAGGTGTTTGGAAATAAAGCTCCGTAACTGAAGATAATCCAAACCTTTTTTAAATCCAGTTACACTAACTGCTGCAACCACATCCTCTGGCAACGAATTCCAGAGCTTAACTATGCGCTGAGTGAAAAAGAATTTTCTTCAATTTGTTTTAAATGAGCTACTTGCTAACTTCATGGAGTGCCCCCTAGTCCTCCTATTATCTGAGAGATTAAATAACCGATTTACATTAACTTGTTCAAGTCCTTTCATGATTTTGTAGACTTCTATCATATCCCCCCTCAGTCATTTCTTCTCCAAACTGATCAGCCCTAACTTCCTTAGCCTCACTATAAGATGGTTTATAACTGGTTAGAAGTTGTTCATATAATTAAAACTTATGTATGATTGGTTAAGGACATACATTCCACATGTGATTCTCTGTAATGTTCTAATGTATGATGCATGTCATAAAATTTTGACCAATAGAAATCATTTCAGTTTTCATTAGGCTAATGTTCACATCTCTTGTACGAGTAGACTCCAACATTTCTCATGCTTTTTAATTGTCACTCTTTCAAATGACAATATAAAACAACCGCCCAACGCATGTTGTATATTCAATGTAAATACCCTATACAGGCCACCCACTTGTCTTTACCTAGCTCACTATTAACTTTTTATCAGAATGTGTCACCCTTTTAGAGAAAGTACAAACTTTTATTTATTCCATAAAAATATTTTTATCCCATAAAGATTTCAATAGGTAATATACATTACTCCCTCAACCAATAAAATCATTCAGACAACATTCCTTAATTGCTCATTCACACCAACATATCCCATTTGCAACTTTACCCCATTCATACATACCTTTACCTCATTCATACCTACCCTATAAAATACATATCCATAACTGCCCCCACACAAACACAGCAATTTTTACAATTGCAATGAATATCTTAAATTTTCACAAGGAAAATATAATGGGAACAATAAAACATATGTTCAAAGTCCATAATATCCTTGACATCTTTGTTGCTTGCTGGTTACTGTGTTCAATTCCTTCAGAACAAATATACCTTAAACATAAGACCTGCTGGTCATAATTATCTATTATATACTCCCAAGAAAATTTTTTTCTTCACAGCATGCTCAGACTTGCTTTATAGCTTCACAGTGTGCCCATGAGGACCACTGGATAAAGTTGTCAATTATATACTCCTTTTCTGAAAAGAACTGGCTTCACAGCATGCTATGAAGCAAGTTTTCTTGGGTGTGCTATAAAGCAAGTTTGAGCGTGCTGTGAAGCAAGCATCCTTGGATGTACTGTGAAGCCAGTTCTTTTAAGTATATACATTTAATTTTATCACTAGACCTAAGTATATACAAATCAATTTTATCACTAGACCTCAAAAAAGTAGGTAAAGTTTCTTTTTGTCACCAGCAAGTAAAGCTACTTTTTCTGTACCTGTAGAACTGATGAACGACAAATCACATTTTCTGAAAAGTAACTGTCAGTTTTGTCAGCTGCCATAGGACACAATCCACATCTGAGGAAACAATTTCATTTAAAATGCAGGGAGCTATTCTGAGCAACCCATGGAAGGGCAAGGCTCACAAGCACTATTGTGCTCACGTATCTCACGGTCGGTCGTTATCAGGCAGCCATGGATGTTGTCTTGCAGGTTGGCAGTGTACTGGCAAATACCTGCATTTATTTGGAAATCAGAACTGTGCACGTATTTTCCCTCTCCCAACCTATCTGTCCCCCCCTGGAATGACTCATTCTCACTGCAGTTACATCCAGCTGCCTCTTAAAATTAGGAAGGTAGTTTCTGAGGATTCGGTTTTCATCCTGCAGGATCCAGCAGGGTAACTGCTTACCTTCCTGGCTAGATACCTTTTGAACATTGCCCTCCACATTATTCTAAAAGAATTGTGAAAGCATGCAAACTAAATACCCCATAGTCTCCTAACTAAATGCCAAATTAATTACAGGAGTCACAAACTAAATTTTTCATAGAAGAAAAGTAGCTTTGAAAGCGGGGAAACAGATTTCTCATCCTAAACTGCTTCCATTACAGCATCCGATAACTCAGGTCAGCCACATTGCAACTGAAGAGTTATGTGAAGAGCCAGCCCCTTCAGTAGCCTATCCTTTTTCTGTAGTTCTTTGAAAACCATCAGGAAAGTTCTGCTTCCTCATCCCATGAGACACTTGTGTTATCACATACAAATCTATGGATGACACAAGCCCGTATACCAACACACAAGCCAGTGTACCTACGTGCAAACATATCTACCCATACACCATCCTGTACACTTACATGCAAGCCTATATGTCTGCGTATAAACCTGCTCACCTAGATTCTCCCCCCACACAACTCTATATTCACCCAGGCTTCTGTACCCACATGCAAGCTTGATTATGCTCACACAAGCCCCTCCTATACCAATGTACAAATCTGCAAGCTCACACAAGACTGCCACCTACAGGATCTCACTTTGGGCCATACAATAATGTTTTACAGTTGGCAATGCTGCATACTTACGTAGGGAACCTTTGGGATCCCTTCCAAATGGAATGTAGTAAATTGCTGGGGAGGTCCCGTGCAGACTTTGTGAATACAGATTTTGGTTTTACTCCCCCCATGTGCAAGCTGCAGACTGTGCATCTAGCTGTTTATCATCCTTGAACACCTCAATCCTTGTGGATTTTAGTTTGGATTTTGCTTAGATTGGGGACGCTCTGCCTCCATGTCTTATATTTTTCCTAATTATTGAAGGGATCAGAATCTGGATTTTCCTTAAGGGACTGCCAGCAAGCGTGACCCCATTTGGTGGTGTCTCTACTCTTTTAGTCCATCTTTTGGAGAATTCCCTGTGAAAGCCTGGTCCCCCTTGTTGCCATGGATTGGGGTGTCCCTGTGTTCAAGACTGGATCACTTGCAGTGCGCCATCTCTCCTGCAGAGGATGGAACTGACAGTGACTGTTTTCTTGATTGTCTCCTCAGTTTGGGAGACATGTTTTCCATCCTTATCGCCTCTGCTTTGATTTTTCCCCTTTTGGAGTTACATACTATTTATGTTCCTTGGAGCTGAGCGCCCTTGGGTGTCTTTCACGTTGAAGAAATCTGAAGCTTGGAGGAATCATATAAGGGAGTTCTGCCCAATGCAGAAAACAAAAGGGAGCTGAAGGGATTTAGAACTGTGCCTGCTGCTGACCCAAGGGAGAGAGCCGTGCCCATCAGGTACTAAAGTATTACAGAAGACTTCAGGGAAGGTATGAGAGATGGGACTGTGTTCTAATTGCCATGTTAGGACCTTATTCTAACCACCCTACAGTGGGGAGAAGCTGGAATCAAATTGGGAATCTAAAAGAAGATCGAATTACTTTCAATCTTGGAAGATTAAGTCATCTGATAAATTTGAGTAACAGGGAATGAGAAAGAGATCAATTGTCAAGACTGCTTCCAAGGAATTAAGAGACTTTACTACAGAAGTAAGGTCACAAATATATTAATCTTTCTACTGTTCTATTAGTTATTGACTTTATATGACAAGAATATTTACAGCTTCATTTCTTGTTCAAATAGTCAACAATTAGTAAAAGAAGTTGGAAATCACCCTGCTTCTCCGTGTGTTTTGTGACTGATAATTTTTAGTGCTGTTCACAAGGACAGCATGGGGTTTGTGCTGTGTTATTGCAAAGGGGCCTCAGAGCTATTGTTCTTCCCCACTGGGCGTCCTGGAACTCAGACTGTAAATGCTATCCGAGGAGATTTAAGAGGAGTTGTGTGCAGGAAGGGGCCATCTTTCTTTTCCTATGTGCCCCAGGGTGCCTGTTAAAGGATCCATCCCACCCAGGGGTTACACGTGTAACTCAGTCCTATACTGAGCTTTTATATCTGTATGCAACATATATTTTTAAAACGCTGAGGATCATCTACCTGTGAACTTCTGAAGTGTTTCATCTTCCTTTTTTGAAAACCACAAAATCTCCTTGCATATGCCAAATCTAAAAAAGGCAGGGCAAATAACAGATTTTAAAAAATGGTTCTGAATTTTGACCTCCAGTTTCTATAATCTGCTCCTTTTGATGCTACTAATTCTCTTTGTTTCTTAAAGTGAACCATGGAAAAGATGAATTCTGGAGGAATATGTATGATCGCTGTAATTGGCAATGATATCCATGGTTGGTAAAGATGTCTGTACATACTAACATTGTTAAGACTGAGCCACTGTGCTCTGAACTGTTGCAAATTATAAGTAAACACAAGGGACCTTGTTTGTTTTAAAGATTTTTGTCAAGGCTTTAGAATGAAAGAAGCCTTTCTGAAGACAGAACAAAAAGAAAAGAGTTGTGCAGTAAATGTGGCAGAATAGACTGTGGTGCTTCTGACTGTAATCCACTGTTCCACACACAGATCACAATCGAATATGGAGAAACTGATCTCGGTGCAATATGGGACGGGAGCTGTTGCATTAGCATTCTTGCAAAGAATTCCTGATATATATAACTACCTGTTGTTGGTTGGGGACAAAGAAAGCTTAGATGAATTCAGGGCTTTATCCCTAATGGAGTTGAAGAGGATTTTAGCAATTTATAAGACTACAAATTCTCTTTTGAACCCTCGTCCTGCAAACCTTATAAAATTACTCTCGGACGAAAATAGTACAACAGAAAAGTTGTGCAAGGCGTGTTGTACATCACCTTGGGCAGCTTTTATCAAGGCCGGAAAAGTGTAAAAGAGCATGAAATAAATGTAGTGCTTTATTTATTTATTTATTTATTTATTTAAATTCTTTTAATATACCGATGCTCAAGACAAAGTCTTATCATACCGGTTTACAGTAGAACCAGGGGGAAACCATTTAACTAGAAGAAAGAAAGTTACAATAAACAGGGAGTAACATTCAGGGCCGTTAAGAGAGGAAGAATTAGTTTAACTTAACTCAACTAGAGAGGTAATGTAAAATAGCAGAAAACAATTGATTAACATAGGGTGCTGATTTAGCAGGAAATATAAATAATCAGTTCAGGCATAACAGTTCCTTTGGATAAGGGGCAGAGGAGACAACCGAAAGGGGCGAGGGAGGGCAGGGGCCGGAAACAGGGCAGGGGCAGGAGGGAAGTGGTTAAAAGTCCAGGTGAGGAGGAAGGTAATAAGGAGGAGGTGTGAGAGTCAATGCTAGTTGGGGATTGACCCCTCAGGGGTATGCTTGAGAGCACAGCCAGGTTTTCAGTTTCTTTCTAAAGGAAAGATGGCATTGTTCCTGGCATAGATCCGGGGGTAGTGAATTCCAATGATGAGGCCCAGCGGTGGACAGGGCTCATTTTTGAATGGAGTTGTGAATGGAGGATTTGTTTGGGGAAGAGCCTGGAGAGATCCTTTGTATGCGGATCTAATCGGTCTTGAGGAAGAATGGAGTTCGAGTGGGTTGGTGAGTTGGAGTGAGGATTGCTGATAGATGGTTTTGTGAACGATGGTCAGTGTCTTGAACAGTATTCTATAGTGGATGGGTAGCCAGTGTAAGTTTTTTAGTATCGGTGTGATGTGGTCCTTACGACGAGAGTTAGTAAAGATCCTGGCTGCGGCGTTTTGCAGCATCTGTAGTGGTTTAGTTGAGGAGGCGGGGAGGCCGAGTAGTAGCGCGTTGCAGTAGTCAATCTTTGAAAACAGTATGGCTTGAAGGACTGAATGGTAATCATGGAAGTGTAGGAGAGGTTTTAGCTGTTTTAGAACCTGTAGCTTATAGAAGCATTCCTTTGTGGTGGTGTTAATGAACTTTTTGAAGTTCATTCTGGTGTCCATGGTGGCACCGAGGTCTCTCACCTGGTTTACTAGTGGCAAGATTGGGTTGCTGACGAGGGGGTTATTATCATTGGGAGAGATGACGAGGAGTTCTGTTTTGGACGTATTAAGAACCAGATTGAGACTAGAAAGAAGGAGGTTGATGGAGTGAAGGCAACTGTTCCAGAAGTAACGGATAAAGGATTTTGAAAGTAACTGTGAGTATCAGATGCTGGCAATAAACAGAATATTCCCCAAATGCATGCAGCAAGTAGATGTTAGAATGTTATTGGTTTAATAAAAAAAAAAATCTCCTTCAAAAAAGGTGAAAGATGGTGAGATGAATATAAAGAATGTAGGATGATATTTTTTTTATGGC
The DNA here is from genome assembly GCF_901001135.1 of Rhinatrema bivittatum. Classification (NCBI taxonomy): domain Eukaryota; kingdom Metazoa; phylum Chordata; class Amphibia; order Gymnophiona; family Rhinatrematidae; genus Rhinatrema; species Rhinatrema bivittatum. Next base: position 61,529,432 of record NC_042618.1, read on the forward strand.
ATATTTACTTTGATGCTATTAAAGATAAACTCTTAACAGTTATGAATATTTCTGTCTTTCATCCATGCTTGGTTTCATGAGCCCCAAGTATAACATCTAAATGGGAACTAATGCCAGTAATGTATTTATCACTCGTGCATATGTGGTGGTCTTCACCTGTGATAAATACATAAATAGAGTTTACCAACTGATATGCATAACCTAGGTCCCTTGGCTCGTTTGAAAGGAAATAATAAGCCTTAGAGCTGAATGTTTTTCAAACACACAAAATTGGCGTAAATAATAATTTGCGAGGCTATTCAAACGGAAACAGTCATCTTCAAACCGGCTACTTTCCCCCCTGACATTGAGGCTAATTTTCAGAGCCATTTACGTGGGTGAATAGCGATTTTGTCCACGTAAACGGAGTGTTGAAAATTACTCTCCCTCAAAGTGGTTAATGCATACATTTAGCAGCATGTAGAGGAAGTGTTCCCGGGGATGTGTTTAAGCTGGGGGACGCAAAATAATGCAGGAAGTTTGCACTTTAAACTCCACGCTGGTTATTTTCCCCGGGGGAAAAGTATCCATAGAAAAAAAGAAGTGGAAAAGTGCGAGGGTAGTTTTGCTTTGAAAATTGGTGCAAAGTCTGCGCCTGAAGAGTTCCAGTGTGGCTAGTTTTAAATTTGCCCCCTTAACTGACTTTTATTCTCCAGTGCGGAGGTTGGTAAGTAAGAGAAATGGCTTCTATGCTGATGGCTAGCGAAGTCTGTTTCAAGTTGCTCTTGAAAGGAAATGAGAAAATTGTCCCTTTCTTAATCCTAATCTGCATCTACAGGGAGAGAGTGCAGCTTTTTCCCAGAACTGGGATGGGATTGGGGGGGGGGGGGGGGGGGGGGAAACAGATTCTCAAGAGCAGTAATGAATGGGGGGGGGGGGGGGGCGGATAAAGTCAGTGTGCAATGGGGGGGAAGGAGAGTTAGCCTCCCCCTCCTCCCTGCTGGGGTGGGATGGGGAAGGGAACGATGCCTCCTGCCCAAACAATCTTCGCAGGCGCCCCCCGCCCTCACCTTTAAGTGGCCACGTTGGCTCCGATGGCAGCAGCACAGACCCAGAAGATAAATCAACGCGGGCCCTTCCATAGCTCTTTGGCGCAGATGACCTTGCACCACTCCACCCCCCCCCTCCTTCCGCATGGGCTTCCTGTCACCAGGGAAGCCCATGTGAGGGGCAGGGCACCCCAGGGTTCCTCAGCACGAAAGAGCTAGAGAAGGCCCCGCGCTGATTTTGTCTTCCGGGTCTGTGCTGCTGCCACTGGAGCCGGTGCCGCAAGAAAGCAGAAAGTAACAGTGCAGCAGCAAATGTAAGATTTAGGTGCAGGCATCGGCGGCAATGCGACGCCTATAGAAAAAAAAAAAATGTGGACAGGAGGCAGTTGCCTATGTTGCCTGTGCCTAAATTCAGGCCTGGCAATAATTGTATGTCCCGTTGTGCTAAAGATTAGTAATGACAAGCAGGTGGCGCACATGGAGATTATTTTTAACATTTAACCAGGCTAATCCGTGACAGCATACAGATTTTGCTTCTAATTAAAGCATCTTTAGTTCTGCAGGTTTATATACCGAGGCCATTCAAATATTTTCAGACTTTAGCACTTATTGTCCATGCTCCTATGCTCTTTTCAGCTTTTACAATTTTATTATTTATTTATTTAAAAATTCTTATATACCCCCTATACAGTCAGGTTGTAGATCTAAGTGGTTTACAATAGCAGTTTACATACATAAAATTCAAATACAAATAAAACGATAAAAAACAAATAAAATAATACAGCAGATAAAGAAAGGACAATCGATGGATTGTGGGTGGATAGTTGATGAAGTGAATAAGATTGTTATGTAATATTGTAAGCGAGGGTGCAAAAATGTGTTTTGAGAGCTTTTTTTTTTTAATTCTTTGGTATTTGATGTTAGGCGGTTGTGTTCTGGAAGTGAATTCCACACGGTCGGACCAGCGACCGAGAATGCACGTTTGCGAGTTATCTCTAGTCTTGCCATCTTTATAGTAGGAATTTCGAGAATACATTTGTCCATAGATCTTATTAATGTAAGGAACACTTGGTTTCCTTACCAGAAGGAATATGCTAACTAGCTGGGGAGGATCAGAGAGATTTAGTAAACAGTGGGTTGGATTTTGCTCCCCCATGTGGGAGACTGAGATGGTGTGGCCTTATAGGATAATTTTGAAACGGGCGCCCATATGCTTGAATTTTAAATTGTGAGCGTATTTACACGCGTAAGATTTAAAATACATCTAGCATGCGTATGTGTGCTCATAATTTTAAGCTGTTATTCAAACAAATGTACTTCACACATCTTCCTTAAGAAATTGTCGGCTTTAACATGCGCAGGTAAGCAGATTTTAAAACATGCTCATGCAAGAGTCAATCACAGTTTTTCTCATTAGGCCATCAGTTTGCCCAGTCAATATCAAGGCCTTACAGACCCCTCTGGTTCTTCATCCTTCACGACTCCTCACCCTGTCCTTTGAGCCCAAACCCACCAGATCTGCGGATTTGCTTCTCATCAGGAGTAGCAGTAAAGTTACACAGAGGTCAAGCCACCACGTGGTGCTGCTTTCAGTTTTGTAATACAGAGTTACGTGTGTAACTGTTGCCCTGCCCGGAAAGTCCATGCTCCACCCCAACTCAGCCCAGACACTCGCGTATGTGGGCATTTTAGCATGAGCAATGCTTTTAAAATAGATCACTTAGCCTTTTTGACCACCAGGCACCATCTTAGGCCGTGAGAGTTTTAATTAGATTTCCTGAAGGCGGGAGCTCTCTGCCTTCTTTCGGTTAATTTTGTTAACTTAATGAAGAGAAGACTTAGTGGTTTTTTTACCCTTCACGTTAGCCGGACAGACTGACTTATTTGTAGCTGTGTTTACTAGTATTTTTGATGTAAATTTTGAGATGTTCCCTGTGAGAGCCTTGGCTCCCCTTCACAGAGGATTGGAGCGTCCCTGCGAAGGTTAGATCAAGGGTAGGGAAAATTCGGGCAGAGTTCTATCACTCCTCCAAGGGACAGACCTGTCCATCACCCGATGCAGAGGAGTTTCAACCTTGAGTTGGGCTTTCTTCAGTAACTCTCCTCATTTTTGAAGCAAGGAAGGTTTTTTTTCCCACCCTTCCTGTCTCTTATTTGATTCCCCCCCCCCCCCCCCTTTTTTTTTGTCAAAGTCTATTTTTGTCCCACCTGGAACTGAGTGCCCTTGGTACCAGGGAATCAGTTTCCAGTCCGTTGGGGAAGAGACGTCTTTCACCTAGGAAGGGCCTGAAGAGTGGAGGTTTCATCCGAGGAGAAATAGATTCCTGTACATTGCCTGAGGAAAGGAGCTGAAGGTTTTTAAGAACTGTGTTTCTGTGTTTGCTGCTGACTCAAGTGTGCTGCACTTAAGAGGAGAGTGCCCACTAATACTATCACAAGGAGATATAAAATATTTAAGAAGACTTCAGGAAAAGTATAGGGATTGGGACTTACATTCTGATAACTAACTGTGACTTTATTCTAACCATTCTACAGTGTGATAAATTTGGGAGCTGGAAGGAGGATTGACCTGTCTTCAGTTGAGTAACTGGAAAGAGGATGAGATCAATTGCTAAAAAACTGGTTTTCATTAAATTCGGAGACTTTGCTAGTAGAGTGAGGTCACAAATTTATTAATCTTTCTTCTGCCTTATTTATTGATTGACTTTATTTAAAATCTGATTGGAGTGCTACAAATATTCTTCATTCAATTTAATCAACTATCCGTAAAGAAGTTGGAAACCTCATTGCTTCTCAGAGTGGTTTTTGATGCCAAAGACTGGAGATTATCAGTGCTGTTTATGGAGATGGGAAAAAGGCCATGCACGGTGGTAAATGCAAGAGAGCCTCGAAGCTACTCTTCCCCGTCAGGGACTCAGATGTGTAAAGCTGTCCGTGGAGAACTGGTCCATCTTTATTTCTGTGTGCTCCTGGGTTCAGTCTACGGGAGCCAGCCCACCCTGGAGTTACATTAATATTTCAGGAAATTCATAAGAGGTCGATATTCAGCTACTATCTGGCTAACTTATATGAGCACGTCTTTGTCGCTGATTATACCTAGATAACTAAGAGTTAGCCGGATATGTTTATTCGGCTAACTTTAGACCTGCTCAATAGCGGGTCTGACTGATCCGGCTAACTTAGCCAGATAAGTACTTCCTTGCTGGAATGCCCCCATGCCACCTGGTTATCTGGCTAAGTGGCAGCCACTGAACACGGCTGAATATTAAACCAGATCGAACTTATCTGGTTAAATGGGGCTGAATATCTGGCCCTAAATGTGGCCATCCAGACCAAAATGAAGTCCATAATCATCTGACATAATTCAAGGTTTGCATAATGAACTAACAGCAACACATCAAATTCAATAATAGCTGATATGATAGAAGCTAAAATACTGCCATGGAGCTCTAAAAAGAACAAGAAAATTTACAGGAGACCCAGGACAAGATGCATATTTAAGAAGTTTACATAACACATTATTATATATACTGTAGATAGAAAATACATACAAATAAGCTTTTGACAGGATTGTTTTACATAAAAAATAACTGAATTAAATAAACTGAAGGATTTCTGGTTTTCCAGCTGCAGAGGGGAGATAATCTTCAAAGAGACTTGTGTGGGTAAAGTAGTGCATCAGAAAACTGCAACAGGTAGCCATGTAACATTGTGTGCAGTTGCACTAACTGCATGCCATTTTACATGCAGAGGGGACAAGTTTAGGTCTTACATGCATACATTTTTATTTTAAAGAGAATGTGCTTACACGTTCTGTGCAAACCCACACACACAGAATAGGAGGTGAAATTGTGTATCTGCAGTTTTGCTGGTATAATTTTCAAAATAAACTCATACATGTAAGTCTGCTTTGAAAATTTGTGTAACTTATGTGCCATTTGTTACAAAATTATTCCCATTAATACATCCTGTATACATTAAAATACTAGATGGGGGGTTTCCTATGTATCCAGCATTTTTTCCCCATAGGCACAAAATGAGAAAAATCCTGTAATATATCTGGTCCTCTGAGCATAATTTATCATTTTCTCTTTCTCTTTTTCCTGTTCCCATTCCCTAGTGACAAGTTTAATTCTATAATCATATCAATTTAATATTATTCAGCTATAATGCTCTTCGTAGCAACAATTAAATCCAGGAAATATTACTCAGAGATTCCTCAATGGATTCATTCATTGAATCAGAGCTACCATTAAGACTCGCTTTCTTTACCCTTATTTTTTTTATAGGCAGAGTCTTTGTGGCCTCATAATAAGAAAATGTGTATCTCACCCCCATCCAACAAAACCCAAAACATAGCAGGATATAAGGTTGCCACTTCTGCTTTCATTCTACAGAACTCTTCAGACAAAGATGAAAATCTTCTTTTGTTGGGTTGCATGAGCAATATCATGGTGGAAATAAAATAAATGCAATAATTCTCAAAACACTATCCCCTTTCTCTCTTTAATAATACCCAAGAGTATCTTTTTATCCCCTTTAATGTGGAAGGAAGCAATACACAGCAGAACAGAAGCTGAAGCTTTGACAGACTGGATTGAATTAATCCGCAGCTTGAAGGAGGAGGATTTTGACCCAAACTTACAGAAATTTCAACTACAGTTTGTAAAGATCTTGTCCATGATATCACAAGTCTTGCATGCTTTATCAATTAATTGTAAGTAATTAAGGGAATTTCACATTTATTTATTTTTGTAAATAGCAGTATGGCAATTGATCTCCAGTGCCATTTCTAAGATCTTTACATTCCCCCCACCCCCTATCTTATTCACCAAGTCTCCGTTCGGGTGTTGCAAATTGATATTGTCTTTCACTAACGTAGATTTCATATTCGTGGAATCTGTTTGTAGAGTGACTACAGATGCCTTCTGCTGAAATTTCTTAATACCTGACTCTTTGACAGCTTTGCTCTGCCGTAGTTATTTATCCTCTTAACCAAAAGATTAAATTCTTTCCCCAGTTTTTTTTTCAACACGTTGTGAACGGCAGAGGAGGCTAGAAGGCTAAACCCACCAGCCTACCGAAGGGCAGGAGTAGAAAGGTAATAGGATTGAATCCCCCGGAGTAATAGAGGCTCCCTGGTAATTCATAGACTGAGCAGATGAAAGATTCTTCCTAAGAGAATGTATTGCATAGGCAGGTCGGGTGCCAGCCCACAGTTTGTCAGACCTCAGATCTGCTGTTGCACTGCACTTATATAAAAACTCGGGCACCAGCTGTCCAGGACCCAGCAAACAAAAAAAATAAAAGCATTGAAAGGCCTGGGAGCTGAAAACATGCAGCCACCTTGCAACTCCATCTCCATACTGCTATTAATAGGGGTGTACACTAAGTTATGACTTCATTTCTGCTGTTTTTGCTAGTGTGACCATTGGGTATTTCATGGTTACTGTAAAGCAATTATTGCTTAGAAGAGTTGCATAAAGCCCAGGTGAGCAATTCAACATGGCTGATTTTTCAAAACGCTGTATGGAGTAATAGTGTATTTATTTATTTAAAGTTACTTATAGCCCACACCCTCCAAGTTTCGGGACGGGGAACATAGTTGCATACATAAGAATAAAAATAAACAAGTAACACATAACAACAGAGCATAACACTGCATTATCAGACAAAGGCAGAAAGCAGGGAGCCTGATCTTACATTAATCAATTGGCTTGGGCGAAAGCAGCTACAAACAGGTAACCTCTTTAGGACCTTCTTGAATTCTTTTGCATCATGCAGGGTGCGCAAGTGCTGCGGGAGGGAATTCCAGAGGGTGGGTCCAGCCAGGGAAAATTCCCTCTCCCCTGTTAAGTGAAAGTCTGGCAAAACGAAGAGAAGGAATTTCCAGGAGAGACTGGGAAGCCGATCTGAGAGTTCTAATCGGGCTGTAAAACTTAAGGATACCGTTAACCCCAGGGGAAGCAATGTGGTGCTAGAGGTTATGTGGTATGGTAGCAAGTTTATATTGAATGTGATACTGGTTGGGAGGCCGATGCAAAGACTGAAGTGCAGGTGTTATACGTTCACCTCTCTTACCAATCAGAAGCCATGCAGGGGAGTTTTGAACTATTTGTAATGGCCGAAGTGTGGAATGAGGGAGACCGGAGCATAAGACATTGCAGTAATCCAGGGGAGGTAGTGACACCTGAAGGTATCAAGATCTAATAAGGGCTTCAGATGGCGCAGGAGACTTCATTTAAAGAAGGAAGACTTAACAACTGCCTTCACATGTTCACACGTTGAAATGGTGAAATCCAACATTACCCCAAGTTTGTGAGCTGTTTTATTGATTGGTAGGGATTGATCTTCAAATTGTAGTGATATAGGAATGTCATATGGAGTACTGCGACCCAGGAACAACATTTCAGGTTGGTTTTTTTTTAATATTTAGAGATTAAAACTTATTGTGATTTAACCATGCTCTGATGGAGGAGAGGCAGAGGGAAACTAATTTACAGGTAAGTGACCAATGCATTTTGATTGGAAAGAAAAACTGAATGTCATCAGCATAGATTTGATATGATATCTTAGCACTATGTTAAGCTAATTCTACCTATCTTAGTTGTCCTGAATTCATCACCCTGTTTTTTGTAACTTTCGCCTATATCGCTGGTTATCCCTTTGTTTCGCTGTAAACCGGTACGATAAGACATGTGTCTTGAGTATCGGTATATCAAAAAGAATTAAATAAATAAATAAATAAAGTGGATAATAAGACTTGTCTAGCTGTACTAGGTCTAGCTTCAGATGTCCCAGGCATCATCCTCTGCAACTCTGATAGTGACAGAATTACACTAGAGAGAAGCAGAAAGAAATTCTGGGATATTCATGGTTGGTACTACTGTGATCAATGGGCGGTAAAGCCCGTGGATTGTGCAAGCTGCACAATCCATGGGCGGTATTATTTAAATTATTTAAATGATCACATTTATAGAAAGGGGCATTGCAACAGAATGCACCTCTTGGAATGACAAAGTATTTTCCCTGAGATTTGGGGGTAGCAAGGGTCAAGGGAACCTGTTATTTCCCTGCTGGAACTCCAAACCTCTGCAGAACCCCTTGGAAAGTCTCACTGACAGACTCCATACAAGGTCAGAGGGCAACCAGTGTACCGCATCTGGAAGCCAATTCTTACATCTCAGATAAATTTACAATTAATCTGAAAGTGATACATATATATATATTTTCCATTTGAAAAAGTGTACCATCCTTTTTTAGAGCTATATGCCCTTGGAGAGTATTTTGATTTCTCCAGTGTTTGAATTGGTGAAGTTGAAATGCCCCACCTGTCTTAAATCCTCTTAGTTATGGCTTTGCTGGCTTAACCCAGCCTCCAGTTTGTTTTTGGTTAGGTGTCCTGTCTGTATTATTGACTAGATTGAAAGCTCCAAGGAGCAGGGACTGTCCATTTAATGTCCCTCTGTACTATGCTGCTGCATCTGGCATGCACCAAAAAATCATGAAGTCCTGTGGCATACTTTCTTCTTGGCAAGGGCAAGCACAACTGGAACTGGGCCTTTGAATGTCTGAGAGTAGGGACTGCCAAGAAGGAACCAGCCTGCTTAGAACAGATTGCTCCTTCAAGAGGCTTTTCCCCAGGCCTTTTCATTCTATGGCAACTATATGTCTTAAGTATTAAAGGGGAAAAGCGAAAGAGGGCAGGCGCAAAAGGAAGCTGTTTTGTAAAGAAAAGAAAAAGATGAGTCCCCCTACTTTCTAAAGCCCTTCTAGTCCATGCCTGTGAATAGGTGGATCAAAAGCTGCAGAACTACATTTGTAGTTTAGACCTTTCACCTTGGCAAAAAGAAAATCTGTGAACCCAAAATCCATTTCTGATTTTTGGAATGTATTGGATTTCCATTTTACAGAGCTGGGGGTCAGATTTACGCAAGATTTCCCCCTCCGCGATCTGGAAAGACCAAGGTCACTTCCAGATTAAAAGTACAGCATAAATATTTAACAAGTGTCTTAAGTTTGAGGCCCTGGCTAAATAGCCCTTCTGCTCCCCCCCTCTGATTGGCCCTGTACATACACATTGGGACACAGTGCTGTGCTTCCATGCAGGGAAAAATGGTCCTCACTTGTAACTGCAGATTTTGCACCTCTTAGCTATACTGGGCCATTTTCTAGCTGAGTTCTCCATTTATTGCAAATATGACCCAGGGAGCATTTCCCATTCCTTAGAGACAGTTCTTGAAATCCCTTACCAGCAAGACTTTTCTTTCTGAAAGTTTTTTTTCTCATTCTTTCCCTACGGCAAAAAGTCTTTTTCAAAAAAAGTATTCTTCATTTTGATCAAAAATGCAATGCGGCATCTTTGTAAGATCCCTGCCCCCTAACACACACACGCACGCACACACCTTTTTCTTTTTTCTCTGCATGGCTTTATTGGCCTACGTCCCTTCACTTGCTTTTCTAAGTCTTCTTTTGCAATGCATAAATCTTGTCGCTAATCTGGTTCCCCCCCAGATCAACATTGAAATGACTTATTAATTCTGTGCTGAGCAACCTCATCATTTTGAAAGCAAATGGCTTCTATTCTGGCTCTCAGCCTTCCTCCAGATCTTACCATCTCTTTTCTCTAAGTGCTAAAGTAGAAGCAGCACTCCTTGACTGAATGGAATGGGAGAGCCTTTACAGAATTGCCATCATTCACTGAAAACGCTTGAGGAAGGCAATGAGTGGTCAACGCTATATCAAGTCTGAGGATAAGAGGTTTCAGAAGCCTTGTATCATCATTTTAATGCTATCAACTAGTGCACTCGGTGGCAAAAAAAAATAAAATGCTGAATTCTGTCCTACAGCCCTGCTGATGATAAACATTTCCAACTAAATTCAATCAACCGTTCCAGTTTATGTTACGCTTCTCGACCAGGATGATTCCTCTCCGAAATAGTTTGCAAAGATCAGAGAATAATGGTGGGCAGTCATCAGTGAAACATGAAATAAAAATTGGGTGGTATTTGTTGGTAAGTGAGCCAGAGCTCTAGTATTTTGCACTACTTACCGGTTACCATCTTTGCTTTTGATATTGCAATTTAATGTTTTTTATTTTTATTGTAATTATAAAATCAACAACCAAGCCTTCTGGGAGCTGAGAATAAAATGCATGCTCTACAGCAGTGTGATACTAGAAAAAAAGATGTGAAACAGGAGACTTCAGAGCAGATTTTAGGATGTATTTCTTTTATTTTGTTTATTTCTTTAGGCAGTTCTGCACATGCAGGGTTTTGACTCCAGAAAATCAGGATTAAGGATGATATTATGGGACTGGTTTCTCATTAACCATGCTATATTTTCTCCTGAAATTAAAGGCTGTGGGATGACAAGATTGAAATAAGGTCAGATTATGTAGGTCCCTTTATGCCTTTGGCTTCTATCTAACAATCTATAGGTTGTGATACCTCCTTATTCCAACATTAACAGATATTGTAGTTCATGAAATTTTGAGAGCACTTGGGCACCTTTTAAAGGAGGGACCTGTGTAGTCTTGAAAGCTCACATAGTACCAGTGGTTTCTCTAGACAGAAATATATGGGGGAAGAACAATAAGGGCACAAGCTAGGTATAGAGACCCTTTTGGGAGCTCCACTAGATGGCCCTAGCCTAGTATATGGGGTTAGAAGTTAGGAGAGGTGCGCACCATTTTTTACAGCCCACTCTATGGGGTCTACTGGAGTGTTGATCTCCTGTCAGCTCAAAGGGAAGAAGAGTAGGAGTTTTGCGTGGCAGTTTTTGTGAGACTTAGAAGGAAAAGTAGTGATTTTCTTTGGTAAACTATTCCTGGTGAGCTAGGCCTCATGAACTTGTGTCCCAGAATAGGAAGGAGCTAATTTGCCTCTGGTTCATCTCCTGGCTAGAAGTGGTTGCTTCAGTTTTGGCAGCTTGTTCAATGATTTTGGATTTTGACTTTTTAATGTTCTTCTGGATCCCCTGGTCCTTCCTCAAGAAGGGAAACTCTCACTGCCTTTAGGAAGCAGTAGGATTAGAGAAGCTCCTATGTTCCATCTTACACCAAGTGAATGGATGGGGTGATTATTCTGAGAGACTGAGTATTTTAATTAAGGATTTTATTTTGTTTTGGGAAGAAGTTTACTTTCACTGTTGGGAGTAGGTCTTGGTGCTGGGCCAGGCCTGCAGCTAGCCTGCTGTACTGGGCTGCCGGAGGCCCTTTTTTTTTAATGCCACGATTTAATGCTATTTTCATTTCATACCATTTGGAACAAACAAAAAATAGCTTCATTTTTGCATTATCTGCATTTGTTAAAAACAAATGCATATCCCTAATATCCAGTGGGTTTCAAAGTTCTTCAATGAAGCAGGATGGAACTGTGTCCTGTTTATGTTTCTCCTTGCTTGTTTGAAAAACCTGTGTGAACTGTTTCTGTGTTTCCAGTTTGAAGGGATCACCAGAATTGTTCCTGTTCCTCCTTGTTGAAGGATGTTTATTGTTCTCCAATCAACCAGATGACCTGGCTGGTCATGGGACCTAGATTTATTTATTTATTTATTTATTTTTAGATTTTTATATACCGGTGTTCCTGTATGAAATACAAATCACATCGGTTTACATTGAAACTGAACATAAATTTTTGCCAATAGGCATTACATAGAACAAGTTTGTGGAACTTGGAAAAGGGTAAACTAGATCAAAATAAACATTGTAATGTAAATAAATTGGCTAACGAATCTCATAGAGCAGTATAAATAAAAACAAAAACATAAAAGCAAAACAGTAGATGTCACGTGAGACCTGCAGCAAGAGAATGGATACAGAGTCAAGTAGATCCTGGAGAATGATATGATGAGGAACTCTTGCTGGTTGTAGGGGAAAAAGAGCTTATGGTCCTGTAAAGGCTTGTTTAAAGGGCCAGGTTTTAAGTTTCTTTTTGAATGTGGAGTGGCAGATCTCTAGACAGATATCTGGTGGGAGCGCGTTCCATTGAATGGGGCCAGCAGTAGATATGGTACGTTTCTGGAGCGAGAATTTTGTTGAGGGAACATGTAGAGTGCCTTTGTAAGCTCCTCTGATGGGTCTAGCTGAAGAGTGATGACGTAGTTGGGTGCTTAACTGAAGTGGGGATATATTGTGAATTGATTTGTGAATTACTGTGAGCACTTTATAAAGAATCCTTTGCTTAATTGGAAGCCAATGGAGGAGTTTGAGAATGGGGGTGATGTGATCTCTTTTATTCGTATTTGTAAGAATTCTAGCTGCAGAGTTTTGTAACATTTGGAGGGGTTTGAGGGATGAGATTGGGAGGCCGAAGAGAAGCGAATTGCAATAGTCGATTTTTTATAGTATAATGGCTTGAAGAACCAACTGGAAATCATTGAAATGAAGAAGAGGTTTCATCTTTCTCAGGACTTGTAGCTTGTAGAAACAGTCTTTAGTGGTGGTGCTAACAAATTTTTTAAGGTTAAGCTGATCGTCTAGAATGACTCCTAGGTCTCGTACTTGTGGTGAATTATTTAGTAAAGGAATGGTTGCAGTGAGTGGGTTAGCTGGGTTTAGCAACTTGTTGTTGATGTCCTGATTGATAATTAGGATCTCGGTTTTGTTGTTGTTAAGAATAAGATTAAGGCTAGCAAGAAGATGATTGATTTGTTGCAAACAATTGTTCCAATGAATCAGGGTTTTGTGTATAGATTCGGTGATTGGGATGAGTATTTGGATGTCATCCGCGTAAAGGTAATGGGTTAGATTTAGTTTAGAAGGTAGTCGACAGAGAGGTAAGAGGTAAATATTAAAAAGGGTTGGGGAGAGTGAGGAACCTTGAGGGACCCCCTGGTTGGATGGGACCGGATGAGATTCTTTGTTGTTAATTTTTACCTTAAATTGTCTATTTGCCAGGAAGGACTTGAACCAGCTGAGCACTGTACCCTTAATGCCTATGTCTGCCAGACCTGTTAATAGAGATGAGTGGTTGACAGTGTCAAAGGCCGCAGAGAGATCTAAAAGTATCAGGAGATGACCTGAAGACCTGATATGGACTGTAAAGTTATTTTGTTTTAAAAATTAAATTATCAGTTATGTCCTATTTAAGAGGGTAATGGTATTTGTTTTCTGCCATGTAGTTTTAGTTGGAGAAAAAGTTTTAAAAACCCTTCTACAAAAATTATAAAATTTTGAAACTTGTTGAAAAAATGGTGTTCCTTGGCTTTATTTTTAAAAATCAATGTATGGACTGATTTAATTTTTCCTTTTTCTTTGTAGGATGCCCACATCTGTATCCTACAACTAACTTTTGTTAGAGTTGAAGATTTCCTGGCAGTGATGGATTTAGGGTTTTTCCATCCCTAGGCAACCCCCACCCAGTAAGGTCATAAAATAGGAGACAAAAAGTCTAAGGCACAGCCCCACAGTTTCCTACAGAAATTCAAGGATAGATTCTGTGGCAAAAATTTGAAAATTTTGCAGCACATTGGCAATCATTTCTATCTTTTAAATTATCGTAATGGTAGATTTGTGTCATTACTAAATCTTTTTCCAGTCTTCAGGAGGGTTTTGCATTTTGGGGATTCTCCCCCAAGCTTTTGCCCTTCCCCTTTTTGGGATGGGTTCAGGCAGTATATATATATGCTGCCTGAGCATGCGCAGAAAGGTTTTTTCCTCTGGATCCTCTTGAGTTGGAGAGGTAGTGTTTTGGTGGTCCTCATGGTTTACCAGTGGAAGATTTTAGAAGATATTTTAGAGCTTTTGAGATTTTTTGCATTTTAGACCAGTTTCTAACAGAAGGGCCATTTCACCCCTTTCTGAAGGAGCTGGATTTCACAGTGGTTTTAACTTGCAACCTGCTAATAGTGGGGCAGAGACTACTGGACAGAAGAGTTTTGCATCCTGTAAATTTTGACTAGTTGCCAACAGTGAGGTCAATCCTCCTTGCTGGAGGAATTTGATTTTCTCTGCCATTTTGACCCTGCAACCATGGGACAGAGGACTGCTGGGTATTGAGTGGTGGAATCTTTAGAGGAAGATTTTAAAAGCGTAGCTTGTACAAAAATGCCCACATATGCGAGCAATGCAAATTTTAAAAAGCTGCGAAGTACATGCATATATACCTGTGCATGCACCAAAAATAAGAGGGTGGAAAAACGGGCTGAGCATGGACATTCCAGGGAGGGGCCAACACTTACGTGCATAGCTCCGTATTTTAAAACCAGAGACCGCGGCAAATGTCGGCTTGTTGGCCGCATAACTTTACTGCTGCTCCTGATGAGGAGCAAGTCTGTAGATCTCCAGATTTAGGGCTTACAAGATAGGGTGAGAGGCCTAGGTCAACTGGAGAGCGTGCAGGATGAAGAACCAGAGGTGTCTTGAAGACCGTGATAATTAACTGAGCAAACTGGTGTACCAATTGGAAAAACTGGGGATGACCCTCACACGAGCATGTTTTATAATCTGTTTACATGTCCACGTAAAAGCCGGCAAAGTCCTATGTAAGATACACAAAGTAGGTTTGCTCAAGTAACCTCTTTAAATTAGGTGCATGCTTATGCACTGGAGGTGTATTTTAAAACACATGCGCTCAAGTGCGTGCACAATTTAAAATTGTATGGTGTCTTCGCTCACACACGGATACGTGCATTATGGGTGTGTGCGCACTCATTTTAAAGTTAGCCTGATAGTGTGAAGACAAAGGAGGATTATTCCCTTTTTCTTTTTTTTTTTGCAGTTTTTTTCCATTTGGGCTTGAGATAGCGAAAGAGGAGACTTTTCCTACCCTCTACGGGGAAGGGCGTCCTGGACACTGAATCAGTGAGGGGACAAAGAGTTAGAAGAGTTTGAATCATGCATAAAGTGAATGGTTTTTGTGATCATGATTTTTGTTCTGCTGCAATATTGGCCTGGATTTAGTTTTTTAAGTTAAAGTAAATTATCTGACTATCCAGATAATTTACTTTAACCCTAAATTAGGTTAGCCAGCTAAGTTATCTAGCTAACTCTGATATTCAGATAACAAATCCGGCCAACTCTTGTCATGTTGTAGAACTGTCCTAAAGTTAACCAGATAAAATTATCCAGCTACCTTAAAGACAGCCATCTATAATCAATAGTACAGCTGCACTACTGAATATCCCTCCAAAGTTAACCGGATAGTTTATCTGGCTAACTTTGCAATCCAGCCAGTGACTGAATATGGACTTAATGGTTTATAGTCTGTGCAGGACACAGTGGTTATTTTGTGGATAATATCTTTTTGCATGCTGTTGTATTAATGTCAATGTGATGCATTTTACTGTCTGAAAAGATCTGTGTATATGTCCTGCCCCTCCAATTTTTTTTTCCATGGGAGGGGAAGAGTGTAGAGAGATGCTTTTGGGCTTTCCACTAGATGGCCCTTGTCTAGGGCATGGGGTTAAGGGTTATTAGAGAAGCATCCAATTTCTTACAGCACCCCCTGTGAGGTCTACTGGAGTTCTGAGCTTCTCTCTACTCAAAAGAGTTGCCTTCGTTTTTGGGATTTTTACATATGGTGTCCTTCTGGATCCCTGATCTTTGCTCAAGGAGGGAGAGTCTCCCTGCCTCTAGGAAGGAGTAAGATGAGAGAAACATTTTGTGCCATCTCACACCCAATGGGGTAACTTTATTCTGAATGATTTTTTTTAGTGAAGATTTTTTTTCTTTTGTTTTGGGAGGAAGTTGCTGTCGCCCTTCTTGCCCAAGAGTGGGGAAAGGAGACAAGTGACCCTGAGTGGTCCAACTCAAACTTTGCTTCAGATCTTCCAGGGTAGTCTTCCATTGTATTCAAACACATCTCATGCATATTCATTGTGGATGTCCTGAAAACCAGACCTATTTGTGGCACTCCAGGACCATAGATCCCTAGTGCAAGAGATTGGTAATGAAGCACTGGAGTAACCTGCATGGAGTGGCAGTTCAGCCCAAAACAGCAGTGGTATGACTGCTTCCAAGAAGTCCTGTCTGGCCCTACTGTAAGTCCTGCAGGGAGCTGCGGTTATAATCCTAAACAGCAGAGGTATGATTATGTGACCCCCATCACCTCAGGGCACCACATGAGCTCCCCACCTGTCACAGTGCCAAGGAGCAAGATGTTAATAGTGATGTAAGAAATAATCTGGGCACAATGGGGGAAAGGCCCTATTACCTTTCCCTGCAATCCCACCCTTCTGCATGGTAACATAAGAAATGGGTAATCCCACCCTGCTAAAACATCTCCAGTAGATAAACAGGGGGGACTAGAATGCAAAAACCAAAATATGTCCTCCCTTGCGTGGCGGAGGATGGTATGTGTCCCCAATGTTGTAAGTGTTTTCTCCTAGCATTCTATCATTTCTCATGTTCCATGTAATTGATGAGAGTTTTCAAAGTTTGTCTTGAAGGGAAGTTTTTATGTATAATTATGCATTCTCCCTGGTTTTTCTATTCACTTGTATCTTATGTTCCTTGTACCGCCCTCGGGCGACCTTTCGGTTTCTATGTAAACCGGTGTGATTTGTATTTATACAGGAACGTCGGTATATAAAAGTTATAAATAAATAATAAATAAATGTGTGTATCTGTCTCAAGAGCCAGACACGAAAATAAAGAGAATGCAATTTTATTTCACTCTGCCTAATGCTGGAAGAATGAAATGGTTTAAGAGAAAGAGGAAAGTTTAACAGGTAATGTTTTTTTTTTTTTCTTACTTTATATCACTTTAAAGCAATGCTGTTATCACTATTCTCCTTTTTACAAATAACAATTCAGACAGCAGGTATCAACTTTCAAAATACTTTGATCTTCATATATATATAATGTATATATATATATGTATACTTTTACACATTTTTCAACCCTATTCCTTCTGTCTCCAGAAACCTTAGAATATGGTGCACAGTAACAGAAATCTATGATACACAAAACCTTTTCAATTCTTAGCAGATTTTACTGTCACTAAGTTCTGATCCTTTTCCCTCAATTTTATTTTCTTTATGTCTTTCAGGTGAATCAACACAGGATTCCCAGACTGGTTAAGAGACCCTAGAGACGGGCAGAGCTCTGGGGGTCTCAATGCATGGATGAGTCAATGGTGAAGGAAAGAGGGCTTTAGTTTTGTTAGGAACTGAGCAACATTTTGGGGAAGGGGAATCTTTTCCAAAAGCATGGGCTCCACTGTAACCAGGGTGGAACCAGGCTGCTGGCGCTAACCTTCAAAAAGGAGATAGAGCAGCTTTTAAACTAGAAGATGGGGGTTAGCCAATAGTTGCTCAGTAGCGCATGGATCAGAAGGAAGTATTTTTGAAGGATACTAAAATAACAAGAGAGGCTTCAATAAAAGTAAAAGTAGCCTATGGGATAGCCAAGCAATCTTCACTGGCTGGAGACAGAAATCATACTGACTCCAGCCTTTCTTCATGCACCTTAAACTTTATTCTTCCATTCACTCAGCAAACAAACTAATATAGACTGCCTATCTTCTTCTAGCAGTGTACTCTTACAATATCTTCATGCAGCACTGTAGACAGGAGCTCCTCTCCTGGAGATGCTGGTGCCTCCTGAATCCATCTGGGCTCACATTCTTATCCTGCCCCAGCAGGGGCCCACCCACAGAGCTTTCTCTCCTTTTAAGATTTAAGGTGCACCAAGCTAGATACCTGGGCCAGCATAGATTAAGGAGGGCAAGTAGGGCCACTCATTCGCATAGCCCATAAGTAAAGGGCCACCTCAGTTAAAAGATTCCAAACTACTCCGACAACTGATAAGCAGATTGCTAATACAAGCAAAAAGCATACTTTGAAATGTCTGTAAACTAATGCCAGAAATCTAAAAAGTAAGATAGGAGAGTTAGAATGTCTAGCAGTGAATGAAGAGATAACATAATTGGCATCTCAGAGACCTGGTGGAAGGAGGAAAACCAATGGGACAGTTATGCCAGGTTACAAATTATATCGCAATGATAGGGTGGATCAACTTGGTGGGGGGGATGGTGTCTTATGTTGGGGTGGCATAGATTCCAACAGGATAACGATCCTGCAAGAGACTAAATGCAGAGTAGAATCTTTATGGGTGGAAATTCTATGGGGCGGATTTTAAGAGCCCTGCTCGCCTAAATCCGCCTAAATCCTGGCGGATTTAGGCGAGCAGGGCCCTGCGCGCCGGTGCGCCTATTTTACATAGGCCTACCGGTGCGCGCAGAGCCCCGGGACTCGCGTAAGTCCCGGGGTTTTCAGAGGGGGGCGTGTCGGGGGCATGTTGGGGGCGGGCCCGATCCGCGCGGCATTTTTGGGGCGTGTCTGGAGCGTTTCGGGGGCGGGCCCGGGGGCGTGGTTACAGCCCGGGGCGGTCCGGGGGCGTGGCCGCGCCCTCCGGACCTGCCCCCAGGTCGCGTCCCGGCGCGCTAGCGGCCCGCTGGCGCGCGGGGATTTACGTCTCCCTCCGGGAGGCGTAAATTCCCCGACAAAGGTAAGGGGGGGGTTTAGACAGGGCCGGGCGGGTGGGTTAGGTAGAGGAAGGGAGGGGAAGGTGAGGGGAGGGCGTTAGAGAATTCCCTCCGAGGCCGCTCCGATTTCGGAGCGGCCTCGGAGGGAACGGAGGTAGGCTGCGCGGCTTGGCGCGCGCCGGCTATACAGAATCAGTAGCCTTGCGCGCGCTGATCCAGGATTTTAGCGGATACGCGCAGCTACGCGCGTATCTACTAAAATCCAGCGTACTTTTGTTTGTGCCTGATGCGCCAACAAAAGTACACCAAATCGCGCTTTCTGAAAATCTACCCCTATATGTGATGGGGAAAGAGTATAGTGGTGGTGGTGGTATACTACTATCCACCTGGCCAAAATGAACAGACACCTAATGAAATGCTAACAGAGATTAGGGAAACTAACAAATTTGGCAGCACAGTAATAATGGGAGATTTCAATTATCTCAGTATTGACTAGGTAAATGTAACATCAAGTCATGCTAGGCAGGCAAAGTTTCTAGATGAAATAAATGCTTCATAGAGCAGTTGGTCCAGGAACCGACAAGAGCAAGAGCCATTTTAGACCTATTTCTTAGTGGAACACAGGATTTGGTGTGAGAGCAATGGTGGTGAGGCCACTCGACAAGAATGATCATAGTGCGATCAAATATAACTTAATGACTGAAGGGAGGACATTAAGTAAATCTACAGCTCTAGCATTAAACTTTCAAAAGGGAGACTTTGATAAAATAACAAAAATTGTTAAAAATTGAAAGGTGCTGCTACAAAGGTTAAGAGTTTACATCAGGCATGGTCATTGTTAAAAAATTCCATCTTGGAAGTCCAGTCCCGTTGTATTCCACACATTAAAAAACAGTGGAAGGAAGTCCAAATGAGTGCAGAATTGGTTAAAAGGTGAGTTAAAAAGTCTATTTTAGCCAAAAGAACAGCATTGTACAAATCAATTCCTTTTCATCACTTATAAGGTCAAAAATTCTTTAATGAGGTCAATTTTACAATGGATACATGAATACCTCTGAATGTGTCTGTAACAACACCCCCAACCCACCTCCCGAAAACTCATCCCAAATCAAAGTGCCCCCATATATAGAGTATCAGACTGAGCCTTACAAAGAGGTCCTCTCTCTCTCAATTCCTGCATCTAACAAGAAGTGGCATGTGTATGTTTTAGGTTATAAGGATTTCAGAATAGCTCATTCTAGGAAAAAGGAGGAAGTCTGAACAGGTGTTTTGATGTATTTTAGGATCATTTATGAAATGTCGCTTTCAGTTTTAATTTTTGAGTTTTATATTGTTTTATGTTTTACTTGGTTGCTTTACTGTTTATAATGTATTTATTGTTGTAAACTGCTGCGATGGAGTCCGAGTGACGGTATATAAGATCCAATAACTAAATAAAAATAAGTATGTGCATACAGCTCCAGACATGGAGAGTAATTTATAACCTATATGCATAGGTTATAAAATAACACATTTTTGTGTGCGGCAAGATGTACGTGTTTATGGGTACACGTGGTCCTTTTAAAATCTACCTTTATATGCATAAATGTTGGCCTTGACCTGGAATGCTCCCATCTACCCCGTTTTTATATGAGCCAATTTATTTACATACCATACCTTATGCGTGTATATTTGAAGTTTATAAAATAGCATTTGCGTGAATATGCACTCTATGCACATGCTCATTTTTACAAATGAAACTCTTTTAAAATTCACCTTTTAGAGAATAGCCACTACTTACTGCATGATAGCAGCATGGAATCTATTCACTATTTGGGATCTTGCCAGATACTTTTGACCCGGACAGGCCACTGTTGAAAATAGGATACTGGGCTTAATGGACCCATGGTCTGACCCAGAAAAATTGTTCTAATGTTCTTATATTAGGCATTTGGGCAAGGCGTGCCAAGTGAAATCAAAGGGTAAGCTCTCTGGAATGGGTAACTACGGCCATTAGAGATGCACAGCACCAAAATGTGTACTGTTCAGCTGTAGGTGCCCTCTCTAGAGAGCTTGCCCTTTGATTTTACTTGGCAGGCCTTGCCCAAATGGCATTGCATGTGAGATTGTACCCAAGTCATAATGCCCAATGCCAATCTTGCATGCAAGGTCATTTTGGTCACACTCCTTCCAGCTTCAAGCACTTACCTCCTCACTCCTGTTTTAAAGCATTTTTTTTTTTTTTTTTTGCATTAGCGTGGGTTTTTCAGACTAGCTTATATTTTTTTCATTTAGAATACTTTTTATTATTCCTGTATGATTTGCATCCTATTAGTTTACTGTATCCCATGGGAACCCTTGTTTTTAATGCATGCGTTAAATAAAACCCGCACTAAAATATAACTCCTCTTTTAGCGCGGGTATGTGTGAATTTGCTGCTGATGCAGAACTTAGGTTTTCATTTTATGGCACTGCCTTAGCAGACTACAGTACTAAGATTGAGCAATGCCAAAACGAAATTATTTTGGTGCAACATATAAAAACAATCTTGATGAAAGATATTTCCTTTTTGAGATGGAGGACATGACAAGATTTATGTATAATTAATGTTCCTCAGTTGAAGTCAATGTCTCCCTATGAAAGATTTAAAAAAAATAACTTTTAGATAGATTTCTGCAGATTCAATCCCACCAGTCCCTCGGATATTTTATATACCTTGAATTAAATTATCTACTGTTGATGTAGGGGAGGACTTGATAGATGTCCTGGCTCCCACTACTTTAAACCTGATGGAATTTCTCGAGACCTTAGTGTGCACCAGAGCAACGCTTTCGGTATCATTCATCTTGGAACTGGAAAGAGATTTAGCACTGTGTGCTTTTCTGAAGAAAAGGAATGAATTATTCCTAGGACACACAGTTAAGGGTTTTTTTCTGGATTTATCATGAAGCACTCAGTGAATTAGAAAAACTGTATTGCTCTGTGTCAGCAGGTGCTTAATGTGAGTGCCACGTTCTTCCTTAAGATCCCCTGGAAATATATTGTGTGAGATCAGAGGATTTATTTTTGTTGAACACGACCATGGTAATTGCATTCCCCAGGAGCAAGCCTCTCAAGACCACACCAATGCTCCCTGAACAACAGAGCCAAAATGTAGCTCACAGTCTGTGTCAACTGCCTCATAATTAACAGCGGCAGGGTTGGTGGGGCATCTGTGGTGTAACTGTGAATGAATTTTTATTTTCTTATCATTTTCTGTTTAATTGCCTGATTGGGGCCTCCTTATTGTGGATTTAGATTTATTTCTGCATTTTATTCCTTCTTTGTTGATTTGGTTCTTTTTGTTTTTCATATATAACGTGTATGACCTACTCTACCACCAATTCCCAACTCGGTGCTTTCCATCTGGTTGCACCAAATGCTTGGAAAAGACGTCCAGAGTTAGTGCGTCATGCTTCCTCTTTCGCCTTGTTTAAATCCCATCTAACAACCCACCACTTTGAGACTGCATTTAAACCTTATGCCTGAATGTCCACTTTCAGCCTCATTAACTAATTTTAACCATTGTCTTACTATATGAAACTCCCCAAGACTCCTTTGCCCTGTATGTTTGTCTTGATTGGTTTGTAAGCACCAATGAGCAGGGATCGGCTCTTATATGCATTGTTTGTACAGCGCTGCGGACGTCAAATAGCGCCATCGAAAAGTTAATACCTTGGTATTCACAGAGCCAGTCACAAAACCCATGATACGTGGGGCAAAGTCTCCTTCTTCATTCACTCAGTCCTTTATAGCCCTAGTCCCGGGCTCTGGGCATTAAATCTTTAGGACCTTCTTTAGTGCCAATAATAAAACTGAAGTCAGTTATGATGTTCCAAACGCAGCTTTACTAATGAATTAGTTCCAACAGGTATTGTGGCACCTAAGTCTTCCTTTCCTCTCTCTTCTAAAAATCAGTTCACAGGGTCAGATCTGCAAATCAGTGATGCGGTCAGTTCTTTATGTATCCATCAGGGCCCTTTCTTTATCCTTGTATTGGATGGGGGCCTCCCTCAGTAAGCCTTCAGATACGAGATCCTCTTCCCCATTACAAATACCCGAGATCCAACTGCTTAATCTTGATTGTTTTGATTCTTTATACCTGAAGGGTACTTTCTGTGGATTGTACTCTGGGTGGGTGCTACACCTTCTCCTCTTCTCCTCTCAAGCACGAGATACTGGATAAGGACATAAGAACATGCCATACTGGGTCAGACCAAGGGTCCATCAAGCCCAGCATCCTGTTTCCAACAGTGGCCAATCCAGGCCATAAAAACCTGGCAAGTACCCAAAAACTAAGTCTATTCCATGTTACCGTTGCTAGTAATAGCAGTGGCTATTTTCTAAGTCAACTTAATTAATAGCAGGGTAATGGACTTCTTCTCCCTCTTTCTTCCTTCACTAAGTTTTTGCCTGTTGGAAGTTAAATCCCTGTCTGAGGAACAGCAGAATCTCCCAGGAACTCCTGTAGCTTTTCCTCTCTAGTTAGTGGAAGAAAGGATGGATGAAAATTTCCTCTCTGAACAAAATTCATCGCTGGAAACTTAAATTTAAAAAGCAAAATCACTAGAGACACTTCACAACCATGGGGTGTGAGTTGTAAGTTCTTGTGATATGCTTCATAATCTCTCAGCAAAGGTTTAGGGCCTTCCCCAGTTTAAACTCCTTTAGTAGGGAACCTAATGGGGCAGGGCCCTAAAATCATGATGGCTTTCCAGTGCCTGAGTTTTGTTTCCATGCAAACAGAAAATTACAATAATATTATAAAAAGCCTATTTTTTTTTTTTTGTTAAAAAGATTTTCTTTACAAAATCACTGCCTGCCTTGTTTGGGAAATGGGTACAGGCTTCATTTACAGTAATCTTCTTTAAAAAGTCCTTGGCAGTGCTCCTTTAAAGGACCTAGTACATACTAAGCCAGTTTCCTTACTTGCTTCCTTGTCCCCAGGACACCAGAACTTCTTGCTTTGCGTGGTGGCTGTCAAACACACATCCTGAACTTTCCAAATGATCTGAGTTATTGCTCTCTGGTCTGGTTTGAAGTTAATTTTTTTTTCCTGTTTACAAAAGAAGAAAAATACCAGCTGGCTGAGAGAGAATGAAAAGAGAAGGTGACAAGTTTATACACAAACAGAGCCGGGACGGCTTTTCAGAGCAGAAAGCGTGTTTACAGTGCGGGCTGCCTGGTTCAGATAAGAGGGTATTCCACTCTGCACAGCTGTGCTGCCTTATGAAAACCGGGGATCAGGTATGGACACGTATTCCCTTTGTACTAATGTGTTCTGTTCCTGGTTTATGTAGGCAACAACACACAAAAGTGTGTTTTATTAAAGGATTCTGGCACCTGTCCCTGATGTTGGATGAGGCACGGGGCCAAAGGCAAGTGCCCTCAGCACCTGCCAAGTGCACTGACATCATTTAATGCGAACTCTGCAGTATTTCATTACACTCCCATTCTGTCTTTAAACTGGAAAACAATAGACCAGGGCCAATGGCCGAGGATACCATGGAGATGGCATTCACAGGCCCAGGGGGGAGGTAGTCTTGGTCATTACTCCATGGTGACACCTAATGGCCAGTTTCAGGGTCCATGATTTCAGGATTTTGGAAGCAGCCCTGGTGTATGGCCGCCTTACTCCCCCTCAATCACCATTACCAAGGATTGTTACTACAAAAACTGGGCTAAGTGAGTTGGGAGGGGATATAAAATAGGAACAAAACCCAGGGATTTGCAGCTGAAGACTCATGGCGCCATAGCTCAACAGAGTCTGGTTCTGATTGAGCTGGAAGACCAAAGGAGCAAGAGCAAAGTGCATGGTGAAGTTCACCCCAACCCTTCACTCAGTGGCAGTTGACGTGGTGTTAAACTGGGGAGGTAATTTACCTTTCAACCCATCCTGCAAGCCAAGAAATAGCCCAGGAGATGATAGAGGTGGATAAGCTCAGGTCTCTATTTCCCACTTTCCCCTTATCCCTCTGAACAACTCTTTGGGATTTCACCATTTTCATGGAAAGTGTGCCAAAATTGTCTCACTTTTTTTTTTTTACTTCCATTTTAGTGCTAAATCTTTTATTACATTGGGAAGTAATATCAGCCTATAAAAATGTGCATTAAAATGGAAAGCAATCAGCATTTATTCTAGAGCTCTTTATTACATTGATCCCATAGTAGCTTAGTCATTTTATTTTTATTTCTAAAAATTTTTAACCCGCATTCATAACACAGTTCAGAGTGAGGTACATGAAAATTTAACTAAAACGTTCACAAATATATAAAATCAAAGGACAGACCAAGTAACAACATTTGTGTATGGCAAGTATCATTTGTGTACAATTTTCAAACCTTACCGAGTGAGACAATTCTAATAAAAACTCGTGACTATGCAATTAGGACCTATCGTAGCTCGGTGGCATATGTTCCTAAACCATAACATGCCATATATCAAAATACTTGAAAATAATAAACATCATACTAGCCTGTGACATAAACATAGTCATCAAGACGGTTCCTTAATATTTCTAATATGTAATTAGCAGATTCCAAACAGTAATATGCCTGAAACGTAATACTCTACACGACAAATTCATACGGTTAACAACTTTGTTACAGAAGTGTGCAAATTCATGCTGATTTTATATAGCTGGATTGTCATTAAAAGCTTGTGAAAAGAAAGAGGATTTTAAGGTTCTTTTGAATGATTTTGGGCTAACTAACAAGTGTGGTAAAGAGTTCCAGAGTACCTGGCCTGCTCCTGAGAAGGCTCTTTCTCTGGTGATATGAAGGTGTGCTGATTTTACTGTTGGCATCTGCAATAGGTTTTTATTAGAAGAACATAATTTCCACGCAGGGTTGCATGGCATTGGCCCAGGTACTGTATTTTTTTTTTGCCATATACCAGGGTATGGATGAGAGTCACAAGTTTATATTTAACCTGCCATTTAAGTGGAGACCAATATAAGGAGACAAGGGCAGGAGTGATATGATCACGTAACCATGAATCTGTCATCCCTGGATTTAGATTTGGAAGGAGAGGAGAGAGTGTGTGTGTGTGTGTGTGTGTGAGAGAGAGAGAATGTGGATTAGTGAGGGAAAGAGAGCGAGTAAGGTTAGAAGAGAAAAAGTTGATACGCATTTTCTCCACCCTGCTAATCAACAGTAACCTCACAATGACCAGAGTACGCATATCCAGAGCTGGCCCCGGAGTTTACAGCATGCTGCCCAGGATCCAGATGGATTTGTGCCCCTCCCCCCTCCCTTCTCTCCTCTCCTATCCCTACTCTGGCCTGGCACATGACAGCAGTGGAAAGAAGTAAGCATGGGACCTGTGAGCAGGCACATGCTCATAGGCTCTGTGGTATCACCTCCTTAGTAACTGGAAGCCCTTGTAGAGGAGGGGGCAGGGCTACCGCAGGGCCTGTGAATGCACACCTGCACATAGGCCCAATCCAATATTTTTTCTATTGCTGCTACAGGCCATGCCGAGGATAGGTGTAACCCCTGGATGGGATGGATCCTTTAGCTGACACCCATGGGCAAAAAGAAGAAAAGAGAATGGACCCTTTTTGCACACAACTCCTCTTTAACTCTTTCCGACTCTCCTGGATAGCATTTACATTCTGAGTTCCAGGATTCTACATGGGGGATGAACAAAAGTTCTTATTCCCATTTCTTTGCAATACAAGCCCTTTTCTGCCCTCTGTACACAGCACTGATAAGTATAACAGTCTTTTCATCTAAAAAACTCACTGAAAAGCAGGGTGGTTTCTAATTTCTTTTACTGATAGCTGAGTGGATGACTGAATAGTATCTACAGCTTCTTCTGATTTAATTTAAAGTCAATAAATAATAAGACAGCAGAAAGATTAATAAACATGTGACCTCACTTCTTTAGTAAAGTCTCTCAATTTCTTTGCAAGCACACTTATCAACACTTCAGTTACTTAGATTGAATGTATTTCCATCCTTTGCTAGATTCCCAATTTATATCCCAGCTCTTCCCACTGTAGGTGGTTAGAATTTTGGTTCCAACTTAGTCCCAGTTTTAATCCTTTTACTAAACTCTTCTTAAATCCTTTAACTCCTTATGTCAGGCCTCCCAAACCTATCCTGAGGGACCCCATAGCCAGTCGGGTTTTCAGGATATCCACAATGAATATGCATGAGATAAATTTGCATATACTAAGTCTCCATGGTATGCAAATATATCTCACGCATATTCATTGTGGATATCCTGAAAACCCGACTGGCTGTGGGGTCCCCAGGACAGGTTGGGAAGCCCTGCTTTATGTAGTACTAGGGTGGGCACTTTTCTCTCTCTTCTATCCTAGTTAATTTAGCAGCAATTAACTTCTTGTTACCATTTACTTTTATCCTTTAGTTTCTTTCACTCTTATGCCATTGGCAGGGTTCCTCCCCTCCAGGCAAACTCCTCCAAACTTCCAGCTTCTTACAGGGTGAAAAGCACCACGCTCTCAAAGGTTTGGTTACTAAGTCCCAGGTACCAAGGGCCATCAGCTCCCAGTGGAACAAAGATAGTCTTTGAACTTGAAAAGGGGGGGAGGGGAATCAAGCAAGAGACAGGAAGGGTAGAATAAAACTTCCTGGCTTCAAAACAAAGGAGATAGTGCAAAAAGACAGTTAATTCAAATTTTAAAGCCCTCTGCATCGGGTCACTGTCAGGTCTATCCTCAGAAGGAGAGCTAGCACACTGCAGGTCTTCCCTAGCCCAAATCCAGCCTTTAACACAGGGACGTACCAATCCACTGCAACAAGGGGGACTGGCTTTTACAGGGAATTCTCCAGAAATAGATTTAAAGAGTCAAAACAAGTTTGAAGCAGGTCAGACAGGAGGTTGACCCCAAAAGGGAAAACCCCCAACTGCTTTTCAATAAATAAGGGAAAAATAAAGAGGCAGGAGACAGCAAGCTCCTGACCTCTTGAAAAGCTAACTCAAAATCCACAACCTGTTTGAACAAAAGCTGAACTAAAGATCCACGAGGACAGATGGTGCTAGGACACACCGTCTGCATCTCCCACATGGGGGACTAAGACCCAGACCTTACTTTACTAATTTCTGCATAAACCTCCTCAGCTGCTTGGTACATTCCTGTTAGGGAAACCAAAGGTTTCCTACACTGGGGGGAGGGGAGGGACAAGGAGGACCAGGATGGTGGGGGCATGTGCACAGAAGAGGAGGATCCACGCAAAAGCACCCTGGGAAGGGGGACCACCCAACACACTCTCCAGTTCCTGCGCTTCCTCAGCCCCTGCCAACAATTCATATGGGCTTATTATTTATAGAAAAAGCCTTTTTCCCCCTTCCCAATTTATTGGCAATTTGTAGGATCTTTGGCTGTCTTTAAGGATACAAGTGTAATGTAGAGCTTTTCAAACCTGTATTGGTGACCCCCCCCACCACCAGTCAGGTTTTCAGAGTACGATGATTATGCATGAGATCAATTTGCAAAAACCAGGCCTCCAATGTATGCATATTCTTTGTGGATGTTCTAGAAACCAGACTGGCTGTGCGTTCACCAGGATGAAATAAAGAATAGATGCCTGTAGTCTAAAATCAATCCTTTATTGAAGTGGAGACACAAGGGTAGCCCGACTCTGGCCGAGTTTCGCCGTTTCAAATGGCTGCCTCAGGGGCTAAAAACACAAATAAAAACTTTAAGAATAAGAATGAAAATACTAAAAGTGACATCATCAATAAATATATAGTTAATTAAAATAAATCAACTACATTGGTGAATCAACAATTTGAAAACTAAATAAAAAAAGGGGATAATAAACTCATGGTGACATAAAGAGGGTATGTACACTAAAAAAACTTATAACAAACCAAGTGAATTTATAATAAGCCTCACGGTTGAATGAACTATATAAAAACTAAATTCAAAATATTGGTAAAAATGTCAACATTACCTTACAACAGTCTTCTTAAATTCATTAGTTATGTATGAACTAAGAATGTAGGGTGATCATATAGAGAGCTGTATGATCTCTTATACTGCTCCGTCTGTAATGATGCAGAAATAGATGGCAACATAACATGATGTATTATGCACTATGATAAAAAATGGATCTAAATAATCAGAACAATAACTGTACATAGCAATATATCTCTATTAATATTTTTCAATATATCACTTTCTTTTGTATGCCTTATGTGATTGATCTGTGTTATAATAAAAGAAATATAAAATGTAAAGTATGTATATTGCAGATGTTTATATGTAAAGTATGAAACATTTAAGACGTTAAAAAATAAAAAAAGGTGAATGAATAAGTAAAAGATGTAAAAAGCAATAAAAAATAAAAAACTGTGTGTGTGTTGTTAGAATCTATATACTATATGGGAATATGTGATGTGTGTGTGTGTGTGTAAAATCTAAAAATAGTGAATGATGAAAATACTACTGTATGTGAGTATAAATGAAAACACTTATTGTGAACAATCCAAACTTGAGAAAAAACTCCTCATAAGCATGTGAATACAACAAAGTGAACCATGTGCACGAGATATACCTATTGGAAAACCTGCTAAAAAATGCTACTTCACTATGACATGGAAACTTATAAAGCATGAGTGCTACAATGATGAAATCCGATCAAAAAATAAAACCATTACATCCCTTTGTTGAAATAACTCCAAAAAACAAAAATGTGATCCTGGCGAGCAATACTAAAACATATCAAATACAAAGGCTAAAAAATTTGTACCGAAGTCTTTAAAATTTTTGAAAATAATTAAATATGGGCATGTCAATCTAAAATGCTGACCAGTGTACATGTAAAAGGATTTATACGTCCAATAAAATGAATTGGTGTTGTAATATTTAAATGTACATACCAAAAAAAATAATAAAAAAATATATATCTATATAATGACTTATACAAATCCATGCAGTTGGTAATAAGTGCTCTATTAAGTGTGCAAAATCATCTTTAATCTATTTTTAAAGGTAACAGAAACCCAGTGAAGGCTTATTGTAACAAAGGCTTATTGTGACATACACTATATAGTGTATTTGTTACAATATGTATCGAATCGGAGATGTTTGCTGTGTGGTTTTTTTTTATAGTGTCAACATTTCTTTAGCACTGCGGTGGTTTGAAGGCGATGTATTGAATTAGTCATAACATGCATTAAACCAGATAAGCCTTCACTGGGTTTCTGTTTCCTTTAAAAATAGATTAAAGATGATTTTGCACACTTAATAGAGCACTTATTACCAACTGCATAGATTTGTATAAGTCATTATATAGATATATATTTTTTTATTATTTTTTTTTGGTATGTACATTTAAATATTACAACACCAATTCATTTTATTGGACGTATAAATCCTTTTACATGTACACTGGTCAGCATTTTAGATTGACATGCCCATATTTAATTATTTTCAAAAATTTTAAAGACTTCGGTACAAATTTTTTAGCCTTTGTATTTGATATGTTTTAGTATTGCTCGCCAGGATCACATTTTTGTTTTTTGGAGTTATTTCAACAAAGGGATGTAATGGTTTTATTTTTTGATCGGATTTCATCATTGTAGCACTCATGCTTTATAAGTTTCCATGTCATAGTGAAGTAGCATTTTTTAGCAGGTTTTCCAATAGGTACATCTCGTGCACATGGTTCACTTTGTTGTATTCACATGCTTATGAGGAGTTTTTTCTCAAGTTTGGATTGTTCACAATAAGTGTTTTCATTTATACTCACATACAGTAGTATTTTCATCATTCACTATTTTTAGATTTTACACACACACACATCACATATTCCCATATAGTATATAGATTCTAACAACACACACAGTTTGTTTTTTTTATTGCTTTTTACATCTTTTACTTATTCATTCACCTTTTTTTATTTTTTAACGTCTTAAATGTTTCATACTTTACATATAAACATCTGCAATATACATACTTTACATTTTATATTTCTTTTATTATAACACAGATCAATCACATAAGGCATACAAAAGAAAGTGATATATTGAAAAATATTAATAGAGATATATTGCTATGTACAGTTATTGTTCTGATTATTTAGATCCATTTTTTATCATAGTGCATAATACATCATGTTATGTTGCCATCTATTTCTGCATCATTACAGACGGAGCAGTATAAGAGATCATACAGCTCTCTATATGATCACCCTACATTCTTAGTTCATACATAACTAATGAATTTAAGAAGACTGTTGTAAGGTAATGTTGACATTTTTACCAATATTTTGAATTTAGTTTTTATATAGTTCATTCAACCGTGAGGCTTATTATAAATTCACTTGGTTTGTTATAAGTTTTTTTAGTGTACATACCCTCTTTATGTCACCATGAGTAGTTTATTATCCCCTTTTTTTATTTAGTTTTCAAATTGTTGATTCACCAATGTAGTTGATTTATTTTAATTAACTATATATTTATTGATGATGTCACTTTTAGTATTTTCATTCTTATTCTTAAAGTTTTTATTTGTGTTTTTAGCCCCTGAGGCAGCCGTTTGAAACGGCAAAACTCGGCCAGAGTCGGGCTACCCTTGTGTCTCCACTTCAATAAAGGATTGATTTTAGACTACAGGCATCTATTCTTTATTTCATCCTGATGGCTATTATAGATCGCCTTCCTTTGTGCTTTCTGTGTGCGTTCACCAGGACAAGTTTGGGAAGCCTTGGCTCAATAACCCTCGGGCTGACAGTAAAAAATGCAGGAGAGCGGGCGCGCCGAGTTGAACGCCCGCTCTCCCAACGCGCGCGCAGCCACCTCTCCTGGGCGCGTGATTCTGTATTTAAATGAGGTGACGCGCTAATAAGGAGGCGCTAGGGACAATAGCACGTCCCTAGCGCCTCCTTATTAGCGGTAGATGTGGCTGTCAGCGGGTCCGACAACCGATGCTCTATTTTACCGGCGTCGGTTCTCAAACTCACTGACAGCCACGGGTTAGGAAAATGGACGCTGGTAAAATTGAGAATCCATTTTCCTAACCCACTGACCAGCGGGCAGATTTTTTTAAACTTTTTTTTTTAAGCTTTGGTTCCTCCCGCTTAATATTGATAGGATATTAAGTCGGAAGGTGTACTCTTTACCGGGCTGCACATTTTACTTTCAATATCCCGGGGATTAACTAAGAGCCACATCAATATGCATTTGCATGTGATGAGCGCTATTAGTTTTCAGGGGGTTGGCCGCGCGTTTCGAGGCACTAAACCCCTTACTGTATAAGCCAACTGAAGGATAAACAGTGTGCTCGGCCGAGTGCACCTTACTGTATCAGCCTATCTAAATCTATAATACTACCATTCAGTATTTCAAGTGAATTAGAAGAAAATAGTCAATCTAACTTTCCTTTTAAATGGCAGCATGGATACTTATCAGGGACCATATTCAGGCCCATATTGTAGATATATGTTGTTTAAACTATCCTCCTGTTTGATTAAATTAAAAAAAAGATTGCAGGAAGACCCCCAGAATTGGACCCTCTTTTTGGGTTTTAGTGCACAAGACGTTTGGGTGGGGAAGATCTTGTTATTATCATGTTTTAACATTTGGGAAAATATTTAATATGTTTCCTTTACAGTCCTAACCAATGGCATTTTTAGTGGTGTGAGCATTGTAGTTTAAGGTGATGATGTGATTTGGGGGGGGGAAATGATGTGTCTCCTTGGGTTTTGCTGACTGAAAGACTAAGGGGTAGCAGGGAACTATACAGATGGGGAGGTTTTAGCAGATATCACCCTTTTGGTTCCTGCCCTCTTCAGGGTGGGTAGATGAAAGGGACCTCCAGCCTGTGGTCTGGGGGGGGGGGGCCTAGAGATCCTCAGTTGGGAGTGGGGCCCTGCAGGGGGGCTCTTCCCCTCAAGGGGAGAAGCCCGAGGCCTGAAGGTAGAAAGAGTTTCTGCCTCCTTCGGAGAATTCAACCAGCGACAGCTCTTTCTTCTCTTCGGGGAACAGGACCGAAGAAAAGAAAGGTGCCCCAAGAGGTCCATAGTCTGGGAATGCCTTGGAAGCAGTACGGTGCGGGGCTCAGAGACCCAGAAGTTGTGAGTAGCTCTAAAAGATGTAAATTCATGCAGTTGTGGTCCCTTTTGGTTGTACATTTTGATACGGGCATAGGGAAGAAGTTGCACCCCCATTCTTTCCTAATAGTGTTGGAGAACTGAGGTAAAAGAGGAAGTAAGTGTGAGGGGTCAAATCAACCCTTGGTCAGGTCAGCACTGTTTTGAAAAATGGCGCTGTCGAACCCAGGGCTAGAGAGTGCCCCAGACCCTTCTGCATGATGAACACTTTTAGGTAATAGGGTGCAGGAGGGGGGGTTTAAGGGATGGGCCAGAGGGGGGTCCCAACTTGACACCAACGAATAATTGGACTTGGAGAGTCTGAGTTGAGGGGGGATCACTAAACACCAACAAGGTAATTTGTTTAGATCAGAGGGTTGGGGTGATTGGGCTACCAGAGGGGGGGAACTGTCAGCCATTTATTTTAAAGAAAGGGTGGGTGGGGGGAACCTTATTGCTGCATTTTTCAACATATACTGATTGGGTCAGGGGAGGCCTTCACCCATTCCCTCCCAGGCCGTTCCGAAATTGGAGCAGCCTGGGAGGGGAACTTCCCAACCCCCTACCCTAACCTCCCTTCCCCTTAGCAACCCACCCCCTATCCCTAATCTAGGGCCCCCCCCAAAAATTGTTTTACCTGTTGCGCCTGCCGGCACCCCGGCCGGCACACAATCCTCTGACACAGCAGCAAATGGCCGCTGTGCCGGAGGCCTCTGGCCCCACCCTGCCCCCGGTCCACCCCACCCTGCCCCTTTCCCAAAGCCCTGGGATTTAGATGTGTCCCGGGGCTTTACGCCCATCCCCAGGCCTTTCTAAAATAGGCCCGGAGCGCACAACCCCACCTACACCCATAAATCCAATGCATTTACGCACGTAGGCTTTTTAAAATCCAGCCCTTTATTCTCTATGATCACAAGAGAGGGAACGGTTCATCATACCTCATGAATAGTAAAGCTAGCTGTTAATTCTAAGAACACCCTCCCCGCAACCTCCCCCATATATCACAAGTGCCTCTAGGTGTGTTATCTACAGAAGGTTATTCTATGTCCTTGTGCTTTAATGTATATGGGGTAAACCAGACGTCCTTTGAAAACTATAATTATTGAACATCATAGTAATCTGTATATTTTTTATACAGAAGCCCACTAATACAGCATTGGATAGCTGCTAAGCATAAACCTGAGGGGGGTTATTATTTTTTTTTTGTTATACAACAGTTGAGAACCGACCTATGAGCCGAACAACGTTGGATTTTATCTCTCTCAATATGGTTATACCTTTTGGTCTTACTTTTAAGATCGATTGGGATATGGTTTCTTGAGTCTGAATTGTAATTGGTAAAATTTGCTGAAGTGGAGGTTTGTGATTGTTTGGTCTTTTGTGTAACGATTTAAGGAACTTTTTTGATGTTTTTGATTGGTTTTCTTTTTTTCAGTTCTTTGCCCTAGGTCTCTGTATATTATTTATTTATCGTCATTTATTAAATGCTTTACCGATAAGTATTTATCGCCCAAAGCGATTTACAAAAAAATAAAACAAAATTTACAAATAAAATCTAACAATAATTACAGTTTAAAATTTAAAAACACATATTCAATTAAAACAAAATACAGCAAGTCAGAATGATATCATACCCTGAATACTTCAACTTCATAATTGCTTTCACTGTGACTTTTTATACTGGCTATGATTTTAACTCTACTATTTAAATATCTATTCTATTTGTTCCATAATTTATTGTTAGTTCTATTGTTACCTGTTTTATTGTTCAACTGTTCTATGTAAAGCCCACTACTCTTTTTGGGCATTTAAAAGTTGTATGTAAACCGGATTGATTTGTAGTTCCTACAAGAAACTTCGGTCTATAAAAATTAAAAATAAATAAATAAAATAAATATATTGCTATTGCTGTGTCAAGCCAAATAAGATTATCATTACATAGCCGCCATAAACCAGGTTTTCAACATTTTTCAAATTTGCATAAATTGGTTTCCTCTCTAATATTTATTGAAAGACTATTCCATAAGCTTGGAATAGAATTAGAGAAACGATCTAGTGCCAAACACAGATGTTTAAATGTTTTCACTGAAGGAAGCTGTATCGGCCTTTCGATGAGCGAATAAATGTATAAATGATGTTTGGAATGGTAGTTGGGAGCTATACATTACAAACACTTGTATGAGGAGTCTGTGGTACTCTGTGATAAGGTTGGTAGCTTATGCTCTTCTTTTGAGGTGGTTTTTTTTTTTCAATTTGTTTGCTCTTGATTCTTTTTTTTTTTGCTGTTAGTATAAATGAATGTTGTAAGTAATTTGTGTTCTTTTCTTGTCAACTGTTCCCCCTTAAGCGGCCCCCAGTGTGGGCAAACATGGACTGTATCTGGGCTTTGACAATGTGAATGTAAGATTATGAAACGTCTATAGTGAAGAGGCTGTGGTGAGACATTTGGAGCTTTTCACTTCGTCTCTTTTCTGTGGATTACAAAGTAATGAACAAAGATTTCATGATAGGGAGGAAACCAGATGAGTGAGATGATTGGGGAGGGGAGGAAGTAAAAGAGAGTGAGGGATCAAAAGGGCTTTGGAAGGAGGATAAGAGACAGAGGGAATAGAGATGTGATTGGTGGGCTGTGGCGTCCTTCCTTCTCCACTCCATCCCAATCTTCATTCTCCTCCACTCCTCATCCTTAGTTCTCTCCCTCCTCTTTCTCTTCCAGGACTTCATTACGGTCCTCCAGTCAACACTTTCTCTAAAAACCAACTACTGTACGCCTTACTTCTGGGGCTCCCCCATCTCCGCCACCAAACCACTACAGATGCTCCAGAACGCAGCAGCCAGAATTTTAACCAACACCAACTGTAGTGCACATATCACCCCCATACTATACTCCGAAACCTTCACGTGCTCCCAATAAAATACAGAATCCTGCACAAAGCAATCACCATAATCCACAAAACCATCCACAATCAACTCCACCTAGACCTTCATATCCCTCTCAAAACTCTACTCATCCGCAAGACCCATCAGAGAAGCATATAAAGGTCCCTACAAGTCCCACCAACTAATCTACCCGCCTAACTTCAACCAAAGAACGTGCATTCTCCACCGCAGGCCCGTCATTTGGAACAATCTGCCAATAGACCTTAGACTGGAACCCTGCCTTCTTACCTTCTGAAGAAAACTTAAGACCTGGCTATTCCTACAAGCCTTCCCCTAAAATCTACAAGGTCAATCCGGACTCAGCCAAACTGACGAGATGCTCTCACCAGGCATCTCAGTACTTTTCATATGTATTTAATTTATAGTTTTTTTCGCTGTCTTTCTACTTCCTGGCTACTCTAGCCCCCCAAGTTTAATCTCCTTGTTATATGTAACTTTGCTTTGCTTTGACCTACTTGTTATTGTTGATTACCTAATTATATAATTATTATTCGGTTTATTTATTATTTACTTAAACCCCTAGTTCCATGTAAACCGGTTTGATATGAATCCTTTTACATGAAGATCGGTATAGAAAAATGTTAAAATAAATAAATAATTTACTAATGGTTTTGTCCCATTCTATATCTATAGGGAAAATGCTTCGTAAATGACCCCCTAAGTTAAACCTAAACAGACAGGGTCTAAACAGACAGAAGACTTATCTGGCTAAGTAGCAATTTATCAAGGTAATATTCAGCCCTATAAACTTGCAGTTGAATATCCTAAGTTAGCCGGATTAGTCTATCCAGCTAACTTAGAATATCCGCTATGTTTTTGAATATCTACCCCAGAAATGTCAGAAAATAACTTTATTTTTATAACATTTAATAGCCATTATTTAAATTGCAAATATATGCAAAATCTATGCAAATTTGCCAAAGAATTTTGAAAAGTCTTCCACAGTCAGGGGCCGTTCTGTAATGAGGCAGGGTGAGGCGCAGAATTTTGAGGCGGCAAAAAATGCCCTCCTCAAAACGCCCTTGTAGCATCTGCCTCACACTGCCTGCCCCTGCCGATTGCCTCTCACTCACTTTGCCCTCTGGTTCACAAACCTGCACACATCCAATGATCTAAAAAAAAAAAAAAAGGTGTGGTGGCCCAACGTCACCGCGGCACAGGGTTTAGCATTTTCTGCTGCCTCCCTTGTGCTTTGGTGCCTGCTTGAGCAAGGTTTGCACTCTTCAGCAGAGCTCAGCTGCTTCTGTTTTGTGGTGTTTTGTTCGCCTTGACGCCAGCCTCCACAATAAAGTATGTAAAACAAAAAACCCAATGCCAGCAAGCAACGCTGAGCCTCGATTCTCGTACCTGTGACCCCCTTTGCTGCTGCCTGCTTGGCCATTCCTCTCAGCGGCCCCGCGGGAGGGGAAGCGGCCAGGCGAGGACTCGCGCTGTGGAAAAATAAAATGCTGAGTCTGCCGAGGTCCGGGATGTCAGTGAGGGGGCCGCGAGGTGGAACGGGACAGATACAGCCCTGCAGCAGAGATTCTGAGGCCGCGGCAGGCCTAAATGGAAGAGACTAGACTGGTCTGGGGGGAGTTCATAGTGGTTGGTGAGAGAGAGACTGCTTTAGGGGAGGGGATGACAGTGACTGGAGAGAGAGAGACTGCTCAGGGGGGGTGACAGTGACTCGTGAGAGACTGGTCTTGGGGAAGTGGGTGACAATGACAGAGAGACTGATCTTGGGGGGGAGGGGATGACAGTGACAAGAGAGATACTGGTCTGGGGAAGGGATGATAGTGATGAGATAGAGACTGGTCGGGGGAGAGGGGTGACAATGACTGGTGAGAGAGAATGGAGATTGAGCAGTGATAGCCTTTCGGTAGGAGTGTGCTGGGTGGTCACCCTGGACACCACCCAGCATCAGCTATTCTGTCGTGACCCAAAGAGAGGCCTGGTGGGGCCGCAGTAGACCCCATCCCAACTTGGCCTGAAGAGACAGGGAGGCCCCATGAGTGAGTGAGAGAGAGTAGAGACAGTGTGCATGTGTGGGTACGTGTGTCAGAGAGTGAGCCTGTGTGCGTGTTTGTGTGTGCGTGCTGGAGAATGAGACCCTGTGTACGTATTTGTGTGTGTGTGTGTGCGTGCATGAGAGACAATGTGTGTGTGCATGGGTGTGTATGCAAGAGAGCCTATGTGTGTGTGTGTGTGTGTGAGAGAGAGAGAGAGCCCTTGTACATGTGTATGTGTTGTGGGTATGGTGTGTGGTATACGTAAGAGCCTGTGTATGTGAGAGGAAGGAGAGAGAGCCTGTGTATGTGAGAGGGAGTGTATATGTTTGTATGGACCCCTTCCTCAATCCACATCAATTTTAGGGTGACTGGAAATCAAAGATATCAGGTATGGAGAGCGGGGAATTTTTTTTTTAAATTCTTATTAGATTTAACTGATGAATTTTATTTGATGTGTCTCTTGTTTTGAAATATTTTATTGGTTTTTGAGAACATTTAAAAAAAATGTTTTGAGGTCCATGTTCATCTGCTGTTTGAAATATTTATTCTACCTTCGTTGGGGGTTTCTTGGTTCCCCTAGGGCCATAAAATATTTATTAGTCTGGGCTGCTCTCGCCAAACTTTCCCTTCTCTCTGCACCTCCCAGGCAGTGACCTCTATCGGTGCGAGGAAGGAAATCCTTTGTGGCCCAGGTGATGGAGTGTTCCCCTCCTGATGTGTGTGTGTCTCTCTCTGGTGATGCAGTCTCTTCAGGGACAGCAGGCTGGACTCAGACTGGGGTGTTCAAATAAAGTTTACTGATTAATTCCAAAAGTTTCAAACGCTGTCCTACAACATTCCACAAATGAAACTGTACATTTGAAACTCTTACATGTCTCTAGCAGAGACAGTGTAATAGCAGAGACAAGTGACTGCCACTTATTTAGTATTTTGATTTCCCGTTTGTGAGTAGCCATTTGATTTTGCCCTTTAAAGAATGGTATTTAGTTTAAAAATGTATTAAATTAAAATTAAGTCCTAAGGGTGATTGGGTTCAAGCATTTTTAGTTTGACCATAGC
Source organism: Rhinatrema bivittatum (assembly GCF_901001135.1). Taxonomy (NCBI): domain Eukaryota; kingdom Metazoa; phylum Chordata; class Amphibia; order Gymnophiona; family Rhinatrematidae; genus Rhinatrema; species Rhinatrema bivittatum. Next base: position 61,567,964 of record NC_042618.1, read on the forward strand.
TGTCAAGGTGCTCTAATTAGGATTTAGGATGTCTTCAAGCACAGTGCAGGCAGTTGATTGTAAATATCAAGCACAGCCGATTGGTCGGATGTGGTCTGTGACATCATTACATTCCAATTCACCAGCACTCTGCTTATCATTGTCAGAGCAAACAAAGGAGGCAGTTATGGAATTCTTTGCGGAAACAACTACCAAATTGAAGATTATACCACTGCAAGTACTAAGTTAATTTAGATAAGAAAGCAGAATAGAAAATCACATATTACTTTCAAAAACCAACTTTGAGATAAGTGATAGATATTTCTGGAATGGTTACATGGCAACCTGTCATAGTTTGCGAGGTCAGACTACATAGACCCAATAAAAAAAAATGTTCCAGACAAAGGAAAACATTTACATTTCTTCACACCCTTGGCAATGTCAGAGTATTTTCTTATTGTTTACAGTATTTATAGGCTTTCTACCTAGGCTTTAGGCAGCAACCATAAAAACATGCATAATAAAATCAAATATATTAAAAATAATAGACAAGATAGTAATCAGGTCTGAGCACTATACAAAAACTAGCTAAAGTCAACGTGCCCGCACAACCAACAATTCACAAAAATGTCAGCCTGAATAAATGTTTTTAGCAGGCCTTTGAAGGTCTTCTGATAAATCTTCAGATGTTACTCCTGAGCCAAGGAACTCCACAGTATCGCAGCAGCAGCCACCGAGAATGCTCACTCCCTTGTTTCAGTCAGGAGCCTGGCTGAAGGTAGGTAGGGCAATGTTTAACCCCTTCATGATCCGACACCGACCGCATGGGAGCTATAATGGCAGTGAGCAGGGAAAACCTAGCAGAGATTTGGAAGGGGCTACAAGAGCATTCAGCATTTCTGACATGTGCCTGTTCCCTCTCCAGCCTCTCTTCTGGCTTCTGCTGCTTAAATTTTCAACCTCCAGACGGATGCTTGCACTTAACTCCTGCCCTGACCCAGATGCTAAAAAAACAGCTTAAAAAAACCCCCACACTAACACCGGCACGGCTTTCTGCGTTGCCATGAATAGCTAATTCCCTCTTTTGCATGGCATTAGCAAGGACTCGTGTAAAACCAGACGTGGCTTTTTTGAGTGGGTTTGTGCACGCATAAGATTAGCTTGGAAAAACGCACGGATACCACGCGCACAAACCTTGTGGCAGGCCTACCGTAGCTTATTACATCGGCCCCTCTCTCTGCGAGAAACACAATGCTGTTGTGTAATTATAACACACAAAGGGGCCGGTTAGTGCGGGTTTATGCACGGTATATTGCATAGGGCCTTCAGCGTGTGGGTTATTTGTTCTGTGCGGATTTTCTGTGCATATCTCATTTGCAGGCCGTCCCCTTATCTCATCCCGCTGAGGTGCCTGCTTTTGTCGGGATTGCACTAAAAAAAAATTACACGCAGACAACTAGCATCAGTTTCACCGCGGGTCTTATTACATTGGCACCATTGGTAAGGCATTAACCCATGGCAAAGATTCAAGAGAGAGTAACTTATGAGTTAGCATTGCACTTTGTATTGTATCCTCCACTGTACCGGGAGCCAGTGGAGGTCAAACAAAACTGGGGAGATGTAGTCGCCAATGCTACTGGGAGGGTGGACAGGCCAAAATGCTTGGCTTGCCTGTGGTTATGTGGGTGCCAGGCTCACCACGAGCAGCTCACCTGGCAAAAAGGGGGAGGGGGATGTGTGGGTGATGGTTGTCTGTAGGTGGGGACAGGTTGGGCATTGGGTTTAGTTTAAATTTGAACTGGGGAATTGGCCTGGGTGATTGGGGAGGGGTGGTAGGGTAATGGGGAGGAGTTAGGTGAGAAGCCTCATTTTGTCAGCAGGCTATGCCTCACTTGCTTGCTGGGTCCTGTTCGAGCTGCATCCCACCCATATGTTTCTCGGTGTTTTGGTTGTTTGGAAATGTTTCGTTCGTCGCAGCAGGTTGCCCAAGCCGGTTTTTAAGGTCAGCGGTATGCTGACTGGTTTGCTGACTTGTCTGGTAACTGTGGGATTGGATCAATTGGGTGCAGTTGTTCCATGCACGGCTCCTTGCTGGCCTGAGGCAGGGAGTCGTGGGAGCCGAGGTATTGATATACCGGTGGTTTGCAGTGGCCTGAGAGTGTTCATGTTGCTGGGTGGTGGCGGATGATCACTGTGGGCTTGTCATTTGGGATTCTGCCTGCTCGGGCTTCCATTATGTATTGTAATAAAGCTGCGTCCTATTTGATTCCACCCAGGTGTTATTGTGTTTTTATTTGTGATCTGGTGACTCTGTTGTAAAAGGGCGGATGCCGGGAGAGGTGAATGTCCTGGTTACCCATATTAAGCCTGAAATTAATTGAGTGGCAGTCTTCTACAGAAGTTGCAAGGCTCTCAATGATGACAGAGCTAGGTCCAAATATATTGAGTTGCAATAATCCAGCATCAATAAAAGTTAGGCCTGCACCATGGACTGAAATCAGCAGAATGTAATAAGGGCTTAAGGGCACATAATAATCTAATTTTAGAAAAGCCTGATTTAATTACCATCTCAATTTGAAAAGTAAAGGACAGATTAGAATCAATTAACACTCCTAAGCTCTTCAGACAAGAGGCGACTTGCAGTACAACATGTTCTACAGTAATAGCAGACGGAGTCATCGAGATGCTATTGTGTTGCATCACCAGAATTCCAGTTTCAGACAAAATTCAAGGTTGATTTATTATGAGTAAGCCATTGTCTAATAACTGAACGGCAGCGAGATACTACGGATGATGTTTCAGCCCAAGAGGCACCCACTGAGATACAGAATTGTATGCCATCCGCGATGCTGATAGAGCTGAGCTCTATGGAACGCCAGTATGCATCGGGTCCCAATCGGTCTCACCAATACTTTCTTGTTGCCTCCGGCTATCAAGATCAGATTTAAGCCATTTCAGCACTGTACCCGAGATATCGCGTTCTCGCAACCGATAGAGCAGGAACTGTAGTAAGCTTTAGATCGGGGCTTAGTTTGTGGGGAACGGGCAGGAACACAGGTCAGGCACTTCTTTTCAGACTTAAGAGGCAGAGCAGCAGGGGTGATGTTCTCCAGTCTCTCCCCTCTAGGCAGCCTGCAGGGAAGAGAAGAGGAGGAGGTGAGCTTCGAGCACACTAACAGGCCGATTCAGTACCGTGCGCTCAGGCTAGCGCACACAAGTGAACCAGCGATTGGACGCGCGTCCTTAACCCATATGCAATAAGGGGATCAGCACTTCCAAAACACACGTCCAAACCAGCACATAGCTAATAGAGCTGCTCATATGTAAATGCCATGATGATGAGGCTATTAGCTAGTACCTCCTCATGTAAAAAATAAATGTGTGCCCAATGCACACATTTTTACCCTAAAAATTAACACCAGCTTTCTGTGGTTCCTCCGACTTAATATCAAGGCGATGTTAAGTCGGAGGAACAACAGAAAGCAGCAACATGAAAAAAAAAAAAATGTCCTGCTGGCGGTCAGATTAGGAAAACGGACGCTCAATTTACGAGCGTCCGTTTTCCTAATCCATGCACAGCAGCTTCTCCTGGGCGCCCGACGCCATGGACATGCTAGGGACGCACAATTTATCCTTAGTCTGCCCTTTTTAGCATGGTGGCTCATTTGCGTATTGCACTGAACGCCCAGGAGAGGGGATTGTGCGCACATTAAAAAGAATGTGCCTCGAGTTCGGACGGGCGATGTTAGCACGTCAGTATTGCATCGGCCTGAAAGAGAACAGCCACTCTGCCCCTTATTCCAGGCCCTTCCTTCTTGTGTCCCCCTCCCCCTACTTCTCCTTCGGTATTGCAGGGAACGGAAGGGGAAGGGCTGTTACTGAAGCAGACCCTGCAGAGTAAAGAACGGATACAAAAAAGGGTTTGAATTATTAGCACAGGTCTGAAACTTACGAGCAGGAGGGCCAGTTGTCAAGGCTTCAACCCCGGCCTTTGTGAATTGCGCCACTGCTCACAACTTTCAAACGTGTGCTAATTCAGCCCATTTTTTTTTTTGTTTCCATTACCATGGGCTTAATTTCTGTCAGAACAACCCAGAACAGAGTTCTGCCACCTTTTCCCTGGAACCCGAGAAAGTGGAAAAGAGCCAGCGGTGACTCTCAATTCTGGTTCCCCTGTGGAAATAGAACAGAGCAAATAGTTGCATGGATTATGTATGCGCCCCTCCCCCCAGCCCTGGGAGAAAGCAGAAAAGAATAGAGAAGAGGGAGCTGCCTACCCTGAAACAATGGCAGCCACGTAGCTTTGAGTTTTGTGCAATTTCCCAGCACAATTTAGGAGACTATGAGAGACAACAGCCAACAGTAAAAAAAAGGCATGGGATGAATGCCCGTCAGCCCTATTGCTTCTGCCACTCCTGGATGTGTTGGCTTCCTGCTTCTCAGGTGGTCATTCCAGGTTCTGCCACCTCTGCAGGTGACCCTGCTGGTGAGGGCGAAAGGGCCAAGACAGCGAATGAGGAGATGGCGGGGGAAGTAAGCAAAGGGATCAGAGTGAGGGGAAGGAAAGTGAGTGATGGGATGTGGGAGGGGAAGGAGAGTGGTGAAGAGAATGGAGAGGCTATGGATTGTGTGGGGAAAGAGTGAATGAGGGGATTATAAAGATGCTGCGAGGTGTGAGGGAGGGAATTGGAGGGACTATGAGACATTGAGATGATCTGAGTGGGGGGGGGGGGGGGAGCAGTCCGTGATTAAAGTCATTGAAGGGATGAAGAATGAGTGAAGGAGTGGAGAGGATAGGATTGGTTGTGGTGGGGAGGGGGGGGAGAAAAGAGAATGAATGAGGAGAGCATGTGGCGTTGCTCCCTCCAAGGCAGAAGGAAGCCAGCTGATTCTGGCAGGAAGGGGAGGCCTGTACTGTAATGGCTGAGCAGAGACAGGGACAGGGACAAGAAGGGCTCGAGGATCACCATAGGGATAGGGGATAAGACTTGTGGGCCTTAGGATTCTGTGGGGCAAGTGAAGGGGAGGCGAGAACTGGAGATTTTATGGAGAGGGGACAGGGGGTGGAGGATCAGGATCATCAAGGCAGAGAGGAGCAAGAGGTTTAGAAAGAAAGAGCCCCATTCTCTCTATCTGCCTTCTCCATCTGCATCCCCAGCGCCCACCACACACACACACACACGGAAGAGTGTTCAGGGATGTGTGCCAGAGACCTTGTTCCTGCTCCTTTGCACAGGTCACACCTGGCCCCGGCCCCGGCCCCGGCCCCGCCCACGCCCCTCCTCCACTGTTTCACTTCCTTTTCTCTACAAATTAAGGCCTGCTTTAGATATTACAGGTTTGACCAGCAGCACAGAGTATCTCTGAAAGAAGCATAAGATAAAAGAATAATATTCAGATTAGAGGGACAGCTTGATATTTTGTGGGATCTGGCTATTACTGCTGCTCTAAGAAACAGTGAGTTAAAATCCAGATTTTCTGACGCACAAAACATAACCAAATTAACGCTTCATTAGGTGCACAAAAATCAAAGGGTACTGAGTCCTCCATCGATGTTTTTCAGAGACTCAGAAGAGAAAAGATATAATTCAATCAGATGTGTTTTTAGTGACTTGGGACAGGGCATATGGGTGATGCCTGACTTTTTTATTCCCAAAAAAACACTCTGTGAACGTCTCTTTTCAGAACATACATTCTTTACCTACAAGCTTGTGGCCACTGTTGAAAAGGGTAGATCAAGTGTAGTTTTTATACAGATTCTCTTTGAATCAGTGGCAAAAAGTAACTGCAAATTCTTTACTATAAAATAATTCCAGAAAGCACAATAATCATCAGAGCTGTGTACATGGACTACTCCGTAACTATTACAGTTATGGTTGTTCCAGGTCAGTTGTTTTTCTTTTTGACACTCTCTCTGCCACATTTATTTCATGTTATTTTAACATTTATGCTAATCCATAAATCACCAAGCACACCAAAGCACTCTATATATAGTTCCACACCGAAAATGAGTGCTAAGATAAAGTTTGTACAGTCCCAAAAAACTCAGAGCAATTTAAATGTCCAAAGGTAATATTTATTCAAAACGGCAACTCCACTGTATAAATCATGCTTTAAGCAAGGAGGTCCCCCGACACGGACCCGTGTTTCGCCAGGGGCTGCATCGGGGGGGACGCACACAATATTTTAGAATAATCTGTAATTAAAAGAATAAAACAGGACTGTAACAACATGTAGCTGCCAATGTCACAAAAATCCAACAATCTGTTCACTTACCAAGTTGCAGGTTATATACACGTAACAGGGAGCGCGTTTGATAACCATTCAACATGGAGTTTTAAACATGCAAAAGGCGCCAAAATCATTCACAGACCAATCAGCTGTGGTGAACCACCCACCAATCAGAGCCAGGTATTACTGTCCAATGAGCTGTCAGATAAAGTGTACCCATTCAATCTCCTTATTGAGACCTGCGGGGGAAACAGTATTAAGTCGATAAATCCAACGTTGTTCACATCGAATCAAGTGGGCATCAAAATCTCCCCCTCTAGGAAGGGGAGATAGCACTTCTAAGACAAAAAAGAAAATATCAGAAATTGAATGAGACAGAGCTACCCAGTGATCGACCAAGGGAGCTAAGAGCCGCGAATGTTTAATATTAGAACGGTGTTCTATGATACGAGTGCGAATTTGTCTGTTGGTCTTACCGATGTAAAGTTTATTACAGGGACAACGAATAACATAGATTTACAGCCAGTGGAACTACAGTCAGTACAGTCAAACAGAGTAAAAACTCTACCAGAGGTGGGATCAATGAAATCAGACATATTGGCAGTATGTCTACAGACTGAACAATTTCCACATGGAGCATGTGTGTGTCGGTCTGTTGTGAGAAAAATCAGAGTGAGTTAAAATATCTCTTAAATTTCTGCCCCTCCGGTACGTAAACCGCAATGAGCTCTGAAAGAGTTGTGGAAACGACAAGGCTAACCAATGTTTCCGAACAATTGAAGCAATATTGTGACTGGCTGGTGAGAAAGGTAAAATGCAATTTATAGATAGGGTGGGGTGGTGGTTATGGACCGAACCAATTACAGATCTGAGGTATATCGTCAACTAAATGACACCACATTCTATCTTCCTCTACCAACTGATCCTACAGATATTCTTAGGAATTCTATTTCTATTATGGTACAAGAAGCACTCACAAATCGTATATACCCAACGTGAGGCGAATTTTCTCACATCTGCATTTCCAACTATTCCAGTTTTTTATGTATTACCCAAGATTCACAAGTCTTTGGTGGACCCTCCGGGACGTCCGATTGTTTCGGGAATTGGCTCTGTTTTAGAGCCTCTTTCTAAATTTGTGGACATATTTTTAAGACCTATAGTTCCGAAGATTAAATCTTTCGTTCGTGACTCTGCCCATCTTATCTCCCTGCTAAATGATTTACAGGCTCCGTCTTCACCATATTTGTTAGTGACATTAGATATTACATCACTTTACTCCAACATTCCTCAACAGGATGCTTTACATGTTGTTGAGACTGTTCTCAATCAAAGACCCGCACCGATCCGCGTCCCCACTACTTTTTTAATGCAACTGACGACTCTGGCACTTACTAAAAATTATTTTCGCTTTGATAATACATTTTATCAGCAGATCAAAGGGACGGCTATGGGGGCTACGATGGCCCCCAGCCTGGCATGCCTATACGTGGCACAATTTGAAGATTTCTATATCTATCCATCCACTTGGCAGAAGTATATACATGCATGGTTTCGCTACATTGACGACGTGCTGTTGATCTGGTTAGGAACTGAGATTCAATTCTTCATGTTTTTTGATTGGTTGAACAATTGTAACCCACATCTTCAGTTTAGTTTTAATCTACATCATTCCCAGATTCCTTTCTTAGACATGCTCATCAAAATTCACAATGGCACTTTCACGACTTCAATATATAGAAAAGAAACCGATCGCAATACGATTTTGAAATTTGACAGCTGTCACCCGAGACTTCTTAAGACTAACATCCCGACAGGTCAGTTTCTCCGGCTGCGTAGGCTGTGCTCTTCAAGAGTTGAATACATGAATAAAGCTAAGGAGATGGTGCTCCGGTTTCGACAGAGGGGGTACCCTTTGAAGATTTTGAAAAGAGCATATAAGAGAGCATTATTTGTCAACAGGGATCTGTTATTTTTACCCTCACATACTGATTCAGAAACATCTATAAATTGCATTTTACCTTTCTCACCAGCCAGTCACAATATTGCTTCAATTGTTCGGAAACATTGGTTAGCCTTGTCGTTTCCACAACTCTTTCAGAGCTCATTGCGGTTTACGTACCGGAGGGGCAGAAATTTAAGAGATATTTTAACTCACTCTGATTTTTCTCACAACAGACCGACACACACATGCTCCATGTGGAAATTGTTCAGTCTGTAGACATTACTGCCAATATGTCTGATTTCATTGATCCCACCTCTGGTAGAGTTTTTTACTCTGTTTTGACTGTACTGACTGTAGTTCCACTGGTGTAATCTATGTTATTCGTTGTCCCTGTAATAAACTTTACATCGGTAAGACCAACAGACAAATTCGCACTCGTATCATAGAACACCGTTCTAATATTAAACATTCGCGGCTCTTAGCTCCCTTGGTCGATGACTGGGTAGCTCTGTCTCATTCAATTTCTGATATTTTCTTTTTTGTCTTAGAAGTGCTATCTCCCCTTCCTAGAGGGGGAGATTTTGATGCCCACTTGATTCGATGTGAACAACGTTGGATTTATCGACTTAATACTGTTTCCCCCGCAGGTCTCAATAAGGAGATTGAATGGGTACACTTTATCTGACAGCTCATTGGACAGTAATACCTGGCTCTGATTGGTGGGTGGTTCACCACAGCTGATTGGTCTGTGAATGATTTTGGCGCCTTTTGCATGTTTAAAACTCCATGTTGAATGGTTATCAAACGCGCTCCCTGTTACGTGTATATAACCTGCAACTTGGTAAGTGAACAGATTGTTGGATTTTTGTGACATTGGCAGCTACATGTTGTTACAGTCCTGTTTTATTCTTTTAATTACAGATTATTCTAAAATATTGTGTGCGTCCCCCCCGATGCAGCCCCTGGCGAAACACGGGTCCGTGTCGGGGGACCTCCTTGCTTAAAGCATGATTTATACAGTGGAGTTGCCGTTTTGAATAAATATTACCTTTGGACATTTAAATTGCTCTGAGTTTTTTGGGACTGTACAAACTTTATCTTAGCACTCATTTTCGGTGTGGAACATTTATGCTAAAACAGGCAGTTTCACAATAAATTACGTTCAGGTGAAACAAGCTATTGTCCTGTTGCCATGCTAATTCTTCATAGAAGAAGGATCGCAAACACAGGACAATGCAGGTGTATGAGGTGATGGCAGCTGACTGCCGTGTTAAAGCACTTGGTAGTTAAGTCTATATTGTCTTTGAAAACTGGAAGTCTGCTGTTTGTGCTTCCCTTTCCTTTGTACTGCGTTGAACTCTAATGAAGAATAAAGGGCTTTCAGCGTGAACTTCCTCAGTGGTAAATATTTTCCTCACATTTTGACCTCTCCCACTGCCTCCTAATGGCACATACCAGCACTATCACCGCACCCAGCTCCCAAGAATGCTGGTGAGAAAATACTGAGGCTTATCTGTCTGGGACTAGAGCCCTAGCACACAAGGCAACTCCAGAGGCGGCTGCTATTGCGTAATTGCACTGTTTAAAATATTCCACCAAATGGAATCTGTCTACATTTGTGGGATAGCGATGAAGACGAATTGTACTGCTCGGTCTGGGAGACAGATTGGCAGCTAAAGAGGATGCAAATCCAGAAGGATGTAGCCATTGACAAATTGAATCTGTATTACCAAATGGAACCTAACCAATTAACTGACTGAAGGAAAGGAAACAGGGGGTCGATTCAGCCAAATTAGGGACAGAAAGATATTGGACAACTGACAAATAAAAATAGTCAAATGCTGCATATCATGAAGAAAGCAAAATTACACTCTTTATGTTGGTTTCTCTGCAGTCCACCATTTAGAGTCACATAATACATTAGCAGCCTCATTACAATATGCATGACCCTCATTATCCCTTTTCAAAATCTGTAGCTGGATGGAAGAAGCCCAGCAGGTGTGCGCTAAGCTTTGAGGTCAGCTTTACCTAAGGGCAAGAAACCCAGAACACTTGCTCATATTTCAGTCAATACCTTCCCCTGTTTAAATATGCTCAATAGATTTTATGCAGCCCACTCCACAGAAAGCAAAAGGGGGAAAAACAAAAAAAGAAAAGGTCTTAATGCCTCTGAATCGCTCCATGGTGAGACCGCACCTTGAGTATTATGTACAGTTCTCTTCGCTGCATCTCAAAAAAAATATAGTTGCGATGGAGAAATTACAGTGAAGGGCAACCAAAATGATAAAGGGAATGGAACAGCTCCCCTATGAGGAAAGACTAAAGAGAGTAGGACTTTTCAGCTTGGAGAAGAGACAGCTGAGGGGGGATATGATAGAGGTGTTTAAAATCATGAGAGGTCTAGAACAGGTTAATGTGAATCAGTTATTTACTCTTTCAGATAATAGAAGGACTAGGGACAGTACATGAAGTTAGCATGTGGCACATTTAAAACTAATCGGAGAAAATTATTTTTCACTTAACACACAATTATGCTCTGCAATTTGCTGCCAAAGCATGTGGTTAGTGCAGTTAATGTACCTGGGTTTAAAAAAAGTTTGGATAAGTTCTTGGAGAAGTCCATAAACTGCTAATAATCAAGTTGACTTAGGAAATGGCCTCTGCTATTACTGGCATCAATAGCATGGGATCTACTTAGTGTTTGGGTACTTGCCAGGTTCTTATGGCCTGGATTGGCCACTGTTGGAAACAGGATACTGGGCTTGATGGACCCTTGGTCTGACCCAGTATGGCAATTTCTTATGTTCTTAATTCCTGGTGGAAAAAACACTGTCATAGTTAAACGAAAGTTAAAAGAAATGTTTATAGAGGAGTTAAAGAAGTATTCTATGAATGTAGAATTCCAGATGTGAAAAAAAAATGACTCATCCCCTTTGCACACTTTGTTTTGTCCTTATTGCCTTATCAGCTATTTTGTTAATCATGGAGGAATAAATCCTTCCCAAACACCTTTGCTTTTTACTACTCTGAAACTGCAGTCTTTATACTACCTCTCCTAGGACAGGATGACCTGACATCTCAGAACTGCATTTCACTAAGGGGCCGATGCAATACAGCACACTCAGCCGAGCGCACTGTATAACCCGCAGTCAGACGTGGGTTAAATAAGCGCTAATCCACTCCCTAATGCAATAGGGGGATTAGCACCTATTTAACGTGTGTCCCACGTGGAGTGAATGGGATAGCGTTCATCACATGGAAATGCATGTGAATGAGGCTATTACTCATTCACTTCGCATGCAAAAAAATAAATGTGCGTCTCAGATGCACATTTATCGCTCAGCTATTAACGCCTTCCTGGAGCAGGCGTAAATAGCTGAGCACATCAAAAAGAACTACAGAAAAGCAGAAAAAACTGACTTTTCAGTGCCCACTTTCCATGCTTTTTTTTGCATCGGGGCCCCTAAGTACTTTAACACAGGAAGGGTAAAGGAATGGTGAAAGGGATGCTAATTTGCCTCAATACACACAACTGTCCTCAGTGTATGACACTCCCCAACTCAAAATACACAACACAAGAAAGACATGTTACAGGCTGGATCACAGCAAAAACTTACACACTTCAGCCCATGAACCTGAAGAAATATCCAACAGCTTTTATGTAAATGCTTTTCTTCTTCCTGTAAATAAATGTTTTGTATTTTATATATTTATGTGGAGTTGGGGTAGTTTTCAAAAAAGGATCTAAATGCCTAACTATTGAATTAGGAAGCTAGTTAACTTGGGGTGAAAATTTTCCCTTGCAAAGAACATAAATATAATTTTACTAGGTGGTTATATTTAGCTATTCAATTTGTGGGTGTTCTGGATGGGAGGGGCTGGGTGAACAAATAATCTCTTAGCTATTGAATGGAAGATTCGTCAAGGACATGTTTTTGCTTCTTTTGGGAATAAGACTAAGAATAATATTGCCCAACGAATATTGGTGATTGAGACGTTTATGAAGCTCAAAGGATTTTTATCTAATTTATTGAGACTCTGAAGAAGCCAAAAGGAGCATTGGGTCTTAATTATTGTGTGATTTTTAGAAATATATATATATACATTTTACTATAAGTTGTTTACAATAAAATTATGATAGAAAATGCCTAATGATATATTATAATTCCCAAGTCTAATATGTTTTAAATGTGAAACATTAAATTACCTCATGAGAGGATGTTAGATATTTGAACAAGTAGGGTGGGGTTGATTTTTTTAATGTCACTAGGTCCCTGTCAGAACTTTAATATCATGAGCCTTCCATCCCACCTCAGTCCCTCCTACTTGGAGGGCTGTGGTTGGATCCCTCAACCCTATTTAGCCCAACCATTTTAGAACTCTATGGGCCTCATTTTCCATCCAGATTGCACGCGATAAGGGACGTTTCGCACGCGAAAAGTCCCTTATCGCGTGCGATACCAAAATGGGGGCGGAGTCGGCCCCGGAAGAGGAGGAGTCGGGGCGTCACCAGGGCCGACTCTGCGAAGACACCGTGGACGAGAAAAAGGTAAGGCCCTTTTCGCATCCAAGTTCGCGCCCAATAGCTATACCTTCTATGGTGGCGCTATTTGCTGCGAAACCGGCAGCGATCACACCGCGACGGTGCGATCACTGCCGGCTAGCGCAGGCCCACCCCCCCGTTTCGGCCCCCCGCCTCTCATTCCCTAAAGTATTGCAGGCCTGTGATCAGATTCAGAGAGCTTCCGAACAGTGAGGATGTTTAGGTTTTACTCTCTTGTGAGATTACCCAGCCTCACCCTGAAGTTTCAATATGAAGTGATACTGTTAAGTTCGGCAGTTCGCAGGTTAACCCTACGCACCACTGCTCTCACCTTCAGGCCCGGTCCAGCCAAATCAACCCCAAAATGCAGTGGGTCGCCTCCCCATGATGCTGTCAGCACCCGCACCCTGACACCACCAGCTTCTGAGTGCCATGCATCTTGTCACTATTTAAAGGAACCGCAGAGGGAAATTCCCTGTGGCCCCTGTTGATGATAAAAAGCAGGCCCTATAAAAGGGAAACCATACAGACACAATTTGCCTCAGCAACAGAACCAACTACTTCCTGAATAGTGCATGTTGCTTTTCAGCATTCCTGTCTATGTTCCGGCCTTGTCGTCAGTCTTCATTTCAGCCTTGTCTAGCTTGTCTTCAGTTCTCCGTCCAGCTTGTCTTCAGTTCTTCATCCAGCTTGTTTTCAGTTTGTCTTCTGTTTTTGTCTTTGTTTGCTCCATCCTCGTTGGCCACTTTTTCCTGTCCTTGCCTGCCCATCCTGCCTATCCGTCCTTCTTCTCCTCCCTTGGACAGATACCTGGTTTGACTTCATCCTGGACCTCGACTACGACTGACCGGTCTGCTTCTGACCATAGGCTGAACCTCAAAGACGATTGACTGCTGCCTGCCTCTGACCATTGATTGCCGTCTGCCTATGACCCAGTTTATCATGGACCTTTGCCCCTGCCTTCAGCAGAGACTCCACCTAAGTCCTGCTGACCTGGGCACCCAAAGGCTCAACCCGAGGGAAATGTGGGCTGGTGTAGGTGAAGGTCCTGACTGGTCTCTGCTTTGTCTGGGTCCATCTACTGATGGTGAGAATCTGCAGGGCTCCTCTCTGAAGGTAGAGCTAATCCTGCTTCGGCCCAAGGGTTTATTGATATAACATGTTATGAGGTCATGGACTCGGCGGACTTAACCTCGCTACAGGCTATCCCTGGCCATCTCACAAGCTACAGGAACAACAGGCTGCCTTGGAGTTCTTGGCACTAGCTATAGATCATTTGGCCACATGACTGGATGCCCTGTCCACATCTACTACACAGTCTCTGCCTCTAGCATGCCGCTACCGCCTCCAACATCCAGTCAGCCTGTCCCTCAACTACCGGCACCACCCGTGTATGCCGGGGAACCCAAGCAGTGCCAAAGATTCCTGAACCACTGCAGAATGCACTTCCAATTACAGGCTCTGCTATTTCCTCATGATCAGATTAAAACCACTGCTTGATGGAATAGCACTAGTGTGGAAGTCTCCCCTCTGGGAGCAAGGGGACCCCCTGTTGCTCGACTTACAACAGTTCATGAAGCAGTTCTGCACTGTTTTCGAGGAGCCAAGGTGGGCAACTTCGATGGCCTTTGATCTGCTCCAGCTTTGCCAGGTCTCCCGAACCTTAGCAGAGTTTTCCATGAAATTTAAAACCTTGGTCTTCAAATTAAATTGACGAGGAATCAGCTTGATCGCCATCTTCCTGGAAGGTCTCTCCAGGAAGATTAAAGATGAACTTGCCATCTGGAAGCTCCCCACCTCATTGGATAACCTCATTGACCTCACGGGCAAAATAGATCTATGCCTGCATGAGAGAACCCGAGAGACTTGCCCAGCACACAAAGCATCACATGGGCACCATCCTTCCAACCTCCACCTATGCCTGCTACTGCCATGCCCATGTTAGGGTGCATGAGATGGCTCATGTTTCCAAGCTGGAAGATTCTGAAATCAGAAGACATGAGATACCTCTTAATGTAACCTGTAAGCAGTTACAAGGTCAACGGAAATCACTATTGTAAAGAAAAAAAACAATTTAAGGAAGAGCTGGAAAAAGAGAGATCCGAATGGAAGAGTCTGGAGAAAGAAAACAATCTTAATAAGAAAAGGCTTGAGTCACTTATCAATGGCAAAGATGAGGAAATATGGATCCTGCATATTAGACTTCAGGAAGAAATTAAAAGAAAGAGAGAAAGTGAAAGGAACCCCGCAGTTCCGTGTAGTCCTACCAGCCAAGAATCTGATAGGGAGGTAGATGCTTCTACCCCTAGGGTAGGAGGTGTCCTCTGCCAACACAGTCCAGAAGGGACCGAGATTCCCCATAACAACTATGTCAAGGCCACCACTGGCTCTTCCCCTTTCCAGCCAGTTTATGGGAAACAACCTCTGCCTCTATCACTGCTACACTTGACAGTTCCTTCGCTTGTGGCTCAGCTCTCATCCCAGGAGTTGCATGAATTAAGGGAACAAACCAATCGGTTGAGCAAAAAAGTCACCACCCGAGCCAAGAAAAACGCAGATAACTGAAGGAGGCCAGTACCTCAGTTTAAGATATGTGAAAAGGTCATTCGTCACTGGTACCCCAACAGACTCAAGGCCTCAGAAGGGAGTCTTAACAGGGAGGGTACTGTTATGATTAGCAGTCCATGGGCTAACCTCCATGGACCACAGCTCTCATCTTCGGGCCCGGTCTGAGCAAGTCGACCCCAAAATGCAGTGGGACGCCTCCCCAAGGACACCATCGGCACACGTGGCCAGACACTGCCAGCTTCTGAGTGCCACACCTCTTGCCACTATTTAAAGGGACTGAAGTGGGAAATCCTCCATGGCTCCTGTTGATGATGTCAGCAACCAAGCCCTATAAAAGGGCAACCATCCAGAAACAACTTGCCTCAGAAAAAGGTCCAACTACTTCCTGAGTAGTGTGTGTTGCTTTCCAGCATTCCTGTCTTTGTTCCAGTCTTGTCCAGCTTGTCTTCAGTTCTTCGTCCAGCTTGTCTTCTGTCTTCATTTGTTCCATCCATGTTGCTCGCCTGTTCCTGTCCTTTCTTGCCCATTCTGCCTGTCTGTCTTCTCCTCTCTCAGATGGATACGTGGTTTGACGTTAGCCTGGTCCTCGACTACGACTGATTGCTGCTTGCCTCTGACCATTGCCTGCCCCCAGACATGTCTGACAGCCACCTGCCTACGACCCAGCTTACCACAGACCTTCACCCCTGCCTTCAGCAGAGACCCCACCTAAGTCCTGATGGCCCCAGCACCCAAAAGCTCAACCCCAGGGGAACATGGGTTAGTATAGGTGAAGATCCTGACTAGTCTCTGCTTCGCCTGGGCCTGCCTGCTGACAATGGGAACCTGCAGGGCTCTTCCATGTAAACAGAGCCAATCCTGCCTCAGCCCAACGATTTTCAGATATACCTCATCATGCACTCTCTGGCAAAGGGTCCTTCTCCTACTAATTTAAAGAGCAAGAGTTTTTTATACTTGATTCCCTTTTGTGGCAAAAGGGCTCTCATCCAGAGGACTGAAGACCATTGAGCCCACTCTAAACCCTAGGTAAGACAAGCATCAGTGATAGATCCTGCTGAGAGAGACCGTGATGGCTGAAGATGTATCCAGCTTTACCTTTAGAAGTATGTTTTGAACATTTGCTGTGTGGGGAGGTTTTCTGATCCACCCCTCCCCACAGGGATGCAGTGCTGGCATAGCCTGATTCCCATCTGACTTTTCCCCAAGAGAAGTCCCCAATAGAACAACTAAGGATGAAGGAGCAAGATTGGGAGACCCCAAAAAAATCTCTACTCATGGGACCAGGATGGGCTGAGTGTCCAGGAAGGATGTGGAGTCAGGTAGGTCTGTTTTTCTATGAAGTTGGGGACCCCACCCCGGTTAGCCACTGGGTGAGTTTTTTGCACAATTAAAATCACCATAAGAGCTCTATCCAGAAACCTGAAATAAAAGGACACCTACCTACAGAGAAATACACATGTACCTACAGTCAACAACTAATGGACTTTAATTTGATTATAATAATTATTACCAATCAGTAAACTTTATTTTAATATCCAGAACCTGGTCATGTTTGATTTGTCCCACGTCTCACCCCATGGGATGTGTTAAGGGTAGTATCTGCTGCTCCATGCAGGTTAACCCCATGCTTATCAATTCCCCAGACTGTAAATGTCAGAGCCCTCCTTGGTTGTTGTTTGAATCCAATTCTCCTTTTCCCCCTTCCATTGATGTGGAGAGCAATGTTGCAGTTGCACCAAAGCATCAAGGCTTTATTGGTTGAGGGTAGTAATCCCATGCCTTCTGTTAAGTGTAGAAACCACCACACCAGCAAGTTACCCCCTTGAACCCTTTTCCTTATTTCTATCCTCTAGCCTTTAGTGATGCAGTGTTTATCCCATACCCCTTTGAATTTTTTGACTGTTTTGTGTTTTCATCTTCACCACTTACTCCAGAAGGACTGCTTCTATGGCCAAGTCCACAAGAAAAGCAAGACAAGCAGCAGTATCTGAATTTTCAAAAAGGCTCATTACCCAGTAAAAATGTGTTGTGCTCACGCAGTAGAAATTGTACTAATTGACCTCTGGCTGGCTGTTCCACCATTCTTCTCCAATTGGACCTTTGCACAGTTCTAAGTGTCAACCATTCCATTCTTCTCTAAATACATTGCAGGAGGACCTTGTGAGACTGGAAAATTGGACATCCAAAAGGCAGATGAAATTTAGTGAGGACAAGTGCAAGGAGATGCATAGAGGGAAAAATAAGCCATGCTGCAGTTTCACAATGTTAGGTTCCTGTTACGATTTCAGCTGCTATGCAGCCTCACCGTACTCTGACTACAGCGCATCCTTTCCAGCAGAGGCCTCCAATGAGCCATGCTCCGGACAGTTCTCACCATCTCATTCCTGGTCTCATAACACAGCCTGTTCTGCAGCCTTCCCTCCACCAGGAGACCTCAATGAGCATACTCTCCAGGCTGGCCAAGCTCCTCCTTTCTGCCTGCAATACACCCATACTCCAGCCTTACCAAACCCAAGTTGCTTCCACATTGAGTTGCCCTTGGCTCCTTGCCCTAGCCACGCTTGCCTTGCAGCCTCCCTAGGCCTATCCTTGTTTTGCCTCGTGGCCTTCGAGCCTTCTGAACGTTTCCTTGCCTTCCTGCATGCTGTACCTGTCTAAGCCTCAGTTCCAGCCTTACCTGCATGCTGTATCTGTCTAAGCCTCAGTTCCAGCTTTACCTGCATGCTGTACCTGTCTAAGCCTCAGTTCCAGCTTTACCTGTATGCTGTTCCTGTCTAAGCCTCAGTTCCAGCCTTACCTGCATGCTGTTCCTGTCTAAGCCTCAGTTCCAGCCTTACCTGCATGCTGTTCCTGTCTAAGCCTCAGTTCCAGCTTTACCTGTATGCTGTCCCTGTCTAAGCCTCAGTTCCAGCCTTACCTGCATGCTGTTCCTGTCTAAGCCTCAGTTCCAGCTTTACCTGCATGCTGTTCCTGTCTAAGCCTCAGTTCCAGCTTTACCTGCATGCTGTTCCTGTCTAAGCCTCAGTTCCAGCCTTACCTGCATGCTGTTCCTGTCTAAGCCTCAGTTCCAGCCTTACCTGCATGCTGTTCCTGTCTAAGCCTCAGTTCCAGCCTTACCTGCATGCTGTATCTGTCTAAGCCTCAGTTCCAGCTTTACCTGCATGCTGTACCTGTCTAAGCCTCAGTTCCAGCTTTACCTGTATGCTGTTCCTGTCTAAGCCTCAGTTCCAGCCTTACCTGCATGCTGTTCCTGTCTAAGCCTCAGTTCCAGCCTTACCTGCATGCTGTTCCTGTCTAAGCCTCAGTTCCAGCTTTACCTGTATGCTGTCCCTGTCTAAGCCTCAGTTCCAGCCTTACCTGCATGCTGTTCCTGTCTAAGCCTCAGTTCCAGCTTTACCTGCATGCTGTTCCTGTCTAAGCCTCAGTTCCAGCTTTACCTGCATGCTGTTCCTGTCTAAGCCTCAGTTCCAGCCTTACCTGCATGCTGTTCCTGTCTAAGCCTCAGTTCCAGCCTTACCTGCATGCTGTTCCTGTCTAAGCCTCAGTTCCAGCCTTACCTGCATGCTGTATCTGTCTAAGCCTCAGTTCCAGCCTTACCTGCATGCTGTTCCTGTCTAAGCCTCAGTTCCAGCTTTACCTACATGCTGTTCCTGTCCACGCTTTGCTTCAGGTTTGTCATGCCATCCTGGGCCACTCCGAAGGTGGCATTCCCTATGCTTTGCCAGAACTGGAGCCCAACAGTTCCATATTAGGAGTTACCACCCAGGAAAAAGATCTAGGTGTCATAGTGAATAATACATTAAAATCGTCAGCACAGTGTGCCATGGTGGACAAAAAAGCAAACAGAATGTTAGGAATTGTTAGGAAAGGAATAGTGAATAAAATGGAGAATGTCTTATTGCCTTTGAATCACTCCAAGGTGAGACTGCACCTTGAGTACTATGTGCAACTCTGGTTGCCAGATCTAAAAAAAGATATAGTTGCACTGGAGATGGTCCAGAGAAGGATAACCAGACTGATAAAGGGGATAGAATGGCTCCTCTGTGAGGAAAGGATAAAGAGGTTAGGGCTGTTTAGCTTGGAGAACAGATGGCTGAGGGAGGATATAATAGAAGTCTATAAAATCAGGAAAGGACTTGAATGGATAAATGTGAATTGGCTATTTACTCTTTCAGATAATAATACAAGGACTAGGGGGTATCCCATGAAGTTATCAAGTAGCACATTTAAAACAAATTGAAGAAAATTATATTTCACTCAACGCAAAATTAAGCTCTGGAATTCATTGCCAGAGGATGTGATTAAGGCAGTTAGTGTAAGTGAATTTAAAAAGATTTGGATAAGTTCCTGGAGGAGAAATTCCTGGAGGTGAAGTTCATAAACTGCTATTAATCAAGCTGACTTAAGGAATAGCCATTAGCCAATGCTCATTACCAGCTTTAGCAGCATGGTATTTATTTAATGTTTGAGTTTTTACCAGACACTTGTAATCTGGATTGGCCACTGTTGGAAACAGGATACTGGGCTTGATGAACCCTTGGACTGACCCAGTATGGCAACTTCTTAGTTTCTTAAATGTTCTTTCTTGGTGTCTCTGGCTCAGGCCTTGATTAGCAGTCTTTCTAACAATCTGACCAATCTTTCAGTGTTCTTATTTATTTATTCATTAAAAATGCTATATACCGTCATTCTAGATCTAAATCAAAATGGTTTACAAAGTAACATTCATAATATTTAAAACAAATTTGACATATATCAGATGCAATATTCTAATATAAGTCACTAACATGTGCACATGCTACAGAGATGGTATCTATCTAACATCTAATGTATAATAGTAGTACATTGTAAACTAATACATGATAATCAGTAGATTATACATTATCTTTATCTGTAATTCTCTATGCTTCCAATCCAAAGAACTTTCGTCATTTTTTTTTTTAGTCTTATAATTCTATCACTTTCTCAATACAGTTAATTCTGTGTTCTTGTAAATGATCTTCACATTCTCCTTTAACCCTTTTATGCTGGGGTCCTCCAGGACTCTGTTTTGGGTCCCTTGTTATTATCCATTTACTTTAACAATCTGGGCTCTCTCATTTCTGTTCATGGGTGTTCACAGTACTGCTTTTGTGATGATACATTGCACATCTCATTTTCATCACTATCCCCTTCCCCGACTTCTTAGCTATCTTCCTGTCTTTCCTCTGTTTCTTCTTGCATGCGTCCATACTTCCGTTTATAGAATGCATCCAAAAGTGAGGTAATCTTCATCCCTAACGCCCACCTTCCCAGTCTCCCTACGGAATTTGTTTCAATTGATTGCATACCACTATCTTCTTCTGACTCTGCTAGGAGTCTGGTTATCATTTAAAACTTGGCTTTCTTATTTTTTACTGCGTTTCTCAAGACTGTAACTTAGGGGGAAACAGATTGTATAACATGCATAAAATTGATCTTTTCCTCACCTTTGGCACTAGCTGTTCTCTTCTACAAGCTTTGTTTACCTCCCACCTTGACTTCTTTAACAGCTTACCGGGCAGCTCACCTGACTTGTCCTCCATCCTCTTCACATTCTCCAAATCATGGCTGCTTGATTCCTTTATCCTTTGCATGAGGTGCACATTTTCAGAGGCTGAGGGGAGGGCGGTGTTAACCCTGGGGAATTCACCCGGGTAACTGCATAGTTACCTGAGCAAATACCTTTGAAAATTGCCTCAACGAGATCAGAGAAATGAGATTGGACTTAAGGAACCAAATATATATATCCTACAGGAGAGGAGAGACAGGGGGAAATGACAAAGACATCTACATACCTGAAGATAATAAGGGCCGGATTTTAAACTGATTTACGCGCATAGGGGGAGTTACGCGTGCCAGGCCTATTTTATAAAGGTCTGGTGATGCGTATAAAGCTCCGGGACACATCTAAGTCCCGGGGCTTCGAAAAGGGGCGGGGTGGTCTGGGGATGGGGCGGGGTCAGAGGCCTCCAGCACAGTGGCCATTTGCCGCTGTATTGGAGGATCGTGTGCTGGTAGGCTGCCCGGAACAGGCACAAAAGATAAGTTAAAGGAGTTAGAGGGGGTTGGGATAGGGCTAGGGGACGGGAGGGTTAGGGGAAGGGGTGTGAAGGTTAGGGGGAACGGGGGAAGGCCGCGGGCATCGGCGCGCACAAGATGCACTAGTGTGCACCCCCTTGCGTGCATCAATCCCTGATTTTATAACATGCGCGCACCTGCGTATATGTCAAATTTGTTTTAAATATTCTGAATGTTACTTTGTAAACCATTTTGATTTTAATTTGGAATGATGGTATATAGCATTTTTAATGAATAAATAAATAAGAACACTGAAATCGGGCGTCCATGTGTGCGTGCCGGGTAGCACGTGCACATGGACACCCGCATGTAGGTTTGAAAATCTACCCCTAATAGTGCACAAAAAGTAAACTTTCTTTCAATGGAAAGTAAGTTGAGGAACTAGAGGTCATGATATGAGGCTCCGAGGAGACAGGCGATAGACTCAGGAACAATATCAGAAAATATATTTTCATGGAAAGGGTGGTGGATGCCTGACATGCCCTCCCAGTGGAGGCTAAAAACAATAATGAATTTCAGAGAGTTAATGGGATAAACAAAGAGGATCCTTATTTACAAAATTTGAAGGGATAGCAGAATCATGACCAGAGTAGCAGTTATGACCCTAATAGCCATGGTATGATTGAATCAGGCTTGCAAGTAGGTAGTGGGAAAACCTGCACGAATTCACGGTTATAATCCTATCATCAGTGGCTTCCAAGATGGCATTGGGGTTAACCTGCACAATGTGACAGTTACCACACTAACAGCAGTGACATGACTACATCATGCGTCCAAGAAAGCAGTGAAGTAACCTGCACGGAGTGACTAAATTTAAAGCCTAAACGTCAATGAGCATGGGGAGGCCAGATGTTTTGGACAATGGCTTTGCCAGTTTTGGTGGCTGTGTGAATTAGAAAACTTGGTAATAAGCCATGGAAGGGGACCCGGGTGAAAGATTTAGGATTGGTCTTGTGAGAAATTGAGAGAAAAATGACAAAGTCTGAAAGGGCCTCCTGTTGGAAGTGGTCGAGGCCTGTACTGCAGGGACTGACCTGGCAGGTAGTGGTAGGAAAAGGGTTGTGAGCCAGCCCGGTGACTTAGTGGCAGTGCTGTGTGCATGGCTTCCTGCTTCAGGACTATACCTGCAATGACCAGACTAGGATCTTTTAAACGGGGGAGAAAAATTCCCCGGTTGTGAAGGAAGGTTCATGGCACCAGAATTCCAGCATTGCTTCCAATTCATTTGGAAGAGAAAGGAGGAAGTACTGGGTCAAAGAAAATGAAAAGGTTTGAAAATTCAAGCAAAAGGCACCTGGGGATCTGGTTTGGGGGTGAATCTGGGATTTTATATGTTCATCTTCCCAAAGTGGGATCTCAGCTGGGCAGACTAGATGGGTAAATTTGGGCTTTTTTTCCTGTCATCATTTACTGTGTTGCTTTTTTTCCCCCCGCAGCTTAGCACAGGACCCATAAGTTAGCTTCTCTTTTCTCCAGATTTCTGTCACCCATCTCTCTCTTTCCATCTTTCTCTTTCCCTTTCTCATGTTATTCTCTTTCCAAAATATTTTCTGTGAAAATATTTGAGTGCAAATGACATATGATCATTCCATAGCTTTCGCAATTTTTCATTCTCTTTTTTGAAAAATTGCTCTTCCCCCAGAGGCCTATGCAATGTACAGTTTGATCCAATAAAAAAGGTTCGTGCTTGCTTTGTCTTGTCGCACAGCATGCACATAAATCATTTCAGCACAATCAGACAGTAAGAATGTAGCTTTCCTATGTCTGTGAATTTCTCTTGCTTTTGTCCAAAAACATTCGTTATCATAAACTTTAATAGAAAAGAATGACTAATGGCACAGTCTGTTTCAAATGTGGTTTGTTGGACTACAGGGGTTCGCATGCATTCTTAGAGTGCAGAAAATTCTACACTCCTTCAGGTGATGTACCAGGCAGAGGAAAAGTCCACAAAATCTTCACATGCAAAAACGGCAAATAGTGCATATTACGGGGAGCACTAGAACTCCAGCTAGCCCATTGTTATTGGATCTTCACTGACTCATGGTGAATCCCAGATGTAAATTCATTCCTTGGAATTTAAAACATTAGGAGGAAAAGGCCCAAAGCAGCTGGAAAGTCGCTTGAGATGGTATAGGCCCAGTAGCAAATCACCTGGACCGGATGATATGCATCCTAGGGTACTGAAGGAACTAAAAAATGAAATTTCTGATCTATTAGTTAAAATTTGTAACCTATCATTAAAATCATCCATTGTACCTGAAGACTGAAGGGTGGCCAATGTAACCCCAATATTTATAAAAGGCTCCAGGGGCGATTCGGGTAACTATAGACCAGTGAGCCTGCCTTCAGTGCCGGGAAAAATAGTGGAAACTATTATCAAGATCAAAATCGTAGAGCATATAGAAAGTCATGGTTTAATGGAACACAGTCAACATGGATTTACCCAAGGGAAGTCTTGCCTAACAAATCTTCATTTTTTTGAAGGGGTTAATAAACATGTGGCTAAAGGTGAACCAGTAAATGTAGTGTATTTGGATATTTAGAAGGTGTTTGACAAAGTCCCTCATGAGAGGCTTCTAAGAAAACTAAAAAGTCATGGGATAGGAGGCGATGTCCTTTCGTGGATGCAAACTGGTTAAAAGGCAGGAAACAGAGAGTAGGATTAAATGGTCAATTTCCTCAGTGGAAAAGGGTAAACAGTGGAGTGCCTCAGGGATCTGTACTTGGACTGGTGCTTTTCAATATATATATAAATGATCTGGAAAGGAATACAACGAGTGAGGTTATCAAATTTGCGGATGATACAAAATTATTCAGAGTAGTTAAATCACAAGCGGATTGTGATACATTACAGGAGGACCTTGCAAGACTTGAAGATTGGGCATCGAAATGGCAGATAAAATTTAATGTGGACAAGTGCAAGGTGTTGCATATAGGGAAAAATAACCCTTGCTGTAGTTACACGGTTAGGTTCCATATTAGGAGCTACCACCCAGGAAAAAGTTCTAGGCATCATAGTGGATAATACTTTAAAATCGTGGCTCAGTGTGCTGCAGCAGTCAAAAAAGCAAACAGAATGTTAGAAATTATTAGGAAGGGAATGGTTAATAAAACAGAAAATGTCATTATGCTTCTGTACCGCTCTATGGTGAGACCGCACCTTGAATTCTCTGTACAATTCTGGTCGCCGCATCTCAAAAAAGATATAGTTGCGATGGAGAAGGTACAGAGAAGGGCAACCAAAATAATAAAGGGGATGGAACAGCTCCCCTATGAGGAAAGGCTGAAGAGGTTAGGGCTGTTCAGCTTGGAGAAGAGACGGCTGAGGGGGTATATGATAGAAGTCTTTATGATCATGAGAGGTCTTGAACAAGTAGAAGTAAATCGGTTATTTACACTTTCAAATAATTGGACTAGGGGGCACTCCATGAAGTTAGCAAGTAGCACATTTAAGACTAATCGGAGAAAATTCTTTTTCCCTCAATGCACAATAAAGCTCTGGAATTTGTTGCCAGAGGATGTGGTTAGTGCAGTTAGTGTAGCTGGGTTCAAAAAAAGTTTTGATAATTTCTTGGAGGAGAAGTCCATTAACTGCTATTAATCAAGTTTACTTAGGGGCAGATTTTCAAAGCCTACGCGCATAAATCCAGGTGGATTTACGTGCGTGGGGGGGGGGGGGGGGGTTATGCGTGCCAAGCCTATTTTGCATAGGCCCGGCGATGCGCGCAAGCCCCAGGACGCGTGTATGTCCCAGGGCTTGAAAAATGGGCGGGGCGTGGCCAGAGGCCTCTCCATTGCTGCAGGGCCCGGGAATTGCGCGCCGGCACTTGGCCGGCGCGCACAACCTACGCCTGCCCAGAGGCAGGCGTAAATAACAAAACAAAGGTAGAGGGGGATTTAGGTAGGGATGGTGGGCGGATTAGGTAGGGGAAGGGAGGGGAAGGTGGGGGAAGGTGGTGGGGCGGAAGGAAAGTTCCCTCCGAGGCCGCTCCGATTTCGGAGCGGCCTCGGTGTGAACGGAGGAAGGCTGCGCGGCTCGGCACTCACAAGTTGCACAATTGTGCACCCCCTTACGCGCGCCGACCCTGGATTTTATAACATGCGTGCGGCTGCACGTGCATGTTATAAAATCGGGCATACATTTGTGCACCCCATGTTGTGCGCCCGCACGTTCCTCTTAAAATCTGGCCCTTAGGGAATAGCCACTGCTATTACTGGCATCAGCAGCATGGGATCTTCTTGGTGTTTGGGTAATTGCCAGGTTCTTGTGGCCTGGTTTGGCCTCTGTTGGAAACAGGATGCTGGGCTTGATGGACCCTTGGTCTGACCCAGCATGGCAATTTCTTATCTTCTTATGTTCTTAGAAATTTAAGATCAATTAAGAACACAAGAACATAAGAACATGCCATACTAGGTCAGACCGAGGGTCCATCAAGCCCAGCATCCTGTTTCCAACAGTGGCCAATCCATGCTACAAGTACCTGGCAAATACCCCAAAACTAAGTAGATCCTATATTACTAATGCCAGTAATAGCAGTGGCTATTCCCTAAGTCAGTGGTTCTCAACCTTTTTTCCATCATAACACACTGGACAGATGATGCTCATATGCATGACACATTGCACACTACATTTAACAGCTATAATAAAAAAAAAAATCCTAGATATTTTATTGTTGAAAATGATGCAGGAGAAAGATAACATTCTTTAATTTCAATAACTGCTTATAAAATATCATTATTAATTGTAATATTTTTACAAAAATTTTAATTTTTGCTTACTGCATCAGTGAGAAATCTGGGACTGATATGCACGTGCAGCACACATTTTTTCGATACAGAAACTCTCATGCATTTCACTGTCAACCTTGAAAGTTCTGACCTCTTCTGGAGTTTATACAGAGCAGAGTTAGGAAATTTCCCCTTTCAACTCACCATACAAAAAATATATTCAAATTCTGAAATCCCCTCAGTAATAGTACTTCAAAATCCCTTCCCTGCCAGCCACTTTGTGAAATAACATGAAAACCTGCTAAAAAAGACATTTAGAAATTATATAGCATATGAGTACTAACGCCCAGGACTTGAACAGCAACAACCTTACCTATGAAAACGCAAGACTGCAAATATAGAACCTGTACACTTACTATTAGAAAAACAAAGCAAGCCAGACTGCTCTAGATTCCTACACAGAATCTTCATCCTAGTTAGCAGAATCCCTCACCTCTGTCAAACATGCAGAATGCAGACTGACCCTTATCTAATACTGAATAAAAGACCATAAATTATAAACAAGCGCACAGAGAAAAACTGAAACTCCAAGAAGTGGGGGAGAGGGGGAGGTACACTGGGATGGCAGGGGCGCAGGGTACAGCAGGCCTGCAACATTTCTGGCTTGGATTGGTGATTGCCAGGGTCGAGGGAAAAGCAACAACAGGGAGCAGTGATGAGGAATTTTAAGTACCAGCTCCTTACTCTGCACTTTCCTCAAGCAGCAAGCATATTGGCTGAAATAGAAAGCATAGGCTTGCCATGTCAAATTTTTGGTGACACACCTTCCATCCCTTGGTGACACCCCAGTGTGTCCTGACACACTGGTTGAGAACCACTGCCCTAAGTCAATATGATTAATAGCAGCTAATAGACTTCTCCTCCAGGAACTTATCCAAACCTTTTTAAACCCAGCTACACTAAAGGGTAGCTTTTTAAAAGCCCGTGTGCACATCCATGTGCCCGCGCGGTTCCTGGCGTGCACACACGGGCGTGGCAATTTTATAACATATGTGCGTTGTGCGTTGGCGCATGCATGTTATAAAATAGGATTCCTGTGTGCACATGCACGACGGATTTTAATATCTGCGTGCGCATGTGTGGGCGGGTGGGATCTTCCATGTGCGGGGGGGGGGGGGGGGGGTGTGGAATTTATTGAAGGGCCAAGCAATTAAAGCATTTCATAACTCTCGTTTGCAAGCTGGATCATTCTTTGGGATGGCTCCACAGTAGTGGAACAGTCTTCCATCAAGTTTGAGAGAAGAAGGGGATTTGTTAAGATTCCGGAAGTCTTTAAAAACCTGCCTTATGACTGGTAACTAAGTAGAAATTATATGAGATATATATATGCTGATAAGGAAAGATTTATATTTTTTCTGTTTGATGTGTTTATTTTAATTGGTGTAAAATGCAATGTTGAATTTATGTTGTACATTACCTAGGAAGATTGTATCAGACAGGTGATTAATAAAGGATTTTAAATAAAATAGTAATAAATAAATTATTTGCAATAGCATGCACTATTTTCCCTTTTAGCAAGTAAAGTGGACTTTGCAAAGTTAACTAGTTTTAGGCTTGTGAAATTTTATTCAAATGAACAGCTAATGAATTGTTTGTTGCAATGCAAAATTATGTAAAGCAGTTCATTAACTATTAGCACATATAATTGGCTTAGTTTTTGGAAATTTATGTGTGCTGTTTTTCTAATTGTGTACTTTGCATATAAGTCCCAGTAGAAAAATAGCATGTGCTGAAATGCCAATAATGTGCAAAGTTTTTCTTCTCTTAATACATCATCTTCCTTGTTTGATATCTATCTATTTATATTTTTATGCAATTGTTGAACCAGAAATAGTGGCCTTAAGGAACTGACAGAAATAATCTTATATGTTATGTCTATTTTTTTTTTTTACAGTACTGACATGTTCTTAAACCAGTCTAGGATCCAATAAAGTAATTCATATCTCAAAGAATCTGAGTACAAACTAAATCACACAGTAGATCAATAAATTGGTATCACATCATTGTTCCCATCTTTTTTTTTTTTTTTTGTCTTCTTTTGATAACAACAGTTTATTTCTGCTTTTTTGGGCTTTTAGTCCACTCAGAACAAGCATGGGAAATGGTGCTATGACCTTCATTCTCAGCTGCCAAAGGATCTTCCCCCTAACCGATCCGATATGGTTTGTCCATGAAGGTCGGTATAGAAAAGTGTTAAATAAATAAATATTATTTGTCCCCTCCCAACTTACTGTAGTCCAGTCAATGCAGTGACAGTTACCACCCTTGTAGCCACTAGGTGTCACTATTGTGCAATACTTATTGTGCAATACTCCCTTCCCTCCCAGAAGCTTTGAAGCCTGCCTCCACAACACCTCCAGCCCCCGTTGACCTTGGGAAAGGAAGACCTGAGCCAGGAATGGAAGCCAGGTACAGAGAAGGGCAACCAAAATGATAAAGGGGATGGAACAGCTCCCCTATGAGGAAAGGCTGAAGAGGTTAGGGCTGTTCAGATTGGAGAAGAGACGGCTGAGGGGAGATATGTTAGAGGTCTTTAAGATCATGAGAGGATTGAACGAGTAGATGTAAATCGTTTATTTATACTTTCGGTGTTATAGTTCGGTGTAGTGGTGGACCCTGGGTCATAGTGAGGATGACTCCACCCACAGGGAGGAGCCCTGTGGGGACTCACTACAGCAGGCTCTAGGCAAAGTAGGCAGACAACAGTTTAGTATTTTTATTAAGCAGGAATGTAGATCTCCCACAAGGTGGGTGTAGGCTCTGTCTGGAGTGAGGTGGTGCTAAGCTGGTCTTCCTGGTAGTGGTCCGCAGTGAGGGGTACACCAGGGCAGTTCCTCTGGAATGGAGATGCTTCATTGATGTAATCCGATAGTGACCCGCAGCATGTGATACGTCGTGAATCAGGAAGGTATGACAGAAGCACTCATAGCAAAGGAACAGGATAGACGAGAGCACTCAGGATGGTAATGATGAGGCAGGTAACACGCGCACGCGAGCGTGCTAGGTAACTCCAATTCCAAGATAGCATCCGGGATCGCCCACGCCATCCCGGGGACGCCAGGGAGAGCGGCGTTTGCAGGCTAAGGCCAAGAGACTCTTGGAAATCACTGGAGAAGGCAGAAAAGAGGTGAGCAACAGAGGTCGCAGCCGTCTGTGACCGACGGGCACAACATTCGGATATTAGAAGGACTAGGAGGCATTCCATGAAGTTAGCAAGTAGCACATTTATGACTAATCGGAGAAAATTCTTTTTCACTCAACGCACAATAAAGCTCTGGAATTTGTTGCCAGAGGATGTGGTTAGTGCAGTTAGTGTAGCTGGGTTCAAAAAAAGTTTGCATAAGTTCTTGGAGGAGAAGTCCATTAACTGCTATTAATCAAGTTTACTTAGGGAATAGCCACTGCTATTAATTACATCAGTAGCATGGGATCTTCTTAATGTTTGGGTAACTTGCCAGGTTCTTGTGGCCTGGTTTGGCCTCTGTTGGAAACAGGATGCTGGGCTTGATGGATCCCTTGCTCCGACCCAGCATGGCAAGTTCATATGTTCTTATGCATGGCTATGCACAATATCCCTGAGCCACTGGGCTGGCCCAGCCATGCACAATCTTTTTTACTTGAGTCCCTTCCCAGCCTTTGCTAATGTATTGCTAAATAGTAAACATTTTAAAGCTATTAAAACATAATTCTGAATTGCAACATTGGCACTTGGGCAGATGAGTTTATAATGAGGTCACACAAACCTGGGACAATGTTATCATTAAGGCAATAGCAAACTTCATGCCCTCTTTTTTAGTGCATATAAAATCTTAAGACATATTGTCTTAAATTAAGGACCAAAATTCAGAAGCATCTCTCTCATCTTTTATTGACATGTTAGAAAAGAAGCTGCATTCTGTCTTAAAATGTACTTATTTATTTATTTATTTATTTAACATTTTTATATACCGACCTTCATGAAATAAATTCATATCAGATCGGTTTACAAATAACACGAGGGAAATAACAAAGTCAACCATATAACAAGAAATGAAAGTTACATATAACAAGGGGTATTAACCTGGAGGGCTAAGAAAGCCGGAGCGATAGAAGGCATAACTGAACAAATTAGATAATACAATAATATGAAGAGAAGAGGCATAACTGTATAGGCTACACTTGTCAGAGGGTTTAGATAGGAATCAGTGTCTGAACTAGTGAGGAATTGCTGGATCTGTATGTTAGGTGAAGGCCTGGATGAAGAGCCATGTCTTAAGTTTTTTACGGAAGGGTAAGCAGGGCATGGTTCTAATCTGAGTTCTGTGGACTTAATCTGAGTTTAAGTGAACTTAAAGAGAGTTCACTCTTAGACTGTGTGTGCATGGTTGGGAAAAGAGATTATTATACATAATTTTTAACTTAAAATTCAATGGGGCCTCTGTACAAAGCATTCTCTCCCTAGACACAAAATTTGAAACCCTTTTAATAGGTCAGGCACATTAAGTTTTATTCTTATATATAAACGGTGTTATAAAAGTGCAAACCTAGCACTGACCACCCTGGCTGCTTTACTCAGCTACACATACACCCATAAAACATTTATAATCTGTGCCTCTGCCACTAGATCAAAGCATAACGTTCAACGAAACCAAATTTAGAAACTTTACCCAATCCATCCCTCCCTTCCCACCTCAATTGAAAAAAAAATGTATAAATTCCTTAGGGGTGGAACAAAAACTATAATTATCTTACAGAGTTTAAAAAAAAATTACAGATGTATGCAGCAGTAGATAGGAGCTGCAGGGCCTCCAACCTAGTCATAAAATCTAGATATACTAGTAAAGAAAAACTGATTTTGAATCGGAGGGGCTTTTTGTTTAATTATTGAATTTACAGTTAAGTTCAAGAAGGGGAGTCAGACACCTGAGTTCTCGTGCCCTCTGTCGAGTCTCCCATAGGAACATTTTTCTAGGATTAGTATATCCTCCTAGTAGTTGGTTAACCAGTTCCTGAATCTGAGTAGATATGCTTTCCTTTGTATTTCCTGGTGAATGTGCTTCTAGCTAGCCTTTTTTGTTTTAGGAGATGGGAAACTAGTTTCTCCTTTATGGGCTCAATGTTCTTTACTGGGAGACCTAATAACAGTGCGGTCCAGTGCATATTTACATTAAAAGATTTTAAATAAAATAAATAAATACATAGTAATGGTCCTCTCTAAGAAGGTAATTTTCAAAGAACTTGCAGGGATAAATGTGACATAATATTGTAGCAATTTTCAAAAGTCTGTTATAATTAATTTCCCTTTTGCTATTTGTACAATAAAGTCTCAGACAGGGGGATGCATAGATTGGCTCACTTGGCGAATCCAGACACCTTTAGCCTTTATTCATTTGCAGAGCTGCGTGAAGAGTGGGGTATCCCGAGTAAAAATTTCTTTGCTTATCTGCAGGCTCACCATCAATGCTTGACCATTTGAAAAACTGACAATTCTTTGGTTTCTCTCTCACAGATGCCGAAGACGGCTTTCTTGATACCTCGCCTAAATTTAACAAAATTGCTGTTTGGGAGCGACAGATTCTCTCTGATCTGCCTGCCCCACACTTGCAACGTTTAGCTGCCAAGTGGTGTTAGGTTTTGTGGACCCTTGGCCCGAGGTGGGGTTGACGCTGAGGGGTTGGGCCCCGCAGGTCCCCACCGTCGGGAGGCGAGGCTGGCCGGGAACAGAGGCAAACAGGAACTTCACCAGTACCGGCCCTCGTTCCCCGCAGGTTGAGCCCTTGGGTGCCGGGGCCGGCTGGTCTTAGGCGCGCCTCTGTGTGGCTGGTCCCGGAGAGGGTAGGCGGCTGGAGGCAGAGAGTGTCAGTAAGGTTAGGTGGAGTGGAGGAGTAGCCTAGTGGTTCGAACAGCAGGCTATGAACCAGGAGACCAGAGTTTGAGTCCTGCTGTCGCTCCTTGTGACCTTGGGCAAGTCACTTTACCCTCCATTGCCTCAGGGACAAACTCAGGTCTGGATTTTCCTACAGTGCAGAGCTCTTTGAATTGTGCGGTAATGGGGGGAAGGCCTGCGATCGCACCACCGTGGTGTTATCACTGCCGGCTTTCGCACCCAATAGCGCCATCGTAAAAGGTGGTATCACTGGCAGTGATAAGGGTTATAGAAACATAGAAATGACGGCAGAAGAAGACCAAACGGCCCATCCAGTCTGCCCAGCAAGCTTCACACATTTTTTCTCTCATACTTATCTGTTTCTTTTAGCTCTTGGTTCTATTTCCCTTCCTCCCCCACCATTAATGTAGAGAGCAGTGATGGAGCTGCATCCAAGTGAAATATCTAGCTTGATTAGTTAGGGGGTAGTAGGGGTAGTAACCGCCGCAATAAGCAAGCTACACCCATGCTTATTTGTTTTAACCCAGACTATGTTATACAGCCCTTATTGGTTGTTTTTCTTCTCCCCTGCCGTTGAAGCAGAGAGCTATGCTGGATATGCATCTAAAGTGAAGTATCAGGCACATTTGGTTTGGGGTAGTAACCGCCGTAACAAGCCAGCTACTCCCCGCTTTGTGAGTGTGAATCCTTTTTTCTTCTCCCCTGCCGTTGAAGCTATGCTGGGTATGCGTGAAGTATCAGTTTTTCTTCTCCCCTGCCATTGGAGCAGAGAGCTATGCTGGATGTGCATCGAAAGTGAAGTATCAGGCACATTTGGTTTGGGGTAGTAACCGCCGTAACAAGCCAGCTACTCCCGGCTTTGTGAGTGCAAATCCTTTTTTCCACATTTCCTCTTGCTGTTGAAGCTTAGAGTGATGTTGGAGTCACAGTAACCATGTGTATGTTTATTGAATAAGGGTATTGTGTCCAGGCAGTAGCCATCATTCTGGCGAGTCACCCACTCTTCATTGGCGGCCTCTTGACTTTATGGATCCACAGTGTTTATCCCACGCCCCTTTGAAGTCCTTCACAGTTCTGGTCTTCACCACTTCCTCCGGAAGGGCATTCCAGGCATCCACCACCCTCTCCGTGAAGAAATACTTCCTGACATTGGTTCTGAATCTTCCTCCCTGGAGCTTCAAATCGTGACCCCTGGTTCTGCTGATTTTTTTCTTATGGTAAAGGTTTGTCGTTGCCTTTGGATCATTAAAACCTTTCAAGTATCTGAAAGTCTGTATCATATCTCCTCTGCTCCTCCTTTCCTCCAGGGTGTACATATTTAGATTCTTCAATCTCTCCTCGTACGTCATCCGATGAAGATCCTCCACCTTCCTGGTCGCCCTTCTCTGTACCGCTTCCATCTTGTCTTTGTCTTTTTGTAGATACGGTCTCCAGAACTGAACACAGTACTCCAGGTGAGGCCTCACCAAGGACCTGTACAAGGGAATAATCACTTCCCTTTTCTTACTCGATATTCCTCTCTCTATGCAGCCCAGCATTCTTCTGGCTTTTGCTATCGCCTTGTCGCATTGTTTCGCAGACTTCATATCATTAGACACTATCACCCCAAGGTCCCTCTCCTGCTCCGTGCACATCAGCCTTTCCCCCCCCATCGAATACAGTTCATTCGGATTTCCACTCCCCATATGCATGACTTTGCACTTCTTGGCATTGAATCTCAGCTGCCATATCTTCGACCACTCTTCCAGTTTCCTTAGATCCCGTCTCATTCTCTCCACTCCTTCCGGCGTGTCCACTCTGTTGCAGATCTTAGTGTCATCCGCAAAAAGACAAACCTTACCTTCTATCCCGTCCGCAATGTCGCTCACAAAGATATTGAACAGGACCGGTCCCAACACCGATCCTTGCGGTACACCACTTAAAACCGCTCTCTCTTCAGAGAAGGTTCCATTTACCATCACACATTGTCTTCTGTCCGTCAACCAATTTGCAATCCAGGTCACCACCTCGGCACTCACTCCCAAGCTTCTCGTTTTATTGACCAGTCTCCTGTGCGGAACCGTATCAAAAGCTTTGCTGAAATCTAAGTATATGATATCGAGTGCTCTTCCTCGATCCAATTCCTTGGTTACCCAGTCAAAAAAGTCAATCAGATTTGTTTGACAGGATCTTCCCCTGGTGAATCCATGTTGCCTCTGGTCCATCAATTCTCCAGACTGTAGATAGTTCACTATTCTCTCTTTCAGCAGTGACTCCATTACTTTTCCCACCACCGAAGTGAGGCTAACCGGTCTGTAGTTGCCAGCCTCCTCCCTGTTCCCACTCTTGTGAAGCGGGACCACCACCGCTCTTCTCCAATCACTCGGCACCACTCCCGTTTCAAGGGATCTATTGAACAGGTCACACAGCGGACCCGCCAGAACATCTCTGAGCTCCCTCAATATCCTTGGATGAATCCCATCAGGCCCCATGGCTTTGTCCACTTTCAGGTTCTTTAGCTCTTCCCACACATTTTCTACT
The DNA here is from genome assembly GCF_901001135.1 of Rhinatrema bivittatum. Classification (NCBI taxonomy): domain Eukaryota; kingdom Metazoa; phylum Chordata; class Amphibia; order Gymnophiona; family Rhinatrematidae; genus Rhinatrema; species Rhinatrema bivittatum. The sequence continues at coordinate 61,602,503 of NC_042618.1, forward strand.
GTAAAAGGATTTTCATCTATTCCATTTCCTTCCAGTTTCTTGTTGTGTAGAGATGGTCCTTCTCCAGGGTCTTCTTTAGTGAACACAGAGCTGAAGTATTCGTTTAATATTTCTGCCATTTCTTCGACTCTCTCCACACATTGATCATTATCACCTTTCAATTTCACTATACCACTTTGGACCTTTCTCTTTTCGCTGCCAGCGATGTTTCCGTCGCGTCAGCCCCGATGCCGCCCCGACTCCTCCTCTTCCGATGCCGACTCTGCCCCGATTTAGCTATCGCATGCGAAAAGTCCCTTTTCTCGTGCGATAGGGTTAGAAAATGATGCCCTTAGATTGTAAGCCCTCTGGGGATAGGGAAATATCTACAGTATCTGAATGTAATCCACTTTGAAGCGCTGCAAAAAGTGGAATATAAATCCAAATAAATAAATAAATAGGTATAGTTCAAAACCGAGGTACTCTCGGAGGGAGAGGGAGAGAAGGCCTCAAGGGGTGAGAGGCCACAGTAGCTCCAGGGACAATAGGGCAGGGCCACGTGGGAGTGACCCTGATGAGAGGAGGTGCAGAAGTAGAGGCTTGTGTGCTGAAGCAGGGCTAGAGCGGAGGATCCACTGTAGCAGGTACAAGTGGAGTAGTAGTGCAGAGGAGCTGCCTGCAACAAGGCAGCATAAAAACAGGAGCTTGCATTGTAGCAGTGCTGCGAGGTGCCCCGAGGAGCAGGGATACAGAGACACAGTCCAGGAATGTCACAGCGCTGAGCCAGGTCCTGAAGAGAGGACACACTGAAGCAGGATCTCCAATATAGAAGCACTAAGGCAGGCCCTGAGGAGCGGGAAGTTGCGGAAACAGGATCCCAGGTGTAGTAGCGTTGAGCCTGGCCCCGAGGAGCGGGGAAGCACAGAGACAGGTCCCAGGTGTAGAAGCGCTGAGCCAGGCCCCAAGGAGTGGGGAGCACCGAGACAGGATCCCAGGTGAAGAAGTGCTGAGATCCAAAGAGCAGGAACAATAGGTCCGAGAACTGGAGCAAGCATCAGAAGGAACCAGGGAACTCATTGCCAAGTCAGTTATTTATTTATTTATTTATTTAACAGTTTTTTTTATACCGACCTTCATAGTAATAACCATATCGGATCGGTTTACATTTAACAGGGAATAACTGGAGTAACAATTCAAGTAAACGAGAGCTAAACAATAGGAGGGAATAAGTCAAAGTTACAATCAACAGGGAAAGAGAACTTGGAAGCTTGCGACAAGCTGGAAGGAAGATAAGGCAGGAGAAATATAAAGTGTTACCGTAGGGTGTACGGTTAAATGCTTAATAGGTGCTTTAACCTGGAAGAGTCAGAGTTAGTGGTGGCTGGAGGTGGTGCTTAAGTAACCCGGGCCCATGATGTCATCAGCCGGGCACGAGCCTGAAGTTCCTGCCATTGGCCCTTTAAAGGGAGGACAGAAGGCGCGCGTGCGCGCCTAAGAAGGGCTGGCCGGGGTTGGAATGCTGGTTGGCGGCGTCCAGCTGCCACGTGGAGCACGGAGAGCCAGGAGGAACATGGCGGTAGCGGCTGGCTGCGAGTTCACCATGAGTAGAGAGCCAAGCATGACATGACGTGAGTTGAGCCGGCCATGGGCGGCCGCGGCCGATGGCCATAACAAGTGAAGTGCTGATCTGGGCACTGAAATCTCGCCGCAGCTATCGTCTTGTGCGTTTAAGCTGATTTACCAACACTATTTAGTGACTTATATGTGGGAAATCCAGTTTAAGTTACTACACCGATCTTATATTACTAGGGTTCGGGGTGTCTTGATGAAGCTATGGGATTCAGATCTCTGTCTAAAATGTAAAATTGTCCCAGGCGATCTTTGACATATGTTTACGGGTTATCCTAAATTACAGCCCTTTTGGCGACACGTCACAACTTATTTAGATGGGCTGCTGGGATGTCACATCTCTTGGTCCAGTAAATCTTTTTATCTATGCCTTTGAGACAAACAAGACCTATTATCGCAGGGGGGCCAGAAGTTCCTCATGGCTACCATCCTTCTCACTAAAAAGGCTATTTTGGTCATTTGGAAGTCAGAAGAGGCTCCTTCTTTTAAGCAATAGAAGGAGCTGATGACAAATACTGTGCAACTAGAATCATTTGAAAGGAGAGACTTGACATCCCACAGAGCTTTTCGTGCTCTTAAAGGCTATTTCATCTTCTGGAATAAAGTCCTTCAGAACTGGACATAATGTTTTGAACTATTGGTATCCTATCCTGCTCACCTATGGTCGCTTGTATGAGCGTGCTGCTCCCATTAGGTTATTTAAAATTTATTTATTTATTTATTTATTTAAAAACTTTTATATACCGGTATTAGTATGCATACATCATACCGGTTTACAATGTAACTTTAAAGGTAGAAATTACAATGAACAGGGAGGGCGAACAAGGTGTAAGAATGGATGAAAATGTGTGGTGTGAATGTGGTGTGTCTGATTTGTTTTTGTTTTTTCTGCAGGGTGTTATGGTTGTTGGGATTGTGGTGGGGGGAATAACAACTTGTAAACATTTTTCAGATTGTGCTCGATTGCCCATTGTTACTGTTTTATGCTCCTTATGCCTGTCTTCTGGGCGGGGAGGGGCGGGGCAGTGGGCGGGCCGGGACAGCACCATTAGATGCTGTTCCGGGGAAATGCGCGCCGGCAATCGGCCGGAGTGCAGAAGATATTTCTGCTCCAGAACATCCGCGCGCAGATGTTAAAATCTGGCACACGTGTGCATCACTATCACATTTTATAACAAGTGCGCTGCGATGTGCTCATGTTATAAAAACTGCGTGTCCATGTGTGCGCGCTGGGAACTGCACGCAAATGGACTCACGTGCACGCTTTTTAAAAAATCTAGCCCTTAATATGCGTGTTGAAGTAGTCCAGAAAGATGTTAGCATGAGCATGCAAAAGTTATCATCTCTAAAATGCAAATGAAAAAACATCATATGCAAATGAAGGTTTAGTGTGAGCATGATAAATAGTGCTCTCTCCATGCTATTTATTGAGCACTCACTAGCAACAAGAAATTTAAAACTCACCTTTGATCATGTTATTGAGGGGGTCCAGCTAACTGTAAGGAAAGGGCCTAAAAAATGTAGGTCATATACAGGAGACTATGCTGTATATATATATATACCTGTATCTATATATATGTATATATAACTGTATCTATAAGCCTTTGAGAATGAATGCATTGGACCCTATTTCTCTTTGCCAAAGCAAAGCACAAACACCACACACTTTTTTTCTGGAATGCTTGAACTTAAACACATATACTCACATCACAAATATGTCTTCCCAAACAGAACAGTTGCACCTCTCAGAGGCTCTTCAAGCAGGTTGCATACTGGTGTGGGAACAGTCTACAAGTTATTGGTATAATTGCTATAATTTCCGTGATTTGCTAGGCTAATGAGCACTGCAGATGTTTAGAGGACTGAGCATGAACAGCAGTTTTTGTTGGGGGGTCCAACTGCACTCCCTGGCTAGTCACAAATGCAAACAGTCTCCTTTCATTGGGGGGGGGGGCGCTCTCCAGGGACAAGTGACTAGCCAGTGTGCTCCCTAGTCCTTAGCCCCTTTTCCCAAGGTATCACCATGATAAGGGAGATGTGGAGGAGAGGGAGAGAGTAAGAGAGTAAGAGAGAGAAAGAGAGAGAAGTGACAGAGGAGGAACATCGACATACACTTGAACACTGTAAAAATAAATCTACCTTTATTTTACACAAGGAAAAGCTATTTCCAAGTAATAGATTACCACATGGCAAAGGATTTTGCTGTCTTTGACATTGTGAGTGTGACCAAAGACCTCTGTAGGCTTTCAGCAGCTTGTGGCCAGAGAGCAGTCTGAGCCTGAATCAGCGGCGGACTCACGATGTTGGACCGGCCCGGGTATTCGCTGCCCAGGCTGGCCCAGGACACGTCACGTGGTCTGCCGAGCGCTGCTCTGTCACAGCCGCGCATGGCAGACCACGTGACTGGAGCGATCGGCCCACCGGGGGATGCCCGATCCCCCGATAGGCCAATCCGCCCCGGGCCTGAATAGCTTCTATGAGCTCATCAATTGTTCTGATTGGAGTTCAGAGCTCATTTTTTGTGAGCACTGATGAAACAGCAGACTGTGTGGTCCAGCCCTTGCTAGGCCCACACTATATGTAAACCACCTCACAAGGTAAAGCCCCTCTTGCTGTAGTGGCCTAGGTCAGTGGTAAGAGAAGAAATGTAGGGGCTTAGGATGTAACTTATGAGGAAACGCCCTCTCCCCTACTGGGTAAAATAAGTTAGGGCCCAAGCCTCACCCAGTCTAGCCTTCCAGAGATTGGGAGGGAAAACAGGGATAAAAAGGAAAGGGCAGTTAAAGTGATGTTCAAAATAATTAATAATTTTCTTGTCTTTCAAAAGTTTTAGTCACAACACTTTTAAATATGGTATGTAAACAAGATTAAATCAACAAATAATTATCTTACTTTTCACTTATAAGAGCTCTTTGTTTCTTTTGTAGTTAACAACAACTACTTGGAATCAGTACTCGTTATATAACCAGGCACTCTTTGGCCTGGATTTATCAAAATGCACTAAATATCACATGCGATAGGAAAAGGGGTGTGTTTTATGGTAATAGGCTGTTTATTGCAAAGTGCACTATCTTAGCACTTTGCATAGTTATTAGTGCAAACTGCAATAACTTTTTCACACGTTGCAATAAGTGCCAGAATTGTTGTATTTCCTACAACCGAGAGAGAGAGAAAGAGAAAGAGAAAGAGAAAGAGAGAGAGAGAGAGAGAGAGACTGACTAACTATAAGGCCCTCATACTAGATAGGTATTTATAGTTACTCGAGGTGAGGTTTAGGTATTAGTGTAGGGGTTAGGGGCCACTTTGACATTCAAAGTGAGACGTACGAACAGAACAGTGCTCTCTTGTGAAGATTTGATGACCTTCGGAGTGAGGAAACTCACCCAAAGATGAGATCTGTGCAATGTTCTCTCAACCTAGCTTGATGGACTCTCTATTTTCAGAAGGTATTAGGGTTTGAACTGGAGCAAATGCCTGCCGTTAACACTTGTTATTTTCTTCCAAAAAGAACTCCTGTGGTTTCGACTATAGATTTTCAAGCCAATTTATCCAATTTTCTTGAAAATTCCACTCTTGATGTTTTGGAGAGGAACACTGTTTTAGCCTCCTTTATTTCCTCTGCTGATGTAAGAAATGTAATGTGGAATTATTTCCGTAAGTTCTCTGTTTCTTTTCACGGTCAAATTGCTAAGATATTTCCAGATCTTGCTCAAACTACTCAAGTAAAGAGGAAGAGCTTTCTTACCTTAAGACAAGAAGTTGTATCCATAGGCTTTTCTTTTGTACTTCGTTATCCTTGCAAATGCGTTATTAAGAGCGGTAACAAATGTTCTATCTTTTTTTTTGCCTGAGGATCTGAACTCTTTCTTAGAGGCCCGTAGGCTGGTAACCTCTTCCCATTTCCCTCAAAAATATTTCAGTCATTATTGTATAAATGTAACTACTAATCGGAAGCCGATCCAGTTGGCTGTGATACAGTAAAGACAATGAGAATCGGACGATCAGAAGAAGCCCTTTATTTCAATGCCCGACTCTGGCCGAGTTTCGCTCATAGAGCTGCCTCAGGGGCAATTCAATTAGCAGGACTTAAAATATGCCTGCAGGGCTGCTGTCTATAAGGCAGACACTAATGATATTGCGAAACTCGGCCAGAGTCGGGCATTGAAATAAAGGGCTTCTTCTGATCGTCCGATTCTCATTGTCCTAAATGTAACTACTGCCAGTACTATGTTAAGCCCTTTCTGGTGTATTGCTTATATAATTAGCTCCCTTTATTTCTTATGCCTCTTGTAACAAATATATCTGCTTGGAAGTAGAAGCCCTCATTGTATACTGTTTCTTATATATTTTCTTTTAATTTTTGTTATTGTCAGTGCTGAACTCTATGAGTTTCTTCCACAAAGAATTTGTCTTTGTTTGGAATCTAAAAATTCAATAAATAAATATTAAAAAACCAAAACAAAACAATTAAAAAGTAAGAAAACCATGTATCCTTTTTATTTACCTAATAAAAGCCAATCTTTATTATTTCATTCCAAGTGATATCTTCCAGTGTTCCCAAGGAAAATAACTAATTTCTAAAAACTAAACCTTCCCAATCTAACCATATATTTTAGATTCATGGTTTATTTATGAAGTATTAATCTCAAATACATGAGACAAGAAAGGGAAGATGATAAATATAAAAATAATGTTACCAAGTACTTTTTAAACTACAAAATCTTTGCTACAGTTAGTTTTGATCAACACATAACAATGCAAAAGTGTTGTGAGGTCTGATCCAGTTTTGTGTTTAAAGAGAGTATCCTTGCCAAGTAAATAGGGACAGTGATCAGCAGAAACAAAGAAGAGTCATAGCCTTAGGAAATGCATACAAGACAAATATCTTAAACTTACAAATGATGTAACCACAAAACAGGCAAAAGTTGATAGCAGAAAACCAACAATGAGAAAAAGGATTGTCTGGGGAAAACGCAAGGGCCAGAAAAGAAAGCTGGAATCAGTGTTTCAGAACTGCACACCAAGAGAGAGACAAATTCCTGGAAGCTAGGGGGAAGGGGAGGAGAGAGGGATGAGAGAGGGAGTGGATACAGCTCTATTCTGGCAAAAAGAAAGAAACAGACTAGTAAGATTTGAGAAAAAAATAATTATATTAGACAGCAAACAAAAACAACGCAACACTAGAAACACCAGTTAAAGTGGAAGAGGAGCAAACTTATGAAGTGAAAGAGTTGGTGGGTGGGAATCAGGAAAAAGACAGTGCTGTAGACAGCAGAAAGGAAGTTAAAAGATTTGACAGTTGACTGGGTAAGTCTTGACCACAGGTGGCACAAAATAATATCAGCAGGGAATGTGGAAGTGATCACACAAGTGCTGAAAAGGAAACAAAATCCCCAACAGGAAAAGATCAGCACAGCAACAAACATCCAGTTCCTTGACAGACTAATTTGTAGGCACAGGATGTTATAACCCAAGTACTGGCTCCCAGGGCAGTTAATATTACCTAGTTTCCTTTTGTCATTAGTACAGATGATTCACCCTGAAGCTGTCAGCTTGCTGGCTTGTGCATGGAGTAATGGATGCAGGGAGCCTGGTCTGTATCAAAGCAACAAGATCAGTTCATAGCTACAAGAATTTTTAATCTAAGACATACAGGGGTACATATTCAAAAGCTATTTAGATGGATTACAAGAGAGTTATCCGGTTATACGGTTTAGCTGCATATTTAAAAGGCTTAGCTGGGTAAGTTGGGGGCGTTCCTGAGGCGGGACGTAGGCGTTCTGGAGAGGAGCAGAGTTAGCCATTTAACTTAACTGGTTAAATCTACATGCACCATTCGGCAGGTCTAAAGTTAGCCAGATACCACATATCCGGCCAACTCTAACTTATCCGGGTATATTCAGCAGCACGGCTGCACTGCTGAATATCCCAGTTAAGTTAGCCAGATATGTGTATCCGGCTAACTTAGGGGGTCATTTTCTATCCCTATCACACGCGAAAAGGGACTTTTTGTGTGCGATAGCTAGATAGGGGCGGAGTCGGGATGGAGTCGAGGCAGCGTCACGACTGGAAGAGGAGGAGTCGGGGCGGCATCGGGGCGGACGCCGCAGAAACTTTGCTGGCGGCGAAAAGGTAAGACCTTTTATCGCCGCCAGTAGCGCGCCCAATAGCGCCATCTTTCACGATGGCGCTATTGGGTGCAAAAGCCAGCAGTGAGCAGTGATAACACCACAGTGGTGCTATCGCTGCCAGCTTTTGCAGGCCCCCCCCCCCCCCGCTTCCGTTACCACGCGATTCACAAACCGGTACGATCTTAGAAAATCCAGCCCTTAACTAGCCGCTGAGTGACTGAATATTTACCCCACAGTTTTTAGCAGTATTTCCTGCTAATAAATATTTGCAAGTTTGCCTAGAACTATTTTCACTCACAAAATTTGCCAAGCTTCCTAAAAATCTGGAAAAATGTCCCGACATAGCATCACTTACCTCTGTTCACACAAATTAGGATGTGGCCTCCATCTGAGAAACAAATCTTCAATTTTGGGCTCAGTTTGCAAAAAGGAGGAGGTGGTGGAAACAAAGCAGTAGCAGAATTCAGGAGCTTGTGGGACAAACACAGATAATCCCTTATTGGCAAGAAGACAGAAGCAAAACACTGGGGTAACCTGCATGGAGCAGTGTTTCAACCCAACACCGCATTGAAATGATTATATTGCTTCCAAGAAAGACATGGGGATAACATGCATGAACTAGCAGTAGCAACCTTAAATAGAAAGCACGAAAGTAATCTGCAAGAAGCAGCAGTTGCAACCCTAAACAAAAAGCACAGGGTTAACCTGCACAGAGCAGCAATTATAACCCTAAACAGATGGCATGGGAGTAAGAACATAAGAAGCAGGCCCAGTGCGACCGGGTGGGCATACCGAAGAAGGTGGCAGACCAGTGTCAGCAGGAGAGGCCGCAGAACCACCAGTGGAGTTCAACCCACCGGTGGCTAAAAAAGGAGCCGACGCTGGCGGCTAAAGAAGGAGCTGCTGGCCGCCAGCGGAGCTTAACCCACCAGTGGTTGAAGAAGAGATGCCACCGCTGGCTGAAGGAGAGGCCCGTGTTTTTGTGTGCGCGTGTGCCCACGTACAACTTCCACTCCCCCCTCCCTATGCAGGAAAGCCATTGGGCCATGGTGAAGCTTACCTCACCACAGCCCGACAACAATAGGAGGCCCTGTTTATATATGTGTAAGCTTGTATGTGTATGTGTCTGTGAGAGCATTTATTATTTATTTATTTATTTATTTATTTAAGGCTTTTTTTAATACCGACTTTCTTGATACAAATCAAATCAACTCGGTTTACATCGAACTAGGCAGTAAATATAATCAACCAAACAACAAGAGACAGTTTGAAGGAGTATAAAGTTACATTATAACAAGGGTGCCTTAACTGGGAGTAGGAAACAAGAAAGGGGGAACGAAGAAGCATGAGTGTGTGTCTGTGTGAGGACGCCTATGTGCTTGTGAATGTGTGAGAGCCTATGTGTGTGTTTGTGTGAGAGCCTATGTGTATGTGTGTGTCTGTGTGAGAGCCTATCTGCCTGTGAATGTGTCTGTGAGAGCCTGTGTGCTTGTGTGTGTGTTTGTGAATGTTTGTGTGCCTGTAAGAGCCTGCCACTCACATACATTCACAAGCTGCCACTCACATACACACATAAGCAAGTTTCCTCTCTCACGTGGAGCCTCTTCTCATTGTTTGGCCCAATAAGCCTGGCCTCCTCTTTTCAGCCCCTGCTGGCCTGTCCTCCGACGGCAGCACGCAGCATGTCTCCGCTCTTCAGTCACTGCCTGCCTGGCCTCCGGCAGCGGCACGCAATAGCACTCCTCTACCAACTGCATCGGCCTATGTGGGATGATTGATCCCCTGATCGGCCAATTCGCCCCTGGGAAGAAGGGAAGCACAACTGGGGCAGTGGGACACTGGGAGCCACAGCACACCTGCCGGTGCTTGGCGACACACCGGTTGAGACTTGCTGCCTTAGGGTGCTGATGCCACTTTTGGTGCCACTTTGCCTCTCATGATGCCATCAAGTGTTCATGTCACAATTGCTGGTGTTCTCTTTTTTGCACTTTGGGATGATTTTTCTCCTCTTGCTGCTTCTTTACTCCTCTCATGGTGCTTTGGAGAACACCTGCCAGTGCTGGAAGCCTGGTACACCCATGCCCCCTTTGCGGAGCCTTGGACCAGTATTATGCCACTTTTGATCCCACTTTGCTACAGTATAACTAGCTTGCAGTTCTTTCCCCCTTCTGAGGATTTCTTCTCACAAGTTTCAATAAAATTGTTAAGAAAAACACTGTTCTGGAGCCCAGAACAGACCTGGATGCTTCCCCCAGAGCTTTTTTTTTTTTTTTTTTTAATTCTTTATTTCTCATTTTCATTCCAATTTACAAAGAAATATATTTGAAACCTTCATACATACAATTACCTATATCCTAAATCCTAAATATACAGAAATAAGGAAATATTCACACATCAATATTCCTAAAGAATTTCAATTAATTTCCTTATATTAGGACTCAAGGTATAAGATCAAATAATCTCCAAAAGGAAATAAAAGATTACATTTTAAATTATACATTGTAACTCTTCCTAAAGGAATAATAGGAGGCTGAAGTTAAGTAACCAAGAATTTAAGGAGACATAATACGATAATAAAACACCTTATATTTGACCAACTATTTTTTATTTCTGGTCCCTGCATAGCTGCTCACTTGTCTATGTAGCACTTGTAGGAGAAGATTCTGCTAACGGCATCTCTATTGTAATTGTATTAGTTTGCTGTGATTCAATAAATTGTTGCAATTGATTAACCTGGTAAAATATATATGCTTGCTCTCCTTTCTTTAACTCACATCTACATGGAAAACGTAATAAAAATACAAATCCCAAGGAGACAATTTGCTGACGTAAGGCTAAAAATTCCTTACGTCTATTCCTGGTAACAGGTGCCAGATCAGGATATAACTTAACCACCTGGTCATGAAAAGTTATTGGAAATTTTTTAAAGTATTTTTTCATGACAGTAGCTACGTCTTGGGTAGTGACAAAGGAAACTATTAATGTATTCCTATGTACGACATCTAATGATGAATCTTCCAGAAAATTAGTCAAATCTACAGGGACTTGGGATCTATTAGTAAGAAAATAACAAGTATTTATTGGAGGAATTGCTTCTTCCACATAGGATAATTTATCCCTGAAAAATCTTTTTAGTGTTATATATGGAATTTCTCCCAGTACCTGTGGAAAGTTAGTTATTCTGAGATTTAAATGTCGCATCCTGTTCTCTAATAATTCCAAGCGTCTAGCACTAGCCATTTGGTCTTTAATTAAACACACATTTATTTGTTGCAATGATTTTAAGTTTTTCTCATTTTCAGTTAATCTGCGTAGTGTCTCATTGTTCTGAGTCTGAACTGTCAATAATTTCCCTTGAAATTCAGTTGTTACATTATCCATTTTCCTCTCCATACGAGCCATAGCATTACTCAAACTATTAACAGCTTCTAGTATCCTTTCAAGGGTTACCTGACCCGGTTCAGATGTTGACTGCAGTAAACTCTGGACTAATGGTTCCCCCTGTTCTGTATCCCTTTCGATCGGGATTTTCAGAACTTCACCATTTTCCACACTGCGTTGAACCGGAGGTAGGCGGCTATCCGGGCTGAGGGACGCTTCTTCCTGGGGGGTACCTGAATCTCCATTTCGTGTACCTCCAATGGAGTCCTCAGCTCCTCTCTCTTCTAGTTGGATTAAAAACTTGTTAATCTCCAGCTGAGTCAAGGCAGATGATGGGGGTGTCGAGGGATACACCCTTATCTTGCCTTTCCTTTTCGCCGGCATAGCAAGTCTTGATGGTAAATCCTTAACCTCGGTGAGAAAACAAGGAGAATTCAAATTCACAAAAATTTTGCCCAACTGCTTCTGCTTACCTTCTCATACTTCTCAAACTTCTCGAACTGAGTCGAACAGAGTTGCGCGCGCCCCTTGGGCGCGCGCGGCTTGGCGACGAGCCGGCGGCAGCAACGCGCCACAGGAGTGCGCCTTTTAAGATGTTCTTGGGCGCCTCCCTCTGACGTCAGGGTCGGCAGTCGGAGCTGGCACCGGAGGAGAAAAAGGCAAGTAAAGGCAATTTGCTCAGTTCAGGATAATGTCTCACCGTCAGCCTCGTTCACACCGCTGCAGGAGTGCGCCTTTTAAGATGTTCTTGGGCGCCTCCCTCTGACGTCAGGGTCGGCAGTCGGGGCTGGCACCGGAGGAGAAAAAGGCAAGTAAAGGCAATTTGCTCAGTTCAGGATAATGTCTCACCGTCAGCCTCGTTCACACCGCTGCAGGAGTGCGCCTTTTAAGATGTTCTTGGGCGCCTCCCTCTGACGTCAGGGTCGGCAGTCGGGGCTGGCACCGGAGGAGAAAAAGGCAAGTAAAGGCAATTTGCTCAGTTCAGGATAATGTCTCACCGTCAGCCTCCCCCCCAGAGCTTTTAATGGCAAACGAATTAACTAATGGAACGAATGAACAATTTTTTTGTTTTCATTTGGAAGCTAATGCAATGAATTTGGGTACCAACAAAATGAATTAACAAACCGAAACTAATTTTTTCTTCTGCACATCCTTAGTGTTTGACAGACTAGAGACAAGGTGAAGACAGACTAGAGACGAGGTAAGGCAAACTAGGCAGGGACTGTGGCTGAAGCAGGGGACAAGACAGACTGAATACAAGGCAAGGCAGACTAAGAAACTAGGCTTTGCAACAGCAGGTTTTTTATTTACTTACACACGATAGCTGGGGTAGCCGTTCCAGTGCTGTTAACTTCTTGTTCTCAGCAACCTCTTTTAGCTTCACTTCAGGGACAAGGTTGCTTTCATAACAATGCATCCATTCAAAGGTTGGAGCAGCTTGAACAGAACAAGGTGGTACTTGAAATCCATATGCAGGAGAAAACTGGAACAATCCTACAATGGTAAGTTTAGTAGTACGGGGCCCCCTAGCAGAGAGCTTGGAAACAAGGGACTGGTTTCCACGAACATCCTCCATGGCTTGGGGAGCAAAGCATGGGCCCTCCCACTAGACCCCTAGATCGAGACAAATAATGTACTTAGAGGTGGGAGAAAAAAACCAAGGACGTGTTCAGAATCCCTAATGATTTGGGGTTAGTTGACAACTTTGTCCTTCTGCATGCAAGAGGTTAGATGCATCTTCTCAATGTGCTGTTCTATGTCTATCAAACAATTAAATATTAAACAACAAAACAGCTACCATATAGCATACAAATCTACATATTGGTATGTCATGTGGCCCTTCTGAACCAAATAAAACATGAGAACCCTTTATCAAATCATTGAATGCATATTCTAGATGGGAGGACTAACAAAGGGGTCATTTTTTAATGGGATCGCACGCGAAAAGGGACTTTTCGTACGCGATACCCAGATCGGGGCGGAGTCGGGGCAGCTTCAGCACTGGAAGGGAAGGAGTCGGGGCGGCACCGGGGCAGACGCAGAGGAGATATTGCTGGCGGCGAAAAGGTAAGAACCCTTATGGCCGCCAGTAACGCGCCCAATAGCACCACCTTTCACAGTGGTGCTATTGGTTTGTGAAAGCCGGCAGCGATAGCACCGCGGAGGTGCGATCGCTGCCGTCTTTCGCAGGCCCGCCCCCCATTTCAAACCCCCTGCCCCCCGTTACCGCTGGATTCTCTAAGGTCTGCGACCTTGGAAAATTCAGGCCAAAATCTGTGTTAAGTGCACACTTAGATGTAAAATATTGTAATCGAGCTCAGCTGGCTGCAGATAACCAAAATGTGCACAGTACTTGACATATTATCACGGGCTTCCGAGACTGGGCTCCTCCAGCCCTTCCAATTCATTGACTAATTAGCATGACAAAATTACTTAGCCATATAAAGCTAAATAGCAAGAGCATGCTAAATTGAGCATACTCAGTTCTCTTTTCTTCTTGACTCTTCCTGTTTTCTTCCAAAGAATATACAAATATACCTGGCATATGAAGATTGTTTATCAAGGAGGGGAGAAGTGAAAAGAGCACAGAGCTCCAGGAAAGTAGAAAACTGGCATGATTGTGTTTATAACCATCCATGTCAGTAAGGCTCTTCAAAGAGTAGCGTGAGAGGACATGGTTACAGAGAGAAGGAAGAATGACAAGGAAGAATCTGACTGCCTTAACTCAGAAGGACAACATCTGACCATTTCTTCTCCACACTATCTGTTATGTAATACGGAGTGATAAAGTGGGGATTAGAAATAAAAATTAAATTACCTGTGTTTTTGTTGTTGTTGTTTTGAAATCTTTTGGGCTGCTGAGGTGAGCTGGGGCAGATTATAGTTTTCGGGAGAATCCCGGGCAAACCCCTGGCACTCCAGGAGGTCAGGCCGTCAAAGTCGGAGTAACAATGATGTCACTTCTGATTTTCATGGCTGAGCCATGATCAAAATAAAAAGTTAAACATGAATGGGAAAACATAAAATGAAAATCCCAAAATTAAGGTTGGGGACTCCTAAAGACATCCCCACATAAGTTTCAGAAGAATGGTCCTGGCACTGTTTAGTATAAAAGCACTTAAAATAGCCCAAATTAAAATAAAAGGAGAAAAGGGGACATCAAAGGAGATGTCCTATGCACATAATCTACCTAAAAAGTAATTTTTAAAATTTAAATTATGCAAAATTACAGCATTTCTAAGTGCACAAATAAAGGGATTAAAAGTATCTAAAATGACCAAAATAAACTGAAATCAACATATAGAGCATCAGAATAATATCCAATGAGCAAACAAGCTTTTATTTGTTTAAAAATTAAAAGAGGAACAAGTTAAGCATTACTCTAGCTTTATCTCTTTTGAAAGATAAATAGTTAAATAGAGGCAAAAATCATCAGGGACTTTGTCAAGCACCTTTAGAAGGTCTGGAGAATCATTTCTGATGGAAAAATAATTTTAAAGTTCAACTTTTTTGTCAATTTTAACTTCAGTCCAGACACTTTTGGCTAGTCTAATCTGGGTTTTTATTATAGCATAACAGTGCAGAGTGTAGGATTCTACATAATTTGGAACGCTCAGGCAAAGCCATTGCCATGGTAACCTGCACGAACCATATATTGATACAGTGTGAAGCGGTTGGCGGAAGGACACTAAAGCTTCTCTTGGAGTCTTTCTCTCAGAGAAAAAGTCAGTAAAAATTCTTTCTTTTATCCAATGACAGTATCAGGAGGTTTGGGAAAATTCAAGCTGCCTAAGTGGCATTTAGAAACATTCTTTGGCACTATTTTGTCTTATGAGGTTACTAAAAGCAAGAATATAGCTCGAAAATAAATTTTGTTACAGAATGCATCAAAGGTGTTGTTATGCTGACTTTCTGTCACAGAAGCTGTTAAAGTTCCCAAATACACAGAGGGGCTGATGCAATAAGATGCGCCCTGAAAACAGGCGCTCGTATTGAGTGACCGTTTTCCATATCACCTGGGTGCTTGATGTAATATTTAAATGACAAGCAGAGTTAAAAAGGGCATCTAACAGCAAACTGAGCGTCTGTAGCTCTCAATAGTTTATTGCATCAGGCGCCCAATAGCAATGGGCGCTCAATACAAGCATCCGTTTTGATCCTGCTTCTATTTTTGCTATAATTCACTTCAGCAACCTCAGCGAAATATTGGGCGCCCCTTGCTATCGGCATCCAAATTGTGTGACAATAAGAAAAGTGTTTGGTTTTGGTTTTGTTTTTTAAATGAAGTGAAAATATACAATTATTTTTCTCCATAAAATGTCACAATGGGCCTCATTTTCCAATATCGCATGGTATCCCAGGCGATACCAAAAAGGGGTGTTACCTTATGCTAATAAGCATGTGTATTGCAAATTGTGATAACAGCTATGAACCATGCTCTTAGTGCAAGTTGTGTTATTAACCCAATTTGGGCTACCTTGCCAGTATATATTGTGGTTCATGATGTTTCTGGACAGCAGGCTGGTGAGGGGGGGGGGAGAGGGAGAGGGAGAGGGGGAGAGAGAGAGAGAGAGAAAGCACCTTGCTATAGTGCTGCCTCCCTAGACAGGTATTTGTATCCCTATGGGAGGCCCACCTTGTAACTCGAGGTGGGGTTTAGGTATGAGTGTAGGGGGTTGGGGGCCACTTTGACATTCAACATGAGACTTACGAACAGAACAGTGGTCTCTTGTGAAGATTTGATGACCTACGGAGTGAGGAAACTCACTCCAAGATGAGATTTGGCCAATGTTCTCTCCACCTAGCTTGATGGACTCTCTACCTGGGTAACAACAAGCTAGGTGGAGAGAACATTGGCCAAATCTCATCTTGGAGTGAGTTTCCTCACTCCGTAGGTCATCAAATCTTCACAAGAGACCATTGTTCTGTTCGTACGTCTCATGTTGAATGTCAAAGTGGCCCCCAACCCTCTACACTCATACCTAAACCCCACCTCGAGTTACTAGGTGGGCCTCCCATAGGGATACAAATACCTATCTAGGGAGGAGGCACTATAGTAACTCTCTCTCTCACTCTCTCAAAACAGGCTGTCTGGAAACATTGTGAACTGTGATAAACCTCTAGCACACAACATACCACAAATGAAAGAGGTATAGCTATTGGCTGTGCTAACACTGCAGCTGTTTCATGGCACACAATAACTCTTTCCTACTTTACATATACTCCACCCCCTGAATACACAAATCACATTAGTGGAATTATCACCCACAGTAACTCCTTGGAAAATGATCCCCAATGATATTAAGGGGGAGGATACACTTATCACAACACAGAGGGGCCAATTTTCATAAGAGCTTATGCTCCTAACTTTTGGAGTTGGGCTTCTAAATAGGTCTTTTTGAAAATGTACTAAGGCTGAGTGCATAAATTTATGTTCCTAGTTTCATTTGGCTCCTAAATTTAGGATCGTAAAAAGTGAGTGGTTACAGGGGCAGGGTTAGCGTGGAGAAACAATGTTAGCCTCTATCACACGCGAAAAAGCCCTTTTCGCGTGCGATAGCATGCTGGGGACGGAGTCGGGGCGGCGAGGGGAGGAGTTGGGGTGGCGAGGAGGCGGACTTGGCAGTGTCTTCGCTGGTGGTGATGAGTAATGTTATTGTCATCAGTAGTGCGCCCAGTAGCGCCAACTTTCACGGTGGCACTATTGGGTGCGAAAGCCAGCAGCGAAAACACCGCGGTGGTGCGAAGGCTGCCAGCTTTCACAGGCCTGCCCCCCTGCCCCCTGTTTTCGCTGGATTCACTATTCTGCGATAGATGAATTTATTCCAACTCCGATGCTAGAGTTAAATTTGCCGCATTAAAAAGTGTGCATTGGACGATGACGCCCAGCACATTACTCTATCAGGGGTAATAGCTAATGTCCTCATCTATATGCAATTAACATCTGACGGTTGCTATCAGGTTCATGTTTGTTAGGGCATGCATTTTAGACGCACTGTAATCTCTAGCACATCCAAAACGTGCATCTAACTCTAACACATGCTAGACCGGGCTCACTTTATTGCATCAGACTCAGAGAAGGAACTTGGTTAAGCATACTTTATTGTAAGAATGAATGAGTGACGGTATAGTTTGTAGAGTTTGCTATTAAAATTTTCAGAAATCCAGGTAAGAGATAAGAAGGCCAGTTAGTTAATTGTAGAACCAGCTGATATCATGGGAATTAATATTCAGCTTTATTAGTCAGTTGTTTGAGAGTAAATACTTAATTTTGCTGACTAGGCATAATTAAGGAAAAAAAAACCAAAAACAAAAACAGACTTTTGAAGAACTTTCAACACAAACTCAGAGCTGAACTGCCCTGAAAACTTCTAGTGAGTTTTAACCAAACACAGCACTCGAAGCATAAAGAATGCAGAGTGGGATTACTCATTTATGAATTTGGTCATAAATCAATTCTAAATGTACCCTGAATAGACTTTGAAATCCCTGTACTGTGGCAGAAACACTTGAGTGGATAGCATTAAAAGTGCTGAGGGAAAAGGATACGATAAATATAACCCTGCACTAGAGCTAATTAAAGGGTTTTATATTTAAAGGGATCATTGAATCTATTCAGGATTCCCTGAGCAAGACTAAAAAATTAAAAAATAAGTTTCCCTAAAAAAGATCATATAAAGCACTTCTGAAATAATTATTATATGAGGAAATTTCCAAAGTTTGTATGTGAGAAGTATCAAATAATAGAAATTATTCACATACATCCTACAATAAGGATAGACATCCTTACTGAGTCTTAAACCCTCATTCTTGGGGAATAAAGTTAAATATTTTGAGACTTACAAAATATCTCTTATCAGGAGGGATAAATCCTAAATCAAAGATTATACAATTCAGTCCAATAAAAATTAACAAGAGCTGTTGTAAGCAACAAAGAAGAAAGACGCTCTGTATGATTCTTTTCATTTATAAATCCTCACACATACGGTAAGTCCCTCTGTGTCCTTAGTGCTAGGGATTATTAATAATCCTTTGCTTTTGCAACCTTAGCTAGCAGAAAGTTTACTAAGCTGGCTGGACCACATTAAAGGGAACATACTAGTTTAATTTTCAGAAGATTTGCGCAATAGTGTAGACAGCTTCTCTCCCTTTTATTTGTTATAGTATAGCGTAGAAGGTCCAGATCCAGATAACCCCCCCTCAGTTCACCCAGATCTCCCACGCAGCCAATACTATACCATAAACATGACTGATATCATTTATGCAAGATAATTAGCAGGTGTAAGGTTACAGAAATAAGTTGCCAAATGTGCTGCGCT
This sequence comes from Rhinatrema bivittatum, assembly GCF_901001135.1. Classification (NCBI taxonomy): domain Eukaryota; kingdom Metazoa; phylum Chordata; class Amphibia; order Gymnophiona; family Rhinatrematidae; genus Rhinatrema; species Rhinatrema bivittatum. The sequence goes on from NC_042618.1 coordinate 61,620,942, forward strand.
TCCCGGCTGCGTTGGCTCCGCGGCCGGGCCCGCTCACATGGTGCGACCGTCTACCAGCTCCTCCCTGACTCCCAGCTCCACTCGGTTGCAGCTCCGACGAGCGTCCCCGGACTCTCCATGGCCTACTCTCTCGCAGCTCTCCTCGCGCTAGGGATCGGCGTGCTCCTCGGTGTCGGCCCCGCCCCCTGGCGCGCGCACGCAGAACTCTCGCTCATTTAAAGACACTAGCGTGGGAAAACCCCGGACCGCTCCCGATCCTGATGTCACTTAGGCTTGGTATATATACACCAGCCAGGCCCCTAGCTCAGGACCTTGGCAATCGGCCGGATTTACGAGCATAACCTTTTTAAAATCCGGCCCAAAACCTTTACAGAGACAAAGATGCAGAAGTAAAGAAAGGAAAGGCAAAGCCAGGAAAAGACAGTACATACATACTGAAAGGAGACAAAGAAAGAGAGTTACAGAAAAAACAAGGGGGAAAAACAGGTACAAGAAATGTGGTTATATCACAAGATAAAAAGGACACTAAGAAATACAAAGAAAAGTCAAACAAAAGGAAAATAACATTAAGAACATTGTTCAATCACCTTGAGTCACATCTATAGAAACTTCTGTTTCACCTGAAAGAGAAGATTGTATAGGAATAATAAAATTCTTCATATAACCTTCAGATAAAGGTTAAGATTTTGAGATCTCATATTTATGTGGCAAAGGGGGTCATTTATCAAAGTGCTTTATGGCTTTTTCGCATGCACCCCCTTGAGCACGCATGTATAAAATCCAGGGTCGGCACGCACAAGGGGGTGCACAGTTGTGCAACTTGCGCCCGCTGAGCCGCGCAGCCTTCCTCCATTCCCTCCACCCCCCCCCCCCACCTTCCCCTCCCTAACCCGTTCCCCAGCCCTACCTAAACCCCCCCTTACCTTTGTCCTATAAGTTGTGCCTGCCTTCAGGCAGGCGTAGATTGCGCACGCTGGCCGATGGCCGGCCCGCAATCCCAGGCACAGTGGCAAATGGCCGCTGTGCCTGGAGGCTCCAGCCCCGCCCCCTTCCCACCCCTTTTTTTAAAGCCCTGGGACATACGCGCGGCCCAGGGCTTGCGCGCATCGCCGAGCCTATGCAAAATAGGCTCGGCGCGCGCAGGAGCGGGCTTTCGGAGTTATGCGTGTAATATACGCGCGTAACCCTTTGAAAATCCCCCCCCCCCCCCGTTATTTTTAGACACTCTCAGTGACTCCAGAGTATTTCTTTGCACCCACTGAACCCATCAAGAGAACCAGCCCCCTCTGCAAGGGGGACATAAAGGGAAAAGAACTGTGTATTAAGGACACTTCAGCTACTCTGGGCCATGAACATGGACTTTTCCCACCCACTAACAAAAGATCTAGACCCTGGGGGAAAGGGAAACATGTTAGAGCTAGCCAGGAGAGAACTCAGCCCAGAAATAACAATAAATAAGTTTATGGTCCCACCTGTGCTGAACTTGCACACCAGGATGGGGTTACAGCCGCATCAGGAAAGCAGTTGAACATATGTGAAGGTTGGGTCCAGAAGCAGGAAGGAGAAGGTGGGGGAAAAAGTGTGTGTGAGAGTGAGGCTGTGTGTGTGTGTGTGTGTGTGTGTGTGTGTAAAGAAAATTCACAAATATCCCCCATCCCCCAGCATCTCCCAGCCCCTGGGGGCCTGCTGAGCAAAAGCTGGGGTCTGAAGCAGTATTAGCCATCAAGAATGTTTTAAAACAGTAATTATGTAAACTGCCGTATAATTATCCAGTCAAAGAAATTAAGACTACTGTGTGGTTTTCCTCAGCAGAGTCAAAAAGTAATTACAGGTTTGGTTGGCAAAGGGAATATTAAAATCCTACTGACAGCTCCGTCGTCAGGCTTGGGTGGAGTGAAGGAAAGAGTCCATGGCTGGACAGATGGGTAGGAATTCAAAGCAACATCAAAGAGTCAAAACTCGTGTGCTTTGCATCAGCACGATATATTGCAAGAAATGTTTGCATCAGAGGGGGTAGCCCAGACTGGGAGACATAAACCTAGACTGCAAGTCCTGTTTCTGTCGCTGACACTCACTATCATCTTGGGCAAGGACTGGTTCTCTCTGTGTCTCAAGTTTACACTCAGCATGTAAGCTCTTTGGGGCAGGTGTTCATAATACGTCTATGTGATTGGTAGCATAGCACCTTGGTTTTAAGTATATAGAAAAGTACATTCAGAACTGTAGTATGTGCACACATTTTTTTCCCATCAGTACCACACTCATGCTTTCTGAGGGCAATTTTCAAACCCATTCTGATTCATGTGCATAAATGGACTCTCTGAAAATTGCCTACCTGAATGCATCTAAGGATACACTTGATGTTCCACCACACACATAGAATTTTTGCTGCATTTAGGGGAGGCGTTGCCAGGGGCGTGTTTTGGGCAGGACCAGAAAACAGATGGGAGGGTTGGGCCTGGAGATAGGAAGGGGGGGGGGGGGGAGTGCTGGGTAGGGGAAGAGAAAATGTGTGTGCAGGAGAGAGAGCGAGTCAGGGAGGAGAGAAAGCTCATGTGCACCTCACCACCCCCGACTAGTCCGTGCCAGTTTCAGTTGAGGGGAAGGGGAGTGAAAGTTTGCATATACATCTCCTCCCTCTTATCAATGCCAATCTAAGTCAGGGGCTTTGCTCACCACTCCCCCCCCCTAGTCAATGTCAACCTGAGCTGGACAGGAGGGTGCAAGTGCCTCCCCCGCCACCCCCACTCCTCAATCTGGTTGGCATTGGAAGCAGACCCCGCTAGATCTTGTCAGTACCAGAGAGGGAAACACCTTCCCCTTCCACTCCTCTTGATTTTGTTGACTTTGGAGGGCCCCAAGACAATTTAAGATGACACTACCCCAGCCGTTATCCCGTGACACTGAATGTCATGGGAAATGAAGTGGGGATGCCACAATGTGACCATTAGGGAGGTGTGAGCTATTCAAACCGGAACGCAATCCAGCCTGGATTGCGTTTGTTGGAAAAGGCAGATTTCCCTGGAACCTGTTATGAAAAATTCATCAAAGTTTCCCCTGCGGATCTCAGAGAAATCCAATCTTGAACTGAGGTAGCTTGAAGCAGACCTGTAGAGCTGAAGAAATCCACTCCAGGTCTTTTGCACTTTTTTTTGCTGCAAATGAAGCTTTTGCTTTATAAGATGCACGCCAGACCAGTTTCAGAAACCTGCAGATATTGGTGTTGCCAGCTCTCCAGCATTGTCTTAGGCATATCCAGTAATTAAAGACTAACCTCCAGGATGGTGCAGCAAGCAACCTTGGAGAAATCTCATAGGGAATTAAAATAAAACCAAATAAAATGAAAGGAAATAATGAATGGTGAATCAGATTTATCTTAGCAGCTATTCATTAGTCTCATTTATATCTTCTGAGCAATGTTGTTTGGTTTGCCATGTTAAGCTAAAAAAAAAAAAAGTCAACATGAGCAAAGATGCCCAATTCCAGGCTACCCAGCTCCTATTTTGTAAACACAATAACATTTATCTAGTTATTTTTTTAGTCTAGTGAATTCATTTTAGATAAATCTGCCATTTTGTTAATTTTACAATTTCTTTTAATTTTGTTTTTGTTTAAAAAACTGAATGGAATTAACAAACCCTAATAGACACACATGGAAACCATTTAAATCTGCATCAAAAGGTAAAGCAAACCCATCACCCTTTCAAAAATAAGCTAGAAAGCTTCACTGATGAGGTTCCAGTCTAGTTTTCTGTAATATGCTCGAATGTCGCACACACGTGAAAACTCTGACACATACACACGGGTGCATGTTGTGTACTGGGGGCAAACTATGAGTGAACTTTTCTCTCCAAAGTAAATCAGTGTCAGCAGTAAGCTCTGTCCTTACAGCTGCGTGTTGGCTGATGAAACCTCCAGGAATAACCAACCAGAGCCGTCTACCTTCTGCAAAATGTTTCATGGGTTTGTTGAATTGGATGACTTACCTCATTTTAAAGAATTTTGTGTACATCCTCTGGGGACCACATGAGGAATTAGAGAAAAACATCACAAAGAATTCCAAAGAATGTTAGAACCCCCCCTTCCCCCTCAAATAATCCCATCTGTAAAACGTCAGAGCCCAGAATGTTTCCACATATGGGGTATCACGAACATTCAGTAGAGGGGGTTTAATTTTCAAAATGATGTCCTGCATTCTGTACCTTGGGGAAACTGCCATATTAAACTTGCAGGTGGAAGTTTCACCCACTTTCTAAAATAAAAGCAAGTCACAGACTGGAAGTGGTTGAAATGATTTCTGATGGACTGATATATTCTACACTCTCACTATGGAAATATGATTTTTTTGGGATAGAAAAAGTCTAGCATATTGTTCTATGAATTGTTTTTATTTTTGTATTTGTGTACTTCCCTTTGAATTTTATATTCTTAGGTTTTCATGGCTTAGATATAGAGTAATGTGAAAAACAAATAAGAAAATCACCACTAACCAGGTGTAATCCAAAAATATCAAAAACATACAAAACCCAGTTATCAAAAAATAATTGAAGGAAGGGTTGCTAGTTTCATATAATGCTTTTTAACGACTGCCACCAACCTAGGTTGACAGGATTATAATCTGTTTTTATAATAATCAACTAACCAACCTCCTTCCATCCTAATCTTTTATTTTTTGTTTAAATCATATTATTTTTTATTGTTCAAAGTTAACTTTGAACAATATTTAGAAAAAATACTTAGAGATTTTAGAAACATTTTTAAAAATCTAAGAAAGTTTTTTTGATAAAAAAAAAATGACAATATGATTTAAATTAAAAAAAAAAAAGATTAGGATGGAAGGAGGTTGATTAGTTGATGATTATAAAAACAGAGTATAACCCTGTCAACCTAGGTTGGTGCACATGTGGTATCCTCCTCAATCATCCCAGTTAAGGATAAAAGCCAAAGCAGGGACCCTCACATTCTGGAGATGAATGAATGGCTACACAGATGCTGTGGACATGAGGGTTTTGGTTTCCTGGATCATGGGATGATATTTCAAGAATTGCTGAGCAGAGATGGCGTCTTCTTATCGAAGAAGGTGTACAGTGTCTTTCAACGTAAAATGGCAAACCTACTGAGGAGGTCTTTAAACTAGAATCATCGGTGATAGGTGAACAAAACCCTAAGGTAAGTAAAACATTAAATACTCTTATAGAAATGGGAAATATGGGAAAAATGACTATGGGGTAGATTTTAAAAGAATCTACCCCATGAGGGCACACCGGGCATGCGCTACCCGGTGTGCCCTCATGGATGCCTGATTTTATAACAGGTGCGTGCATGTTATAAAATCGGGGGTCGGCGCTTGCAATTTAGGAGCAGCCTGTGAGGGAACTTCCCTTCCCCCTACCCTATCCTTCTTACCCCTTCTCCTAACCTTTCCACCCCCCTAGCCCTATTCTAACCTTCCCTGACCTTTATCGTACCTCTTGCAATGTGCCGGCACGCAATCCTCCGACACAGCAGCAAATGGCTGCTGTGTCGGAGGCCCCTGGCCCTGCCCCGCCCCTTTTTCAAAGCCCCGGGACTTAGACGATGGATTTACGTATGTAGGGCTTTAAAAATCCGGCCCTGTGTATACTAATGCTCATAGTATGGAGAATAAAGTACCAGATCTAGAGGCAGTCATAGAAGAAGTTGATTTAGATATAATAGCTATCCCAGAGACTTGGTACACAGAAAACCTTGATTACAATATAGTTATACTCGGCTACAATCTCTATTCAGGAAAGACCGAGTAGGAAGGAAAGGAGGAGGTGTGGCATTATATATAAAGAACAGTATTAAAGGAACAGCAATGTTGGTCTTATGAGGTAAGGAGGAGGCACTGTGGGTTAATCTGGAAAGAGGGAATGGGACATCTATTTATATTGGTGTAATATATAGCAGCGGCATAGTTAACATGGGTGGGCAGTAGGCGTACAGGTCTGAGCCCTACTAATTGTACCCATACCCATCAATAATGCCTTAGAGGACACATGATAAAGAATTTCTCAATCCAACAGCTGTTATGCATCATGAGTGAAACTTTAAAATATTTTAACTTATTTCAAGCACAAACCAACATTAAAAATTTCTTATTAACCTGTATTAATTTTATATTTATTACATTTATAAATGCACGAGAATATCATGTAAAAAAAACAAAGAAAATAAACATCAGATCCAATCATGTAATAAAACAAATATCAATGTATTCTTTCATGAATCTCTTTCTAGTAAGGCAGAGATCATCATAACTACAATCAAATAGCAATAATCATAATAATCACATGAACGAGTGCAGAGCAGAACTAGGACAGTTCACATTACAACGGAACATGCAAGAAATATATATATATTCTAATTCTGGTGTCACCTCAGCAAAGCAAAATCCTTCCACTGCTAAACACTTTCTGAAGGAACACAAACCCCTGCCAAAAAAAACTAAAAACACATAGGGGCAGATTTTCAAAGGGGTACACGCGTAAGATACGCGCATAACCCCCGAAAAGCTGCTCCTTCCACCCCCTGCGTGCCGAGCCTATGTTGCATAGGCTCGGCGGCGCGCACAAGCCCCAGGATGCGCGTAAGTCCTGGGGCTTTCCTGGGGTGCGTGTCGGGGGCATGTCGCGGCCGGCGTGTCATCTGGGGGCATTCCGGGGCAGGGCCATGGGTGTGGTTCCAGCCCAGGGGTGTTTCGGGGGCTTGGCCGAGGCCTCCGAAACTGCTTCCCGGCTGGGGAATGGCGCGCCAGCAGCCAGCTGGTGCGCGCGAGTTACGCCAACTTTTATAATAAAGGTAGGGGGGGTTTTAGATAGGGCTGGGGGGGGGGTGGGTTAGGTAGAGGAAGGGAGGGAAAGATGGGGGGAGGCGGATTTCGGAGCAGCTTTGGAGGGAACAGAGGCAGGCTGCGTGGCTTGGTGCGCGCAGGCTGCCGATTTTGCACAGCCTTGTGCGCACCGACCCCGGATTTTAAAAGATATGCATAGCTACGCACGTATCTATTAAAATCTGGCGTACTCTTGTTTGGCCGGGTGCGCAAACAAAAGTACGCGTGCGCTTACTTTTTAAAAATCTGCCCCCTAGAACCTTGCCATACCATACAATCACAATACTAGCTCTCAGGAGTCAAACAGCACCATTATTTATGAAAAGGCAGCAATACAAATATTGTACAGGCCCTAGAACAATAATACATCATCTACTGGGCAAAAAGAATAAGCCGGACTGCGACAAATCCTTACAGAAAAAATAGACACCAGCAGAAATACTGCACCTCAATCACACACAGGCAGAACACAGACCCACCCTTAACTAATACAGATTAGAGATGTGAATCGGTACCAAAATCAGTTCCTGTTTCAGATTCGTGGACTATCGGGAAATTATTTTTCCCGCGGTCCAATCGTTGGGTTTTTTTTATTGGCTGCGCCGAGCCAATAACCCAAAAACACAGCCTGACCCTTTAAAATTAATTCTTTAGTATCCCCCCCACCCTCCGGACCCCTCCAACCCCCCCCCCCCAAATTTTTAAGTACCTGGTGGTCCAGTGGGGGTCCCAGGAGCGTTCTCCCGCACCATTTTTAAAGATGGCGCCGGCTGTCCATTTGCTCCTATCATGTGACAGGGGCCGGCCAATGGCACGGATACCCCGTCACATGCTAAGGGTAAAGGGCCATCGGCGCCATTTTGTTTACTGGCAGCCGACGGCCCGAGAGTGGGAGAACGCTCCCGGGACCCCACTGGACCACCAGGTACTTAAAAATTTGGGGGGGTTGGAGGGGGTCCGGAGGGTGGAGGGATACTAAAGAATTAATTTTAAAGGGTCGGGCTGCATTTTTGTGTTACTTTTAAGTGCCCTTTCTTCCTGCCCCCCCCCCCCCCCATAATGATAAGAGAACTCACAAAATTAATCGTGGGGTTTCCTATCGCTATCGGGGATCCCCCGATAGCTGACGAGATTGAAAATATCGTCCAATATTTTCAATCGTCAGATAAACGATTCACATCCCTAATACAGATTTAAAGGGCTATACAGACAAGAATGGACAATATACTAGTATAGGACAGTAGAAAAGGCCAGACTAGCACAGGACTTAATACAAGACAGACAAAGTAACACAAACCAGAGAACATAGAACATAGAATCCCAAAGGCAAAACCATAGAGAGCTCAAAATTGAGCCTTTGAATTCCTTTCTACTATAAAATAGATTGAAGTTCTGAAAGCTAGGGCTGTGGAGTTCAAAGCCTAATTCACTCTCTGTGGTCCTATCCTGAGTGCTGCTTGGAATAATGGGGCAGATTTTAAAAGGGTTACGCGTGTAAATCCTCAGGATTTACGCACATAACCACTCCTGTGCGCGCCAAGCCTATTTTGCATAGGCCTGGCGACACGCGCAAGCCCCGGGACACGTGTATGACCCGGGGCTTTGTGAAAGGGGCAGGGGCGGGACCAAGGCCTCCGGCTTTTCTTAGATTGGCCAGCGTGGTGAGTCAGCACGACCTGTCACAATACGGTGTGCTTTTAACGTATGCCGACACCATCATCGGGACGCATAAAGATTATGAAGGTTGGGCTTGGCTCAACTACGATGAGCGTTTTCGGGATAGAATGGCTGGCAATAAGTCTATAGGTTGGGGTACACAGGATGTTAGTTTGTGGCTTAAACAAATGACCAATAAGGTTCTACCTGCTGGACCTTCCACTTCCAGTCAACCCATGCGTCCAGTAGCTGAGGCCCCTGCCCAGGTCAGCCGGTCCTTTCGTGGGCAAGGTGCCGGAGCAGGACAGGGGAAGTCCGCATGTGGAGCAGAAGTATGTTGGCGTTTCAATAGATCAGGATGTTTGTTCCCTGATTGTAAATTCAAACATTTATGCTCCATCTGCACAGCTGGTCACCCTTCCACAAAATGCCCCCACAAGCCGGGTGCAGGATCTTCTGCTGCTTCAAAGTAATTTCTCTTTTGGCAGAGCGCCTATTCCCATATCAGTGGCGCGAATGGCTCCCTGGTTAAGAGTATATCCGAAGCATCAGGCTGCTGCTAGGTTATGTGAAGGTTTTACTCTTGGTTTTCATATCCCTGTGATGGGTGTTCTAGAAGGTTCAAGTGCTAATTTTGTATTGGTCGGTAGGATGGAGTCTGTGGTCTGTCAAGATTGCTTTGGGCAGGATAGCTGGTCCTTTTTCAGAATCACCTTTTGCAAGAATGATTATTTCTCCGTTGGCGGTGATTCCTAAGAAGGAGTCCGGTAAATACCAATTAATTCATAACCTGTCTTTCCCTGAAGGTTCCTCCGTCAACGATTTAATTCCCCACAAATTCTGTTCCATACGTTATGCCTCCTTTGATTCGGCTAGTCAATTGTTACGTCGCTGTGGAGCGGAGGCCTTGATGGCCAAAGTAGACATCGAGTCTGCTTTTTGCCTCCTTCCGGTACATCCTGATAGTATCCCGCTGCTGGGTTTTAAATTCAGATGTCAATATTTCTTCGACAAGTGTATGCCCATGGGTTGCTCAGTTTCCTATGCGTATTTCAAGCTTTTTAGTTACATAGAAACATAGAAATGACGGCAGAAGAAGACCAAACGGCCCATCCAATCTGCCCAGCAAGCTTTCGCACTTGTTTTTTTTTTCTCATACTTATCTGTTACTCTTGGCCCTTAGTAACCTTTTGATTCTATTTCCCTTCCACCCCCACCATTAATGTAGAGGGCAGTGTTAGAACTGCATCTAAGTAAAATATCTAGCTTAATTAGTTAGGGGTAGTAACCACCGCAATAAGCCAGCTACTCCCATGCTTATTTCTTTACCCAGCTTGTGCAATTCAGTCCTTGTTGATTGTCTGAATATAAATCCACTTTTCTTCATTCCCCCAGCCGCTGAAGCAGTGAACTGCGCTGCATATGTATTTCAAGCTTAATTGATTTGGGGTAGTAATCGCCGTAATAATCAAGCTACACCCATGCTTATTTGTTTACCCAGACTATGTAATTCAGTCCTTGTTGGTTGTTGTCTGTATATAGATCCACTTTTCTTCATCCCCCCTGCCGTTGACGCAGAGAGCTATGCTGGATATGCATTGAAACTGAAGTATCAGGCTTATTTGGTTTGGGATAGTAACAGCCATAACAAGCAAGTTACTCCCTGCTTTTTTGTGAATGCAAATCCTTTTTTCCACATTTCCTTTTGCCAGTGAAGCTTAGAGCAATGTTGGAGTTGTATTAACCGTGTGTATGTTTATTGAATAAGGGTATTATTTCCAGGTAGTAGCCGTCATTCCCGCGAGCCACCCACTCTTCATTCACATCCTTTAGACAGTGTTTATTCCACGCCCCTTTGACGTCCTTCACAGTTCTGGTCTTCACCACTTCCTCCGGAAGGGCATTCCAGGCATCCATCACCCTCTCCGTGAAGAATTACTTCCTGACATTGGTTCTGAGTCTTCCTCCCTGGAGTTTTAAATCGTGACCCCTGGTTCTGCTGATTTTTTTCCAACGGAAAAGGTTTGTCGTTATCTTTGGATCATTAAAACCTTTCAAGTATCTGAAAGCCTGGATCATATCACCTCTGCTCCTCCTTTCCTCCAGGGTATACATATTTAGATTATTCAATCTCTCCTCATAAATCATTCGATGAAGACCATCCACCTTTTTGGTCGCCCTTCTCTGGACCGCCTCCATCCTGTCTCTGTCCCTTCGAAGATACGGTCTCCAGAACTGAGCACAGTACTCCAGGTGAGGCCTCACCAAGGACCTGTACAAGAGGATAATCACTTCCCTTTTCTTACTCGATATTCCTCTCTCTATGCAGCCCAGCATTCTTCTGGATTTAGCTATCGCCTTGTCACATTGTTTCGCCGACTTCAGATCGTTAGACACTATCTGTTGCAGATCTTAGTGTCATCCGCAAACAGACAAATCTTACCTTCTATCTCGTCCGCTATGTCGCTCACATAGATATTGAACAGGACCGGTCCCAACACTGATCCTTGCAGCACTCCGCTTAACACCGTTCTCTCTTCAGAGTAAGTTCCATTTATCATCACACATTATCATCTGTCCGTCAACCAGTTTGCAATCCAGGCCACCACCTTGGCACTCACTGCTAAGCTTCTCATTTTATTCACCAGCCTCCTGTGTGGGACTGTATCAAAAGCCTTGCTGAAATCCAAGTAGATGACATTGAGCGCTCTTCCTCGATCCAATTCCCTAGTCACCCAGTCAAAAAAGTCAATCAGATTTGTCTGACAGGATCTTCCCCTGGTGAATCCATGCTGCCTCTGGTCCAGCAATTCTCCAGACTGTAGATAGTTCACTATTCTTTCTTTCAGCAGCTCATGTCACCACGGCCCGAAGAAAAAGGTGTGTCCAAACCTGCAGGTGCTCTTCCTCCTTCCTGCCCATGCGGCCTCGGAAGAAAACGTTGCCAAAGCCGCGCAGGCAGGAAGGAGGAGGAGCATCAACCACGTGCAGAAGAAGAGCAGCGTTTATAGTCATCTGCAAATCCCAAGTCTCAGCAGGCTGAGAAGAGGAGGAGGCCCGGTAGCAGGGCCGCTGCCGCGGATCCCACATTGCAGGCGGCCCGAGAAGATCGGGGCCGCTGCAGAGCCCATCCTGCGGCAACCCATGAAAAGGAGGCCCAGAGGCGAGAGAGAGGCTGAGGATCTGTAGAGTGTGTGTATGAGATGAGTTGAGTTGAGAGATTATGTGTGTGTATGAGATGAGTTGAGAGATTGTGTGTGTGTGAGAGTGAGTTGAGAGACTGTGTGTGGGAGTGAGGACCTGAATGTTTGCAGAGACAGCACGTGAGAGCCTCTGTGTGTGTGAGGGAGACAGCATGTGACAGTGAGAGCCTGTGCTTGAGCAAGACAGCATGTGGGAGTGAGAGATAGACTGTGTGTGTGAGTGCCAGTAATGAGACTGTGTGTATGAATGATTGTATGAGAGAGAGAGCATGTGAGAGTGAATGCATGTGTGTGTGTGTGTGTGTGTGAGAGAGAAAGCATGTGAGAATGAGAACCTGACTGTGTGTTTGAGGGAAGAAGATAGATGGAGAGAAAAGAAATAGAAAAAAAAGACAATATACAAGGAATTGGCAAAAAAAATAAGAAAGGGAAGGTGGAACAAAAAAGCCTGTGACCAACCGATTAGAAAACTAAGATCAGACAGCAAAGGTAAAAAAAAATAAAAATTACTTTTTACTGATTGGCACATGTAATCTTTGGTAATGTGCAAGAGTAGCACTTTCTCTATGCGGATCTCACAATGTACAAGATCAGCATGGAGGAAGGGGAAACCCACAGGGCCTGCACAGAGGAGGCAGCAGAATGGGCTTCAGTGCCAGTAGCAGCAATCAGTGCCTCCCCAATAGCCATGCGGCAGCAGTGACAGTGGCAGCAGAGGAATGAGAGAGGCTCCGAGGTTGCTGGCAAAAGAAAGAGAGGGGGTTTGCCTTTAGTGTGTGCCTGCCTGAGGGTGTGTCTGTGTATGAGAATGTATGGGTGTCTTCCTGGGGTTTGTATGTGTGAGAATAGGTACCTGCCTGTGTGTGGTGTATGTGTGTGTGAGAATGAATTGGTGCCTGCCTGGGGGTCTGTGTGTGTGAGAATGAATGTGTGCATGCCTGGGGGATGGTGAGGGAGTGGTGTGAAAATGAACGGGAGCCTGTCTGGGGGGTCTGTGTGTGTGTGTGTGTGTGTGTGTGTAAGAATGACTGGGAGCTTGCCTGAGTGTGTGTGTTTGTGTGAGAATGATTGGGAGCTTGCTTGGGTGTGTGTGTTTGTGTGTTTGTGTGTATGTGAGGGAGCCAGTGAGAGTGAGAGTATGAGTGTGTATGAGAAAATCCAGGGGAGTAAGAGTTTGTGTGTGGGGGGGTGGGGGTGGGAGTATGGAGGGGAGATAGTGTCTTAGAGCCTGAGAGTGTGTCAGTGTCTGTGAGAGCGAGAGGTTATGGTGGGTATAAGAGCATGAATGTGTATGTACGTGACGGTGTATGTGTGAGAGAGAATGGACATGTGAGTATGTGTGAGAGAGAGAGGATAACCTAATCCTCGACAATATCAGGGTGACTGGAAATCAAGAGCTCCCCCGTATGGATAGCAGGGGCTTTTTAAAATTCTTATTAGTTTTAATTATTGGGTATTATTTGATATATGTGCTGTTTTTGTAATATTTTATTGGTGTTTGGGAAATTGTAAAAAATGTATAAGATTTTAATTAATAGAAATTCTATTTATCAGTAGTTTTAAAATATTCTTTTATTAGTATGGCTTTACTATTATAACTGATGCTTTATGTTTCTTGATTTTATTTGTTTTATGAGGAATGGTGGTTCTGTTTTTCTATTGTTAATATACAGAGTCTGGCTTCTTGGGGTTTCCATTTCAGTTTTTGTCTAATTTGAGCTCCTTTATTTTGTATTCTATATTTGGTGAGGGTCTGTCTCTGCTCCGTGTGTGTGTGACCCTGATGAGAGATTCTGCTAGCATGTAGTGTCTATATAGGGATCTATTGCAATCGGCTTTGTTTTGTTTCCTTAGTAGGTGGTGTATTGGCATTCTAGGACCCAGTGTAATATTTACCCTTGCTTTTTCACAGGTAGGGTTATTGTTGTTTGAGTCCTTGGTGTTATTACTGTTATGTTACGATGTGATTGCAGTATAGATTTTGAGTGTCTTTTTTGTGGGGTTTTGTGTTAGTTCACAATGTGCCTGGCAGTGGAAGGTGTTTGTGCTGCTGTTACTGTTAGGTGACACCAGAATTTGAAAATATCTTTTAGTATGATGAGCTGTAAGGGAAACATCCAAGCTCCATTGTTTGGGGGAATTTCAGTGGATGCACAGAGTTACAGAATTGGAGGTGCAGGATTTATATTGACATTCTGTCCCTTCCTATATATTCCAGACTTCACTCTCATAGCCATATAGAATTAGTTGAATGAGGCTATCAAATCATTTTATAGTGTGAAACTGGCCAGCTTTTTAAAATTACGCAGAAGACGATTTGGACTTTTTTATTGACACTTTTTTTTAAATAACCAATTTTAAAGCAGGATCCATGCTATAGAGGTGGGTGTGATGAAGAAATGTCATTTTGGCTCCGCCCCCCCAAAACTTCTTCTGTCTAGAGACGCCACAGATTTTCTGTGACCTTAAGCATTACTACAAGAAAGATTAAGGGGGGGGATGCTGGAGAGGCACACAAATGCATTGGCCCCCGGGCGCTGGAGACCCTTGGTACGCCACTGGTGTGAGCCATATGGGAACGCAAGTGGTAGCAAAGAGGAGTGGAGATTTGGCAGGCCGCAAGCAATGCCCAACCTGCTTGTGACCCAGAAAACCACACAGTTAGCGGGCGTGATTGAGAATGAGGTAGGAGTCGGGCCCGAGACCGGGGGTGCAAGGGAGAAGGCTCGCCTAGGATGCCAAATCCCCTTGCACTGGCCCTAGGTGGTACTTTAAACAAGGGTAACAGAGAATATAGGCAGCCCAAAGGCAACAAGGCAGTAGGCCTGCCGGCTACTAGGTAATAGGCTAGAAGGCCCATAGACTATGAACCACAAATTAACCTTCTGGCCTTCTTCTGTGATAAGGGGCACGGGATATCTAGAAGCTGAGTCTCTGGAAATCAAAGCCTACATCACTTGCTAAGATCACTGAAACCCTCTCCTGGGGTCTGTTATGAACTATATATAGATGAACCTTCTGCTATTTTACAGCAGTCTGAAACCAGACCTGGACACAATACAAGCAAACAAAGATACAACACACAACCTAGAGTTAGACAATTAAGGTAGAACAAGTAAAAAATAAAACACACATACAAAAGCCTGAAAAGAACACTTAACCAAACATCTAATAATCAACAGAAAAGAAAAAAATATATAATCCTTTTCTTTAAAAATAAACAATTTCTTCACAACACTTAAAGCACAACCACACCACCCCTAACAACCTTCTCTGGAACCAAGGCTATGGAGTTCAAACCCTATTAAACTCGTGGAGAAATCTTGAGTCCTCTTCTTCAGGCTGCTAGGAATTGTATGCAAATGAGCACTGTAGGTCTCTTACGTTGCAAGAGGTGCAGGGCCTCTGGAAATTGGAGTTATAGTATTCAAATGCTGGAAATCTCTCTAATCTCAGGAGTTGTCTCCCAGAGGCTGCTGGGAACAGTATGCAGATGAGCTTCCGTCCGCTTTTGCCTGGAGCCAGGCTTGAACATGAGGTGCAGGCAAGGCAAATTATTGGCTGGGATCTGGAACCAGAGAAATGCACAGACTGAGGCAACGCAAGGCAAGCAAAGGAGACAAAGATAAGACTGATAAGACACTGGAAGTGACAGGCAAAAGGCTCGGTGATACACACAAGCCCCGGGACGCGCATATGTCTCGGGGCTCGAAAAAAGGGGCGAGGAGTGGGCAGGGAGGAGTGGGGCCAGAGGCCCGGAACAAAAGGAAAAGAGGGGGGAGGAGGGGGGGGGGAAGAAAACGGCGGTGCAGGGGAAAAAGGGGGAGGCACGCAAGGTAACGCTCCCTTTCAAACCCCCCCCCCCCCCCCGTGCGCCGCTGGCTGAAACAATCCCTTGGTGCACTGGGGGTGACCAATCGGGACCTGAGAGGGTCCAGTAAGGCGTCGCCAGTGCACCAATCCAAAAACAAATGAGGGTCGAAGCACTCTGAGATCTCCCCCACCTATGCAGCTCCCCCCCCGGTCTGACATGTCGCCTGATGAGAGTAGCCAGCCTGGCGCCCATATTACCATGGGCCTCCGAGGCTGGGCTCCTCCGGCCCTTCCGATCTTAGTCAGTGTCTTTCTAGTTCCAGATCCTGTGTTCTATCTTTCCTTACTTGCACTGTGTCCAGGCCTTGTTTCGGACTGATGAAGAAAAACAGAAGGTTTGTCTGTATACTGTTCATAACAGCCCCCTGGAGAGGACTTCAGGATCATAGTGAGTGATGTAGGCTTTGAACTCCACAGATCCAGCTTCCAGAGGTCCCATGCCTCCTCTAGTAGAAGACCAGAAGGTTCATTTTGTGGCTCATAGTCTATGGGCTTCCAGCCTATTACCTAGTAGCCAACAGGCCTACTGCCTTGTTGCCTTTGGGCTTCCTATATTCTCTGTTACCCTTGTTTAAAGTACCACCCTAGTCTGTGTTGTTGATCTTATCTTTTTCTGGTATTTTCTTATCCTACAGGGATTCCCCGCCGCCACAGTACATCCTAGATCCGGCCAAGGTCCTCTTAGCGGCTGCGGAGGTGGCTCCCGCGGGGAGGACTGTAGTTCCTGTTCGCTCTCGGAGGAGAGTATTAGCCTGGGCCCATGATTCCCTGACCGCCGGGCACCCAGGAATAGCAAGAACCTTGAACCTCCTATCAGAATTCTACTGGTGGCCGCAACTGAAGAAGGACGTGCGTCTCTATGTCCAGTCATGTCCCATCTGCGCACGGCAAAAACCTCTGCATGGACGCCCCTGGGGTCTTCTTCAGCCATTACCAGTTCCTACCGAGCCTTGGACTCACTTATCCACCGATTTCATCGTCGACTTACCGGCTTCTGATGGCAAGACCGTGATCTGGGTCACAGTTGACCGTTTTTCTAAGATGGCCCACTTCATGCCCTCGCTAAACTACCATCGGCTCCAGAAATGGCCACCCTCTTTACCCAACATATCTTCCGACTCCATGGTCTCCCGGCGCATATAACCTCTGACCGCGGCCCACAGTTTACTGCAAAGTATTGGAAGGCTCTCTGCAGAAAGTTTGGCGTGCAGCTTGATCTGACCACGGCCTTCCATCCCCAAGCCAACGGGCAAAGCGAGCGCACCAACAGGACGTTGAAGACATTCCTTCGCTCCTTCGTGGGAGATCTCCAGGACGATTGGGTGTCCTTGCTACCATGGGCGGAGTTCTCCTATAACCGGCACAGGCACTCTGCAACGGACCAATCCCCATTTCAGTTGGTCTATGGGAAGGTTCCGAGACCTCCTCTACCTCTGGCGGTGCCATCTCCAGCGGTCCAATTTACGGCATGGCAGTTGCACCACTTATGTCAAAACACTCAGGAAAAGCTCCGTCTGGCAGCGGCCAAAGCTAAGAAATATGCGGATAAGTCCCGACGGCCTGCCCCGGTCTTCCTTCAGGGGCAGAAGGTATGGTTAAGTACCAGAAACATTCACTTACGAACTCCCTCTATGCATCTGGCTCCTAAGTACATTGGTCCATTCGTAGTACTCGAGCGGGTCGGGGCAGTCTCCTATCGATTGCGGCTGCCCTCCACTTTTAAGATCCACAACGTGTTCCACGTATCCCTACTCAAGCCTGTGATCCTCTCAAAGTTTCATACGAAACCGCCCCAGCCAGCTGCCGCCACAGCGGATCTGGATGTCATATACACCGTAAAGGATGTCCTGGATGTTCGATTCCACCACCGCCGGTGGGAATACCTCCTCTCGTGGGAGGGGTATGGCCCTGAGGAGAATTCCTGGGAGCCATCCTCCAATATCCTGGACAAGAACCTCCTCTGCCAGTTCCATCTCAACCACCCAGGTAAACCCAGGCCTCCAGGGAGGGGACGTAGGAGGGGGGGTACTGTTACGGGACCGGGCCGTGCCCTGGTCCCTCCACTCACCTCGGGGCCAGCCCGGCCCGTGCGATGCTCTCTTCAGCCCCTTGGGCCTGTCCTGCTGCCTGCCACGGCGTCTCCACTGTGAGGGAGACGCCGCCGACTCCCGTCGCTGGCCCCCGCCCCCCAGACGCGCGCGCGGGGACTCCACTCTTAAAGGGGCCAGTGCAGGAAAACCGAGGACTGCCGGATCTTCGCCTTGCAACAAGGTTCCTGGTCTCCGGTCTGCTGTTGCTGCGTTCTTGGATTGCTCTTCGTTTTGACCCGGCTTGTCTCCTGACTCCTCTCCGCTTCATCCTCTGTATCGCTCCATGGTGAGACCGCACCTTGAATACTGTGTACAATTCTGGTCGCCGCATCTCAAAAAAGATGATATTGCGATGGAGAAGGTACAGAGAAGGGCTACCAAAATGATAAGGGGAATGGAACAGCTCCCCTATGAGGAAAGACTAAAGAGGTTAGGATTTTTCAGCTTGGAGAAGAGACAGCTGAGGGGGGATATGATAGAGGTGTTTAAAATCATGAGAGGTCTAGAATGGGTAGATGTGAATCGGTTATTTAGTCTTTCAGATAATAGAAAGACTAAGGTGCACTCCATGAAGTTAGCATGTGGCACATTTAAAACTAATCGGAGAAAGTTCTTCTTCATTCAACGCACAATTAAACTCTGGAATTTGTTGCCAGAGGACGTGGTTAGTTCAGTTAGTATAGCTGTGTTTAAAAAAGGATTGGATAAGTTCTTGGAGGAGAAGTCCATTACCTGCTATTAATTAAGTTGACTTAGAAAATAGCCACTGCTATTACTAGCAATGATAACATGAAATAGACTTAGTTTTTGGGTACTTGCCAGGTTTCTTATGACCTGGATTGGAAACAGGATGCTGGGCTTGATGGACCCTTGATCTGACCCAGTATGGCATGTTCTTATGTTCTTAATATCTTTGTGAGTGACACTGCGGAAGGGATAGAAGGAAAAGTTTGTCTATTTGCAGATAAAACTAAAATCTGCCTGAGTGGACATGCCTGAAGGAGTGGAGAGAATGAAAAGTGATTTAAGATAGCAGGAAGAGTTGTCGAAGACTTGGCATCTGGGATTCAGTGCCAAGAAGTGTAAAGTTATGCATGTGGGGTGTGGCAATCCAAAAGAGCTGTATGTGATGGGGGGAAAAAGACTAATGTGCACAGACTGGGAGAGGGACCTTGATCTGAAGGCGGCGAACCAATATGACAAGGCGATAGCTAAAGCCAGAAGAATGCTGGGCTGCATAGAGAGAGGAATAACCAGTGAGAAAAAGGAAGTGATAATGCTCTTGTACAGCTCCTTGGTGAGCCCTCACCTGGAGTACTGTGTTCAGTTATGGAGTCCACATCTCAAAAAAGATAGAGACAGGACGGAAGTGGTCCAGAGAAGGGCAACCAAAATGGTGTGGAGTCTGGACTAGAAGACTGATGAGGAGAGGCTGAAGGATCTGAATATGTACACCCTGAAAGAGAGGAGGTGCAGGGGAGATATGGTACAGACCTTCAGATATGTGAATGGTTTTAATGATGCATGTTCCTTGAAACTTTTCTGGAGGAAAGCAAACAGTAGAACTACAGTATGAAACCTCAGGGGGGGGGTGACTTAGAACCATCAGGAAATATTTCTTCACGGAGTGGGTGGTGGATGCCTGGAATGCCCTTCCAGAAGAGGTGGTGAAGACAAAAGCAGTAAATGAATTTAAAAGGCATGGGATAAACACTATATCCCTAAAGCATAGAGCTGGAAATTAAGAAAAGGGTACGTGGGGATAACCAGCATGGAGTGGCAGCTGCTACCTCTAACAGAAGGCATGTGGACTACTTTTTTTTAATTTAGGTTTTTATATTCTGCTTTTCTAGCACTTCAAAGCAGATTACATTCAGGTACTGTAACCCCAGAGGGCTTACAATCTAAGAGGGTTATTTTCTAAGGACTTATCGCATGCAAAAAGGGCCTTTTCACGGCGGTAACATTAAAATTAGGGGGAGGGGAGGAGTCAGGGCGGAGCTGGTGGTGGCACTGCTGCCGGCGATAATGTTTCGAACATTATCGCCAGCAGCAGTGCAGGGAATGGCACCGCATTTTAAGGCGATAGCCTGCAGCCGCACCGCGGCAAGCGAAATCGCAGTGCTGTGGTGCGATCGGCTGGGGGCTATCGCCCGTCCACCCCCCCACCCACTTTAGCGCAGGCTTCATCATTCAGCGTGGAATGATGACTCCTGGCCTAAGTTTGTACCTGAGGCAATGGCAGGTAAAGTGACTTGCCCACGATCACAAGGAGTGACAATGGGACTTGAACGCTGGTCTCTCCAGATTATAGCCCGCTGCACTAACCATTAGGCTATTTCTTTACTCCAACTAGCCTTGCCCAATTAGGTACACGATTTTGACGCAACTGCAGCATCACTCTCCATTTCGATGGCGGAGGAGGGAGGAAGGGGATTTGGATTCAGATGACAATCCATGCTGGGCGCTGACTTTTACAGTCTAGGGTACCAATTTGCAGACATTAGGGAAAAAGCACAGGATTGCTTCTATGGCCAAGCCCAAATGAGTTTTGATTTTTAATATTACTTCCCTTAACATAAGGCTTGGGAGTGTAACTGGCAAGTTACTTACCCTTAACAGAAACATGGGGGTAACCTGCACGAAGTGGCAGTCATCACCCTTAACCAAAACGTGGGGGTATCCTGCCCAGAGTGGCCATAAGAAACTTGCTGGGCAGACTGGATGGATCATTTGGTCTTTTTCTGCAGCCAGTGCTATGTTATTATGCATATTAAAATCAGTCATTTCAGGGCTGGCCCCCATGGCCACACTATGATGGAGGTAATCCCAGCTCAGTCTGTGGGTTCATCCTTCTGCTGCTTGGGTCTGCAGGAACCAGAAACAATAGAGGGGTCACCACAGTTCTCGGGGAATCCCATTTGGACAATGTACAAACGTGGCACCTGTTGGCCAGGTAGAAGGCGCATGCCCACTTGCACACTTCTCAGCTGAAGACACTGCCTGTGGCCAACAAACTGGATCTGTGATGATAGGATTGAGGAAAATTTCTGGGCAAAAAAGCATTACATAGTAACATTAGTAACCCATCATATCCTTTTTGTACGTTTTAAGTCTACTACTGAGAGTAACTATTGTGAGGCATCTTTTCTCTATGAAAAATGCTAATTACTGCACTCAAAACCTAATTAACTGTCAAGACTGTTATGCTAAATTTACAAGGGCATCCCTACATTTTCTTCTTATTGCTGTACTTCAGAAAAAATTCCAAACTATGACGTACCTTCAAAACAACACTGCCATCTTCTGTTCTAAGTAAGAAAGTCAGATTTGTTCATGCTTCTTTTCTACGATATTTTTTATGCTTTTCTTTCGGTGGTTTATCCTTTTTGTTGATATTCTAGCCATCGAAGCCATGCGCGCATTTGCTTACAGTTTGTTCACATGTCCGCTTTCACAGCTCACCGCTGTTTTCTCTTTCTCTGGCACCTGCCTTTCATTCTCTGCACTGGCATGTTGCACACAGTGGCCCTGCTCATGCCAGGACTTAATTGAAATACAATCATCAGAGCTGTAGCCAGGCAATTTGGCATCAATGGCCAAGTAAAACAGTGCGCCCTCACCCTGAACACTATATTCAACACCACGAGCTGGGAGCCTTTGCTAAATATAGGGAACTTTGACTTTTATTTTGACTCCAGCTCAGTTGTTACCAATACAGAGGATCTTTCTTCCCCTTATATCCTCTCCCAACTTATTTACTCCAACCATTGCAGTGGCAGTTCGTGGGGGGGGGGGGGGGGTGTGGCATGCACCAGGGCTCCCTTCAGAACCCTGCAGTCATGGTCCCCCAGTTCAACCATTAGGTGCCAGCCCCTTCCTAGTCATGCCTTTCTCCCATACAATTAAAAATTATGCATTCATAATATCAGATTTTACATGAAAAAGGGCATTCAGATGTAAAAAAAAAAAAATCACTTTAAATAACATTTATATTTACATGCAGAAAACCCTGCAAAAAATGTAAAAACAAAAAGGCATTTGGAACCCATATGGTGTTAGACCTATGGTAACTCATGTTAGGTGTAGACTTGGCCTTCAGAAAGCCATGAGTAAACTGAATTACAATTCAGTAAACGTCCTATACCATAAACAGTACTACATGCCAGCACTCAAACTAAAATAATCCTACCTATGAAATGGCGATACTGTAAATATTACACCAGCCCCTAAAACACCAGTAATCCAGGTTATGTCAGGGTTCGCAGCGTGCAAATGAAAATTCAAGTATTCAGTATTCTGCTCCGGGCTTTGTGTGGTAGCGATTGGATGTAGGGTTCCCACACAGCAAGGAACTGTTTCCGCTTCTGAGGGGATCCTTGAGAGGAAAGGGATTCCATATGCATTAGGGAATAAAAGAGATTTCTCCAAACACAAAAGGAGGGCGGATCCACCTCTCGCCATCCCATTAATATGACTCGTTTCTCAACCAAACACGCCTTGTGAACTAAAAGGCGGGTACCAGGATCCCGGAGCCGCAATGAGGGTATGTATCTAAACAGTAACCAGGAAGGAACAATTGGTATGGAAATCCTCAGAATAATGGCCAAATATTTCACAATTTGAGCCCAAAACCCCCTGATAGCCGGACATGACCAGAAAGCATGGGCCAGAGTGCCCAAGACCTCCGGGCAGCATAAACAGAAGGCTGAGGTGGCAAAACGTTGACGAAATGCCATCTGTGGTGAGATACAGGCCCGTCCCAGAAATTTATATTGCAGCTCTTGATAATAACTATTATACGAGATCCTGGCCACTCCCCCAAAACATATACATATCATAGATGAAGTCACTACAAAGTCGCCATCTCCAGTCCATTGATCAGCCAGTATAGCAAAAGTATCCAAACGCCTCTCTGCTCGTAAGTGTTTATAATAAAAGGATAAGGATAACCTTGTTGCCTAATAAGAGCAAAGCCTCCTCTAGTTTCTGGAATGTACGACATTGCAAAAATGCTTGTGGTATGGATTTCAAATAGTGAGCAATCTGAAGGTAAGGGAAAGTAGAGGCACTGCCCTGTCCATAGTACTCACGAGATTCTGCAAAGGGAAGCGGATGGCCTTCTTGAGTTAACAGATTTCACAAATGAGTGATGCCCAAAGTCTGCCACGTCCGAAAAACCAGTTGCTGAGAACCTGGGGAGAACTCAGGATTGCCGACCACTGGCAATAAATAAGCACACACTCGGGGTATTTGCAATCTCTTAGTAAGAGTAATCTAGGCCTGTCGTACCGGGCGAATGTTAGTGGATTGAGCGAAAAAAACAGGTAGCTTAGTCGGTTCAGCCTGAAGGGCATAAGTGAGTGTAATTGGGGCAGAGAGGGCCCGGTCGGCTTCTAAATTAGTGTATGTGGCCGTGCCCAATATCCATTCTCTAATTATGTGCATACTACCAGCCAGATTATACAGCATCAAGTTGGGCATTCCCAGACCACCCGCACCCCAACGCTCCTGTAACCATTCTAATGGCAAGCGCGCCTTCCCACCCCTCCAAAACAATTGGAACATGAGACGGTCCATCAACAGCAAATCCTTATGCTTAAGCTGAAGGGGTAGATTTTGAATGAGGTAGAGCCACTTCGGGAACACTACCATTTTATATAAGTGTACTCGACTGCTCAGAGTCAGCGGTAGAGGCCGCCATCTGTGAAGCATATCCCGTGTTTGTTGTAAAAGATGGGGTATATTCAATTGATACACCTGTGCAGGATCCGTCGATAAATTGACCCCCAGATAACGAATTGCAGTTTCCGCCCATTGCAATGGGAAGGAATCTTGCCATCTCTCCCGGAGAGTATCTGGGAAAGCCAGTGCCGATGATTTACCCCTATTCAGCCGAAATCCGGAAAATCCTTCAAAGCCGTCTATCAGCTCCAACAGGGGAAAAAGAGACGAATAGGGATTCATGAGAAAGACTAACAGGTCATCCGCCTCAAGAAATATAAATTATTATTTATTTATTGTTTCTTACATACCACACAACAGATTCAAGATCTGGCCAGAGCGGTTTACAGGTAAAACAGCAATTAAAAATTACATTCAATGTAACCATATACATAAACATTAAAAATCACCCTCAATAAAACATCGTATAGAACATTTAATAGTACTTCAAATGTATACCCTTTCTGGTCAGTAACATCCACTTTCAAGTTAAAAATTCATGGAGACCCAAACTATGACGGAAAAAGTCAGGCCTTTATCTTTTACCTAAAACTGAGATAATTCATTTCTACTCTCATCTCCAACGGTGCCAAGTTCCACAATTCTGGTCTGCCACTGAGAACATCCTTTTCCTATTTGTCACCTTACATATCTTCTGCCTGGTCAGAACCAATGCCAAAGCTGCTGATGTTGAACACAAATTGCGAGTAGGGACATAACTCCTAATCTTATCTTGTAAATAACAAGCACCCCCTCCATTTAATGCCTTATACATCAGGGTCATTAACTTAAATTGAGCCCTCTTATCGATTGGTAGCCAATGGAGGCGGTTTAATAATGGTTTCACTCTCATCCAAATCAGAAGACCAAAAATTAAGCTGCCATATTTTGCACCACTTGTAAAGCACTGTATGCTTTTTTTTGGGAAGTCCCACCAATACAATGCTACAGTAATCTAATATTAGGCAGATTAATTCCTGAACCACCAATTTAAAATCTGAGACCTCTAAGAAAGATCAAAATCTCCTTAAACTTCTGAGTCTAAACCAAACCCTCTGGACCACCAAAGAAATATGAGGGTCCATACTAAAGGACTCATCTAGTAAACCCCTAAATTATTCACTTTTTGACTTCTTTCAATAGAAATATCCCCTATTTTCAGACTAACTGGTTCCTTAAGAACCGCCTCTCTCCCTACACACAACCATTCTGTTTTCTCTGCATTTACTAAAAGCTTCTGAGATTCAAACCACCCCAAGATTCTTTTTAACCCTACATTAATTCTATTCAATGATTCCGACAAATCTTCCCCCACTGGAAACAATAATTGCACATCATCAGCATATATATATATACCCAACTAACCCTTGTTCCCAATAAATGAACCTAAAGGTTGCAAAAAGAGATTAAACAACAAAGGAGACGGGGGGATCCCTGAGGTACCCCAAAATCTAGACTAAATAATGTCGAAGGAACCCCTCTCACATGTACTAAAGTTATCCGCCCCTTCAGAAAAGAAGATAACCAATTCCAAACTCTGCCCCCCAATCCTAGCTGCTTATATCTTTCTAAAAGTAAGCCATGGTCTACCATGCCAAAGCATTCAACAGATCTAACGATATCACAACCACAGAGACTCCCCTATCCCTATATCTCAAAATCTCATCCTGCACTGCCACTATAATTGTCTCTGTTCCATAGCCCTTTCTGAACCCCGACTGACACCTATCCATCCCCCTTACATCTTCCAAATAACTGGATAATTGTGAACACACAACCTTCTCAAGAACTTTGGCTAAAAAAAGGCAGTTAGACATAGGATGATAGCTGGTGCAACTTGATTTATCCAACAAAGCCCACTTGAAAATAGCGGTCACAACAGATTGTTTCAAGACCCCTGGCAAATTACATTCCTCTAAGGATGCATTAACCACCAATTATAATCTTGGTAATAAAACTTCTGGCAATGACCTGATCAAGAAGGAAAGACAAGGATCCAAATCACAAGTTGTTACTTTACAATTTCGCAATATATTCTGTAATTCAAGAATACCCACCTTATCAAACTCTATCAGAGATAAGGGCGACCAAAATGATAAAGGGAATGGAACAGCTCCCCTATGAGGAAATGCTGAAGAGGTTAGGACTGTTCAGCTTGGAGAAGAGACGGCTGAGGAGGGATATGATAGAGGTGTTTAAAATCATGAGAGGTCTTGAACGAGTAGATGTGAATCGGTTATTTACACTTTCGGATAATAGAAGGACTAGGGGGCACTCCATGAAGATAGCAAGTAGCATATTTAAGACTAATCGGAGAAAATTCCTTTTTCACTCAATGCACAATTAAGCTCTGGAATTTGTTACCAGAGGATGTGGTTAATGCAGTTAGTGTTGCTGGGTTTAAAAAAAGTTTGGATAAGTTCTTGGAGGAGAAGTCCATTAACTGCTATTAATCAAGTTCACTTAGGGAATGGCCTCTGCTATTACTGGCATCAGTATCTTGAGATCTTCTTAGTGTTTGGGTACTTGTCAGGTTTTTGTGGCCTGGTTTGGCCTCTGTTGGAAACAGGATTCTGGGCTTGATGGACCCTTGGTCTGACCCAGCATGGCAATTTCTTATGTTCTTAAATCCTTCTTCTCCCTGTTGACTTCTGAACTCACAACTTTCTCTCTCCATCCGTCTCCATCTTTATCCTCCAGAACCAACCTTTGCCCAATAGTACAACAGTTATCCTGAATTTTCTTGCGCCCAAAACACGCAAAGCTATCCCCATCTAACACATCAGGTATCCTGGGCCTAGGTAAACAACCTTCCCCCAACAAGGAATGTATAATCCTAAAAATTTCTTGTGGTCTGTTATCTGCTTGCTCAATATTTTCTTTCAAAAATATTTTTTTTGCATGTGTGCTAGACCTGCAAAAATAATGTTTTTGAAACTATGCTAATAAAAATAATAAATATTTAAAAAATTCTCACAACTAGAACATCCAATAATTAAAAATATTAATTTTTCAAAATGCCAATAAAATATTTCAAAACAACTGATACATAAAATAACACTCAATAATTTATTTATTTTTATTTATTTATTTATAAGCTTTTATATATTGAAGTTTAGCTGGATGCCTTCACTCCGGTTTACAGGTAAAATAACATATTACAATTTGGGAAGCAACTGATGTAAACAATATATTACAAGTTAAGGAACAACAAGATATGGATCAACTTATATAACATCGTGAAACAAGTTATGTAACATATTCTAATTTAAGTAACAGCTGGTAAAACAGTGTAATGGAGAAGGTAAAAGCTATGGTTGGATTATGACATCGGTAGCAAGTTGTTTATAGCCAACTTCAAATATTTACGCCAATTAAGCCTGCGATTAAATATTGAATATCAACATTTTAAATAATAATAGAGAGTTAACCGTCATCTGTAATAGACTCGCTAATGTTAATATTTAACAGTCAGTGGTTGATTATTTAACAGTCAGTAGTTGGTTATGTTGTGTGTTGTGTGTGATTAGCCAATTCCGTCTTTGAATGCTTGTCTGAAGAACCATGTTTTGAGTTCTTTTTTAAATGTTTTGGTGTTGATTTGTGAGCTTAGGTACTCTGGTAGTGAGTTCCAGAGTTTATGTCCTGCTATGGAGATGGCTCTGTTTCTTACATTGGATAGTTTGGCGTATGATATTGATGGAACGTCTAGTTGTAGTTTGCTAGTGGTTCTTGTGGTGGTTGAGATCTGTGTTTCTGTATGATGTTGTTTAGGGAGGTGTTTTCACCGTTGTATATTGTGTTGTGTAAGATGGTTAGGGTTTTGAATTCAATTCTTTTTTCTACAGGTAGCCAGTGTAGACTGTTTAGCACAGGGGTGATGTGGTCAGATTTTCTTTTGCCAGTGAGGATTCTGGCTGCGGCGTTCTGCAGTAATTGTAATGGTCTTAATGTCTCGTTTTAGGTAGTCCTGTCAGAAGTGAATTACAGTAGTCGAAGCTAATGAATATAAGTGATTGTAGGACGGCTCTGAAATCTTGGTGGTACAGTAGTGGTTTTAGTTGTTTGAGGATTTGAAGTTTGTGGAAGCCTTCTTTGATTTTCTTTGAGATGTGCTTTTTGTAGTTGAGTTCAGTGTCTATCCATATTCCGAGGTCTTTCACGTTGTCCTTTAGTTGGATGCATATGTTGTCGATTTGTATGAAGTGGTTGATGTTTAATCCTGAGTTTTTTCTCTCTATCAGTATGCACTCGGTTTTGCTCATGTTTAGACATAGCTAAGGATGAAAATCAATCCCTTGCTTTGCCTATCTGGGATTTTTTGATTTTAAGATGCCCTGAGATTATTAAAGATTAGCAGGTGGGGTGGGGAGGGGCTTGTTGCACACAAACTTTCTCCATGCTTTCTCTCCCTCTCACATGATCAACCATACATACACACACTCTCTCTCTTGCTCACATGTTCAGTCATATACACACAAGCATGCTCGTTTGTGCTCTCTCTCATGCTCTGCCATATACATACATATATACATTCTCATTCCCTCTCTGTTTCACATGCTGAACTATACACACACATACACATGCTCATGCGCTTTCTCTCTCTCCTGCTCAAACACACAGACACATACTCTGACACTTCCTCTTTCATGCTCAACTATACATACATACGCTCATTCACTCTCTCACATGCTCAGTCACACACACACACACACACATGCTCATATGCTCTCTCTCTCTCTCACATGCTCAATCACAATCTCTCTCTCTCTCTCTCACACACACACACACTTTCTCTCTCTTACATGTTCAATCACTCACACACAGGATCATATGCTCTTTCTCTCTCATATGCTTAATCACACACTCATATGCTCTCTCTCATGTACTCAATCAGACACATACACACACACACACACACACACACACACACACACATGATTTTTGTTTTCCCCCTCTGGAAGCACAAGGAGCAGCAGCAGCAGCCTCCTCCTTCAGCCCTCAAGGACCACCAGACTCTTCTGCTTTCTTCTAGCCTTCATTTGTGCAGTGCTGCTCCTGCTTCTGACTTGGGGGGAAGGGAGTATGCAGTAGGAGCCCCATGGGCTGCACTGCTTCTTATTACCAGAGTGGCAGGGGGGAAGGAGGCCAATGCATCTTGCAACCCCCATGGACCGCGCTGCTCCTCATTGCTGGGCGATGAGAGAGAGGAGGAGGCTGATACCTTTCACAACCCCATGAGCTGCACTGTTCTTCACTGTTGGGGCGGACCAAGGAAAATCAACCTGATGCTTCTTGTGGTCCTATGCTCCTCACTGCCAGGGCAGAGGAGGAATCCGATACCTCCAATGGCCCCTCTGGACCGCGCTACTTCTCACTGTGGGAGGGGGTGCAGGGTGGGAGGATTCTGCCAATGCTTCGGTGTGATGGTGCCCCTGGTGAATGGCGCCTATGGCCATGGCCATATCTGTCATAGGCTAGCTACGCCCCTGCCAATCATATTAATCATGTAGCTTGCTCTTTCCTAGACTAGGCGGCCATTCCTTGATCATCTGCTCCCATATCTTTGTCCATTAAAACACGAACTAACTCTAATTCTGGTCATGTGCCAGAGTACCAACACCAAAACAAAAAGGATCAAATTAGATGAAAACGAGCCAATATAGCAAAAAGGTTGAGAATGTCGGTATATAAAAAAAATAATAAAAAAATAAATAAATAACCATTTCTCTTATTACTTATTTAACATATATCAAGGTAGCCATTACTTGCATAAAGGCAGAAAGTTCAGAAGGCTGCATCACACGTTCCTTCATTACAGAAAGAGCCACCTTCAGGCACTGCTGAGTCCTTGCAAACTCGCTGCAGTCCTGAGAGTTCTTCCAGATGTGTGTGTGTGTGGGGGGGGGGGGGGGGGGGGGCATCAAGAGCACACCCACGTGAATAACAAGCCCTCATGCCAATAGCATTGTTCCAAATAAATGAAAAGCTCACCATTGCACAAATGGTTTTAGGCAGCAAAATCTTCCTCTAGCAATCTCAGTCAAAAAAATCAGGGTTTACACTCACTCAGAAATCACAAACAAATATACAGCACTTGAGCTCCTGATGTCCTGTTGGTCTCCCTTCCTCCCAAAACTTCTTTAAGAGGAAAATGTGGGATTCTTTGTTGGTTTTATAGACTCTTCCCTGTAATATGTGCACTCTGTGGCTCCCTGGATGGGTTCTCCTATCCTCTGATCCTGGATGAATACTCTTCTCTGGACTAAGGATGTGCAGGGTTATTATAGTCAAATCTTTTTATTTCAAAATTTCAAGTACAATACAACACAAAGTGTAGAGGACTCTACTACCCATCATGGATTCCAATAAGGATATCATTCTTACAAATGTATAACCTTTCACCTAACTATAATTAGCAACCCTACCCTACCCTGTTACCCTTCCCCTACCCCCTTAATGTGAAGGTACCATGTATCACGTGGCCCGCTCCCATGCCACACACTCCTCTCCGCATTCTCTCATCTCAAAAATGCAACAAATCTTCAGCGGAGGTCAAAGGCTGCAGCTTTATTTGACAAACTGAAACCCAAGAACAATACACTAACTTCATAACCTCTAACAATGAATTAACCTGACCCCAGCAGAGTAGCCACCACTTTCTCAGCAAGGTGCTTACTCCAAGATCACCCGACCTGTAGGCCCTTCAACTGGAATGAGAATCCCGCCGCAGCCAGCAAAGAGCTGCAACTGGTACAGGTGCACCCAGCTACCTTTCCAATGTCACCTCTGACCTTTCAATTCCAGCCTTAGGCAGTGGCACAGATATCAGCAAACTCAGGTACCCCGCAACCAAGCTGCAACAAAGCCAAAACTGAACAAACAACATTAGAAAGTCAAGTCCAATGTAAATACAAGGCAGGGAGGGCTTTGAAAAGCGACCAGGACTGCTATGGGAAGGGGGCTGTTCTAGTATTTATTGCTGATCTGGGGACCACCCCCTCCCTGCACTCCATGCAGCACCCAGCCAACCATCCTCTTAGCTAGCACCGCATGGTTTGAAAAGGCAAGGAGCTAACTTCCTCCTGCTCCCCCACCCCAAAACAACCACGAGGGATTCGCTCTGCTAATTTCAAATCAAACAAACAACAATAATGGGGTGGGAGGGAGGGCAGCAGTACGTGGTCCTCCTCGTATCCTGGGGCCCACATTATAAATGGCAGCTGCGACGTGCATCAGTTGCCTTTACATGTATTACCCAACAGAGTCCTTAGTAACATCTACAAACTCTGAGCCAGTATCCTTCAATATTGATGAACCATATGCATCATCAACACAATGCCTTAAAAATCATTATGAACCATACGTCTCGCTTTATGAGGTACAGATGCAATATAATATTTAGTCCTGGAGGAATTCTGCACAGAATCTCCCCTTGCGCAGAATTGCCAAATTCTGCACAGAAACTGGCAAAGATGGAGGAAAATCCAGCATGCTGTGAGCGGAGCTTTCCTGCTCACGGCAAAGATGAAGGCCCTGGTGAAAGTGAGTGTGTGTAGGAGGGGAGGGGATGTGTTGGGGGATGTTGGGGGAGGAAGGGTGTGTGTAGGAGGGAGTGGGTGTGTGTAGGAGGGTGTGTGTGTGGGATGGGTATGTGTAAGAGGGGGTGTTGGGGGATGGGGCATGTGTGTAGGATGGGGTGTGTGTTGGGGGCTGAGTGTGTGTAGGAGTGGCAGATGAGTGTGTGTAGGAGGGGATGTGTGTGTAGGGGGATGTGGGAGGGGTGTATATGAGGGGTGTAGGGGGTTGTGAGGGGGTTGTGGGGGCAGTGGGGATGGGGGTGTAGAGGGTATGTGAGGATGTGTGTGTGGTGGGGGTGGGGAGCGTAAGGGGTGAGTGAGGGGTGTTTGTGTGAGGGGAGTGTGAGTTGGGGGTGTAGGGTGTGTGTGTGAATGTGTAGGTGCGGTTGTAGGTGGGGGGAGTGTGTGGGATGTGTAGGTGGTGTGTGTGTGTGTGTGTGTGTGAGGGGTGTGTGTATGGGTGTGTGTGTGTGTGGGTGTGTGTGTATATGTGGGAGGAGTGTGTGTGGGATGTATAGGTGGTGTATGTGTGTGTGTGTGTGTGTGAGGGGTGTGGGTATGGGGGTATGGGTGTGTGTGGGGGGGTGTGTGTGTATATGTGGGGGGAGTGTGTGTGGGATGTATAGGTGGTGTATGTGTGTGTGTGTGTGTGTGAGGGGTGTGTGTATGGGTGTATGGGTGTGTGTGTGTATATGTGGGGGGGAGTGTGTGTGTGGGATGTATAGGTGGTGTATGTGTGTGTGTGTGTGTGTGTGTGTGTGAGAGAGAGAGAGACTGCAAGCCTGGAGGTTTGAGAGAGCATGTGTGAGGGTACTTGAGTGTAGGTGCCAGAGAGAGGGAACTTATGTAAGAGATTGTGAAGGATTGTGTATATGTGTGAGAGATTGGGAGCTGGTGTATGTGAAAGTGTTTGTGTGTATGTGAGGGTGCTTGTTTGTGAAAGAGGGAGCCTGTGTGAAGGGATTGTGTATGTTTGAGAGAGAGCCTGTGTGAAGGGGTAAGAGAGAGAGATATATAGGTAGCCTGTGTGAGGGTGTATGAATGAAGTAGAAAGGGAGCCTGTGTGGGTGTGTATGCAAGAGAGAGAGGAATCCTGTATGAAGGGATGTGTGTGCGGGTGGTGTGGGAGGGTGTGTGTGAGGGGGTATGGGTGTGTAGGTGGGGTGTGTGTGTGAATGCGTGTAGGTGTGTGTAGGTGGGGGGAGTATGTGTGGGATGTGTAGCTAGAGTGTGTGTGTGTGTGAGACTGCAAGCCTGGGTGGGGGGAGGGGCAATAAGAGAGCATGTGTAAGGGTGCTTGAGTGTTTCCCTTAATAAGACATTTTTTGTTGTCATATTAATATGTTTAAAACACTTTAAATAATCCCCTGCAACTCAACTCAAAGATATTTCTTGTTTCCTGTAATAAAGATTCAACCTTATAATCCTTTTCAGTTTTATTCATTTCGTTTCATTGGTGTGCTTTTGTTTTTGGTGGATTTTTAGCTCATACTATTTTCCAGTAGCATACACTAAAACCTAGCCACAGGGTCTGCCCTCCCTCTCACCAACCAGCTAAGTTTCCAAAAGTTTATAAAGCTCTCCACCAAGCTCATCTCTTGTTGTTGAGATCTAAAGGGAGCTGAAGTAACCACCAGCCACCAGTGCCCTATGCCAAAAAAGTGCAGGCTGACCCATGATTGATACCATTTTTAATTTATGGTTCAGACTTTGATTGTAGTGTACAGCATCAAAAATAAAATCATGCAATTCAAATAATTAGCTCATGGCAAAATCCTATTCAACGCCAAAGAAGGTTGATTCTATTAGTCAGAAACAAGACCAGCAATATGAAATAACATGCATCACTTCCACTATGTAATCTTGTACAGCTCAGCAATGCAAATTTCTCGTGTGGTCAACATGTGAGATCTTTGCCCTAATAGTCTATGGAAGACACTGCAATTGATTCTTTTAAGGACTGTATGTTTGCATAAACAGTACTACTATGTCCTTTCACCTATCGATTTAAAAAGAGGAAGCAGTGAGGAAAAATAAATTTGCATATGGGTAGTTAGAATTTCAGTTCATTATTAATTTCATTTGTTGTGCCACTATTTTGATTGCATTGCTGTATGTATCCATAGACTAGGAAAGGTTAACAAACAAAAACCAATATAAAGTGATACTTTTTTTGTTTTGGACTAAACTCAATAGATTTTTTGACTAGCTTTCAGGAGTTGACACTTCCTTCCTCATGTCCCAAACAGAATAAGCAAAAGCAACATGCCCAGAAATTACGAGTGAATCATAAAATACATTACAATAACAATGCAAAGGAGGAAGTGGGTTGATTTGTTAGAGTGATAAGAAAGTGGCAGAGAAACATTAGGATTTTATGTCAAGTTAATGAGTGAAAAAACCCAAAGTTTCTGTTTAGACTTTTTATGTGAGTTCCAAAGCCTTTGATCATTTTGACTTCAAATGTTCCTGAATTGTTTTGAATTTGCCTTTTAGTATCTGATCATAAGGTCTTCGATGCAGCAATCTAGTTCTGAAAAATGTCCCCTTCTCCCCATGTAGGTGTTGCCTTAATGTTCTCTGTGATGTGTGATTTTATGTCTACCAAGGACTGCTTCCATAAACTTCATGTCCTAAAAAGAATAAAACCTCTTTTCCACTCTCATGACTACAGAACAGTCCTGCAAGCAATAATCTTCTCTAAGTTAGATTATTGCAACTCGATATTATTAGGTCTTCCCTCATCTCACACTAAACCTCTTCAGATGGTTCAAAATACGGCAGCCAGAATATTGACAAACACTAGGAGAAGAGATCACATATCTCCAATTCTCAAAGATTTACATTGGTTGCCAATTCACTATAGAATCATATATAAGTCCGTTACCTCTATCTACAAAGCTATCCATCAACACTCTCCGCTCAACCTACAAATCCCATTCAGTAAACATACCTCCTCCAGACCCATCAGAGAGTCCTATAGAGATTCCCTACAGGTCCCGCATACCAAAGCTTCTCAGCATATAACCTTCAGAGACAGGGCATTCTCCACAGCAGGACCACCTCTATGGAACTCCATTCCACCGGATCTACGACAGGAACCCTGTCTTCCAACGTTCAGGAAAAGACTCAAAACGTGGCTATTCAAGAAAGCCTTTCCAGACCCCAACTGAACCTTAACTACCTATTAACCGACTCTGACTTTACTTTATCATGGTAAACAATATCCCTGCGAAAGTCCATAACTTAGTAAACACCATAAACTTGTAAATTTGTAAATTCTTTCTCCTTGTTAAATTCCTATCGATTTTCTCTGCTCCAAGTTGTGTATTTCCCTGTTATATTGTAACTGCAACGTTTTTCGTTCCGCACCTGTTTATGTTCTTATTGTATCTTCTTTTTACACCCCTTTTTAATTGTAAACCGGCATGATGTGATTCTTATCGCGAATGCCGGTATAGAAAAACACTAAATAAATAAATAAATGTCTGTGTAATTTTATTCTTGTCTTTAATTTCTTTCCTGTTTTGCCAGTGGAACATTCCTCTTCACATTATTTTTTTGCATAGTATAATCTAAATTATTTAGAGGAAAGCAATAGGCAAAGAAAATGAGTCTGGTTATATAACTGCGGATGCTTGGCACTGCAGAGGGCCTAGCTCATTCTGCATCGACCTGAAGAAGGGGATTCTGTCCTCGGAAGTCGATCACAAATGTAGGTATCATAAGAACATAAGAACATGACACACTGGGTCAGACCAAGGGTCTATCAAGCCCAGTATCCTGTGTCCAACAGTGGCCAATCCAAGTCACAAGTACTTGGCAAATATCACTTTCAACAAATTTACTGACCTTTAATTCTGCATATGCCAGTGAACTAACACAACATGCACACCTTGGAAATAATTTTCAAAGGATTTGCGCATGTAAATGTAACATACTATTGTAGCAATTTTCAAAATCCATTTATTTGAGTAAACTGCACTTACGTGAGGAAATCCTATGAACAATGCATATAGGGGTAGATTTTCAAAGGGTTATGCACGTACGATACATGCGTAACCCCCGAAAACCTACCACTGCGCGCGCCGAGCCTATTTTGCATAGGTTCGGTGGCGCGCGCAAGCCCCGGGACACGCGTATGTCCCGGGGCTTTCAAAAATAGGCGGGCCGGGGGCGGGGCTGGGGGCGGTCCGGGTCGGGGCCTGCAGCGCGAGCATGTTATAAAATCGGGTGAACATTTGTTCGCGCCGGGTAGCGCGCACAAATGTACCCCACGCGCGTAGGAATTAAAATTGGCCCCATAGTGTAGCAAGTTTCAAAAACACACTTACATTTACACAAGTTTTAAGTATGTAAATGCTTTTTAATATCAGGTCCTTTGTCATTTATAATGGTTTGTAAACTAAATACTGTATGAGCCCAATATTCAAAACAGCACTTAGGCCTGGATTCATCATCCTTCGCAGAATGATGAATCCTGCGAAAACGGGGGGCGGGCCTGCGAAAGCCCACAGCCTTTGCACCACAGCGGTGCGATTTCGGCGGCCGCGGTGCGCCGGCTGCCGGCTTTCGTACCGAATAGCACCACCGTGAAAGGTGGTGCTATTCGGCATGCTACTGCCGACGACAAAGCCACCGCCGACTCCTCTTCCTCCCCACCACAACTCCGCCCCTCCCCGACTCCACCCAAATCTAATTTGCATGCTATCGCACGAGAAAAGGGCCTTTCTGCATGCAATAAAGGCTTATCGCGTGCGATAAGCCTTTGGAAAATAACCCCCTTAGACGGTTAAATGGCGCCGCTGAATATCTGGCTGTGGTCAGAGGGCGCCACTTAGCCAGGGAAAGGTTTTAGCTGGATGAATTAGGGGTAGGGAATGGGCAGATTGGGTGAGGGAGGGGGAGAGTCGAGTTGGTCCGATAAATTAACCATCTAATTCGATATTCAGAGTTAGCTGGCTCATTTATCTGGCCAACTGTGGTCAGGCCAAAGGGCTGTCCTAAAGCTAGCCAGTTATACATAGCTTTCTAACTTATGATAGCAGGGTCCATTTAGCAACATGACTGCACTGCTGAATATTCAGCAGTAGTTAGCTGGGTATATATAACAGGCTAGTTTTAGGACAGCTACCTGGTTGTTGTTTTTTTTTAAATTAATTTTCAAAACAAATATGCAAGAAACAAACTTACATCTGTAAACAGAATGATAGTATCACAATCAACTCATAATATCAATCATATGAAATTCACCAAAAACAAGGATACATTAGTAAGCTACCTGGTTTTTAAAGGAAAATTATCTGGATAGTTTCCCTTTAAAATGTGCTTACAATGACCACATCATAGTGTATAATACCGCATCTCAGCAGCAAAGTAAGTGTTCGCACAGGGCAGCAGAAAAGCTAGCACCAGCCCTGCAGGCCTGCAAGGCCACGGCAGAGCCCATCCTGCTGCGGCCGGGAGATATACGTGCTGCAGGGAAAGTGCACGAGAGCGTCAGATACCCCATGGGCCAATTTTGAAAAAATCCCCTGGGCCGATATTTTCCTCCAATCCGCCCCTGCTCGCCCTACCCAGGGAGTAGAATAGGCTCACAGGTCTTTGGTCCCCAAAGGGGTATCAGGCTTAAAGGTCTGTCTCACTGTAAATTATAGGAAGGACCCTCTGGCAGAGAGTGCACGGTGAGGTGTCTCTTCTAAAAGAAAACGTCTTAGGGCAAGACTGGGAGGCCCCACCAGAGTATGGGAAAAATACATGTTTACTCTGCAGCTGCTCTCTCTAACTGAACCCCTTGAGTGATAAAATGGCTGGGCTTAAATGCACTGAGTCACCCAATCCCAAGCCTCCAGGTGGGAGGGACTGTACGGCTGGAAGGCTCCTATCTAAGTGCATTCTAAGGACAG
Source organism: Rhinatrema bivittatum (assembly GCF_901001135.1). Classification (NCBI taxonomy): domain Eukaryota; kingdom Metazoa; phylum Chordata; class Amphibia; order Gymnophiona; family Rhinatrematidae; genus Rhinatrema; species Rhinatrema bivittatum. The sequence goes on from NC_042618.1 coordinate 61,657,827, forward strand.
GGATAGTGGCATCTAGTGACCAGACCGGGAGGGCCTGCCGCATTACATTAATGAGAGAGCGGGTTGTATCGATACCTGCTGTGTAAGCAAATAATGGTCTGCTCCAGCTAATGGAGAGGTTTTAATAAAACTTCATTATTATTATTATTGTTATTTGTACAGCACTACAGGTATATGCAGCACTTTACAGCTAGATAGTAAACATGGTACAACTACTAAAACAGAGACTGACAAAGAAAAGCTATCCCCTTTGCCTGTAAAACGTATTTTGTGTATGCCAGAAAGCGTGTGCGATGGCGTTAAAAGACAATTGCAGGGTTGAGTCCAGTGACTTCGAGAAATATGCACAGTCAAAGGGCTTCCAGTGCTAGGTGGTTGCTCATGCCCACTGTGCTTTTTTTATGTATTTATTTTTTGCACAGATCTGGCGGTACCAGGACTTTGCTCCACTTGCAAAATGTACAAGAGGCTCACATGGAGGGACTGAGGTTCGTTCGACTCCCAGCTCAGGTTGTCTGCTCCCCCGGGTTGGCTGGGGCTGGGGATTTTGTTATCAGGGACAGCGTTTGCCACCGCCAGGGGTGGGTGGCGTAGTCATAGTGCCAGGTGTGGGTCCCATAAATGCAGGAGCCCTGGCGCATGGCCCCTCGCTGTGGACTGTCTCTGCGATGTGTAAAGTTAGGAGAGTTGATGTAAAGCAGGGGGGAAATCCCCAGATAAGTTGTGAATGAAGGCTCACGGTGCTGGACCCTAGCCCTGATTCTGAGCGAGCTGGGAGCCCGAAGGAGCAAGAGGAAACTGCAGGCTCAAAATAAGCGTGTGATACAACAGAGAGGAAAGCGTGGGAAGGGGGGAAGGTGGTTACGTCTCTGAATACAATACTGACATTCAAATAACAACAGATTTCTGTGTTAAAGGACATTTGACATACCCGAGGCAACCTGAATTTCCTTTTGTTTATAGCACAGGGTTGGAAGTAATCCCCAAGTGTACACATTGCTGTTAAATTGTAACCTTACATTTCGCTCTCATAACGAGAGGCGGGTGGCACCTGGTCAGCGATGCTGAGATCTGAACTTTAAGACACTGTGACATGTTTATATCATCATTCTGGGGGAGAGGGGAGGCCCTGGGCTCAGACAGAGCAGCTCAGAGCTTCAGGATACCCTTGTATTTCCCTTAATTACCAATGTACTGATTTCTCTCCAGTCATTTTTCCCACAAGGGCACTTTAACCCATTTTCTTTGAGAAATTAATAAAACCCTCAGGTCTATTAGAAGCTTAGTTCTAATAAAAAGAACAGATTTTTGCTTTTATACTCTTAAATATCAGAACTCAAATAATGACACAACCAGTATATGTATACACCAGTAATGAATAATTCTCATGATATGTATCTGAGTGATTCGCTGTGATTATGTATAGCCTGGCAATACACACAGGAATTTGCAGTGGACAGTGCAGCTGCTCAATGAAGAATGGCAAAAGAGTAATCCACCAGCAGAAGATATTGTACTGTCCACCATATGTTTTGTTATTCTTTGCTCTGTTTTTTTTTATTCTGTATATTATACATAAGTATATTTTTTTTTTATTATGTATGGCATATTTGTAAACTACTATGATTTATGGAGTAACGGTATAAAAATCCTTTTAAAAATAAAATAAATAAATGAATGGTTGAGAGAAATAATTATTTTTCAGTGGCATTGCATTTTTACACTCCACGAGCATCTTCTATTGGAAGGAGGTGTGCTGGGAGACTCTTAAGTGGATAGTGTCCTATCAGTCTGAAATATTGCAGTCAAGCTTTGGCGTACAATGAGACATCACTGAACAGCACATGAGTGCACTGTCCACTCCATGCCTCTCAGCATCAAAATTCTTCAAAATCAGATTTTGAAGAATTTATCATAGTAGCTCAATTATAAGACAAGGGGGTATTTTTTGTTTGTTTTTTAAAATATTTTGCATGTCAGTGATGGCGAAGACAAAGACTCCCACTGGAGGGGCTGGGCAGAGCCCATCTTGCTGGGCTGAAGTTTGCTGCTGGATCAGCCTGGTGGAGCCCATCCTGCTAGGCCTAAGACTGCTGTCAAGGCAGCCTCTCATTGGGCTGTAGAGGTGGCATGGTAGAGACTATTCTCACCAGGCCGCAGAATGCTGCAGAGGTGGCCTGGAGGAGCTTTCCCATCAGGCCGAAGATAGCTGCTGAGGCAGCCTATGTGGCTTCTGGCTGGATATTCCCGTACTGGCCCAAAATGAAGATAGATGATTGCCTTATATTTGTAACCACCTGATGGGGTACATAAAATGATGGGGGTGGGGGGGAATTCCCTGTTGTTTAAAGGTCATCCCTTCCATCATTTGTGTGGGCACTTGAAAGGTGGTCATACAGATGTTGAAGTCGACTTGATGGAGATAGTGTGCTTTAACCACATTCCCCTTTGCTCTTTTACTGTATAAACAGGGAGGTTGTCCCCTCATTCCATTCCAATAATCTCTGACTGCATCCATAAACTCAGGTTGGCTCAATAATGGAAACTGACATATTGTAACAATTCTAAAACCAAACTACAACTTTTATTTTTTGGAATAATCTGCCAACAATGAGAACTATATACATGGGTGAGATCTTTTACAAGATGAAATACTGGATAAGTCAGAAAGATCATGGGTTCTAGGGGTGTGCATTCGTTTCCTACGTATTGGTAATCCGCAACATATAGGGCCATATTCGTTGTATTCGTGGGGAAGCGAAATGTATTGCGATTCCCCACGAATACAACGAATCTTCGCCGAATTATTCAGCCATCTAAAGGAGCAAATTTAAACAAACCTCCCACCCTCCTGACCCCCCCCCAAGACTTACCAAAACTCCCTGGTGGTCCAGCGGGGGGGTCCGGGAGCCATCTCATGCACTCACGCCCTGGCTGCTGGTATTCAAAATGGCGCTGATAGCCTTTGACCTTACTATGTCACAGGGGCTACTGGTGCCATGGCGCCGATAGCCTTTGACCTTACTATGTCACAGGGGCTACCGGTGCCATTGGTCAGCCCCTGTCACATGGTAGGAGCACAAGATGGTGCTGGCCATCCATTGCCCCTACCATGTGACAGGGGCCGACCAATGGCACCGGTAGCCCCTGTGACATAGTAAGGTCAAAGGCTATCGGCGCCATTTGAATACCGGCAGCCGAGGGTGTGAGTGCAGGAGATGGCTCCCGGACCCCACGCTGGACCATCAGGGAGTTTTGGTAAGTCTTGGGGGGGTCAGGAGGTTGGGGGGTTGTAGTTAATTCAATTTTAGCCGGGAAACAAATAAGAATTAATGCATGAATGTATCGGGGTCCCCCTTGCTGAATGCAATGTATCTGCCCCCTGACAAATAAGAATCCCGAATGCAACGTATGGCGTCCCTCTGCACATCCCTAATGGTTTCCCATAACAGTGAGAATTACTACTAACTAATAGGGATGTGAATCGTTTTTTGACGATTTAAAACAATTGTCAGATATATTTTAAATCGTCAAAAATCGTTAGAGCCGCGATACAATAGCAATTCCCCCGATTTATCATCAAAAAATCGTAAATCGGGGGAGGGGGAGGGCGGGAAAACTGGCACACCAAAACAACCCTAAAACCCACCCCGACCCTTTAAAACAAATCCCCCACCATCCCGAACCCCCCCAAAATGTTTTAAATTACCTGGGGTCCAGTGGGGGGGGGGGGGGGGGGGGGTGTCCCGGCGCGATCTCCCGCTCTCGGGCCACGGCTGCGTTAATAAAAATGGCGCCAGTGGCCCTTTGCCCTTACCATATGACAGGGAAAGGTAGCGCCGGCGCCATTTTGGTTCCTGACACCCGACGTCATGAGTGCAGGAGATCGCTCCCGGACCCCCAGGGACCCCCAGGGACTTTTGGCCAGCTTGGGGGGGCCTCCTGACCCCCACAAGACTTGCCAAAAGTCCAGCGGGGGTCCGGGAGCGACCTCCTGCACGCGGGCCGTATTGCCAATATTCAAAATGGCGCCAGCGCTACCTTTGCCCTGTCATATGGACAGGGCAAAGGGCCACCGGTGCCATTTCTATTAACGCAGCCGTGGCCCGAGAGCGGGAGATCGTGCCGGGACCCCCCCTCCCACTGGACCCCAGGTAATTTAAAACATTTTGGGGGGGTTCGGGAGGGTGGGGGATTTGTTTTAAAGGGTCGGGGTGGGTTTTAGGGTTGTTTTGATGTGCCGGTTATCCTGCCCTCCCCCCTCCCCCTGATAAAACGATTTTTTAACCAAAAAAACCATGACGATCAGATTCCCCCCCCCCCCCCTCAGCCAAAATCAATCGTTAAGACGATCAATCACACGAGCCACATCCCTAACTACTAATGCTGACCAGAGGAGTCAGCCTGGTTCTTCATCTGCACTGTCTTTTCTCTTTCACAGCCCTAAGGAAGGTTGAGTTTTTTTTAAACATACCCATATCAAAACTCTCATCAGATAGGCATCCATATACTTAATCACAAAATTAATTGGCATCACAATACACCATATTTTTCCCAGGGCATTATTCACAACAACCATGTCATAGACCTCTTTAGCCAAATCTCCACAGTGCTGGCTTCCCCAGACACAGCATTAGCAAGGATATCTGGAGCAATACTTCAGTACAACTCACTCCAATAGAAACATAGACATGTGACAGCAGAAAAAGACCATATGGCCCATATTCTCTGTCCGTCTGTCCAATTAATTTAACATTATAATTCCCATCACTTCCTTAGAGATCCCCTATATTTATCCCATGCTTTCTTTAATTCAGATACTGTTTTTGTCTCCACCACCTCCACTGGGAGGCTGTTCTATGCATTCACCATCCTCACTATAAAGAAATATTTCCTAAGATTACTCCTGAGTCTACCATCTTTCACCCTCATCGCATGACCCCTCGTTCGGAGCCTCCTTTCCATTGAAAAAGGCTCACCTTCTGTGCATGGAAACCTTTGAGGTATATGAATGTCTCTATCATATCTCCCCTATCTCTCCTTTCCTCCACAGTATACATATTTAGATCTTTAAGTCTATCATCATATGCTTTAGAACAAGACCACTGACCATTTTAGTAGCCACCTTCTAGACCGACTCCATCCTCTTTATATCCTTTTGAAGGTGCGATCTCCAAACTGTACACAGTTTTCCAAGTGAGGGACCTATACAGGGGCAATATCGTATTCCAGGGACCTATACAGGGGCAATATCACCTCCCTTTTTCTGCTGACCATTCAGCTTTTACCATTGCTTTATCCACCTGTTTGTCCACCTTAAGATCATCAGATACATTTACCCCCAGATACCACTCTTCCTTTGTGTTTAGAAGAATTATCACCACCAATACTATACCTTTCTGTTATGTTTGGAGGTTTGTGGGCTATTCCCACAGATAGCTGCTCTCACCTCCAGCCCAGCCCGAAAAAATGACCACGTCCCAGTGCATTGAGGACTCCCTTATGCGCCGCTTCACTGCCTGCGGCAGGAGCACTGTTCTCAGACTCGGTCTCGGGCCACCAGGACTCACATCCGAGACGCCACCGACAGGGCTCAAGGCAGTGCATCCTCTTTAGGCGTGTGCCCCTAGTCTAAATTTAAAGAGACCACGGCAGGAAAGCCTTGCGGCCCCTCCAATGAGGTCATTGTTCTGGGCCTATAAAAGGCCACATCTATGGTTGCTCCAGTGCCTTGGCAATAGGTCTTCTCGCTTCGAGAAACACTTTGCCACCATGTTCCTGTTCCTGATTCTTGTTCCTGCTGTGTGTTCCTGAGTTCCTGTGTTTAATTCTTAATCCTGTTTGGCAGTCCGGTTCATCTTGAGTTCTTGTCTTTATGGTCAGTTTTCCCTTGTCTGTCTTCAGCATCTCCTGCTCTTGTGGTCCTCTATCCTCCTCTTTGTTCTGTTCCCTTGGATTAGACTTCTGGCTTTGACCTCAGACCAGCTCTAACTTGGCTTGTATTTCTGACTTGACCCTCAGACTGGACCTCGACACTGCTTGATCACAGCCTGCCACTGACCACTGCCTTCTCACCATCACTGATTGAACTCCTCCTGCTTCAACTACTGCCTGGACCATGACACTCTCCAAACTCTGCCCGCCTTGACCATAGCCTGACCCTGACTCTGATTGCCTTCCACCTGCCCAGACCGCTGCTTGATCTGACTCTGCTTTCCCTTTCTGTGCTGGCCCGCAACATCTTCCACGTGATGGATCTTCACCTTCACAGAGGCCCACGCCTAAATCCAGCCAGCCCCAACACCCAAGGGCTCATCCTAAGGGGAACGAGGGTTGATATTGGTGAAACTCCAATTGGGCCTCTGCTTCAACCAGCTCTTCCTGTCAACGGTGCGGACCTGTAGGTTGTGCCAACTCCCCTTCAGCCCAAGGGTCCTCTTCCACAACACTTCCCTTTGGGGTTTTGCATCTTAAATGAACACAGTTTCTTCCCCTTTGAGCATCCTGCTCTGCACCTTTTGAGTAATTCTCCACAGTCCGGCCACTGACCTTTCCACCCCACAACTCCAGTTAGCTCCTCTAAGGGAGGAGGAAAATCTTTCCTTTCTATCTGTGTTAGGTTACACAGACCCAGACTTCAGGGCAGTTCCCAGTGGGTTAACTCACCCTACTTCTGCAACTTCTCCCTCTTAGAAGTTGCAGGAAAAAAATCCACTCCTTGCCACTCCAGTAGTTCTTAGCATCTGGTCCGACCCCGAAGATGAACAGACCCTTCTCCACCTCTTCTCAACCTTGAGCCTCTCCTCTTGAGAGGGAGAACTCCTGCAGGGTTCCACTCCCCTTGGAGGGTCCCTAGGCCTCCCAGCTTGCAGACTGAGCACACCAGTGCAGTCCCTAATCTCCACCCTATATGGGAGAGGAAAGGACAAGAACCCACCAAAACCTTTCCCCTGTATATTGCCCTCTCTGAAGAGCCCACCAGAAAGACAGTCCAAAACTAGTACTGGAACACACACATTTTTCTTACAAAAGCACCTTAAACAAATTTACATCATGACTCATTCCCTTAAAATGCCACCCAGTAGTCATTTCATGGTACTATTTCATAACTATTTAACCCATACTTTAATGAGTCAGATCATGATAGGGCAGGGTCTCCCCATGCAGACAGTTTGGTATATCTCACCCAATAAGAAAAGAGCCAAAACTAGGGGTCACCTCATATTCAGGGTTGTCATATATTCAGGCAAGTATGGTATTACGTAGACAAAAAAGAAACTCTGTAAGATCTGAAAAAGTACCTTCATAAAAACTGCTAGCATTTCATGCAAGTGGCAGAGTTTTTCCCACCCTCTCCTGGAGGCACACCTAACCAGTCAGGTTTTCAGGATATCCATAATTAATATGCATGAGAGAGATTTGCATACATTGGAGATCCAAGTTATGTAAATCTATCACATGATTATTTATTGTGGCAATCCTGAAAAATCCAATAAATGTCACACGAAAAGAGCCAGTCCTCTACTCATATTTTTAAAGATTTTTTTTTGCAAATAAAACAATCCTCGGGGGTAATAGCATTTAATTTTCATATATTTTTACAGCTTTTTTTCATGAAGCCCCCCCTGAGGCAGGTGAGGACTGCCGAAACACTGTCAGTGTTGGGCATTGGTGACATCTGAGTTTGGCATCTAGCATGACCAGTGTGGGATAGATTTATTTGTAATGACATTGTTTGAACTGGACAATCTATATAAAGGACATAAGAAACTATGAATCCTTCTCAAGAAGATCTATGTATCTATTTTCAGTCCATTTTTTGAGATTGTTTTCTTTGCTGCAACACATTTGTCCTAGCACACTTTGAGAAATTATTATGTATGCTACCACATTTAAAAACTATTTGTCCAAGAACTGTTTTCAGTTGCAAAAAACATTTTTCTAGAAATATGAGTAGAGGACTCACACTGTTACCAGTGGTACATGATGGTACATGATGATACAAAATTATTCAGAGTAGTTAAATCACAAGTGGATTGTTGATATCTCTCGATCGAATGTCGGTATATAAAATAAATAAATACATAAATAATAAATAAATACATTACAGGAGGACCTTGCAAGACTGGAAGATTGGGCATCCAAATGGCAGATGAAATTTAATGTGGACACGTGCAAAGTGTTGCATATACGAAAAAATAACCCTTGCTGTAGTTACATGATGTTAGGTTCCATATTAGGAGGTACCACCCAGGAAAAAGATCTAGGCATCATAGTGGATTATACTTTAAAATCGTCGGCTCAGTGTGCTGCAGCAGTCAAAAAAAGCAAACAGAATGTTAGGAATTATTAGGAAGGGAATGGTTAATAAAACGGAAAATGTCATAATGCCTCTATATCGCTCCATGGTGAGACCACACCTGGAATACTGTGTACAATTCTGGTCGCCGCATCTCAAAAAAGATATAGTTGAGATGGAGAAGGTACAGAGAAGGGCTACAAAAATAATAAAGGGGATGGAACAGCTCCCCTATGAGGAAAGGCTGAAGAGGTTAGGGCTGTTCAGCTTGGAGAAGAGATGGCTGAGGGGCGATATGATAGAGGTCTTTAAGATCATGAGAGGTCTTGAACGGGTAGATGTGAATCGGTTATTTACACTTTTGAATAATAGAAGGACTAGGGGGCATTCCATGAAGTTAGCAAGACTAATCGGAGAAAATTCTTTTTCACTCAACGCACAATTAAGCTCTGGAATTTGTTGCCAGAGGATGTGGTTAGTGCAGTTAGTGTAGCTGGGTTCAAAAAAGGTTTGGATAAGTTCTTGGAGAAGACCATTAACGGCTATTAATCAAGTTTACTTAGGGGTACATTTTAAAAGACAGCGTGCGTGCGTACTTTTGTTCGTGCATCAGGTGCGAACAAAAGTACGCTGGATTTTATAAGATACGCGCGTAGCCGCATGTATCTTATAAAATCCGGGGTCGGCGCGCGCAAGGGGGTGCACATTTGTGCAACTTGCGCGCGCCAAGCCCTGCGCGCGCTGCCCGTTCCCTCCGAGGCCGCTCCGGCCCTATCTAGACCCCCCCCCTACCTTTATCGGAAAAGTTACTACTGCCTCCGGGCAGTAGTAACTTACGCGTGCTGGCGTGGCAGCCCCCGACACAGGCCGCTGTGTCGAGGCACTCGGCCATGCCCCCAGACCGCCCACATGCCCCAGACACGCCCCCGATCCCTAACCACGCCCCCTGCCCACACCCCGACCGCCCCTTTTTGCAAGCCCCAGGACTTAGGCGCGTCCCGGGGCTTGAGCAAGCCGAGCCTATGCAAAATAGGCTCGGCGCGCACAGGGGGGTTTGGGGTAGGTTTTGGGGGGGTAAGCGCGTATCTTACGCGCTTACCCCCCCAAAACCTACCCCTTAGGGAATAGCCACTGCTATTACTGGCATCAGTAGCATGGGATCTTCTTGGTGTTTGGGTAATTGCCAGGTTCTTGTGGCCTGGTTTGGCCTCTGTTGGAAACGGGATGCTGGGCTTGATGGTCCCTTGGTCTGACCCAGCATGGCAATTTCTTATGTTCTTATGTTCTTATGATTAACACCTGTTCACTTTCTAGAGCTATATCCCTCCTTTGGCTTTACTTTACAGGGTTGTGCTGATACCAGTTTATAATACTTATGAGTATTTTGTGTATTTCACTGGCTCTTTATGTGTGACATTTATTGATTTTTGGGCTATGTGATAGTGGGTATTTTTGTATTTTCAATGTAATCCTGAAAACCCGACTGATTCGGTGAGCCTCCAGGAGAGGGCTGGGAAACCCTTTTGGTGGCCACACGGCCTACACTTTTTTTTTGTTACACATTTTATAAAGTTACTCCTGAATAATGGTTTCCACCAGCCCTTTTGCTCCCCCAGACTAGTTATCCTAGCATTACCCCTACGAGCAATCCTCTGCCTCAAAGAGGAAAGATTTAGTAAAACAGAGAAAAAAAATCTTTGCACTTAAGGTAATTGCTATAGCATAGGAGCCTGGGCATGGTCAGTGCATTCTAATCTGATAAGTTACACAGTTTTGTAACAATCAGTAGTAAATAATTAAGATTTCCCTCACAAATAATTTAAAACAAATGTTTTGCCTCAGATTTAGCCTGCGTGCCAGCACTACTTTTATCTGAAATGTTAAACCAGCTAGCAAAAACCATGCACAGGTAGAAAAGTTGCTATGTGCTATACAAATGGTGGGTGAACCTCTTTTTGGTCCTCTGAATAGGGTTGCC